>NW_028274826.1:2400000-3000000 GCF_037043125.1 Eumetopias jubatus
GGATATAAACTATATGTACACACTAATTATAATTACACAATACTCCAAACACAAATATTGACAGGTAATCTGAATGATATAAAGTATAATGACAGATTAATTGGCTTTCTATGAAATTGTCTAAAATTAAAATATTAATGAAAAAGCAACAGAAGTCAAGATACATAGGACAATCAAACAAAATCATCAGCCTCATAAGTATGCTTCATGCAAGCCCAATATGACATAGGAAAAGTAAACATTAAGGATCCTACAATACAGATGCATTCAGGAAGGACGTGTACATTTGTAGAAACCATCTTGGAATCTTGAGGATTTCTGAACATTAGATTGAAAAAGATCTTCTTTGAACAGTAAGGCCATGAGAGGCCAAAACAGTTTACAAAGCTAAAGAGGAGAGGCCAAAAGGAAAGACTGGACCCCCATATTTGCTGACAAAATCAGAGACAATTCAAACAGAGACCACAAAATCTCCCAATCTGGAAAAAGACCCAAGAATGTCCCCAAATTAACAATTAGCAAATTAACACTGTATTCCAGATAAAGGGCCAGTAAAGTTAACAGGTAGAGAGAAAAGAGCAATCAGGGAGATTGGTTCAAGATGATGAATTATCATAGAAGACAGGAAAAATATATAATAATCAATCAATCAATTAATCCGCACCATCCCTAGCAGCTGTAATAATACCAAGCATACAATAAATGGCCACCAGGAATTAACTGAATGAACTATGCTAGAAGACAAGACTGCCATCAGTAGACTAATAATGTTAAGAAATCCCTAAATGATAGAAAGTAGATGGGATCAAATCTATAGAGAAATTATAGTCTTAAAAAAAGGGGGGAAATAAGAAAAGAGCAGTGATTCTAAGAGCTATAAGCTTCTAGTCAAAAAATCCAAAAATTATAGATAAATATAGAAAAGATCAGAACACAATAAAATATTTAAAATAATAGATAAGAGTAATATTCTTATATAAATTGCCTTAGAATTGAATAATACAGAGAAAAATAATTTAGATTCATTCTTTTTAATCACCTCACAAAATTAACTACATAGATTAAAATACTAGATCTTTGTAAAAACTCACAGAAAAGGGTAGCTAAAATAAAAGAGACTACATTATTCATTCTTGACTTTGAGGGATGATAACACTTAACAAACTAAACCAATATCAAATTACTAAGAAAGAGTATAAGTTTAAAGTGTACAAAAGCTAGGATAAAATGAAACCAGGTTTTATTTAGGCCTGCTTATGTAACATTTATTGTCAGGCCTGAGTTTTCTCACACAATTAATTTAAAGGCAATTAAACAACACATGTCATAGTTAAATAGGACCAGGTCAAAAACATATATGGATTATGAATCTTGAATTATAGTAAATGAACTTTCTAAAACCAACTTTAATTATATATTTATATAAACCATTTTTAACTAAAATTTACTTAAAAGTATTACACACTAGGTTAAAATGACAAAATGATGCATAATGCTTTGAAACAACTTTTATGCTAATTTCTTGTCTTGGGATTTCCCAGCAGTTGTTAAATACTGAACCCCAACTCCTAGGAGGTAAAGGCCTGTGCAGTAACTCTCTACCCAGAACTAAGGCTGACAGTACAGTCTTCCCCTATCAGTGGGCAAAGGGTGTGAGTGTGTGTGTATGTGTCTGTGTGTCTGTGTTAAACAAGGAGGCCCTTTTGCTGAAGGTTTTCAGAGGGGCCTCAGTTCCATCTCCTTGCCTCTATGCGCCTATGATCCTCTGTCACCATATAACCACCTCGCTGTCCTGACCAATGCAGCCAGGGCATCACCTACTCACTATTCATGTTTTTGGTGCCTTTTCAGTTTAGTCTTTGGAGATCTTCTTGCTTTCCTGGAACTTATCTATGCATTTAATCATACAGGGATTTGGTTATACAATTAAATTTTTGACTTGGTTCTCTTTAACAATGATAGATGCTATTTAACTTCCTTTAAACTAACTATGTAAGAAAACTCATGAGTTGGGGGCGCCTGGGTGGCTCAGTCGTTAAGCATCTGCCTTCGGCTCAGGTCATGATCGCAGGGTTCTGGGATTGAGCCCCGCATCGGGCTCCCTGCTCAGCGGAAAGCCTGCTTCTCCCTCTCCCACTCCCCCTGTTTGTGTTCCCTCTCTCACTGTGTCTCTCTGTCAAACAAGTAAGTAAAATCTTTAAAAAAAAATTCATGAGTTGGCATCAAACATCATATAAGCAGACCTAAACAAAGCCTTATGTATAAAATATATAGACTAAATTTTCTCTATGTATTACATCTTACAGTATTTTTTTAAACTCTAACGTCTCAAACTTTTAAAAAACTATTTCTTATAACCTTCATATTTTATTTCTACATATTGAAGTAAGAGAACATTTCAAGCAGTTATTTGCAAATGTTCCTCAATAAATAACACTCCAGGCCCAAGTTGTCTATTTTTAATACATAAAAAGCCAAATTAGATAAAATTATTATTCAATTTTCTCTGGTTAGCATTAATTTTGAAGCTCCAGGGCCATCTTAATGTGCAGTACAGAATTTTTAATGAGGCAAATACCTTCACCACAACCCGGTGAGGAGTTACTGGGTGGGTCTGCAGAATCATGATTTGTCTCATTATTAGTTGCATGTTCTCTATCCACATTGCACTTAAACCTCAGTGCCCCTTAGATTCATGGTATTTAAACAATCATTCATTGTAGCACTAAATGACTAAGAATTTTTAAAAAAGAAAACACACAATGCTCAAAACCACTACTGTGGCTTGTGGGGTTCACCTGAGTGATCAATCAGTGGAGTACTGCAACCATGAGCATGCTCCCTGAATCTCCACTAAAACCTGGCAATCTCACCAAATACACATTCACAAGCTCTCAAGATATTTTCTTTTAAGGAAAAAATATACATTTATTGATTTTTTAAAAATAGAAATAGTATGAGATCTCTTTTTAGAATTGCACTGCAGTAACCCTTCTCTAATCTTGAGAAGGTTTGAGAACTATTTGATTAGTAAATACTAACACAGGGAAAACACACTCTTCGGAGTCTATTATGAGCTTTGCCATGGACCATGTCCTGGAAGTTTCCCAAGAAACCTGGGCTTCAAGACATTATCTATAAGAAATGTGCAATATAACTTGCCTTGGTTACTTCTCAGATATTTAACAAATCAAATGAAATATATGAAAGCAGTTTAAAAACAATAAAATACAAAGCAGGCATGAACCTTCAATAATACCTGGCTGCAGGGAAAAAAGAGGCTAGTGCCTATTCTATGTGAGAATCAGATTTGGCATAGAAGACATTAGGTTAACAATATTAACGCTATTTTCAAAGTTTAACTTTTCATCAATTTCTATCACAAGTAAACACTAGCACCTGTCTTCCTGCCTCTCAGGCACTCCAACCCAGGAGGCATGCTAGTCCTCCACTGACAGGCCAGGCAGAGAAGGAAACTGGGAATGGAGCACTATGGACAGAGGAAAGCTCCACTGCTGAACACGTGGCCCTTGAAGGGCATGGCCAGGAGAAGGAAGACCTCACACCCTGGCAGGTGGTCAACATCCTGCCAGGCAGGCTACAGTCAGGCTGAGCTCTAGCACAACAAGAGAGCTAGAACTACCAGTCTCACCCAACAGGCAAACACGGTGGTGACTGTGGGGCTCATTCCTAACAGCCAGCTAAAGAACCAGGATGGGGTGGGGGAGATACGGTTTTGTAAACCAAGCCAAGGATGGTAAAGATCCTGTAAAGACTCACTTCATTAGTGAAGAGCCTCAGTATAATTTAACCTGGAGGTTCTGGACTAAAAGCCTAAGCTGTACTAAAACAATGCAAACTCTCATGTCTTCATTTGTGTTGAGGTTCTAAAATGATTCTAAAAATAACACACCCTGAAAGATAACCATGCAGGAACCCATAACCAGCCCCCTCCAGAAAGGGGAGCATTGATGCATTTTTAGATCCTTCCTCTGACAAACCAATGGAACCTAAGACCTACTCAGCTTTTATGCTTTATTTTTCCTGTACAAAAGCTTTGTCTGCAGTAGGCTAAGTATATATATTTGGGAATACCATGGTAAATAAGAGAAAAAGACACACCTACAAACAATCACAATAGAATTACAATCCCTAACTGCAGGGGGAGGAAGCAGGTCACCACAAAGGAGGCCCACCGGAAAGACTTAAGGAGCACCAGGAGGTAGCACTAAAAGACAGATTCCACTGGGAAGTGAGTAGAGGGCTTCCTGGCAGAACAGCACATGAAGACAGGAGGCCATGAAAGCACCTGGAAAGTCCTGGGCAAGGTGAGGAGCTCAGGGGGATACAGCTTGGGGAATAGGGGAGCCTCCTGAAAAATGTGGCCGAAATGACAGACGGAAGCCAAATTTCCAGAGTTGTAGATATAACGTTACAGATTTTAGACTTCATTTTGTTGGCAGTTAAAAACTATCAACAGATTTTATGGAGGTTAGTTACACAATATCATTAAGAAAACAATGCTGGAAAGCAGTGTGGAGAGTACATTGTATAGGAAGGAAACTGGAAGCAGAAAAAACAGTAGGACAGTGGTTTAAATAAATCCAAGCAAAAAATGATGAAGCCTGAACTAAGGTAACGGCAAAAAGAAAAGAGGAACACTCAGAACACTTATTCAGAAGTTATTCATAGTAGTGAATCCAGTACTTTTAAGCTATCTAATGCACTAAGTTCTTACTACAAGGTAAGGTACTTTATTACATCTCTTCTAAAAAAAATAAATCAGAAGTATAATTTAATTCTGGGCATTTAAGAAGGAAACAAAAGTCATCATGAGATCAGACAAATCTTTATGATAACTCAAAAAAGCTTTAAAACATTTTAAGCCCTTCCCACGCCTGTTTAAAAAAAAAAATCCCACGCTTATAATAAAAATTAATACTCATTAATTAATGTGTAAAGAGAAACATTAAATATCAAGTAATCCCAACTAAAATATGAAAGTATACAAGTATTTAAATCTAGCATTCTGAACAACTTCAAATTTCTTCTTTGTGTTCTAAAAAAAAGATAACAGGAAATGTTTTCTAAGAACTGGTCATTTCAGTACTTAATTCTAACTTTTTCTTCTGTTGATATAGCCTTATTTTTTCAGTTTTTGCCTGCTAATCTTATTTTTAATAACTAAAAGAACATACATTCATATATATACTTCTGACAATTCAATGCTTTAAAATTCAATCATTCTAGAACAGTAAGAACTTGTCTTTTTTAGATAAGAACTTCCTTTGCTTACCAGATGTGCAAACCAGTAAATTTGTAAGTAATGAAACTGCTAATAACTTCAGTTTTTAAAAAAAGTAGGTATATCACAACCTAAAATATTCCCTAATGTCAAAACTATCAGGGGCGCCTAGGTGGCTCAGTCATTAAGCGTCTGTCTTCGGCTCAGATCACGATCCCAGGGTCCTGGGATCGAGCCCGCATCGGGCTCCCTGCTCACTGGGAAGCCTGCTTCTTCCTCTCCCTCTCCCACTCCCCCTGCTTGTGTTCCTGCTCTCGCTGTCTCTCTCTCTCTGTCAAATAAATAAAATCTTTAAAAAAAAAAAACCTATCAAACAATCCAATCGCCTTTGATTTATCTGCTTATGCAACATTTATTTCCCATACAAATGGGCCAAATAAATGGGTTGGTAAAGTAATATACCAAGTTTCAACTATACACTGGCAAACATTTCATAGAGATCAGAAGATTAACACTGTACCATGCTGAATAAATTATTTTATACACAAATAAATATGTTTAAATGCCAAACAGATTTTAACAGCCCAAACTCCAGCCGTCCTGTGGACCTGTGCGCATGTGCCATAACGTGCCATAACCAGGTAAGCAGGTCTCTAGTCAGCATGAAATTAGACATTAATTTTACTTTCAAATAAAGTTTATTCCAGCCAAGGGTAGATAGTTTTCAAGTCCCCCCCCAAGAAAAGTTTTGGAAAAGAGACTCTAATCGACAATGATTATTTCCATAAAATTGTTTCATGAATGTTGGAAGTAGTAGGGCCAATTTAATTACGAGTATAATTACTTTAAAATCTGAACCTATTTTTTATTTCGTCCATACTAAAACTCTTCATTTAACAAGGAGCCCAAAATTGTGAGACTTTTAGTTAATACTTTAATCATCATATAAAATAAAGTTTGAAGTCTAGTTACCTATTAAACATAATACCTATATTTTTACAACTTATACTGTTACAAGATAAGGCAGTTCCTATTTCAAAAAGTAAATAAAGCTATGTTGACACCACAATAGTATCTTATATGTAGCTTTGCTATCATATGTAAAAAATAATCCTACACAAATCTTCCTGATGTTTCATATCAACTTCCACACAGCCAATACATTTAAGCACCTACTAAGAGTGGCTGCTCCTACTGCATCTCATATGGTAGGTGAGACAAACAAGACCCTCAGCAACTCCACACCGAGATAAGTACTGCCAGCCCATTTTACAGATTCAGACACTAAGAAACATGCCGAAGTCCCACGTCAGTAAGGAGAAGAGTCAGGATTTAAGTCAGTCTAAATGCCAAAGCTCACAATTTGTCCACTATACTATTATGCAAATAAAGAGAAAATTTAGCCTTAGAGTAGAAATCTCTCATTTTCTGATAGGACAGAAAGATGAAAGTGCTATATATTGGTCCAATTCAACACTCATACCATCTCAAAGTATATGGGTATACCAGTGATAACTTTTAGAAACACAGCTGCTATTTAACAGTAACAGTTACTGTTACTGAAATTATAATTTAGTTCCCTCCAATATGCCATTATACTAAGAACAGTGACAAAATTAAGATCATTTCATGAAGTAAATGATTTTTAGTTCAAAATCTTTATAAACTCAAATAATTTTAAATGAAACAAATGTATTCTTTTCCTCAAAGTAGTACTTTTATACATCTTTCTCTGAGATCCCATATGCCAAGCTTCAATAAATCATTATAACCACGCCTTTTACAGTAGATTAACAATTCCAAAAAGAACCCTGAGCATAACAACACTACCAGAATCAAACGTTTTAAAAATAATCATCTTTATCCATGTTGTTTCTATGGAAAACAGTGAGTGCTCCCAAGTGGGGGAGGGCAGAGGAATTCTATTAATAAATTACTGAATGATTTTTTTTTTCTTGAAGGTGTTGGGAAAATCAAATTAACACATAACAATAGTTAGTGAGATATGACTCCATTTTCTGTAATAAACACCAAGATCAAAACGCACCCAAGGTAAATTTCCTTGCAAGTTCCCCAGCAGGAGTTTTCCTGTTTGTATGCGATTTCCTCTCACCCACAAAAACCAGGCCAAATACGCGCATGTGCCGCTAACACTAAGCAGCACTTCCTTATTCACTCATGTCCAACAATTTATGGATGATCAGTGGCAAAAACGAGCAAAAATAACGAAAGAATGCCATGAAAGCTCCCTGAGACCAAGCTGGACTTCCTACTCATTTCTGTGTCTCTTTCAGATGGAGGCCTGATACAAATTAGCCACTGGGGGGAAAAGTCATCTGGTCATAAAATACAGTACAAGGTCACTTTTATGTAAGTTTGCCAAAAGGGACATAAACCAGGACAATTTCACACTGTGACACAGGATAGAAACATATTCAAACAATCTCTGTTCCTCCTCCATTGTGCTGTCACAGTGCTCAGGTTTATAGGCCTTCCCGGCACCGGCACCGGGCTCTTCGCTTCCACCTGGTCAGTCTAATTAATTAAGAAAGGAAGTTACCTCAAATTCTGTACTTTTTGCTTTTATTATCAAGCACTTCGTTTGAAGTTATAGGAGTTAACCTCTTAATCCTACAGACCGTGTGCTATGTTCTGGACATTTGGGGATGTCTGGATATAGCTGGATAATTGGTCAGGATGTTGCTGTCGCTTATGTTAAATTTTATGCAAAGGCTTCAAATCAAAGATAGGCACTAAGGTGAGGCACGATATAAAGTTACTCCCAGAAACATCTTTGGTTTGCGAATTAATCTGTCACTGATTATATTTTTTTCACTCTCATTAAATTGTTGAATTTTTACTTCGTAACATCTGAACTCAAAGTAAGATGTTAAAATATAATATGAAATAAATATATTCCTAACACTTATTTCAACCCTGGCCAGAGGTTAGACCCTCAGAGTTCACGATGCAATCAGCAAACATCTTCTGACATCATCCCACATAATCCAGAGGCCTCCCCGAGGCAGAATGGGAAGAGAAAACCACACAGCTGATCTGAGGTGTGACAGGAACAGTAGTGCTGTCGGCCCCAATACCCTTGTACTCTGGTATATGACTGAGTGACCAAGACAAAAACTGCAGAGAAAGGATCTCCACCACAACACACAACACTCAGCAGATGCAACCGTTTTTATCAGAACTGAAACAAACATTAAGATGCAAGCATGGGATCAGGTTCAAACACACATGAACAAATATAATGCTTGACACAATACATAAAGGTGACTAATAATATAAATTTGATAAACATTTAAGTGCTAATAATAAGTTAGAGTTCTAAGATAAAAGTTACCTTCTTACTAAAAAAATGGTTTGCTTTATCCAAACCATTTACATTCTCCTACCCTTGAGAATATAAAGAATGGGAATAGTGAGGAGATGGTCCTAATAAAATAGAAACATGCACCATGGTAAGGAGAGAGAAGAAAGGCTTATTTAAGGCCCTTAAAAGGGCATGGTCAACCCCCCAGGCCTAAAATGTCCTGTTTGAATTAACATAGTGGTTTAATTAAAAACTAAGTAGAGAATTCTGCTTAATTTGATTTTCAATTCAAGCTCTGCATCCGCCCGTGGCCAGTGGCCAATTTCCGCGTCTCGGCACAATATGCAAGGGGCTGTTTTAAAATCGATTGCCCAGGGGAATCAATGGGAGTATGGTGGAGCCATATGCCATTTAGGGACTCCACCAGACTTAGACATAGTAAAACAGCACCAGGAGGGTGGCCAAAGGAATAAAAAAGAAATTTAACTTAACCATATTTCAAGTTTGTCATTACTCAAATCATTGTGCGGAATCTACCAATTAGAAGTGTTTTCTAAGCCCTCTTCAATATCCCTTCAGACTAGATGTGTCTAATGCCAATGAGCAAAAAGCTTTAAAGGATATACACAAAGGAATATCCTTGCTAGCCAGCTGTGTTAAAAGTCAATGTCTGTGATACATTCGCTTCAGTGAGGCAGCAGTACAAGTCTGGGATACAGTCTACAACACTGTGTAAAGAACTACAGATCTTAACAAACACGATGTAAAACCTGCACAAGTCAACTCCTAGGATCGTGTATTAGAGAAAGGCCTAACAATGAAAGGCTCAAACATAGTTTACACATTTAAGACTTAACCATGCAATGCTAATAACCCTTGCAACTTTCACGTAACTGATTTTAAAACTGAAAAATATGAATATTTAAAATAATATGTCACAATTACCTCAATTTTAAAGCTTTCCAAACAATTCTAATAGGGTCTAGAATGCACCTTATCTTCAAGCAGGTTTGATTTTGCTTCAGTCCATGTCATTTCAAAATGGGAAAAATAATTTGTAACCTTAAAATTGCCCAAGATAATAAGTGAATAATTAAGAACTGACTGTACTGTACTCCGTTGCTTTCTGATGGCCCCATAGAACACTTACTGGTGAAATGCATTAAGCTCTAGAATGACAGCACTAATAGCTACCATACCCTGGGCTGTGTGTTCTACATGAATAATCTCCTCTCATTTAATCCTTAAATAATACAGTAAGGTAACAATCATTACTATACTCATTTTACAGAAAGAGAACGTGAGGTCCAGATGAAAAACTGGCCCAGGCTGTGAGACTCAAAGGGCAGATTTCCTCACCTTAGCACCCTCACCCTCCATCTCTCTGCCACAGGCCCCTCAGTGCAAAAAGAGCAGAATCATTCTGCCTCTTCTGCCTCCAGGCTACAGCCCCATTTTCCCTTCCCTCCTCTAAGAGTTTTAAAGACCAAGTTCTTTCATTTGGTTCCTACAACGCCCAATCATTGTCCAGAGATGCAAGTTGGACAAATGGTAACCAACCATCCTGAGCTCTGTCTCCTTGCCCTCCTTTAGATCCTTCGCTGAGCTGGGGAATCACCTGGACTGGTCATGTCGACTGTACCCTACAGTCATCCAACATATCAGTCCCCTCTGAGATCACGAAATGGGGCTGGTGATGTTGAGGGATTCTGAGGAGACTAACAAAGATGTGCTTAGAAAAGAATAGTCTTTTAAGTGCGTATAGAGAGACTAGACGTAAAAAACTTAGAGGAAAGAATGCTCTACAGTGGTAGGTAAGAAATATCTTCAAGTACCTTCTTGTGTCCTTCCTCAAGCTGCTTCTCCCCTTGGACCTTAGTCTACAAGGGGGAACAAGAGAACAGTGACATGTCACTGGGGTTTTTGTCAGTCTTTTTTTTATTCTAGAGATGGTAATTCTACTCCAATAAATGTAGCCAAGTCCCTCTTCTAGTTGGTTAGTTCACAACAAGGGAGGAAAACAATTTGGAGACAAGAGGTCTGTCCACATTACACACTGTTTTTTAAAATAACCTATTTAACTAAAAACTAGAATTTTATAAAGAGTATAAATTAGGTAGAGAAGCGTATACTACCAAATATGAAATTACACTTAACACTGGGCTTTACCAATTGTTTTTGTACTTGGCAAGATTACACACAAGGCAGAGATAGGACAAAAGAACAATCTGCATATTTAACGCAAACATCAGCACAACAATGTTGGGGACCTATGCTGCAACGCTGTTTAGCAGGACAAGGTGCGTGACCGATTCAGTATGGTGGTGTCTCCACATGTACTCCTTCCCTTAGTGACGTATGTTTAAACTCTGACATGTGCATTTATCTCCATACTCAAATAAAACAGTAGATGCAAAAATCTTTTTCAAAATTCTGTTGCCAACACCGTTATCTATAGATAATGGAGCACAAAATCCAAACTAACTGGCAGAGGATTCAAGGCCTCCAGGATGTGACCCCAACAAGATTCCACGCACCCTGATCTCTCACCAATTCTCCGTTCTGTAGCTAAGGGTCAGCCATTCCCGCAATCCAGTCAGAACCCGTGCCTTCCCCCAATTCCCTAGGCAAATCAAGCTCTTCACTCCGCAGTGCCCCCGACCGCAGCGGTGTGAAAGTCCATCACACTGCGTCCTGGCAGACTGCACCTCTTCTTTCTCCTTCCGCCTACCCCTGGGAGGCAGAAGCCCTGACTTCATTTCTGTCCCCAGCAAGGTCCTACAGTAGCATAATAATTACTTTCTAGTAGGTGCTTAGTAAAACTCTGTTGAATGAATGAATATCCATCAAAAGCTTTGGCTCTAAAATTATACAGAAATCGCTTTCTCAAGTGTCTCCTATGCCCTCACTTCTTCTTGATGTTCTTTCCATTCCATTCTTCTAGAAACTCTGTCTTCTGGCTCCCAGAAAACCACACTTCTCTTGCTCCCCTGCCTTCTGGCAGGACCTGCTCAGCAATCCCCTCCGCTTCCTCCCCCCGCAGCAGGCCGTGTAGCCCTCTTCTCTGCTCCAGCCTCACTTGTCCTCGGCCACCTCATCCCCTTGGGCGGCCTCAGTACACTCCACAGTGTTGACGTGTGAAGATCACAACCACTTTGGGGTGGTTAAAAGTGACCCTAGGTTTTAGTACCAGTTCTGGAATTGTACATATATGGCCCTTAGACAATTTAATAATATTTAATATATTTGGACCTCAGTTTTCTCCTTACAAAAGGAAGGTTTGTATTGAATCCCATTCAGCAAAACTCCTATAATTTCTTCAAGAAGTCATAAACACTCAAAGAGCTTTTTAAACTGAAACTACACAATTCTTTCACATTATACAGATGACTTAAATAATTCAAATACATCATGATAAAAAACAATTCCAATATACCAAAGCCAGTTTTCTCAATGTCAGGGTTGACTACCAAATACAACCATCCATTCTGATCTCAGCACATTTACTATATATGAAATCAACGCTGAGTTTTTCAGCTTCAAACTATTCAAGTATGGAATAATATCTAGAAAGCAAAAAGGTGCATCCACTAAAACAATACTTTATCACCTCTGTGACTCTTTCCCAGCATCCTTCAACACACAGACCTAAAAAGTGCTGCACTTAAGGTTTAAAATCAGAAGACTTATCAAAATGTGAAACTAAACAATTTCATTCCTAAGTACCTACAAAAAGTTATATGAAATAAAAAGTCATATAAATTCACAGTTTATGGCTTCCCTTGCCAAATTTATGGAACTGGCATTATAGTATTATTCAACAATAACATACATAGGCATACTTTCACTTCATGTATCACAATACGAATAGAACTAACAACTAAAAAGGTGTAATGTGTCTATACATAAACTGTAACCTAGAACTCATTTTTGCCAAAAAGTATTAACTACTTAAATCTTTGTATTATATTCCAAATGTTTATAGCAAAGACCTCCACAAGCTATAAACAGAAACATTGTTCATTTCACTTTAAAATGTTATATTCAAAGACAGATGAAGTTATTACCACTGATACAGTCTGGACTGATTGTTTAAGATGCCCTTGCAAAGTCTCCTGTTTTGCTCACTTCTAACCTCCCACATTCACTAAGATCAGTAACTCACAGTATCTTGAGAATTTGACTATCTCCAGGGCATGTTTGATTTTATAAAATGCTACTCTTCTGAAAATACTAGATATAAAATAACTTTTACATCAAGATATGTTTTACTATTTTGAGAATTTCATGTCATGCTTTAAACTAAATGCGAGAGAGCCTAGGAAAGGAAGAATGGCTATTTTATCAGCTTTATTCTCTACAAACATTCCACCAAGTAAACATTCAAAGGCCAAAAGATGACTTCCTCCCTGTGGGCACACAAAATCATTCAATATGCACTATTATTAATAGTATTGTCAACATGATTAATATTAATAAGATGTTATTATTACTAATTAAACTTTTGTATTTCAAATGGTGGCTCAAGCCTGCTTTTACTAGTTCAACATGAATGACGTATACTTCTTAATTTGACAAGTTTAATTCCAAAATATGATTCCCTTACCTTTTTCAGGCCAGCAAAACCTTCTGATTCCAGAAAGAAAAAGGCAAAGGGCATCAACACAAATAAACAAAGGTTGGAAAAGAGAGGAGCAAGATTCCACAAGCCTATAAGGAGATAGCAAAAAAAACAATAAAGATTAGAGACAGGCCTTGTAAAAAAAAATTACTATGCTAAATTATGGTATTAGTCGAAGATCTATACTTTTTACTAATAAAAATAAACATAAACTTGAGGACAGTGGACTAACGAATCACCTAAACTTAGAAATGAGAAAATAATTACACATCCAAATTTCTGTAACTTTGTAACTTGTAACCTATTAGGAAAAGCCAATATAGAAACTAGAAATATTTTTCCTCATGTCCTAAAACAAATTCACTAAAGATATGACAAATGCAGAGATCCAAAGACACAGTCTCTTTAGACATACTGGCAACTGAATATTTAAATTAGATCCACTAGCATTTACTGAGCACTTAATAAATGCCAGATACTCTACTAGACATTGTACATGCATAATATCATTTAACTTAAGCCTAGTAAAAACACTAAGGGTAATAATTAGCATCTATTGAGCCCTTCTGTGCCAAGCACTATTCTGAGTGATTTACCAATATTATACAAACTCACATACTCTTCATAGGAATCCCCCAACAAGACAGAGGAACAGGCTGGTTATATAACTTAGCCAAGGTTGCAGAGCCAGTGGCAGAACTAACTCCTGGGATTTTTAAAAACCACTATATCATAGAAGTTTAAGTAAGCAATTCTAAGTGGGAAGGAAAATGTAAGAGAGGCAGGCAAATTCATATTACCTTTTCCCTTTTTGACACATTCTGTACTCTTGTAAAACCACAATAAAAAGGTACTAAGATGACAATAAAAATAGATTTAGAAAAAGAAGACTAAGTCTGTCTTTGGGATTATGTTTGGCCAAACATCTTATACCTTTTATAGGTATAACACTCAAATTTAAAACAATTTTCAAAATAATGCCTACTTTTTTTTTAGATTTTTATTTATTTGAGAGTGAATGAGAGAGAGAGAGAGAGAGAGAACATGAGAGGGGGGAGGATCAGAGGGAGAAGTACACTTCCCACTGAGCAGGGAGCCCAACGTGGGACTCAATCCCAGGACTCCAGGACCATGACCTGAGCTGAAGGCAGTCGCTTAACCAACTGAGCCACCCAGGCGTGCCAAAATAATGCCTATAATACTTATAAAATCAAAAGTTAAAGATAAAATTATGCTAAGCATAAATTCAATCTATCACATGCACTTATCATTCAGTGCTTTGGAA
Source organism: Eumetopias jubatus (assembly GCF_037043125.1). NCBI lineage: Eukaryota > Metazoa > Chordata > Mammalia > Carnivora > Otariidae > Eumetopias > Eumetopias jubatus. The sequence continues at coordinate 2,414,477 of NW_028274826.1, forward strand.
AATGGGAAACCAACGTTCTTTCAACACCCTTATTTAGAAGGCACCGTTCCAAGCACAGGAGACACAGGAACAAACAAAACACAAAACCTTTGTTTTCACCAAAATATGCTATGAGGAATCTTTTCAGTTTTAGCCATTCTAACAAGTATAAAGTGGTATCTCCTTACTGTTTTAATTTACATTTCCCTAATCAATAAAGAATAACATGAACATCTTCATTAACTTATCTGCCACCCATGTATATCTTCTTTGGTGAAGAGTCTCTTCAAGTCTGTTGCCCATTGTTTCATTAGATTGTTTACTTATTGTTGAGTCTGTCAAGTTCTTTATATATGCTGAATACAAGTCCTTTATCAGGTATATAATTTGCAGATATTTTCTCCCCATCTGTAGATTGTCTTTTCATTTTTTTTAACAAGTATCTTTCAAAGAACAAAATTTCTTCATTTTGACAAAGTCCAATTTACCAATTTTTTCTTTTACAGACCATCTTACCCAAGAAATTATATGGTCTAGCCCAGTAACACTAAGACTTTCTCCTATGGTTCCTTCTACAAGGGTTACAGTTTTAAGATTTACATTTAGATCTATGATCCCTCTGAGTCACTTTTGTATATGGTGCCAGGTATGGACTGAAGTTCATTTTTTTCCCTATGATTATCCAATTGCTCCAACACCATTTGTAGAAAAGAATACCCTTTTTCCACCAAATTGCCTTTGCACCTTCTTTGAAAGTAAATTGACAATATATGTGTAGATATATTCCTGGATCCTCTATTCCATCGAGTCGATCTATTTATCTTTATGCCAATACCACACCATCAATGATTACTATGGCCTGAATATAGTCTTCGAGTTGGGTAGTAAGTCCTCCAATTTTGTTCTCTCTCAAAGTTGTTTTGACTATTCTAAGTCCTTTGAAGTCCTATCTGAATTTCAGATCAGCTTTTAAATTTCTACAAAAAAAAAAAAAAAAAAGCCTGCTGGGATTTTGAATGAGGTTGCATTTAATTGGGAGACCCATCTGGGGAAAACTGACATCTTAACATTGTCTTCTTATCCATGAACATGGTATATCTCTCCATTTATTGTGGCATTCTTTAATTTTTGTCAGCAGTGTTTTATAGTTTATGGTATATAGGTCCCACACATCCCTAAGTATATCAGGTTTCTGATGCTACTGTACACAAGTGGGCTTGTTTTTTTTAATCAATATCCAATTATTCATTGCGAGAATATAGAAATGCAATTGAGTTTTGTATATTTATCGTGTATCCTGCAACCCTGCAAATTCATTTATTGGTTCTAATAGCTTTTTAAGAACAGATTCCATCACAATTTCTATATAGACAACCATATCATCTGTTAATAGAAACAGTTTCACTTTTTCCTTTCCAACCTCAATGTCCTTTACTTTCTAAAAATCACCAGAACAATGTTGAATAGAAGTGGTGAGAGGGGACATCCCTGCCTTATTTCTATTCGCAGGAAAAAGAGCATTCAGTCTTTATTAAGCATGATGTTATCTGTAGGGTTTTTACAGATGCTCTTTATTAGGATGAAGAAATTCCTTTTCATGCCTAGTTTGCTGATTTTATCAAGAATGGATGTTGAGGGTGCCTGGGTGGCTCAGTCGTTAAGCGTCTGCCTTCGGCTTAGGTCATGATCCCGGGATCCTGGGATACAGTCCTGCATCGGGCTCCCTGCTCTGCGGGAGACCTGCTTCTCCCTCTCCCACTCGCCCTGCTTGTGTTCCTGCTCTTGCTATGTCTCTGTCAAATAAATAAATAAAATCTTTAAAAAAAAAAAAAGAATGAATGTTGAATTTGTTTTCTGCTTTTTCTGCATGTATTGTGGTGACTTTTCCTTTTTAGGGTTTGAATATAGTAATTACATTCACTGATTTTTCAAAAGTCATACTGTATTATCCTTTTTATATATTGCTGTATTTGATTTGCTAAATTTTGTTTAGAATTTATGCATATATGTTCATGAGGGATATTAGTCTGTAATTTTCTTTTCATGTAATGTCTGTCTGGTTCTGGAATCAGGGTAATGGTAGGCACCATGAATTAGGAAGTGTTCCTTCATTTCTAATTTTCTAAAAGAGTCTGTGTAGAACTGGTATTGCTTCGTCCTTAAATATTTGATAGAATTGACAGTGAAGTCTTCTTGGCCTACAGTTTTATTTGTGAGAACATTTGTAACATTTTTACAATGTCTGAGAGACTTTAGTTTTTGCCTTCCAAATTTTTCCATTTCTCTAAGGTGTTGTATTGGCATAAAGGTTTTCACAATGTGCACTAATTATCCTTTTAATACCTGTAGAATCCACATGTATCATAGGACCTCACTGATATGAGGAATTCTTAATCTCAGGAAACAAACTGAGGGTTGCTGGAGTAGTGGGGGGGGTGGGAAGGATGGGGTGGCTGGGTGATAGACATTGGGGAGGGTATGTGCTATGGTGAGCACTGTGAATTGTATAAGACTGTTCAACCACAGACCTGTACCCCTGAAACAAATAATACATTTTATGTTTTAAAAAAAAGAAGATAGTAGGAAGGGAGAAATGAAGGGGGGGAAATAGGTGGGGGAGACGAACCATGAGAGACTATGGACTCTGAGAAAGAAACTGAGGGTTCTAGAGGGGAGAGGGGTGGGGGGATGGGTTAGCCTGGTGATGGGTATTAAAGAGGGCATGTACTGAATGGAGCACTGGGTGTTAAACGCACACAATGAATCATGGAACACTACATCAAAAACTAATGATGTAATGTATGGTGATTAACATAATAATAATAAAAAAATACCTGTAGAATCCATAGTGATGTGATCTATTTCATTCCTGATATTGGTAATTGGTGTCTTCTCTTTTTTTTGCTAATCAACCTTGCTGCAGCTTTATCAATTTTATCGATCTCACTTTCTCTGTATTTTCTGTTTTCTATTTCACTGATTTCTCCCCTTATCCTTTTTTTATTTCCAATTTTCCTTTTTTTTTAAGACTTATTTATTTGAGAGAGCAAGAATGAGAAAGAGAGAGAGTGCATGAGAGGGGGAGGGTTAGAGGGAGAAGCAGGCTCCTCACTGAGCAGGGAGCCCGATGCGGGACTCGATCCCGGGACTCCAGGATCATGACCTGAGCCGAAGGCAGCCACTTAACCAACTGAGCCACCCAGGCGCCCTCCAATTTTCTTAATTCGGTATTCATTTGTTCCCCTCTTCCTGTTTTCTTAAGGTGGAAATTGTGGGCAGTGATTTGAGACCTTTTTTCTTTTCTAAAATAGACATTTTAGTGCTATAAATTTTCAAATGTTTTATTTTTGTTTTCATTTAGTTCAAAGAACTTCCAAACTTCCCTTCTAATTTCTTCTTTGACTTATTATTTAGTTACCAAATAATTGAGTGATTTTCTAAATATGTTTCTTTTACTGGTTTCCCATTTAATTTCATTAGAGAACCTATCTTGTATGACTTAAATTCTTCTAAAAGTACTGAGATTTATTTTATGGCACAGAATATGGTCTCTCTTGGTAAATGTGCCTACTGTGCTAAAAGAATGTATACTCTACAACTGTTGGGCAGAGTGGTCTATAAATGCAAATTAGGCCAAATTAGTTAAGAATGTTATTCAAATCTTCTGTGTTGTCTTCTTAATTTGTTCTATCAATTATTAAAAAGAAGATATTGATAAATCTGAACAGAACTGTGATTTTGACCATTAATCCTTTCATTTCTATTAAGTTTTTGCTTTATGTATTTAATAGCTACTTATTAGGTAGATACATGTTTATTATGTTTTGATGAATTTCGTCATTATGAAATGATCTTATTTATGCCTGGCAAAATCTATACCCTTTTCTAATAATAATAATATACCTACTCCAGCTTTCTTTTTATTAGAATTAGCATGGTATACCTTTTTTCTTCTATTGCTCTAAACCTATTTGTGTCTGTATATTTAAAATGGGTTTACTGTAGGCAGCATATACTTGAGTCCTTCCTTTTTATTCAGTCTGATAATCTCTGCCTTTTTTTTAAGTTTATTTATTTGTTTATTTTTAAGTTATGTCTACACCCAACGTGGGGCTCGAACTCACAACCCCAAGATCAAGAGTTACATGCTCTTCCGACTGACCCAACCAGGTGTCCCCAATCTCTGTCTTTTAATTGGAATGTTTAGACCACTAATGTTTACTGATATGGTCAGGTTTAAGTCTATTGATTTGCTCTTTGTTTTCTATTTGTCCCATTTATCTTCCCTTTTTCTTCTTTTTCTGTGCTCCTTTGGATTAATTTTTATGATTCCATTTTATTTCTTACAGTTGCTTATTGACTGTATCTCCTTGTTGAGCGATTTTACGGTTATCTGCAGATTTATCACATACACCCTAACTCATCACAATCTGCTTTCAAGTGATATAATACTTCATGTACAGCATAATAACCTTCCAATAGTATATTTCCATTTCTTTCCTTCTGCCTCTGTGCTATTGTTGTCATGAATTTTGCCTGTATATACTATAAAATCACAATACATTGTTACTACTTTTTAAGCAGCCAATTATCTTTTTATTTTTTTTAAAGATTTTATTTATTCGAGAGAAAGAATGAGAGATAGAGAGCATGAAAGGGAAGAGGGTCAGAGGGAGAGGCAGACTCCCTGCTGAGCAGGGAGCCCGATGTGGGACTCGATCCCGGGACTCCAGGATCATGACATGAGCCGAAGGCAGTCGCTCAACCAACTGAGCCACCCAGGCGCCCCTCTTTTTATTTTTTTAAAGATTTTATTTATTTATTTGAGAGAGCACAACCGGGGGGGGAGGGAGAGGCAGGCTCCCCACTAAGCAGGGAGCCCGATGCAGGGGCTCAATCCCAGGACCCTGGCATCGTGACCTGAGCCGAAGTCAGACGCTAACCAACTGAACCACCCAGGTGCCCCCAATTATCTTTTTAAAAGACATATAATAAAAACTTTTATATTTTGCCACAAAATTCAGCCAATAACCTGAATGAGCCTGGAAGCAAATTCTTACCAAGAGCCTTCAATAAGGAATGCAACCTCATGAAAACGTTGTCTACCAATTCTGAATCTGTGTCAATTGTAAGTCAGTTTTGACTTATTTTTCTCTTTGTTATGAGTTTTCCTTTCCTGCTTTGTACTCAGTTGTAGACTCAAGGTAGGCAGAGTGAACCTCCAAAGACGTCCATATCTTAATCCCTGGAATCTGTGAATATGTTACATTACATGGTATATTAGTTTTCTAGGGCTGCTCTAACAAAGTACCACAAACTGGATGGCTTCCAACAACAGAAATTTGTTCTTTCACAGTTCTGGAGGCTGTAAGTCCAAAATCAAGGTATCAGTAGGGCCATATCCCTTCTGAAGGCTCTAGACAAGAATCCTTCCTTATCTCTGGTAGAGACAAGGTAGCTGCATTCCTAGTTCTTATAGAAGTATCTCTCCAAATCTACCTGTCTTCACATGGCCTTTTTCAGGTGTGTCTGTGTCTCTGTTTTATCTTCTTATAAGGATACTAGTAATTAAATTAGGGCCCACCCTAACCCAGTGTGACCTTATCTTAACTAATTACAACTTCAAAGACATTATTTCCAAATAAGGCCACATTCTGAGGTTCTAGGTGGACCTGGTGGGGGAAAGAAGGGTGGGCAGGAAAGAGGACCATTATTCAATCCAGTATACATGCCAAAAAGACTGCAGGTATAATTATTAAGGCTATAGACCTTAATATAGGGAGACAGATCATCTTAGATTAGCCAGGTGGGTGAAACCTACCTAATGAACCTTTAAAAGCAGAGAACTTTCTCCAGCTGAAGTCAGAGAGAAGCAGTAGAAGGGTAAATCAGGGAGGAACTCAAGCCACTTTTTCTGGAGTGGGTCACATGAAAAACATAAGAGGTGGGCAGCCTCTAGGGCAAAGACCAGCACCTGGCAAGGAAATGGAGGACTTCAGTCTTACAACCACAAAGAACCAAATTCAGCCAATAACCTGAATGAGCCCGGAAGCAAATTCTTCCCCAGAGCCTCCAATAAGGAATGCAACCTCACGAAAACCTTCATTTCAGCTTCCCCCAAAAAAGAACATCCATTTCATAAGATCTTACAAAGAGAAATGTTTAAACTGAGATTATGATAGTCCCTTAATTCTATTCATCTGTAAAACAAGATGTTTCTCTGTGCAACTCTCACCTGTCCAGTACTCTGCCCAGAACCTCCAGCCACCTGCCCCCCAACTATAGCCTGCACCCCCATTCTCTCGGCAGCACCCTCCAGCAGTTGAATGTATTTATTTATATGCTGAATTGCTATTCTTCAGTGCCTAGGTTTTCTTGAAAACTTAGTTGTTTTAGGTGACAGGGTATATACAGTCTCTCTGACTTCATCTTGGCCAGACTATATGTAGCTTTTAAACTTGAATGCTGATTTTAATTTTTCTTACTTCATACCTGAGCCTTAGTTTTTGATAAAACAATAAACACAGGGAATGTTCTGGGCATAAAATACCATAGCAGATCACTCATTCTTTACTCACTGTCCTCATGGATTTGTTAATCTTTAAAAAGCTGTTTTTAACGGGTAGTTACCCACTGTTTGAAGTTGACTTCCCAAATACTTATTGAGGTCCTTGACCCTTTTTTAAATTGTTTCAACACACAACTCAATAAAGCCTAAGCCTCAACTCCTATGTCTTAGACAAAATTGTTCCCTATTACCCTATTGTAAAATATCCATTCTCTTTACTCTCTTGCCCTAAATTCCTAAAATATAACTGCTCCAGTACACATTCTATAGTGGGCCTCTAGGATAGTTCAAAAACCATCATGCTTATTCTTTTTTCTCCCTTTTCTATACCCTGCCCATTATATTCTTTGATACATTTAGAAAGTGCACTCTAATCAAATAGGATAGTATCTTAGGGGCGCCTGGGTGGCTCAGTCAGTAAGCATCTGCCTTCAGCTCAGGTCATGATCCCAGGGTCCTGGGATCGAGTCCCGCATCGCATCGGGCTCTCTGCTCAGCAGGGAGTCTGCTTCTCCCTCTGCCTGCCACTCCCCCTGCTTGTCTCTCTCTCTCTCTCTCTCTCTCGCTGTCATTAAATAAATAAAATCTTTTTTAAAAAAACATAGCGTCCTAAAAACATATTAAACATAATGAAATCATTGCAAAGCCTCACTTTGTTAAGCTCCTATTATACTATTCAATACCTGCTACTTTCAATTTACACTCTGAAAGGAAAAAAAAAAATCACTTAGGAAAAAAAGTACCAGTTTTATATCTTCTCAAAGAATTGTGTTAAATTAAAAGGACCTCTCTTCCTGTTTCTACTGGTCTAAATAAAGATCTCTTTAGCAAAATACTTAAGCAGGGTAGACATACATTTGTAAGATTCTGAAATTAAGATTTATTCAAAATAAGCAAAAGTGTACTTTTAATGCACCAAGAATAACAAGTAAACACAGAATTTTGGAGCAGAAGAGAACTTTGAGATCCCTTGTTTAATTCACTCAGAAACCAAATTCTTTTTTAAAAATTTTTAAAAGTGGTTAAATAAATGCCACACAAATTCCAAAACTTACAAATAATGGACAAAGGATTAGATCCAAGATCTCTTGCTCTTTATACACTACTGTATGGATCTCACACTTACCATTCTGGATGAAAAAAGCACAATATTTTGAATTTTGTTAATATTATCTGCTGAAAAAAGCATTCAGTTTAATAAGATTTTACTAAAGGAAATGTTTAAACTGAGAATATGACAGCTTCTTAATTCTATCCATCGGTGTAAAACAAAATTAGTGGAGCTTCTGATCAGTTTGAAAGACACTGAAACAGAATTCAGCACTAGTTTGAAAGACACTGAAACAGAATTCAGCACTTCTACATGTAGCACTTCTACATTATATGTGAGCACATGTACACCCAAGCCTCTGAAAACATCAAACACAGAAAGGTTTTAACAAATCCAACTCTGATAAAACACTGACTGTACTATATGTACTCTGTGTGCTATAATGTCCTCTAACAAAACAAGGCATTCACACTATTCATGATTTAAAAGGCCTAAAAGTCCTGAGGCCAGATGTCTGAGTAAGTGGCACTTTATGTCTGACTAGCCTAAGATTGCATCTATCAGCTATACATGAGCTGGAAGAGGAACTTCAACTCTGTGTCCTCATAAAATAGGCTACAACTTAACTCATAGGGCTCTCATAAAGAAGAGAAATAACATACCAAATACTAAACAAATGTCAGTGCCTCCCGCCAGCCATCTCAAAATAATGTAAATGTTCCAAACAACTGAAAAATTCTAATGCACACCAGCTTTGACCTGATAAAGACAAGACAGTGATTTACAGCTAAAATCAGCTCTCAACCTTTCCCTAAAGAATTATTCTCATTAGGGGCTTCCTGGGTGGCTCAGTCAGTTAAGCATCTGCCTTCAGCTCTGGTCATGATCCTGGGGTCCTGGGATGGAGCCCCGAGTCTCTTCGAGTCTCTTCGGGCTCCCTGCTCAGCAGGGAGTCTGCTTCTCCCTCTCTCTCTGCCAATCCCCCAGCTCATGGTCTCTCACACTTGCTCTCTCAAATAAAATCTTTTAAAAATTTTTTTAAAAAGCATGATTCTCATTAATTATACCCCAAAAAGCTTACAAAACAAAAACCTGTATACACACATTAAAAATATATAAAAACAGGGGTGCCTGGGTGGCTCAGTCGTTAAGTGTCTGCCTTCGGCTCAGGTCATGATCCCAAGGTCCTGGGATGTAGCCCCGCATCGGGCTCCCTGCTCAGCGGGGAGTCTGCTTCCCCTCTCACACTCCCCCTGCTTGTCTTCCCTCTCTCGCTGTCTCTCTCTTCATCACATATATAAATAAAATCTTTAAATATATATATATAAACATATATATATATAAACAACGACCAAAAACAGAAACAGAAAATAAGCTGCAAAGAAATACACCAAATTACTAACAATGTGAATGTACTAAAATTATGGATGATTTGCTTCCTACTTTTCTACATATTATTAGTTTTCTATAAGGAGCAAATAAAGACCCTTAAAAAAAATGAAATATATTTAAACCTTGTTGTGAAACTCACAATTCTCCAAATCCCTGTTAGGTAATCTCCCAACAAAATGCTGGGCTTCCCGTCAGCCATGCCATTCACTCTATTTACCAGCCTCACTGACAACACAGTTCAAATCCAAGCTTCAGCCAAGTCACAGATTACCACTTAGGAGGGAGCTCAAAACTTGCTCTCAAATAGTTGCCACCATGAATATAAACCCCTGAATGCTTAAAATCCACTATACTTTTATAATAAGGGGTAAAACTTTATTAGTTTTTGTAATTTGAAACAACATTCGTAGCATAGAAAGGAACTTTTTTATTGTTATTGAACTATAAATACACGTACTCCCAGAATTCATCCTTCTGATCATATATGTCTCCTTTCATGCAGGGAAAACTACAAATTGTTCTCTGAAAATCAAAAGTTAAGAAATAAAACGCTGGGGGCGCCTGGGTGGCTCAGTCGTTGAGCATCTGCCTTCGGCTCAGATCACGATCCCAGGGTCCTGGGATCGAGCCCCGCATCGGGCTCCCTGCTCCGCGGGAAGCCTGCTTCTCCCTCTCCCACTCCCCCTGCTTGTGTTCCCTCTCTCGCTGTGTCTCTCTCTGTCAAATAAATAAATAAAATCTTGAAAAAAAGAAAAAAGAAATAAAACTCTGCCTTGGGCAAAAGCTCACAAATCAGAAAAAGTATCTGCTCTGACTAACCTACACACTTAAAATGAAGATAATTAAGAAAAGCTAAATAAAGAAATCTGTATCAACAGATATCAACAAGCAGCAATGTCTGCAGAACAAGTGGAGAAAATGATGAGTATGATCACAAAGATTCTGAATACCAACTCATTTAGTTTGACAGGAAATTAGATGCCTACATTTTTACATACTGAACTTTATATATAAGTAATATATGTGTGTACATATGTATATGCTATATATGTGTGCATATATAATACATAAGTGTGTGTGTATATATACATATATCATTTAAATTTTTTTTTATTTTCCCCCAATTGCCCCTTTTCCAGGAGACTCAACATTACTACTAATGGTTTTGACAACCACAATTGTAGAAAGGGATATGTGATACAGAACCTCCACTGTATTTATTTTTGCAAGAAATATTCACTTAACACAAAGAATTTGAGAGCTGAGGTCTTATCTTAACAGAATAATCATCTACACAAATAACCAGTTTTTATTCAAAGTCTAAATAATTAAATGCAAAGAATTAAGTTTATTTACCAGAGTAAGTAAATGTGAAAGTTTCAGGCTTAGCTTATGCTAATTTAATTATTAAATCTACAACATATAAGTTAAAGTTACTATGAGAAAAACATCTAATATAGAGAAATATATCTAACATACATTCCTAAGTAGTAATTATATTCTTGACAATTAAGACTTAATTAGTTTCCAACAGTTTACAAACATACATCAGACATATATACGTAAATATCCCTTAAGAATTATTCTGTAATTTTGATGAAAGTTTCCTAATTTTAAATTAGGACTAATATTTATAATATAACTTATTTATATGACTACATATTAATTTATAAAATAAAAATAATCAAATTTCTCTACTTCAAAAGGCTAAAATTACTTCATATAGCTAAAATCCTTCAATATAACCCAAAAAATTCAAAAACCTTGTAGTTTGTCTAAATCAGTATCAGCGACAGCCTTTCTGAAAGATGTCCTATGCCTATCTCCCAAAGATGTATCTGAACTTAAACAAAGGTTATTTACTAATCCTAGAATACTTCATTTCAAACCAAACCAAACTGAATTGCCAGAACACCGTAGGATGCATTAACTTCTAGCTCCATCTGCTGGAGTCACAAAATATTCCAAAATCTGACATAAAATACTATGAAACAAATGATCTACAATTTATCATATAGACCAAACACTTCATGAATTTAAAACAGAAAATTAATCAGAGTTCAGCCATATTCAATAATTTCTAAAATGACAAATCTAAGTTAAAATCAGTATTGCAGTGGAATTGAGGATCTAACGCTATTGTCAAAAAGTGAGTTATATAATAAAAAAATTCTACCAAGAAAGCAGAAGCCTTAGAGAAAGACAAGTTTGCTTTTGAACAGTAAGTATTGTGTGAACCTCAGAATCAGAACAGCTTCCGTCTATTAGAAGAAAAACAAAAATTAAAAAACAACTTTAGCAATGAGTTGTGAAACTTTTTACCTTAATATAACTTTTTCTTGTAACAAAAAAGCAATACATGTCCATTGCAGAAATATTATACAATACAAGCACCAAAAAAATGTCTATATCCTGTAATTAATCCTACCACCCAGGGAAAAACATGTTTTTCAACATCTTTCTCTATCAACAAATACTCTTCTACATCATCATCTATAATGGCCAAGAAAGCACTCCACTGTTAGGATTTACCAAAATTCAATTAAGCAAATTTCTTACTTTGACACTTAGATTGTTTCATTTTTAAAATTTTTATAAACAATACCTCCATTAATATCCAGGAACTACGGTGATGCATACTATGACAAATGACTATTAAGACCAATTAATTAGAAACTACTAGTCACATTTAACTAATAATGGTATATTAAACTTTATGAAGGACTGACTTTGATTTAATATCTATACATAAGTAGATGTAATACTTATTTTTAAGTTTAATTGCTTATAATCTAGAAGTCTGATTTTTTTAATCTTCTGTGGGACTTGAAAATGGCTAAATTAAAGATGGATTTTGCATAGTTCCTTCATGATATCCACAATAGCATATTGTCTATTCCTGTTGAAAAATCAAAATAAAACACCCATACCTTGAAAAGACTAGTCAGGTTCATGGTGGTTATCTTTTAACAGACCTAAATGTCAACTAGGCAATCATGTTAAAAACGTGTGTCTCTGTCTCTTTCATAAATAAGTATGAACGGCTTAGCAAAAATTGGCCCCCAGTGGGGGATACCTCAAAAAACTGAAGAATTATTTCCTGACTTTATTTAAGGCTACAACTTAACTCCATCATTCTCCTACCTTCCAAAGATTTATTCCTGTTTATTTTTTAACTTTAATCTCACATTACATAAAATTACCATTTAAATAAGGAAGTAATTCAATGCATTTAGTGCATTCACAAATCATGCTACCACTACCACCATCTCACCCCAAAACATGTCTATCACCCCGAAAGGAAAACCCATTAAGCATTTGTATCAGTTTTTCAATTTATGGAACTGAAAAGTTTCGTAGTTTTCTGCTAGGTTTTTAACAAGATACAAAGAAAGTGAATACAAATAGATGCTTTCTTTTTCTGTCCATTTTTTACCCTTTTTCAATTTTAACAATAAAAGTGACAATACAAATTTTAGCTACCATTTTGTCATCTCTGCTCTCTTTGTACCATCCTATAACTATCGTTGCCGGCATGTCATACCCACACTAAGTGAATGATGGGACACACCTCACAACATCCAGCTGACAAGCAAAAAAGACCCTGGGCTAAAACTGCCAATGACCAGATTACCATTCTGCCCCATTCTAGCTCCAATATCATTTTTGTGTATCACATTTTCCAAGCTATTTTAATCATTTTCCCCATGTAGACAGAGATACATCTTGCTACACGATACAGATTTAAAACTAAGGGTAATATTTTATTTATTTATGTTATTAAATTCTGGCCCACAGAAGTGAAGTGGCATTCTAACGTAATCTGGTTAACATGTAACATCTCAAACCCAAGTGGCCCAAATCCAGACACTATATTTAATTCAAACTAAATATTTTTATACATACTAAAGCATTATCAACACATACAGTGGCCTAATCCATATGATTTACACACTAAAGGCACAAGTGATCAAAACCATCCATACTGACACTTTTACAGGATAAGCCATTACATTTGTTTTCAAATTAAGTTCCTTTTTACCAAGGTATTCCTAATGACACAATAAATAACTTTTATTCACTCAACGATGAATCTTTATTGGACAATTTCAGTGTGAAAGTACTGGAGCAGTGATCCGTGGGAGATTAAGAGAATTTCAGACATATTCTGAGACCTCAAAGAATTTGGCATAAATTCACAAAAGCTTAACACAAAAAGACAAGTAACAACTTAAGAAAATCTCGTTAAGTGTTACAAGATGGTAAATGATTGACAAATGAATATGGATGATATAACTGCACTGGGGTAAAGGAAATCATCAGACTTTTCAGGGACTGCTTTTGGAGACCCAAAACATCATTGCGGCCCACCAGTCAGAGCAAAGGCTTATGGAGGTCAGCTGGTCAACTGAGTGTTAGCTCAGGTCTCACATGTGTCACAGTGGGTCTGCAAACCAGGTCTGTGGTCATATCCCCAGTGCCAGAATGCATAAGGAATAGATATACTTCACAGCTAACAGAACCCCTACTCTGGTCCCCTGACCTGTGTAGTAAGGGCTATTACAATGGGAAACACCAAGTGGAAGCCCCCAGAATTACCTCTAACTAGGAAAACAGTAAACCAAAAGTCATGCCACATCCCCAAAGGAAATGCAGAGATTAATGCCACCATCAAGGGTTTGAAAGACGCAGAAGTAGTGACTCCCACATCCCCAAAACAGACAGACCTTAGGACAATGACAGTGGATTACTGTAAGCCTCACTAGGTGGTGGCTCCCACTGTAGCTGCTGTTCCAGATGTGGTTTCACTGCTTAAGTAAATTAACACATACCGTGGTACCTGGTGTATGACTCCTGATGTGACAGAGGCCTCTGTCTCCATCTCTGTCCATAAGACCCACCAGAGAAAGTTTACTTTCAGCTGCAAGGCCAGCAAAGCACCCTCACTGTCTTACCTCAGGGACACCCCAACTCCTCAGCCCTGTTACAATTTAATTTGCAGGAATTTTGATCGCCTTTCCCTTCCACCAAATGTCACAGTGGCCCATACTAATGATGACACTGTGCCGACTGGATGTAGTGAGCGAGAAGTAGCAAGTACTCTAGACTTATTGGTAAGACATTTTCATGTCAGAAGGTGGAGAATACATCCAAAAATAATTCAGGGGCCTTCTATGTCAGTGAAATTTCTAGGGGTCTAGTGGTGTGTGGACGTGGGGATCTCTGTTCTCAGGCGAAGGATGAGTTGTTGAATCTGGCTCTTCCTACAACCAAGAAAGGCACAAAGTCCATGGGCTTCTTGGGATTTTGAAGGTAATATATGCCCCCTATTCCTCCTCTGGGTGTGTTACTGCAGCTCACTTACCAAGTGACGCCCAGAGCTGCCAGTTTACAGTGGGGTCCAGAACAAGAGAAGGTTCTGCAACAAGTATAGGCCACTGTACAAGTTGCTCTGTTATGTAGGCCATCTGATCCGCAAACCCAGCGATGCCTGAAGTGTCCACGGCAGGCAGGAATGCTGCGTGGAGCCTTTGGCAGGCGCTATAGATGGATCACAGCACAGGCCCGTAGGACTTTAGAGCAAAGCCCTACAGCACTACAGCCCCTCTGGGATATACCTGAAGGACAGCCCTGCACAGATAACCATTCTCGTTTAAGTAACACTTGTAATTTAATTTAATTAACACAGTAAATCTTGGCCTGTTACCGGGCCTTAGAAGAGACTGAACACTTGACCATGAGCCACCAAGTTACCATGTGACTGGAGCTGCCCATGATGAACAGGGTGTTTGTTATCTGACCCACCGACCTGTAACACCAGACATGCAACAGCAATACTCCATCATCAAACAGAAGTGGTATACATAAGATCAGGCCCAAGCAGGCCCTGAAGGTACAAGTAAGTTACGTGAACAAGTGGCCCAAATGCCCATGGTCTCCACTCCTGCTCTACTACTTCTCTTCCCCAACTTGCGCCTAGGGCCTCATAGGGAGTTCCCTACAATCAGCTGACAGAGGGAAGAAAAGACTCAGGCCTGGTTTACAGATGGTTCTGCACGACACCACCCAGAGTGGACAGCTGCAGCACCAGAGCCCTCTGAGACAGCAGTGAAGGGAAATCCTCCCGATGCCCCTGGTTGTTCACTTTGCTTGGGAGGAGAAATGACCAGACACGTAATTATAAATTCATGGGTTGTGTCCAGTGATCTGGCTAGAAGGTCAGCAAGAAACATGACTAGAAAACTGGTAACAAGGAAATTGAAATTTGGGGCAGAGGTAGTACAGACAGTGCTCTCTGAATGGGGAAAAAAAACATGAAGATATTCATGTCCCATGTGACTGCTCATCAAAAGGGGACCCTGGCAAAGGAGGAGTTTAATAATCAAGTGGATGGGACTCCCTGTTCTGCAGATACCAGTCAGCCTCTTTCCCCGCCACCCGTCATGATCCAATGGGCTCAGAAGCAAAGTGGCCACGATGGCAGGGTAGAGATTAGGCACGGGCTCAGCAGTGTGCACGTCTACTCATCACACTCACCTGGCTATGGCTACCAACTGCATGCCTAATCACCAGCAGCAAAAACCAACACTGAGACCTCAATATGGCACCACACCCAGGGGAGATTAGCCAGCTACCTGGTGGTGGGTTCCCTGAAATGGGCCACTCCCATCATGGAGAGGGCAGCAATTTGTCCTTATTGGAACAGACACTTACTCTGGGTACAGATATGCCTTGAACTTCGCGCAAAGCTGCTGCCAAAACTACTATCTGTGGACTTTCAGAATGCCTTGCCCACCATCATCACAGCAGTGCTTCTGATCTAGGAAATACTTCACAGCAGAACAACAACAATGGGCCCATGCCCTCGGAATTCACTGGTCATGCATGTTTCCCACGATCCTGAAGCAGCTGGTTCGACAGAATGGTGGAATGTCCTTCTGAAGACTGTTACGGTGCCCGCTAGGTGGCCATACCTCGCAGGGCTGAAGAAAGGTACTCTAGGAGGTTGTATTCGCCCTGAATCTGTATTCAATATATGGTGGTACTTCTCCCATCGCCGGGGTTCACAGGTAGAATCGAGGAGTAGAATCGGGAGTGGTAGCACTCACCATTATCCGTAATGACCCACTAGCAAACTTTCTGTCTCCTGTTCCTGTAACCTTAGGAACCAGTGCTGCTAGACTAGAGTTCTAGCTCCAAAGGGAGGAACGTTTCCACCAGGAGACACAACAATGATTCCACTGAAATGGAAGTTCAGACTACTGTCCAGCACTTTGCGGTCCTCATGCCTCTCAATCAACCAGCAAGGAAGGGAGTTCTGACCCCCAGGGGGAACCTGGACGCCTCCTCCACAATAGAAGTGAGGAAGAGCGTGTCTAGAACACAGAACACGCCTCAGGGCATGTCTTAGTATTACCATAATTTGGCCCCATTAATGATTTTTTAAAAGCCAAGAAGCAAGTATGTCTAAGGTTGACAAATCTTCAACCCCAAGACAATCTAAGGGACTAATAATAAGCACTCCCTTGAATGTCATCGACAAGGTTAAAGAAAGCTATGAATTTAGAAAAGAAAGATGAATTTAAGAGATTTACGAAATTCACTACATGCAGCAAAGGATACAGACCTACCAAAGATTTAGCAGAAACAAAGCCAGGGGTCATAAAACCCTCAAGGAAAATTTCCAGGGCTTACATCCCAGGCCTCCTGAAACCTATTCCTAAGGGTACATTTAGAAGCAGTGACATCATTTAGAAGGTTCTTCCTCTAGTTCCCCAACTTTCAGATGATGTGGTTTATTGGAGTTCAAAATTATTGTCTATCACATATTCATTCAATAGGTTTATTAGGCAATCACTATGTGGGAATCATTGTTCTAAGCCCTAATTTATAAACAAAATATTTGAGCTTACACACCTTACGTTATAATGAGAAAGACTACCAATAAAACAAATATATTTACTTCCAGAGTTAAGGCCTCCAAATATATGGCATGTCATGTGTTAGTAGCTCTTACTTACAGTCCATAAACAGAATAAAAGAAATAGCCTTGATTTAGAGTATGTGAAGGTCACTAAGTATAGCATGCAATTTCTACTCAGTAAAACTGGAAACAAAGGCCAGTTCACCTGTCATACTGGTTAGCCCAGCTTGAGACCACCTGCACTGCTGCTAAGAACACCTGGAGCCCAATCCTGAAAAATGTATGTGCTATAGTACCTATAGCTTTACAGAAAGCTAGGGCCAAGGGGAACCATGCCAAACAGTCTTCCTCAAACATTTTAGACAATACATATAAAAACCATTTTCTAAATTATATATTATCCAAGTATTTTTAATAACAAAAAACATGTCATCTAAAAAAAACTCACCAAAACATTCATAGCCATTACTTTCCAGGCTGCCTCCTGCCTTTCATAATAATAGCTGACTTTCAGTAGAGGATTTATGTTTTGTATCAATTTCAGTTTGCTTATTCAGTTTTTTTCAATTGCTAAGCAAAAAAATGGAGTAATTTCTTTTTATTCAGTTAATAATTAGTCCTAATTTTACTGAATTCATTTGGTCTTCAGAGCACCATGACTCCATTTGTTTCTACTTTCAAGCATGACAGAAACCACAAAGGCCAGATTCAAATATATGATTAAACTAAAATGTTAAAATTTTTCATGTTAAAAAACAGTTTAAGCAGTATTAAAGGACAAATGGGAGGAAAATGTTTGCAATTAACCTCTGAGAGACAACTAATTACTTAAAAAAAAACTGCAAGTGTAAAAAGGAATGAAATCTTGCCATTTGCAACAACATGGATAGAGTGAGAGTATAATGCAGGAGAAATAAGTCAGTCAGAGAAAGACAAATACCCTATGATTTCACTCATATGGGGAATTTAAGACACAAAACAAATGAGCAAACGGACAAAAGAGGGGGGGGGCAAGCCAGGAAACAGACTCTTCACTATAGAGAACAAACCGATGGTTACCAGAGGGGAGGGAGTCGTGGGGGGATGAATGAAATAGGTGATAGCGATTAAGGAGAGCACTTGGGATGAGCACGGGGCAGTGTATGGAGTGCTGAAGGACTGCACTGTACACCTGAAACTAATATTACACTGTATGTTAACTAACAGGAATTAAAATTTTAATTTAAAAAAAAAAGGAGGGGAAAACACTGTAAAAATGGGCAAAGGAAACATGGGTAGGCAATTTACTAAAAAATAACTATGAATGACCTCTGAGTATGTTTTGTAAATGTCTATCCTTACTAGTAATTAAAGAAATGTACATTTAAGAGGGGAAATGTTTCATATTTCTGACTTGGAACTTTTTTTTTTTTCAAGATTTATTGCAGGGGGTGGGGGGTGGGCAGAGAGAGAGAATTCAAGTAGACTGCACTGAGCATGGAACCTGATGCAGGACTCAATCTCATGACCCTGAGCAGAAACCATGAGTTGGACACTTAACCAACTGTGACACCCAAGCACTCCTTGAATTGGCAGGTTTTAAGTACCACCCACAGTTGATGAAGATACATTCTGGGAAGAGGAGCCCCTCAGTGAAAGTGAAACCACTAGTGGAATTCACACAGCTTTTCGGGATCAGCAAACATCTTCTCAAAACTTTTAGAGTGTGCTTACCTAGAAAGTGAATTGCAGAAATTTATCCTAAGGACAAATATTTGTAAAGATGTACACTGGAGCTCTTTTAGTTAAAAAAAATTGGGAACAATCCATGCTTATAACAGCTCCAGGCACTACTATAAATTGCACAGAAAAGTAGTTAATGGCATGGAAAC
This sequence comes from Eumetopias jubatus, assembly GCF_037043125.1. Lineage (NCBI taxonomy): Eukaryota > Metazoa > Chordata > Mammalia > Carnivora > Otariidae > Eumetopias > Eumetopias jubatus. The sequence goes on from NW_028274826.1 coordinate 2,433,262, forward strand.
CTCTCACTTACATGTTGATTTAGGAAAACATAAATCATCAGTGAGTCCATGAAGGTTGCCATCTGGTTATGTATTCACAGGAAGACACCTTACTGAAGATTACAGACCACAGTATTCACAATAGCTCTGTGGGTTGTAGGATTGTGGGTAACATTAATTTTCTTCACCATATATTGTTTTCCAAATATTCTCCAGCAAACGAAGCATTTTTTTTTAAACACAAAGGAGAGAAATGGTAGTTGTCTGTATAAATTCCAGATGAATTAGACAGTTATGCACAAAAAAAGTCACCTTTAGAAAATGAGGGGGAAAAAGAGAGTATTTGTCACATATCAGGAAGGGAAAGGATCTTCTAAACACAAAACAATTAGAGAAACCAAAGGAAGAAAAAAGACTGGACCCTGGACAATATACAAATGTTAAAAATTCTGTCAATAAAAAGCAAGTAAAGTTAAAAAGAAAAATAACTAGAACATATTTACAAAAATCTAATAAAAAGCTGATGTGCTTTCCATATAAAGATATCACAATTCAAAAAGAATAAAAGGGGGAAGGACAATGAAACATATAAAAAAGATCTATGTATTAGATCTTGTAATATATTTTATAAATTAAAATTAAAATGTCATACACCTCACTAAAAATTTCCAGGAAATGGCAGAGTCAAGATTGGAATGCAGGTCTAATTGGCCTCCAAGCAATATACCATGTTGCCCACAGTAAGTAAGTCACTTTTTTAACCACATTAATTTTAAAGTTTGTACTCGACAAAAGAGTTTTTCCCCCTTCAATTATACATTCTTAAATAACAAAAGTAACAGAAAATAAATTAAGTAGAAAACTATGGCTAGTATTCTTAGGTCTTAAATGGAGGCTGAGTTCTTTTGACATATCCAGATAAACCAAAATTCTCTTGCTAAATATTTAAATGAGAACTTACCAAATCATTAAGTATAAAGACTGCTTCTTGATTAAGTAAAACAGAAAAGCCTTTCACAACTAAGAATAGGAATAGTAAGTAAAAATCTGGTTTTCTGATTTTATGAAGGACTCATGGTTTATTGGAGGAAGATGCAAATTATGAAGGAAATTGAGAAAAGGCAAATCTAAAAATACAGTGCAGTAAAAAATGAAAATGTTCATTGTGATATTAAGCAATATATACTAACCATGAATCAGGGAGCCATTTAGCCATTGGATATAGTAGTTCTGAGGAAAAGAAAGCAGGATTTCATTGCTGATTATTGAAAAGGGTAAAAGCAAAACAGCCCCAGCTGAAACTGCCAGAGTGAACGTGCTCAAAAACAACCTGGAAGAGAAGAGATCATTGTCACCAGCAATTGAAAAAAGCAAGGAATACGGTAGGAATTTAAAAAGGATAAAAACTCTTAAATCTTTTAATCCAAAAAGTTACATAAGATTTTCATTAAATATGTGTAGTTGGGAGACAAATGATATATATATGATACTAGAAGTTCAATTAGGTATACTCTAAAACTACTCACTCTGTGAAAAGGGTCATTAAGTTGTTGAACAAGCAGGCCCTAGAAGAATCACATACAGAAGACAGAGTACTTTGCACATTTTACAAAGAATAAGCCATAGTCTCTTTCCTCTTTTAAGTTTAAATATTTATTTCACAATTGCATTTAATTAACTACATTGGCAAATACATCCTAACAGCAATGCAAAAGCTGATTTCAGATGAAAAAAAAACAAAAACTTGTGAAAACAGTATGAAAAACAAATCAATTCAAAATGGTTATTTCAAGAGAAAAAAACTTAACAAAGCCATTGGTCAGCTACCTCTTAAAATGGGTAAAGGCAAAATAAATTATACTAAGAAACCGTAGAGAACTATTAAACAATATTCTACTATTAAACAGTATTTAAAACACTATTTGTCATTTTTAAAAATAAGATATTGCTAATAAATACTGATACAGAGAAATGTCTAAGATAAATTAAGTTAAAAAAACTGAAAAGGCACGGACAATAAATAGAAAACATGCTCCCCCCCCAAAAAAAAATGCATTTATACACACAGGAAAATAGAGGTACACACACACACACACACACACACACACACACACACACACACACACAAACCTAGCACAATATATAACAATCCCACAGGAGAGTGGAATTCTAAAGGGCTTTCACTTTCTCAGTTATATATATGTCTGAAATGTTTAAAATTTTTTATCTAATTTTTAAAAGATTTTTTTAAGACTTAAAAGGCAAAGGAAAAGAAAACCTCACCAACATTAGAGATGGAATCTTAATTTAATATCCATCCCATTAAAGTCAATATAGGAAGAACGTGAAAATAAATGTAACACATAAGAAAAAAACAACACGTAATAAACGCTTGAAATACACATCCACTAGAGTAACTTTGAGACCAATGCCATCTTGTGGCAACCAACAGAAGTGTTTTCCTACTTAAAAGCCAAAACAACCACGAAACCTCTGTTCAGTAAATCATCGATGATGTTTAAATGTAGACCATATCATACATACCAAAAATGCAGCTCAAATCAGACACAGAAGAAGGCTTAGAAGCTGTTTTGCTGAGTGGGCATGTTTCCTGGGAAACGCACTAGGAAAAATGTCCACCCAGGTCTACTGCCAACTCTGGCAACTACCAGCCCGTGGCCTGAAGCGTGCTTCTCTGGTTTTGTCCTTGCAAGTCAAGGGAGGAAGTTATCCCAATCGCTACCATTGCTTCCTTCCAATGCCAAAAATAGGATCAAACCCACAAGTTCACCATTCCAGGTCCTGAACAGCTATGTGTGTGCCAGGCTCCTCTTGCCACGACAGACTCCCACATACAGTGTGATGTACCCACCTGCTCACACACCAAACCTCAATGCGTCTCACGGTTCTGTGCTCTGGGGCACAGTCAGTTCTGCCCCTAGGGTCCCTTTATGTCATCTGCCCTGCGAAGCAGCCTCAGCACCACTCTCCACACTCCTCTCAACAGTCAATGCTTCTCCTCTCAGCTCACACGACACTGACCACATAACCAGCAAGACCAACCAGAGTTTCCAAATCAAAAACCGGGACCAGTAATCTGACAAAAAACTAAGCTTATGAGGGCAAATAGGTAAAGTATTTGAAATCATAAATGATCCAGAAAAGCCTAACTATAAACAAACACTTGCAGAATCTACTGCATCTCAGGTACTGTGCCTGGGCTCTGGATACAGAGCGCCGCCGCCACCCTCTCACCCTGCCTGTGAGCACCTAGCATGAAAGCTACTCAGAAAAGGCCGATGCAGGTCAGGTCAATGCTGGCAAGGGGTCCCCAAGGGAAGGCCAGATCGAAAAAGAGCAGTAGTGGTCATAGCTTGCAGACCTCCTGAAGTGCCCTTCAGATTAAAGTGCCGTTTCTCAAAAGTCACCTTCCGAAGCGGAGCAGATTCTGAGGACAGCACCCACAGGACTTCCTGGGGTCGGGGCAGCCAGGGCTCAAGGCTGACGCTGAGCCTTCAGCCTGAGAACGGGAAGGGTAGAGCTGGTATCGCCCGTGACGGAGAAGGCCCCAGCTGGAGCGGGCCGGCGGGGAAACACGGGACTCAGCTTTGGCCCCGCCTCGTCTGTCATGTCCACAAGGCAGGAGCACCACGGAGGCCACGCTTCACACCTCTCCGCAGGCTACCAGGTGGCCTAGAACTTCTGTCTGCCCCATTGCTGGCTACGTTCTGACTGACCACTGGGCAGGACGGTGTCTGCCAGGGCTCTCTGACTCTAACATCACTCTTCCACTTTTAATTAGTAAGTATTTTGTGGGAAGCTAAGTTTGAAACTAGGAAAAATACCCTGTTCCTTGCCAAAAAGTTTATTCATTTACTGATGCCTATCAGGATGGACTCAAGATTGTTCTATTTTATTCTGTGCAGGATCCATTACAATCGTTCTCCGGACACTCAGATTGTCCCTGATTGATGTGAAAGTCCTTCAAGGCTCTTGGGTCTTTTAGACATGCACCCCATCGTTCTTGGAGCACTTCCTTGCATTCTGGCAGTAGCATACGTACAAAATGAGCCTGGAACTTCCCCTCTCTTACCCCTGCAGTCAGCTTCTTCCCCAAGGAGCCCTGGTTCCTATCAGTGGAAAGTTGTATTTAGAAGCACAGATCTAGGGCTAAGTATATTCACTGCTCTTGGGGTGTCATGCTCCCAATGGACAGGCAAGGAATGCAAGTATGCACTACGCCTACATGTACATATACACACTAACATGCACCCACCTTCACATCTAGATCTGGTGCAACAACTCTGTATTGAAAACCGTGAGTCCACACTGATAGTTCACTTGCAAGTCCAACTGCAATGCAACAACCCTGTTCATTTTCATTTTTCTCCCTTTCCCTTAACTACAGAATGGTTCCCCTCACCTTTAATGGACCAACCCCCTGGAAATGATCTGACACCCCGCCCCCTGCGGAGGTGCCCTCCTGCTCAGGTGACGCCCCATTCTAGACCGTCCCACCTCCCTCCCCACGGACCTCTGATGCCTAGGCCAGGCCATCCCTCTGGGGACACCCTCCTCAGCCTGCTTGGGCTCTGTCATCCTGCCTGGATGCCCTCCCCAACCTCTGACTCCCTGTAACAGAGCACCCCTGAACACACGCGAGTGCCCCTCATCACCGCTCAAGCTGACACTCCACCAAGGATTTCCCTCTGCAGGGAAAATTCCCTCCCGGCTCCTGGACCCTGAGAGCCCACACCAGGTCACCCCCGGGCTCTGATACCTCATGCCAGGCCTACTTCCTGCAATGGAGACTCTCCTCTCACCTGCAAGGACTCCCAAAAGTTTCACCAGTTAGGCACTCCATTTTTATATCAATAACTTAAATCCAAATCAAATCAACTAACTAGCCAACAGTAGCTCTCATAAAATGTAGTTTTTGGTTGCAAAGTTAATTTGGGGGCACAAGTAGATTCAAACAGAGAACAGAACAAAGGAGCAAAGGAGAAAGCAAACATGGGTCTAACGGGAGGTGAGAACGGCCAAGGGACAGGCTTTCCATTTTGACATGGGTGCTGAACCAGCTGCAGAGATCCCTGTTTCAAGTGGCCAGGTAGTGCTGCCAATCATTACACTTAAAAACTTGTCTGAGGGCGCCTGGGTGGCTCAGTGTGTTGGGCGGCTGCCTTCGGCTCCGGTCATGATCCTGGAGTCCTGGGATCGAGTCCCGCATCAGGCTCCCTGCTCAGTGGGGAGTCTGCTTCTCCCTCTGACCCTCTTCCCTCTCGTGCTCTCTATCTCTCATTCTCTCTCTCAAATGGATAAATAAAATCTTAAAAAAAAAAAAAACTTGTCGGAGCTCTTCCCCTTTTTTCTCTTTGTTCAGCAGGACTCTCCTTCCATTTCCTCCTTTTTGGTGGAGGGGGCAAGGCAAGGAAAGACGGTGGAGAGAAGGGAGGCAACCCCAAATTCCCACAGACTGTGCACGAGCACCAACCCTGGATTGTTTTGCAGATGTGACTGAATCCACACAACAGCATGACAGAGTAAGTGGCAGCTCTCCTTCACACACAGAGAAAACAAATCTTTCTCAATATCTTCTGATCTTAAGTTAATCTTGAGTTCGGAATTTGAACCCAGATCTACCTTCCTCTTCCATTCTCACTCATTCCATCACACAAGGGGGAAAATGGGCGGTGAAAGCCAAAAGGATTACTGGGCAAGGTGGGGGGGAACGGAGCAGCCCTGATTCTCTCAGGTGCCCCCCCCCCCCCGCCGCCCCGCGCCCTCTCCTGTCTTTATTGTAAGTACACCCGTCTGCCTGCAGGAAAGGGATGCCAGCTCCAGGCACGTGATGCAGGAGCCACCTGCCAGGAGAACCCTCAGACCCGCCACAACAGCGATGGCAGCAGAACTGATGAAAGCAGAAGGGGAGGTCAGGGCTCCTGAGCCTCCTCACAAGGAAACGAGGCACAGCCACCGTTTCACAGAATACACTGCAAGGTAACGTCTAAGTGATGTGTTCTGGTCTGTTGTGCAAACACCACCACTTTCTAGTTCCAGAACATTCCATCACCCCAAAATAAAACCTTGTATTCATTAAGCAGCTGCTCCCCATTTTGCCCTCCCCTCAGTCCCTGGTAACCATCAATATGACACTGATGGGTTTACCTATTCTGGATATTTCTCATAAATGGAATCCTACACTACATGGCCTTTCATGTCTGGCTTCTTTCACTTAGCATGATGTTTTCAAGGTTCCTACATGCTGTAGTATGTGTCAGTACCTTATTCCTTTTTATGGCTGAATAATATCCCCGGGGACACGAGAGTATCCGTGAATGTGTGCGTAAGTGCGGGCAGCCTTTCTCCCTTTCCCTCACCTCCTCCCCACCCCAGGCAAAAGATGAATAATCTGATACTAATCGCAAAGAAACAAATCCAAATAACTGGCCTGTCATCTTCAGAAGTATCAAGGTAAGGGAAGTCAAGAAAATACTGAAGGGTTTCAGTCTGAAGGCAACTAAAGGGACATGACAACTACAAGCAGTGTGTGATTCTGAGTGGGATCTTTTTGCAACAAAGGACATGAACGGGACAACTGGTAAATCTGAATGGGGCAGGAGTGGTACAGCATCAGTTTCATTATCTTGATGTTTGTATGGTAGCTACACAGGAGAATGCACTGTTTACAGGCATTATATAAAAAAGTATCCTGAGGAAATGGAGAACCAGGTCAGCAACTTCTCAAACAGTTCTGGGGCAAAAAGGCTCTTTTTTGTTATATTTCTAACTTTTGTCTAAATTCAGGACTACGCCAAAAATTTTTCAAGAATCCAAAGAATCCTGGAATAATAATCTCTCCAATGTAGTTACATCTGTGTGATTTCAAATTTTAGTCAAGCAAAATATGATAGAAAGAAACTCACTGCTTCCCATCTGGTTTGATACCTCAAAAAAAAAATTAAAGGGTACATCAATCATATATCAGCATATATAAGCAGAAAAAGAGCTATCGGGAACCTAAAGAACCATCTGAGTCCGTCTCCCTGCTCACAGCAGGTAGATGTTCGATTAACTAGAAGAGAGGTCTGTTCCCTATTCCAAGACTGTCACAGCCTTCTCAGCAGACCATTAAACAGCCAAGAGTTTTCTTTCTTATGGCCCAGCAACTTCCCCAACCATAAGCCCACTTCCTGGTTAAAACCTCTGAAGGTAAAATTGTCAGCTCCTCAAACAAGCAAATTTTAACAGGAGACAATCAATCCTCATTTTTCCATGTACAGTTGATCCTTGAACAATATGGCTTAGAAATGCACAGGCCCACTCACAAGTGAATTTTTTTAATAAATATAGTACAGTAATATAAATGTATTTTCTCTCCCTTATGATTTTCTTAATAGTTTTCTTTTCTCTAGCTACTTTATTGGGAGAATACAGTATATAATACATATAACATATAAAATATGTGTTAATCAGCTGTTTATGTCATCAGTAAGACTTCCAGTCAATAGTAAGCTATTAGTAGTTAAGTTCTGGATAAGTCAAAAATTATACACAATTTCCAACTGCACAGGGCCAGCGTCCCTCACCCCCACGGTGTTCAAGAGTCAACTGGGTATCTGTCTCTATGTGTTTCTAAGGATAGGGTTAATATCGATAAAAGCATTGTAATACTTCAGGTGAATTTTTTCCACATTTATGCCCAAAGGTGTGAATTAAATTTGAAGAATTTATGACATCAAAATTTGAAACAGAACAAATGAATTTTAAAATACATACGAAATCCTGTTGACTATGGCATCTTCGTCTTCTTGTTCATCTGTAAAAATGGTTAAGGTATTAATTTTTTTATCTTCAATAAAATGTTTCATTAATTTATTAGGAAATTAAACAAAAATAGAAACTTAATTATTTTGAAAAGAACTGATTTTCAAAATGCACTGTATTTATTTCAACATGGATCCAAATTTAAATCTCATTAAATCACGTAAGATAGAATGTAGTTAGGTAAGAGTGTTGTGATTAACCAAAATCCTGATTAACAAAACTACCATATGTAAATTGAAATTTTCCAAATATTTATTGCTCAAGAAAATAAAACTCAGTAGAACCTTAGGACCACTATCAAGTTTACTGCCATACGATATAAGTAAAATTATAATTGCTAATGAATGAAATGTTTTCGTTGATAGTATCCAACAAAAATCTTTACTATAAAATTAGAAGTCAGAATCTTAAAACTCATGTAGTTTTCTATGATTTGAGTTTGTCATTATTAATGGTACTAAGGAAGATTCTCTTCGACCAGTCTAAACCATTTAGATACCACTGCCTCAATACTTCATAATTATTGTGCAAGTTATAGAGTGGAAAGTATCAAGTTCTGTATCTCTTACAAGTAGCAGATACCCTCTGCCCCAATGCTCGCTCACCTCCTCTACCTCTCCCTCATGGCTGCTCGCCTTCTCTCTGTCCTCCCACATAAATTTACCAGCTAAAGAAAGTCTGATCCAATTACAAGAATATTGCACAGCACCCCCTGGCCCCTCCTTCTCCTCAATACCTAACTGGGGTTGTCCTCAAAGGCTCTCTCTCTAAGTCTCTGTAATTATGAGTGTCCACCTGCTTCCGTGTCAATGGTTTATTTGAGCCATTCTCTTACTCCAATCTCCATTCTTAATTATGGGCTGCCCAAAATAGCTTTACAACCAAAAGGACCATAAAATAACAGTCACAATTTTTATACTGTTGTACACACCCCCAATTAACCATCCACTACTGAAGAACGTTTTAATAGCTTCATATAAATTTCAATTCTTCTCCCTACACTCTACTAAAGTCCAGGGTATTCATCACCTCTCCCTGCCATTACTTTAAAAATCATCTGATAAGGGTGCCCAGGTGGCTCAGTCAGTTGAGTATCCAGGTCTTGATTTCCACTGGGGTCATGTCTCGGGATCATGGATCAGGCCCTGCGTCAGGCTCCGGGTTGACTGAAGGGGTCAGGGGAGTCTGCTTGGGGCTCTCTCTCCTCCTCTGTCTCTGCCCCCCACCCCTGCTCACTCGCTCTCAAAATAAATAAATACTTAAAAATCATCTAAATCATCTAATAAATCTCCAATTTTCCTGCTCATCATCCCCTAATTTCCCCTAAAATGATGCATTTATATTCATTAATTCTCCCCCCACCTTCTATGTCCATAATCATTAAAACCTGATGCCAAAACAACTTTAAAAATAGCTAAGATACTGTGTTGAATCTGCAGGTCTTCAAATTTTTGAGAGATTATAGATTCTAGGAAGTATTTTAGTGTAATCATAGAGCCAAACTAAAACACTAGAGAGCAAGCATTTACTGACTGCTTTCAAAAGTCTAACAAGTTTAATATTATGACATAAAGAGTCCCTATTATATGGAATCCTTAAGTATTCATATGGTACCTACTATTAGCCCAGCATCACAGGTAGAAAATCCTGTGATTTATAGAAAATAGCTGAGATTTAACAGAGGGCAGTAAGGCAACTCTTTAGGTCCTTACAAAACCCTGGCACAAAAATCTGTGAATGAATTAGCACAAAGTTCATTTTTAAAAAAAGAATACGGGATGGGATGCATGGGTGGCTCAGTCAGTTAAGAATGTGCCTTCAGCTCAGATCACGATCCCAGGGTCCTGGGATCAAGTCTCACATCAGGCTCCCTGCTCAGTGGGGAGCCTGCTTCTCCCTCTGCCTGCCGCTCCCCCTGCTTGGACTCACTCTCTCTCCCTCTCTCTACAAATAAATAAAATCTTAAAAAAAAAAAAAGAACAGGTGCCTGGGTGGCTCAGTCAGTTAAGTGTCTGCCTTCAGCTCAGGTCATGATCTCAGGGTCCTGGGATCAAGCCCCACACCAGGCTCCCTGCTCAGCAGGAAGTCTGCTTGTCCCCCTCCCTGTCCCTCTGCTCCTCCCCCTGCTCGTGCACATGCACATTCGCTCCCTCTCTCTCTCAAAAATATAAAATCTTTAAAAATAATAACAATGCTGGAGTGGTGGGGGGTGGGAGGGAGGGGGTGGCTGGGTGAAAGACATCGGGGAGGGTATGTGCTATGGTGAGCGCTGTGAATTGTGCAAGACTGTTGAATCACAGACCTGTACCTCTGAAACAAATAATGCAATATATGTTAAAAAAAAAAAAAGAAGATCATAGGAAGGGAAAAATGAAGGGGGGGATTCAGAGGGGGAGACGAACCATGAGAGACGATGGACTCTGAGAAACAAACTGAGGTTCTAGAGGGGAGGGGGTGGGGGGACGGGTGAGCCTGGTGATGGGTACTAAAGAGGGCACGTTCTGCATGGAGCACTCGGTGTTAAACGCACACAATGAATCATGGAACACTACATCAAAAACTGATGATGTAATGGATGGTGATTAACATAACATAATAATAAAAAATATGAATAAAAAATAAAAATAATTTTTTAAATAAAAAAAGAACAAAGATTTAGTGGTCCCTCTGGTAGACACGATATATATGAAATAATAAAAAGAATAATATACGATTGAATCCTAAATTGATACTAAATGGTATCATGGAGACTCTACATTCTGTATTACTTTAGAGAAAGAAAAGATAGTCTAGTAGTCAGAGAAAAGATGGGATAGGGTATGCATGTTCAAACTCAGAGCCAGTCACAAGAACTCATATATCCTTATAAACTCTAGAATTTCCCAGATACTGAGCAGCCCCACACTGTTCTTGGTTGGACATAAGAACGGTAGTAAACGAGGGCTCAGGTCTGAGAATGACGACCCTGCAAGCAGTCAGATTCCCTGAAGGTTACTGTTTACTCTTAGTACCAGGCTATCGTGTCCTTCAATCATGGCCATACTGAATATATATACTACCACACTGACAGGCACAGTATACAGCCCAAATACCACAGACCAGCGGACATGATGATCTAAGTTTTAACTACAATGTTTCTACTTGCCTGATTTTCTCTTGTATCTTGTGATGATGAAGTAGGAAACAATGTAGAGAATGGCAAAAAGAAGGAAACATATCTGGAAAAAAAAATTAACAGTTCATTTACATTTGTGGCATATTTTTTTAATAAATTATAGAAGATACATCTTTGGTATTTATATGCAAGAAGGATTTCATCTATTAAAAAAGTAAAAATTTTTAGATATTTTGCTAATATAAAGTTTTGATAAAATACTAACTTATATGAACTAATAACTCAAATAGCCCAGTGTTTAATATCATTGCAGAAGAAAAAGCCCAAGGAAGATCTTTCTTTTCATAACTTAACCGAATTGTTTTCAAAATCATATGGAAGTGTAAAGAGCAAGACCAACACCAACAATTCTGAAAACCAAAGTCAATGAGACGCTACTATCCCTTCCAAATATCAAACACACTATAAAGCTTCAGTAACATTTAAAGAGTGTGATGGCACCAAAACTTGACAGACAAATGAAACATCTACTACACAAAATTTATATAATTTGGTTCTACATATAGAAAGCATCACAAATCAATGTGGGGGGAATAATCATTCAATAAATAAACCACATATCAAAATAAACAGCAGTTGAATGAGAAACTTCTTAAATATTAAATTCAAATTAAATTCCATTTAATTTCATGGGAACGATAGGTAAAAGAGGGTGGGTCAAAGAACGGGAGACCTCGTCCCTGTCAAAGACCAAGTATGCAGAAATACAGTCTCACTAGAGCTATGAACCAGGGTAAAAATAATTTGAAGACTCTCAAATGAAACAATTCAAAGTGACGATAGTCTAGGGAGCACCCCTATGCATAGATTTCTGAAGGACTGTTGGCCACATGACTAAAAAGGACCTTAGATCTAGGTGTGAACAGCCACTGTGAAATGTCATCTAGGAAATGACAAACTAAGAGTGGACAGGAAGACCACGAGCCTCATGTTCTTCCAATACCAGTGGAGTGGGAAAGTGACAACGGACCATAATGACAGTGACCAAAAAGGAGCCAAGAGTCAAAAGCATCAAACTGGCCTACTGCTGGGAGCCCACTAAGAACTCCAGATGGATAAGAGAATGTTAGCACCATCACTACTTCCTCCCAAATTCCTATGAGTAGGGGAAATGGGTCAATAAAGGAAACCAGTTATTGGTGAAGAAATGTAAACGGAGGGGGTCTCCTAAGAAGATGTTGAGGGCGCCTGGGTGGCTCAGTCGGTTAAGTGACTGCCTTCGGCTCAGGTCATGATCCTGGAGTCCCGGGATCGAGTCCCACATTGGGCTCCCTGCTCAGCGAGGAGCCTGCTTCTCCCTCTAACCCTCCCCCATTTCATGTACTCTCTCTCTCTCTCTCATTCTCACTCTCTCAAAATAAATAAATAAATCTTTAAAAAAAAAAAAAAGAAGATGTTGAGTGTCGGGGGAGACTGTTTATAATGGAATAGTGAAGTCTGAGTAGGGCTGCAAGAGCACTAGAAACAGGGTAACTGGGCAGAAACTCCGTGACTTACAAGGTTAAAGTCAGAGGGATCGAATGACCAAGGCAATTAATATTTATTACAGAAGCTAAATGAAATTCAATTCATTCAACAATTACTTGTCATGAGCTTACTGTACACCAGGCATTCTTTTCAGAACTGAGAACACAGCAGTGAACAAAACAAAACTCCCACCCTCACTGAGCTTACACTCCACTAAGAAAACAGCCCATCAATAAACAGGCAACGGGGCAAATGACAATTGGTGCAGGATTACGGGAACAGGGAGTGCGAGCTCAGGTGAGGGGGCACACTTCACTAATAAGGTGACATCTGAGGAAGGACTTATGGGAGAAGAGAGAGCAAGACATGCAGAAATCTGGAGGGAGGGTACTCAAGGGACAGAGAACAGTCACACCAAGGGTCTGAGACAGGAAAAACTCTGGTGTGTTCAAACAGCAAGAGAGAAGTAAGAGATGAGGTCATACAGGAGTTCGTACTAAGCGTCAGTTCTCACAAACAGTGAAGAGTTGGTTTTTACCCTGAGTGAGACAGGAATCCGTGCGACGAGACTCTGAGCAGAAGGGTGACAGGATCTGACAGAGGGCAAAAGGCTCACTCTAGGTACAATGTGGAAAGTAACTTAGAAGGGACAGGTCAGAAGCAGAGAGACCAGTTAGGAGTGCCCTGCAATCATCCAGAAGACAGGTCACTTGGACCTGTGTAGTAGAAATATCAAAAATTATTAAGTTCTAGGTATGTTTTGAAAACAGACTTGAGAGGGCTTGCAGGCATTAAGGCTTGGTCGAAGAAACTGGAAAGAGAGAGTGGCCATTTCCTGAGTCAGGAAAGATTATGAGTAAAGTTATTTTGTGCTGGAAATAAAAAGTACAGTTTACACTGATGAATGTGAAATACTTATTATTCACTCAGGTGGAGAGGGTGGATGAGCTGTTGGATATACAAATCTGTACAGTCCAAGGAAAGGAGCCTGGCTAGAATTTTTTTTTAAGCTGAGGAGCAGGGGGGACATAAGCAGATAGATAGCTAAAGCCCTGAGACCAGATGAGATTTCCACCCCAGGGAGTGAGTACAACCAGAGAAGTCGGAGAACCAAGCCCCGGAGCTCTCAAATATTTCGAAGTCAACTTGACAGAAGGAACCAAGAAGAGCTAACTGAGAAGCAGCAGTCAGCAGGTAGGAGGCAAACAACAGACTGTGATGTCCCAAAAGTCAAATGAAGAAAGTTCATGTAGGAAAAGGGAATTATCAGCTGTGTCAAATGCTGCTGACAGGCCAAGTTAGACGAGCACTGAGAATTGACAACTGGATTTAGCAACATGGAGGTCATCGGTGACCTTGACCAGAGCTGTTTTTCTGAAGCAGTGAACGTAAAACCCTGACTGAAGTAAATTAAGACAGAAGAAGCACTGAAAATAAAATGTACATAGACAGTTCTTTCCAGGAATTTTAAGGTAAAGGGAAGCAAAAGAAATGGGATGGGAACTATGAAGAGGGCTTTTTTTTTTTTAAGATGAGAAAAGTTACACATTGCAATAATAATCAGGTAGAGAGAAAAATTATTGATGCAAGAAAGAAAAAGGAGAAGTGCTAAAGCAATGCATTCAAGGTGAGGAGCTAGAAATAAATGTATCCCTAGTCAGAAGGAGGAGGAGCAGAGGACAGAACATTTGAGTTCCACTGCAGCTAGGTAAACAGATGTGTGGTAAAAGCACAAAAACATTCCCTTTAGATGGTTTCTATTTTCTTAGTAAAATAGAAGCCAAGTTCCTCAAATAAGAGTTACACATGGAGACAGAATGCACACAGGAGGAGGACACCGTAAATGGAGTAGAGAATATGAGGGAATCCTGAGAGCCACGGCAAGATGAAATGGACTTCACAGCTCCAGGCAAGCCCAAGCTGAACCTCCGAGCCAGGCAGGAGGCCTACTGCTGCTCTACAACACGACGGCCTAGCTCTTAGGTGCTGGGGAAGCTGCAGGTACACCAAGCAGAGCTTTGAGGATTCTAACAACGACCCTATTCTCTCCTCCCCTGTACAGCCTACACTGGCAGACTTGTGCTAGGTACGGCTCACTCACTCCTCCAGTCACAGATCTGACTTCGTGTCCACTGACCAACTCCAAGTGCTCTGGCAGTGGTCAGTCAAGACCCAGCATCCGAATTCCACTCTCACAATTTCACCTGATCTCTGAGCAGCCCCTCCTATTCCAGCAATCATCCTCCTTCTCTGATTATTCACCCATTTTCCATCACTAGCTTCCCTTTTCCTGCCAGTCTTTAAACATTATTCTTCTAAAACAAACAAAACAAAACACAGCACACTATTTTTCTTCTCCATGATTTCAGGGCTGAGCCAGAAATCTGTTCTCAATCCACAAACTCTTCACAGGTAACCTAATCTGCTCCCAGGGTTTTAACCATCAACCCCAGAAATCCCTGGACAACAGTGTGAAAATCACTGGATTAGGGTATTAGCAAAAGTAAGTAAAGGGCACCTGGGTGGCTCAGTCGGTTGGGTGTTTCCCTTAGGCTTAGGTTGCAATACACTGGGATTGATCCCTGCGTCAGGCTCCCTGTTCATAAGGGAGTCTGCTTCTCCCTCTCCCTCTGCCCCTCCCCCACACAGCTTGTGCTCGCTCTCTCGCACGCTCTCTCTAAAACATAAATAAAATCTTAAAAAAAAAAAAGAGTGAAATGAATGGCCATAAATCCTAAGTAGATTGGGGAGGAAAAAAAGTAACCAAGTACAGAGTGATGGATAAGTGGAGATGTCTATCAACTGAGGCTCCCAGTAGAACTGCAGGAGACCAAGGAACGTGGAAGAAGAAAAGGTTATGATTAAAGAATGTTTATAGATTTTTAAACTTAGTATTTGAATTTAGAGAACAAAAGTGTCAGGAATTCCAGAAAGTTCATGCAGAAGCAGAAGATGAGAAGGCATGAGAGGTAATGAACAAAATGAAATTAAGAAACCAAAATGCATGGCATAAAATGAAAAGACTAATGGAAAGCGATTCATTTAAGAACGGAAATAAGGCTAACAATTATAAAAACAAATATAAGTATTACTAATTTAAATATAAAAGCCACACATTAGGAAAATAAAAATACAACTATAACGGATTAGAAAACTCACAGAATGGGTTAGACTATTTTTCTAGTTCCAAAAGTGAGACTAGGAGCAAATGCCTCCCCTAAATGAGTGCATCTTCAACAGAAAGCAACCCAGAGATGAGTGAAATGAAAGCAAGCTGTCGTGATGCCTTTTATTGTCCCTATATCTGGTGGGAACAAAAGGAAATTCCTAACCAAAAAAGGAGAAAGGCGGGGCACCCTGGGTGGCTTAGCTGGTTCCGCATCTGCCTTTGGCTCAGGTCATGATCCCAGGGTCCTGGGATCTAGCCCCGCATGGGGCTCCCTGCTCAGTGGGGAGTCAGCTTCTCCCTCTCCCTCTGCCACTCCCCCTGCTTATGCTCTCTTTCTCTCTAATAAATAAATAAAATCTTAAAAAAAAAAAAAAGAAGAAGAAAGTCATTACAGCTCCTCGCCATTAACAGTGAGTAAGACACAGCTGATAAAAAGGGAGAGGAACAGGCTCTCATGGTTCTCTAAGAAGACTGAGCTCTTCCCTCCTGGTCAGGGAGGAAGAGCAAGGTTACTGAAACTCAAGCAGAAACAATACCAGTTGCATGTCTTCTATGCCAGCTAAACTAGACAGCAGAAAATTCAGCCCTCTCGGGGGCCACATGGCTTTAGTCCTGATGATGATCAAGGATGGCTATCCTAGAAACATACACTCTTCCAAAACTGAAACAAGAAGAAATAGAAAATTTGAACAGACCGATTTCTAGTAATAAAATTGAATGGGTAATGAAAAACCACCAACAAACAAAAGTCCAGGACCTGATGGCTTCACAGGTGAATCTACCAAACATTTAAAGAATGGTTAATACCTATTCTTCTCAAACTATTCCAAAAAGATAGAAGATGGAGAAAAACTTCCAAATTCATCTTATAAGACCAGCATTACCCTGATACCAAAACCAGACAAAAACCTGAGGGGAAAAAAAAACAAGCTGATATCTCTGCTGAACACACAGGCAAAAACTCTTCAACAAAATACTAGCAAACCCAATCCAACAATACATGAAAAAAATCATTCACCACAATCAAGTGGGATTTATTCCAGGGATTCAAACATGGTTCAATAGTCACAAACCAATCACTGTGATACATCATACTAACAAGACGCAGGATAAAAACCATATGATCATTTCGTAGATGCAGAAAAAGCAACTGACAACATCCATTCATGATAAAAACACTCAACAAAGTGAGTTTAGAGGGAGTAATACCTCAACATAATAAAGGTCATATATGAAAAATCTACAGTTAACATCATACTCAATGATGTAAAACTGAAAGCTTTTTCTCTATGATCAGGAACAAGGCAAGGATGTTCACTCTCACCACTTTTATTCAACAAAGTACTAGAAGTCCTAGCTGCAGCAATCAGGCAAGAAAAAGAAATAAAAGACATATATTGCTGAGGAAGTGGGGTGCCTGGGTGGCTCACTCGATAAGTGTCCAGCTCTTGATCTCAGATCAGGTCTTGATCTCAGGGTCGTGAGTTCAAGCCCCACATTGGACTCCATGCTAGGCATGGAGCCTACATTTAAAAAAAAAAAATTGCTAAGAAAGAAGTAAAACTACTACTGTTTGCAGATGACATGACACAATATACAGAAAACACTAGAGACTCCACCAAAAAACTATTAGAACTGATACTGAATTCAGTAAAGTTGCAGGACACAAAATTAATATTCAGAAAACTTGCATTTCTATACACTGATAACAAAGTAGCAGAAAGAGAAATGAAAGTATCAATCCCATTTACGATTGTACCAAAAATAATAAAATACCTAGGAATAAACTCATCAAAAAGGTAAAACACCCATATTCTGAAAACTATAAGACATTCATGAAATAAAGATGACACAAACAAACAGAAAGATACACCATGCTCATGGACTGGAAGAATATTATTAAAATGTCCATACTAAAGCTATCTACAGATGCACTGCAATCCCTACCAAAATACCAATAGCATTTTTCCCAGAACTAGAACAAATAATCCTAAAATTTGTAGAGAACCACAAAAGACCTTGAATAACCAAAGCAATCTTGAGAAAGAAGAACAAAACTGGAGGTATCATAATCCCAGATTTAAAAATATACTACAAAGCTAAAGTAATCAAAATAGTACAGTACTGGCACAAAAACAAGAAACACGGGTCAACAGAACAGGACAGAGAGACCAGAAACAAACCCATATCTATATGGTTAATTAATCTACAACAAAGGAGGCAAGAATATACAATGGGGAAAAGACAGTCTTCTCAATAAATGGTGCTGGGAAAACTGGACAGCTACATGCACAAGAATGAAACTGGACCATTTTCTTACAACATACCCCAAAATAAATTCAAAACAGATCAAAGACCTAAATATGAGACCTGAAATCATAAAACTCCAGAAGCAAACAGAGCTAGTAACCTCTTGGAAATCACCTTAGCAACATAGTTGTGGATATGTCTCCTGAAGCAAGAGATACAAAAGTAAAAATAAACCATTGGGACTACACCGAAACAAAAAGCTTTTTGCACAGCAAAGAAAACCATCCACAAAACAGTCAACTTAATGACTGGGAGAAGATATTTGGAGCAAATATCCAAAATACATAAAGAACTTACACAACTCAATACCAAAAAAACAAACACTCCAATTTAAAAATGGGCAGAGGACCTGAATAGACATTTTTCCAAAAAACACATACAGATAAGCCTATGTGAAAAGATGCGCAACATCAGGGAAATGCAAATCAGAACCACCTTACACCAAAAACAAACAAACAAATAAATACGACCTCACACCAGTCAGAATGGTTAGTATCAAAAAGACAAAAAATAACAAGTGTTGGTGAAGATGTGGAGAAAGAGGACCCCTTGTGCACTGTTAGTGGGAATGCAAATCAGTGCAGCCACTCTGTGAAACAGTATAGACGATCCTCAAAACATTAAAAAAAGAAATACCATATGATCCAATATTTGCACTACGGGGTATTTACCCAAAGAAAACAAAAACATTAATTTGAAAAGATGTATATACTCATGTGTATTGCAGCATTTTCTACAACAGCCAAGATACAGAGACAACCCAAGTGTCTACCAATAGATGAATGAGTAAAGAATATGTGGCACATATGTATAAATAAAATAGAGTATTACTCAGCCATAAAAGAGAATGATATCTTGCCATTTGCAACAACATGGATGGACCTAAGGGTATTATGCTGAGTGAAATAAGTCAGACAAAGAAAGACAAAATACCATATGATTTCACTTACATGTGGAATCTAAAAAAATGAAAAGCAAACAACCAAACAAAATGGACTCTTAAATACAGAAAATAAACTGGTGGTTGCCAGAGGGAAGGTGGGTAGGAGGATGGGTGAAACAGATAAAGGGCATTAAGAGGTACAAACTTCCAGTTATAAAGTAAGTCAGTCACTGAGATGAAAAGTACAGCATAGGAAATATAGTCAATAATATTGTAAAAATGTTATATGGTGACAAATGGTGACTACATTTATTGTCGTGAGCACTGGGTAATGTACAAAATTGTTGAATCAATAGGTTGTACACCTAAAACTAATATAACATTGTATGTTAACTATACTTAAATTTTAATTTTTTAATTAAAAAAAGGGCTAGGCATTTGGGAACTGAATCACCCGGTCACAAATAATCTAATAATGCTTTCAAAATACAATGTTAAAAGCTAAAATTCTTAAATTCCAGGTATAAGATTTGAACCTAAATTCAAACTGGTACATTATAATCAAATGGTACTACCTAGTAGCTTTTCATTCAAGGCCGATAGGCTTCAACTATTTTAGGGTAACCAGAAGGAATGAGTATCATAAAAGAGTCATGGGTGCAAAGACGCTCAAGGACTGTTACCGTGAACACATTTCTGACAAAATCTTGGCAGAGAAATGAGGAAATTATAATTGAGCCAATAATCTCATACCACAGCTGAGAGCCAATAGACACTGCTTTATTTTAAGGTCACTAAATCAAAAAATAGAGACGTTAAGTATCCTTTAACATTACAAGCTAACCACGAAAATAAAATTAAAATTCTTCAAGTTACCCTAAGAGCCAGGAAAACAACAATAAAACAAAGAAAAATCCAGACTATGTAGTAAAAGACAGGAAGACACCAACATTATGAAAATAATAATACAACAGATTAAAGATGAAACACTAAAACCAAAATTGTAAATGAGACAAATGATTAAAAGAAAACTCTCACAGATACAGACATATCTAAAATAAAGTGACTCATGCGCTTGGGTGGCTCAGCTGGTTGAGCGCCTGCCTTCAGCTCAGGTCCCTGACCCCAGACTTCTGGGGTGGAGCCCCGCACCGGGCTCCCTGCTCCGCGGGAAGCCTGCTTCTCCCTCTCTTCCTTGCTCTCGCTCTCACTCTTCCTCTCAAAAAATCTTTTTAAAAAATGAAATAAAATAAAGTGACTCAAAAAGATTGAAAACAAAAGGATAAACAGAGACAAACCAGGCAGATACTAACAAAGAAGCTGTCGTTTTTTTTTTTAATAAGGTGTGAAGACAAAATAGGGTACTTTATGAACAACAGTATCACCCACAATGAAGAAAGAATCCTCATGTACCAAAAACACCAAGATAATTTTTCAAAACTGAGTATGAAAGGGAAAATGTAAACCATTACTTTAGTTGGGAGTCTTCAACTCACCATCAAAGAAAAAGCAAATGCAAACCAAATACATAATAATAAAAATGAATTTTTTTAAAGTAATAATATTGCTCCAGTAAATAAATGGCTTTATCATACTCAATGCTATATACCTATAAATCCATGTCCTGCCACCCCAATGTCCTAGCCCCTCACAACTACTGTTTTCTATTTCTATGGATTTGCCTATTCCGGATATTTCATATAAATGAAAACATAATATGCGCCTTTTTGTGTCTGTCTTCTTTCCCTTAGCATAATGTTTTCAAGGTTCATCCATGCTATAGCATATACCAATACATCGTTCTTCCAGACTTTTTACAAGAAAAATAAAACACTATGTAATTAAAAACACAGTGAATATTTTGTTGCTAGTAGCTGCAAGCATTCCTTTCAGATACATTTGCATATGTTCATTGTTTATAACTGCAACAAACCACCTTTTAAAGAGATAAGAAAACAAAATTAGCAATATTCTATCTCCCAAACAATTAACATGACTTTGAAACACAAGCTGATATCCACTTTTCTGTTATTGGCACCATCATAATAAATTGCCCTGTGTCCATCAACTTGTGCTTCAATAAAGGTAAAACAGTATTTCCTCATAAACATCTAACAGAGACCTTTAACAAGGAGTAAATATTCTGTTTTTCAAGATTATCACAGTAAATGTCAAATTCAGTAATGTCATCTACAATATTACACTTTATTACTTATTGAGATTTTTCAGATTCTGTCTAATCTTACATTGTATGTCACCAGCCAAAAGTTCTCTAAAAGAACTTTTAGAGACCCAGAGCATTTGACAAAATCCAATACCCATTTATGATAAAAGCTTCTGAGACCCAGACTCCAGCAAAACGTAAACGAAAGACAGCTTTACCTGAGAGAAGCTGCCACCAGAGCCAGCTGTCACTCACTTTGTCCTTCGTGTTCTACATCCCAAGCACAGCTATTCTACCCACAAAGCCCCCACCTTCCGAACCCTCACAATACTCCTAGTTCACAGTATTTCAGCACAACCACTGATTTCCATTAAATGTTTCATGTAAATAAAATGTGTCTCCTAAAATTATTATTATATATAGTTTAGGCACATTAAAGGTACTAATACAAACAGGAACTACCTTATACATCTCTTGAATCTTCCTGAGTGCCTAGATAAATAATTTTAAAATAAACAGAGTAAATTACAATCCTTCCCACTTCTGGTTCCTTAACCTCCATGAGGCCCAGTCACGGCAAAGGGGAGACACTTTGAATAGGATGAAAGACAGAAGTTTAAAATCGACTGGACTTGATTTTTCAGTATGTGAGAGTGACCATAAAACTATTAGATGAGCCAAAGTTGTCACCAAAGGAAGGGAACAGAGACCCAACAAAGGATCCTTGCAAGCAGCAGTGGGAGAAAATGAAACTGCTTTACAACTATTTCCTACCAAGTTTACCCACACAATAACCAGTTAAGTACGACCTCTGAACGATACTAAGTCTTCCTTCCAGGAGAGGAACAGCTCTCCACTAATTATCTTCTTTGATTTTTTTAAATCAGAGTAGTTTTCCTCATATAGATCAGGTACATGTTTTGTTAGCTTTATACCTAAGCACTTTTTTCTTCATGCTAATGTTAATGGTGTATTTTTAATTTCAAATTCCAATTTTTCATCCCGGTATACAGGACAGCAACGGACTTTTGTGTATTAACGCTGTATCTTAATGTCTTGCTATAATCTATTAGTCCCAGGAGTTCTATTGTTGTTATTAACTTCCTGGGATTGTCTACCTAGACTATCATGTCATCCCTGAATGAAGACAGTTTGCTTTTTCTCTCCCCAATTTGTAAACCTATCAGTTCCTTTCCTTTTCTCACTGCATTAGCTAGGACTTCCACAAAAAAGCAGTGATAAAAGGGGACATCCTTGCCTTGTTTCTGATCTTAGTTGGAAAGCTTTTGGTTTCTTCATTAGTGTGATATTAGCTGTAGATATTTTGTGGATGTTCTTTATCAAGTTGAGGAAGTTCCCCTCTATTCTTGGTTTATTGAGAGCTTTTATCATAAATGGGTATTGGATTTTGTCAAATGCTCTCTCCGATAGGATATTAATAGGATTATATGCTATTTCTTCTTGAGTCTGTTGATGTGATGGATTACACCAAGTGATTTCTGAATGTAGAACCAGCCTTGCATACTTGGAATAAATCCCACTTGGTCGTGGTGTATAATAATTCTTTTGATACGCTACTGGATTTAGTTTGCTAATATTTTCTTGCAGAACTGTGCATTTATGCTCACAACAGATACTGGTCTGTAGTTTTCCTTTATTGCAATGTTTTTGTCCAATTTTAGTATTAAGGTAATGCTGGCATCCTAGAATGAGCTAGAAGTGTTCGCTCTGCTTCTATTTTCTGTTCGAGATTACAGAGAATTGGTATCACATCTTCCTTAACCATTTGGTAGAATTCACCGGTGAAACCATCTAGGACTGTTTGGAAGGTCAATTGCTGATTCAATTTCTTTAAAAGATACAGGCCTACTCAGATTATCTGTTTCTCATTCTATTACACTTTATTTGATTTCTACCATTCCTTCGTTCTTAAAGTTTCCATCTCTTTGCTTACATTATCCATCTGTTCTTGCATATTGTACACTATTTCCATTACCACCCTTGGCATATTAATTAGTTATTTCAAATTCGGGCTTTATAAACCCCAAGTCTCTGTCATATCTAAATCTGCTTCTGATGCTTGCTTTGTATCTTTCAACTGTATATTTTGCCTTTTGGTTTTTAAATTTTTTCATTAAAAGTCAAGGCATTATAGGGGCACCTGGGTGACTCAGTCAGTTAAGCATGTGCCTTTGGCTCAGGTAAGATCCCAGGGTTCTGGGATCGAGCCCCACATCGGGCTACCAGCTCAGCGGGGAGCCTGCTTCTCCCTCTCCCTCTGGTGCCCCCCCTGCTTGTACTTTCTCTAACTGCCAAATAAATAAATAAACTCTTTTTTAAAAAAGACATTATACTAGAGGAGCTAGGGAAAAAACAGCAAATAAAGCCTAAACCCAGCAGGAGAAGAGAAATAATAAAGATCAGAGCAGAAATCAATGAAATAGAAACCAAAAGAACAGTAGAACACATCAACGAAACTAGGAGCTGGTTCTTTGAAAGAATTAACAAGATTGATAAACCCCAGGCCAGACTTATCAAAAAGAAAAGAGAAATGACCCAAATCAACAAAATCATGAATGAAAGAGGAGAGATCACAACCAACACCAAAGAAATACAAACAATCATAAGAACATATTATGAGCAACTATACGACAGCAAATTAGATAACCTGGAAGAAATGGATGCATTCCTAGAGATGTATCAACTACCAAAACTGAACCAGGAAGAAATAGAAAACCTGAACAGACCTATAACCACTACAGAAATTGAAGTAGTCATCAAATATCTCCCAACAAACAAAAGCCCAGGGCCAGATGGCTTCCCAGGGGAATTTACCAAACATTTAAAGAAGAATTAATACCTATTCTCCTGAAACTGTTCCAAAAAATAGAAATGGAAGGAAAACTTCCAAACCCATTTTATGTGACCACCATTACCTTGATCCCAAAACCAAAGACCCCATCAAAAAGGAGAATTACAGACCAATATCCTTGATGAACACAGATGCAAAAATTCTCACCAAAATACTAGCCAATAGGATCCAACAGTACATTAAAAGGATTATTCACCATGACCAAGAGGGATTTATCCCTGGGCTGCAAGGCTGGTTCAACATCCACAAACCAATCAATGTGATATAACATATTAACAAAAGAAAGAACAAGAATCATTTGATCCTCTCAATAGATGCAGAGAAAGTATTTCACAAAGTACAGCATCCCTTCTCGATCAAAACTCTTCAGAGTATAGGGATAAAGGGTACATACCTCAATATCATAAAAGCCATCTATGAAAAACCTACAGAGAATATCATTCTCAATGGGGAAAAACTGAGAGCTTTCCCCCTAAGGTCAGGAACGTGGCAGGGATGTCCACTATCACCACTGCTTTTCAACATATTACTAGAAGTCCTAAACACGGCAATCAGACAACAAAATCAAAGGCATCCAAAACAGCAAAGAGGAAGTCAAACTCTCACTCTTTGCAGATGATATGATACTGTATGTGGAAAACCCAAAAGACTCCACCCCAACGCTGCTAGAACTCATACAGGAATTCAGTAAAGTGGCAGGATATAAAATCAATGCACAGAAATCAGTGGCATTCCTATACACCAACAAGACAGAAGAGAGACAAATCAAGGAGTTGATCCCATTTACAATTGCACCCAAAACCATAAGATACCCAGGAATAAATTTAACCAAAGAGGCAAAGGATCTGTACTCAGAAAACTATAAAATACTCATGAAAGAAATTGAAGAAGACACAAAGAAATGGAAAAACATTCCATGCTCATGGATTGGAAGAACAAATGTTGTGAAGATGTCAATGCTACCTAGAGCAATCTACACATTCAATGCAATCCCCATCAAAATACCATCCACTTTTTTCAAAGAAATGGAACAAATAATCCTAAAATTTGTATGGAACCAGAAGAGACCCCGAATAGCCAGAGGAATATTGAAAAAGAAAAGCAAAGCTGGCGGCATCACCATTCCGGACTTCCAGCTCTATTACAAAGCTGTCATCAAGACAGTATGGTCCTGGCACAAAAACAGACACATAGATCAATGGAACAGAATCGAGAGCCCAGAAATGGACCCTCAACTCTATGGTCAACTCATCTTGGACAAAGCAGGAAAGAATGTCCAATGGAAAAAAGACAGTCTCTTCAACAAATGGTGTTGGGAAAATTGGACAGCTGCATGCAGAAGAATGAAACTGGACCATTTCCTTACACCACACACAAAAATAGACTCCAAATGGTTGAAAGACCTAAATGTGAGACAGGAGTCCACCAATATCCTAAAGGAGAACACAGGTAGCAACCTCTTCGACCTCAGCTTCTTCCTAGCAACATCGCCAAAGGCAAGGGAAGTAAGGGCAAAAATGAACTATTGGGATTTCATCAAGATAAAAAGCTTTTGCACAGCAAAAGAAACAGTCCACAAAACCAAAAGACAACCGACAGAATGGGAGAAAATATTTGCAAATGACATATCAGATAAAGGGCTAGTATCCAAAATCTATAAAGAACTCATCAAACTCAACACCCAAAGAACAAATAATCCAATCAAGAAATGGGCAGAAGACATGAACAGACATTTTTCCAAAGAAGACATCCAAATGGCCAACAGACACATGAAAAAGTGCTCAACATCGCTCAGCATCAGGGAAATCCAAATCAAAACCTCAATGAGATACCACCTCACACCAGTCAGAATGGCTAAAATTAACAAGTCAGGAAACGACAGATGTTGGAGGGGATGCGGAGAAAGGGGAACCCTCCTACACTGGTGGTGGGAATGCAAGCTGGTGCAACCACCCTGGAAAACAGTGTGGAGGTTCCTAAAAATGTTGAAAATGGAGCTACCATACGATCCAGCAATTGCACTACTGGGTATTTACCCCAAGGCTACAAATGGAGGGATCCGAAGGGGTACGTGCACCCCGATGTGTATAGCAGCAATGTCCACAATAGCCAAACTGTGGAAAGAGCCAAGATGTCCATCGACAGATGAATGGATAAAGAAGATGTGGTATATATACACGATGGAATATTATGCAGCCATCAAAAGGAATGAGATCTTGCCATTTGCAACGACGTGGATGGAACCGGAGGTTGTTATGCTGAGTGAAATAAGTCAATCAGAGAAAGACATGTATCATATGACCTCACTGATATGAGGAATTCTTAATCTCAGGAAACAAACTGAGGGTTGCTGGAGTGGTGGGGGGTGGGAGGGGTGGGGTGGCTGGGTGATAGGCATTGGGGAGGGTACGTTCTATGGTGAGCGCTGTGAATTGTGCAAGACTGTTGAATCACAGATCTGTACCTCTGAAACAAATAATGCAATATATGTTAAGAAAAAAAAAAGAAGACAGCAGGAGGGGAAGAATGAAGGGGAGTAAATCGGGGGAGACGAACCATGAGAGATGATGGACTCTGAAAAACAAATTGGGGGTTCTAGAGGGGAGGGAGGTGGGGGAATGGGTTAGCCTGGTGATGGGTATTAAAGAGGGCACATTCTGTGTGGAGCACTGGGTGTTATATGCAAACAATGAATCATGGAACACTACATCAAAAACTAATGATGTAATATATGGTGATTAACATAACAAAACTAATGATGTAATGTATGGTGATTAACATAACAAAATTTAAAGAAAAAAAAGACATTATATAGAGGGTAAGAGGAACTAGGGTAAATAGGTCTTCAGTGAGGTTTATGTTTATCTGGCTGTGAGCTGGGCTGTTTACTGTTTGATGAAGCTGTAGGAGCCAGAGGCTAGAATGTCCTCTAGGGTGCTTGGTTTTGTCTCCCCTGTTGCCTCTGGTTTTCTATAGACTTCCTCTTAAAGAGAGTCTGAGCCTTGCAGTTCTTTTAGCTGTAATCCCCTGTTATTATACAGAAGCCTGACTGATATGGTAGAAAGGGGTGGTTCTGGTAAAAACAATTTCCCTCGAGAGCAGGCCTTTTGTCAAGGTGAACAAAATGTTCTGGTTATTTTCCAGAATGGTTACTTTCCCTCCCCCCTGCCAGAAGCACTAGGGGACTTTTTTTTTTTTTTTTTTACCTGAGAACCCAACAGAGCTCTTAGAAGTAAAACTCATTAAAGTGTAGAAGCACCCCCTATGAAGACTAGACCTCTGGAGGTTCAAACTCTGGTTAGTCCACACTAAACCTCCATCAATTAATTAATTACAGCTTAAGTGTTCCTACCAGTACTAGCTACTTAGCAGGCTTCTGCTATATAGGCTTTTGTTCTGGGTAAGCTATGATTCTAGGTACCCACCTCTCTTTCCAGTTTTCAAGGCAGCAATGTGCCCTATGATCTCAATTCTCTGACGAATCTAAGAAGAGCTGCTGATTTTCCAGTTCTTCAGCTTTTCTCACTATTGGGAGTTTGGGAATGATGACTCCAAGCTCTTTTCAAATTGGACTGGAAACCAGAAGTCACCTATATGTTTTATTGTTTTAGCTCTTAGCTTTAGGTCTTTGATTTACTTGGAAATTATTTTTTGTGTATGGTGTATATGATGTAAAATACTGTTTTAAAAATACTTATTCTCTTGGAGAACTCTCTTGGATTCATCATTTGGCAGCTGCTTGGGATCTTCCTCTGATATGCAGTCTCTGCATAGACTTAATCCAGATGAGTTATGCCAGGGCTTCTTTCTAACTTATTCTGTTTTACTTTTAATTTTAAATATAAGTTTCTGGTTGGCAGAGTAAACATTATTTTAATCATTTTTTAAAAAAACACAAGGTGTAAGATCATAATGGAAAGTGCTTTCTCCCCCATTTTAATACTAAGTAGTTTGGAATGATCTATCCTTTAATCTCTTAATGTGCCTATTTTTTTTTAAAGAGAAAGGAATTCAGTTATTACAATGTTCCAATTAAATTAATATAAGCATTTCCTACTAAGGCAACTTATAATAGAAAACAAGCATTACTTGTAAGAGGCTATTCAAATTGTGTTGATTATGTAATTATTTCTGTGCTTATGTATTTTTTGGCAGTTAGTCTAAAAGAGAGTTCCTCCACCCTGGCACTGTTAACATTTTAGGCCAAATAATTCCTTGTTGCTGTGAGGGTCCTTGCAATGTAGGAGTTTAGTATCATCTTGGTCCTCTACCCGCTAGATGCCAACACATAATCCACCCCTCAAGTTGTTACACTACTACATGTTTTCTGGGGGGGTGGGGAGGGGACCCAGTTGAGAACCAGTGGTCTAAGAAATGAATGCTAAATGTGGAAAAAAGAAATAATGTAAAAATTATATTACTTGGTTTTAATTTTTTCAAATAATGTAAATTTTCAAGTGAAGGAATGGAAGCTAAATCTCTAAGGAATGACTGAAAAATTGTTGTGTCATTGTGCAAGACTGCTGAATCACAGATCTGTACTTCTGAAACAAATAATGCAAGATATGTTAAGAAAAAAGAAAAAGAAGAAGATAGCAGGAGGGGAAGAATGAAGGGGAGTAAGTCGGAGGGGGAGACGAACCATGAGAGACGATGGACTCTGAAAAACAAACCGAGGGTTCTAGAGGGGAGGGGGGTGGGGGGATGGGTTAGCCTGGTGATGGGTATTAAGGAGGGCACGTTCTGCATGGAGCACTGGGTGTTATGCACAAACAATGAATCATGGAACCCTACATCAAGAACTAATGATGTAATGTATGGTGATTAACATAACAATAACATATATATATACATATATATATATATATGTATATATATATATATATAAATTGTTGTGTCAGAGATATACATGCATGTGATATACAGACCTCAAGGAAAGACTGCCAGGGGCGCCTCGGTGCCTCGGTTGGTTAAGTGGCCGACTCTTCGTTTCTGCTCAGGTCATGATCTTGGGGTTGTGAGATCAAGCCCCACATCAGGCTCCGCATTCAGCGTGGAGTCTACTTGAGATCCTCTCTCTCACTCTCCCTCTGCCCCTCCCCCTGCTCACACAAACTCTCTCTCAGGAAAAAAAGTATTAAAAAAAAAAACTTCCATCCAACTCTCCTCCATAGGCAATCTGTTGTTTTCCTAAGCCATTTCCGTAATACTAGGAAATGTTTCAGTTTACTGACATTAACAATATATACTGACTACCCAATACAGAAGTTCAGAATTTACCGATTAGCTTTCTGATACTGAGGATTTACGCCAATCAATGACTATTACCACTACTACCTGTCTTCCACTTCCTCCTCTGGCATTTATTATATTATTACTCTTTGTTATTCTCTTGGGTAACCCGCTAAGGATTTAAATCTTTACTTCTTGTCTTACCAGTTTATTCCCAAAGGTGTAGCTGACAGATGTCTTCCTGCTCCTAAATTCTCTAGTAGCTGCTATTACATTATTGTGATTATTAACATCATCATCATTAGTAAAAAAAAAAAAAAACTAATTATCTAACAATAGATGAATGGTTCTCTTTAGTTTTTCATGGTTTAAGATAATGAGACAAAGAAAATTTTAATGCATACAAGTCACATTTTTACATAAATGCAATATAAATTCCCAGGAATAAGGTTATTGAATCATAGTGTATAAATACTCCATCATATTGCTTTCCAGCATGGTTATTAGAATCCATTTTATTTTGTTCATATTGAAAATAGTGTTATTTTTTTCCCAATTACATAAATAAAAATCCTTATTAAAAATTCAATCAATTCAGGGGCACTTGGCTGGCTCAGTGGGTAGAACACGCAACTCTTCATCTCAGGGTTGTAAGTTCAAGCCCCACAGTGGGTATGGAGATTACCTAAAAATAAAATTTTTTTAAAAAATCTAATGTATTCAAAGAAGTATAAGGAAGAAAGTAAAAATATGAAATTCCACATTTAGTATAATCCTTCCTGTTTTTTTTTTTAAGATTTTATTTATTTGAGAGAGAGAGAACGAGAGATAGAAAGCACGAGAGGGAAGAGGGTCAGAGGGAGAAGCAGACTCCCCGCTGAGCTGGGAGCCTGATGTGGGACTCGATCCCGGGACTCCAGGATCATGACCTGAGCCGAAGGCAGTTGCTCAACCAACTGAGCCACCCAGGTGCCCCTTCCTGTTCTTTTTAAAAAATATTTAAGTAATGGGCGCCTGGGTGGCTCAGTTGGTTAGGCGACTGCCTTCGGCTCAGATATTCATAATACTAAAGACAAAAAAGGATTATTACATGAGTAATACTCCAAATGGCTGAAAGACCCAAATGTGAGACAGGATTCCATCAAAATCCTAAAGGAGAACACAGGCAGCAACCTCTTCGACCTCAGCTGCAGCAACTTCTTCCTAGAAACATCGCCAAAGGCAAGGGAAGCAAGGGCAAAAATGAACTATTGGGACTTCATCAAGATAAAAAGCTTCTGCACGGCAAAAGAAAGAGTCAACAAAACCAAAAGACAACCGACAGAATGGGAGAAGATATTTGCAAATGACATATCAGATAAAGGGCTAGTATCCAAAATCTATAAAGAACTTACCAAACTCAACACACAAAGAACAATGATTCAATCAAGAAATGGGCAGAAGACATGAACAGACATTTTTCCAAAGAAGACATCCAAATGACCAACAGACACAAGAAAAAGTGCTCAACATCGCTCGGCATCAGGGAAATCCAAATCAAAACCTCAATGAGATACCATCTCACACCTCATAGAATGGCTAAAATTAACAATTCAGGAAACAACTGATGTTGGCAGGATGTGGAGAAAGGAGAACCCTCCTACACTGTTGGTGGGAATGCAAGCTGGTGCAACCACTCTGGAAAACAGTATAGAGGTTCCTCAAAAAGTTGAAAATAGAGCTACCCTACGACCCAGCAATTGCACTACTGGGTATTTACCCCAAAGATACAAATGGAGGGATCCGAAGGTGTATGTGCACCCCGATATTTATAGCAGCAATGTCCACAATAGCCAAACTATGGAAAGAGCCAAGATGTCCACTGACAGATGAATGGATAAAGAAGATATGGTGTATATACACAATGGAATATTATACAGCCATCAAAAGGAATGAAATCTTGCCATTTGCAACAACGTGGATGGAACTGGAGAGTATTATGTTGAGCGAAATAAGTCAATCAGAGAAAGACATGTATCATATGACCTCACTGATATGAGGAATTCTTAATCTCAGGAAACAAACTGAGTGTTGCTGGAGTGGTGGGGGGTGGGAGGGATGGGGTGGCTGGGTGAAAGACAGTGGGGGAGGGTACGTGCTATGGTGAATGCTGTGAATTGTCTAAGACTGTTGAATCACAGACCTGTACCTCTGAAACAAATAATACATTATATTATACATATAATACATTATATGTTAAAAAAAAGAAGATAGCAGGAAGGGAAAAATGAAGGGGGGGAATTGGAGGGGGAGACAAACCATGAGAAACTATGGACTCTGAGAAAGAAACTGAGGATTCTAGAGGGGAGGGGGGTGGGGGGATGGTTAGCCTGGTGATGGGTATTAAAGAGGGCACGTTCTGCGTGGAGCACTGGGTGTTATGCACAAACAATGAGTCATGGAACACTACATCAAAAGCTAATGATGTGATGTATGGTGATTAACATGATAAAAAAAAAGAGTATATGAGGATTCACCGTGCTATTTTTGCAATGTTTCTATCACTCTGAATTAATTTTAAAAAATCAAAAAAAAGATTTTATTTATTTGTCAGAAAGAGAGAGAGCACACAAGCAGGGGGAGCAGCAGGCTCCCCGCTGAGCAGGAGCCCAATGCAGGACTCGATCCCAGGACCCTGGGATCATGATCTGAGCCAACAGCAGATGCTTAACCAACTGAGCCACCCAGGCATCCCTAAGGTAGGTGTTATAATTCCTATTTTCACAGACAAGAAAAGAAACATTAAGGTTCCAAGAGATTAAGGAACTCACCCAGTAGCACACAGCTAGTAAATAGCAAATATATGACTGGAACCTACACTGCCCCAATCCAAACCCAACAAATCTACCTCCTTGTTCAGCTTTCAGCACTGTTGTGCAATAAAGAGAAGCTCAGGCTCTCAATAAGTTAAAATTTGGAGTTTTGAAAGAAAGTATTACACTATGAATAACAACGGTATAGGCCTCAATAATATATCTGATATTCAAATATACAACATCAATAAACTCATCCATGAATCCCATAGAATCACTATAGAATCATGAATTAGCATGCTAGTGAAACAATCCTGCTTGCAGTCCTGGATGGCCAGCTTTTTGTCAAATTCCATATTTAGTTATGGTGCTCTTTGAAAAATACACAGATTTGAGAAAAATTAAAATACTGTTAGATGAATGACTTCTAAAGGCCAAAAACTGTACTTTAAAGACTATGTGGGGCAGGTGGCACCTAGGTGGCTCAATCGGTTAAGCATCTGACTCTTGGTTTCGGGTAAGGTCATGATATCAGGGTCATGAGATCAAGCCCTGTATCAGGCTCTGTGCTGGGAGCCTGCTTAAGATACTTTCCCTCTGCCTCTGCCCCTCCCCCCCCACTCTCTCCTTCTCTCTCTAAAAAAAATTAATTTATTAAAGGATATGTGGAATGTTCCTGAAGCCTAAGCCCCAAAGACATGTGAAAAACTGATATTAAGTATCAGAATACTTTAACAATTCTATCTAGAGAATCTATGGCCTACGCAACTGAAACACAAGTTTTATTATGAGTACTGCCACAAAAAGACCCACAAAGAAAAGAAAATGATATTTTATTCCCTCTCCAACTTCAAGTTCCCCTCACACAATTTGAAGTCCATGCAAATTTAATTATACAAAGCTTTTAAAAAAAAAAAAATTTCTGGCACCACCAAATTTCAAGTCACTCCTGGTGGCGATGGGTCAGCAAGGGAAAGACAAGTAAAGTGGGATGACAGAGAAGTAGTTTTTACAATGTCACCTCGGGAAGGCAAATCCGAGCTGCAGAGGGACCGCACTACCATCTGTGGGGGCAGGAGAAAAACAGGAACATAAAAGATAACAAGTGCTCTGACACAGAGCTAGGGTTCTCCACGCAGCAATCGGGAAAAGTCACCCAAAGCATCCCCCACCTCCAGCACACAAGTTCTTCTGTGCCAGTGGAATGATAGTGAGGAGTTGGGTCCCAGGAGTCAACAACTCTGAGCCAAAAATCAGAAAGACATCTGGATGAAAGAACAGACATAAGGAAATACTTCTCATAATGCATATTATTCAAAACAATCCAAAATGCATCACAAGGATCCCACTGAAATTCTAGGGAAGGGGATTCTGAAAATTCTAACATACAACAGATAACAGATATTAACTGTAAAATTAGAATTTATTGTCTTTATTGTGTACCCTTTTTGAACTGTTTCATCTTAAGTGTTAAAACATTTACAAGGGCTTTCAAAGATAAATTCTGAACTTTATCACCTCATGTGTGTTTTTTCTTATGATGTCTTAAGTTCTTTGAATTATCTTACCACCAAGGTTTTCAGAAAATTAACCTATATTACTATATTTGTATATAACCTTCAAAACCATATCATGAGTAAATATCTACAATTACCTTCTACAAATACAGTGCAGAATAAAACAAAAGCATACAGCTCTCAGAGTATATTCTATCCTACTGTATAAAATTAGCTTGGAAACAAAAGGAAAACTAACACTAGAAATTGTCCTGAAATGATACGGCATTCTTTGGATGCCTATACCTCTCAGGAAATGTACTTCCAACTATCACTTAAGATGGAAAGAATAAAAAGAAAAAAAAAATCTTACATGCAATCAGAAATGCCTCAGTCTCCTTCAACCCCAAGTAAAAAACTAGAGAGAAGTGAAGTATACTCACAAGGAGAGCGGTGAAGGTCAAAGCCTCCTGATAAAGGATTCTGAGTGGCTGCTGTAACCAACTACCGCAACTGAGCACCTAACATAAATTTATTACCTCATAGTTCTAAAGGTCACAAATCCAACATGGGTATCACTGGCTAAAATCAAGATGTCAGCAAGGCTAGTTCCTTCCGTGATGTGGACTCTAGGGAGAATCCATTTTCTTGACTTTTCCAGCTTCTAGAGGCTATTCAATCTCCTTACCTTCAGAGTGCTTCACTCCACCCTCCGCTTGTTGTCACATCTCCTTCTCTGACTCTGACTCTCCCACCTCCCTCTTAAAGGACCCTTGCGATTACACTGCATTCACCCAGATAACCTAGGACCATCTCTCCCTTAACACAATCACAGCTGCAAAGCCCTTCTGCCATTTATGGTAACATACAGGTTCCAGAGATTCCCACACGAACATCTTCATGGGCTACTGTGCCACCTCCCGGAAGTTCATTTAAGCCAGTTTAGCAAAATCAAATACGAAGAATCCTCTATACCTCTATCCCGTTCCTTTTTGCTCACCTATGTTATAAAATCAATATATGTCAGCTATTGGATTTGTATCTACTATGCCGTTCAACTGTAAGACTTTACGGAACACACTGAGAAAGAGAAAAGCAGCCCCTGACATCTGGAAGCCCTGCTACTATCAGCTAGGCCTTGTTGCTACAAACTGGCTAGCAGCTCAGAGTGAGGCACTCACAGCTAGGTCTTGATGATTCTCCTCTTGAAAATAAACAACTTCAGAGAACATCAACATCAGAGAAGGGCACTCTGTGACCATAATGGACAAAGAATAAACATCACTCTGTAACCATGCCTGAACAAAGCCAAAAACATGAATACCATCCAAATCATAAAAATGACTAAATATCTCCCCACCATGGCTTACATGAAGGACTTGCTTCTTATTAACAATAAGTTTTAAGTTCAACCCACCCAGTCTTCTTTCCTTCTATATAAGATTAAGATACTCAATCATAGAATTATCTCTGCTTCCTAACAGCATCCAATACAAATCAAAGCCCCATTTCTTTGAACTCTTTCCAAATCACCCCACACAAGCCCAAATCCTATTTTGAAAAGTTCCTTTCAAATGCTCTCTTATTGAAACACCCCACAATTCCCAATGGTGTGCATTTTCCCTTACTGCAACATGCAATCAACCCAACTTGTCCAACTACAGGTATATTCCTGGTGGTCTTTGGCTGGAGAGCAGTGACAAAGCTCAGAAAAAACTTACAGACCTCCAGACACCTGCATTTCAAATTTAGATACAAGACTGATGATTGGCTCCCATCTTCTGCCCGACCTCTATTCTCAAGAGGGAAGGGCTAAAGTTTTTATCTGCAGTACATGGAGTGAGCCATGGAGATGAAGGCAAGACCCTGGTAGAAAAAGGCAGGTAAACTGACCTAGGGAAGCAGTAGAGAGAGCATGATTCCTGGCATCTCCAGTATATCCCCACTCTATGTGGCCAAAAGGAAGCCAAGAAAATTAGAGGGTCCTAAAATCTCCCCTGTTGTAAAAGTCCTAGTGAACCCCAGAACTGCACCAAAAATACCACACCAAGTTAGGGAGCTTAAACCATAGCCAGAATAAGGAAGAATTTAAATTGTGCAGCTAGACCCCAAAATTCCCTGCCAGCTAGTTTCACCAGTTCTCCTTGGTCCTTTCATTAGCCTTACAACAAGCATTTTATGTAACCAATCTAGCTGGATCCGACATAACCCTGTTATGGTGGAGATTTAAACTTTATAAGACTGTAAATATAGTACAGGCTATGAAATCAGCCTGCCTGGATTCAAACTCTCATTCCATCACACACTGACTATGCCGCCTTGGCTACATGCTGCGAAATACCTACTTCATATGCTTGTTGTGAAACTCAAATGAGATACCTAGTAAGCACTCAATAAATGTTATTTATTATTAATTTAATGAAGGGATTATGAGGCTATTTTGGTACTGTTATGTATTACTCTGTGACCATTTTAAAGTAAGCTATATCAGTGAAAGTGGCAACATAAGAAAACCATTTGGAACGTACCATCTAAGTAAATGCACTTGAAGAATAGAGTACTGGGGTGCCTGGGAGGCTCAGTCAGTTAAGCGACCAGCTCTTGATCTCAGCTCAGGTTCTGATCGCAGGGTTGTGAGTTCAAGCCCCATGCTGGGCTCCGTGCTAGGTGTGGAGCCTACTTAAAGAAGAGATGGACCAAAAGACAAGTGATGCTGTGCAACTATGGCAGGTATAAAGAACAGGAACATATAAATTACTGTCCATATTTCAGTTCTCCTGCTGGATACTTAACAAGCTCGAGTCAGTGGTTTAGTATCCTGGGTAACAGTTCATGTGTGCATACTATTTAAAAATAGGTTAATCAAAAGCAGGTCACACATGAACCAATGAAAAATTTGTGTATGAACCAAGGATTATAATTAATCCAATTCTGTGCACCTGAAGTTCAAAATAAAAAGGAAAAAAAAAAGCCAGCAAGAGGAAGAAAGAAAATAGATCATTGCCACCTGGTTAATAGATTTTAGCTACGTAATCATTGAAGTAATTGACAAGAGAACTCAGATATTCATAATACTAAAGACAAAAAAGGATTATTACATGAGTATTTATAAGTTAAACACTACACAATAGACAAAAATTAACTCAAAATGGATCAAAGACCCCAAATGTAAGAGTTAAAACTCTTAAGAAGAAAACATAGATAGAAATCTTTATGACATTAGATTTGGTGATGATTTCTTTAATATAACACCAAAAACACAGGCAAAAAAAGAAAAAAAAGATGTATAAAATGAACTTCATCAAAATTAACAACTGCGGTGCATCAAAGAACATCATCAATAGAGTAAAAGGCAACCCACAGAATGGGAGAAAATATTTGCAAATTGATATTTAATAAGGGATTAATATCCAGAATATATAAAGAACTCCTGAAAGTCAACAACAAAACAACCCAATTCAAAACGGGCAAAGGATTCAAATAGATATTTCTCCAAAGAAGATATACAAATGGCCAGGAAGAACATAAAACAGTGCTCAACATCACTAACCATCAGGGAAATGCAAATAAAAGCCACAATGAGATACCACTGCACACCCGTTAGGATAACAATTATATTTTAAAACAACACGTGTTAGTGGAGAAACTGGAATCCTGGAGCGCTGCTGGTGGGACTGTGAAATGGTACAGCCACTGCAGCAATTTTTCCCAAAAAAATTAAACGTAGAATTTTTTTATATGATGCCACAATTCCACTTCTCGGTATACACATACCTAAAAGAACTGAAAGCAAGATTTCCAAGAGGTATTTGTATTTGTACACCTGTGTTCATAGCAGCACTATTTACAAAGGCCAGGAAACAACCCCAATGTCCAGTGATGAATGAATGGGTAAACAAAATAGGGTTATGTCCATACAAGTGAATATCATCCAATGTCAAAAAGGAAAAAAATTCGGACACATGCTACGAGATGCATGAAACCTGAAAACCTTATGCTGATTGAAATAAGCCAGACATGAGAGGACAAATACTGTACGAGTCCACTTATATGATAACTGGAATAGTCAGATTCATAGAGACATAAGTAGAATGGTGGTTACCAAAAGCCGGAAGAAGAAAGGAATGGTAAGTTAATGACTCATGGGGACAGTTTCAGCTTGGAATAACAGCAAAGTTCTAGAGATGTGCAGTGGTGACGGTTGCACAAGATGTGACTGTACTTAATGCCACTGAATTGTACACTTAAAAATGTTAACCACATGCGATGTATACTGTATCAGAAAGGTAAAACTTACAGCATTACATGGCAAAACCAAAAAAGAGTTAACTAAGAATTGGCAGCATGTCCTAGAAAAAACTCAAGTATCTATGTTCACTCTAAATATGAATAATTTGAGAAAAGAATGCCAAAGACGGGAAACCCAGTGAACGTGCTCACTTCTGCACAGCTTCTGTAGAGGGTGGAGTACGTTCACCACCCAGAGGTGCTGGCTCAGAGGAAGCTGGGGTGACAAGGGGCAGAACTAAGGAACTTTAAAATCAGTGCCAAAACTAAGTCGTTTTCAGAGTGGCAAAGGTAATAAAGCTCCTGGCTACTATAACATGAGTCTTTTTCTCAATCCAAATGACAGAATATCCAATTAATTAAAAAGTAAAGCCAAAAACAAACAGCTCAATGGAACACCATGGATTACAAAATTAAACCCCACGATTATAGTTACCTAAGTCATGACAAAGGTCCTAAATGGTGCTAAAGCGACTGGACATCCAGGTGGGGGGGAAAAAAAAGACTCCTACCTCAAAACATACACAAAAAATAAATTCCAGATGAACTGCAGATCTAAATGGGTGGAGAGGATCAATAAAGCATTTAAAGAAAACACAGAGAATACCTTCATAATTTTGGAATAGGCAAAGATTTCTTAAACAAGACACAGAAAGAACTGACCAGAAAACAATTTCTGTTAAAGTGAACTATATGAAAATTAAGAATTTCTCATCAGAAGATATATCACTGAGTGTTAAAGCATCCACAAAATGGAAAAAAAACTGCAATACATATATTCGACCAAACTATCCTATTCGGAAAACATAAAGTTGCAAATCAATATTTAAGAGATTAAAGGACTAATTTAAAAATGGGGACAAGATTTGAAGATGCTTCACAAGAGTGGCAAATGACCGTAAGTATATGAAAAGGTACTCAAATTCATTAATCGTCAGGGAAGTGCGAACACAGTTTTCGTGCAATAATACGAGACGCTTACTGCAATGGCTTACATTAGAAGAACATGCTGAGCGTCGGTAAAGAGCAGCCAGGGGGCCCGGCGCGGAGCTGCGGGAGGGCACCGCGGCCGCGCACCCGGGAACCGGCAGGCAGGGGTCCCTCTCCGAGGCACAGCCCCGACCAGAGGCGCACACGGCCGGGCACCAGAAAACACGACGCGCTGCAGCCCGGGCCGGGGACTGCCGGAGCGCCCGTCGCGAGGGCGGAGAGCGGCTACAGCCACACGGCCACTCGCTCAGAGCGCTCTCTACCGCAAGCTACGCCTGCGGCGGTCCCCCGGCTGCAGGGTCCAGAAGGGCCCGAAGGAGGCAACGCCACGGCAGACCTTTCCCAGCCGCGGCCCTCGGGGCTGACGGCCGAGCGCGGGGCTGACGGGCGGGCCGGCCGCTGGGCGAGGGGACGCGAACACGTACAACGGGCCCCGGGCCGGTACGAGACACAGAGCCGAGCACACTCCGCGCCGCGCGGCGGAAGGCAACCACAGGGGACGTCCCGGCGGCGCCGCAGCGACGGAACAGGGAGCCCCCGCGCCGCCGCCCGCGCCGCCGGGCTCCCCACGCAAACCCGCAG
Organism: Eumetopias jubatus; assembly: GCF_037043125.1. Classification (NCBI taxonomy): domain Eukaryota; kingdom Metazoa; phylum Chordata; class Mammalia; order Carnivora; family Otariidae; genus Eumetopias; species Eumetopias jubatus. The sequence goes on from NW_028274826.1 coordinate 2,472,487, forward strand.
GGCTGAGCCAACGGCGCTCGGCAGTCCGCACAGCCCGCGCCGCGGCCGGGCCGGGCCCGCCCCCGGGTCCCGACGCGCGCTCCGAGAAGGGCGCCGAGGGGACCACGCAGGTGCTCCCCGCCGGGAGGTCCGCCCGCCCGACGGCACGGCGCTGCGTCCCCCGGAGCTCCGGCGCGGGGGGCCCGTGGAGGAGGCGGGGGGCGCGGGGGCTCAGGGGCAGGGGGCACCCCGCACCGAGGGCGGGGGGCGCCGGGCGCGGCGGGGGGAGGGGCGGGGGGCGTGGCCGAGGGCGCGGGGCGACGGGCCCGGGCCGACTCACCGTGGTCTCCCGCACTTGGCTCTGGAAGTGCTGTTCCCGCGCCGACACCTCGTCCTGCCCCTCCATCCTCCCTCATGCCCGCCGCCGCGCCGCCCGCATCCGCGCGCTCCGCCGCACCATCGCCCGCCGGTCCGGGACGGGAGCGGACTGACAGCGGGCCGCCGTCCGCAGGGTCGGCTACCGCGACCCCCGCCGCCGCCGCCTCGGCCCCCTCGACCGCCTCAGCCGCCTCAGCCGCCGCCTCAGGCGAAGCCGCTCTAGCTGCGGAGGGCGGGCGCGGGGCGGGGCTGGGGCGGGACCTGACGTCAGAGGAAGGCGCTTTTGCGTCAGAGAAGCGCGCCGTGACGTCTGCGAACGGGAGCCGCCGAGGGGCGTGGCCTACTGGGGAGAGGAGGCGGGGCCACGCCCCCAGGAAGTGGAGGCCGGAGCCAGGCTGTCAGGACCAGTACCCGGCCCGGTGGGGACGGGGCGCGGGTCGGTTTGCTGGAACGGGTTCTTCCCTCTGTCGCAGTGGCAGGTGGGCGGCCGGCCACAGTCTCGGTGCAGTTGTTCCCGGCAGAAGGGAATCATCGTGGCCCGGCGCCCGGCCCCGCCGGCAGAGCACTGCGCAGGGTCAAGCCGGTCTCCCACGAAAACTTGGGCTCGGCCAAAGCAGGTCAAAGGCCAGGAAGGACTGGCTTCGGACACGTTTTGGGCGGACCCCTGGAACCCTGGCTTCTGTGGCTCTGCTAACGGGTTTGCCCGCTCGGGAAGCGTAGATAGCCCTGAATGTGAGGCCCTTGCCAACTCGGTAGAGTCGCCTCCCTGCCCCCGGGGTGTTTTACGACCCCCCGGAGACCCTCAGCAGACGTTTATATTAGGGACCTCCAGACCTACCGAACACAGTCATTCATCCCCATGGTACGTTCAGTATCTTTTTTGGATTTTTTGGATTCTTGCCATGAAAAAAGTTGGAAGGAATATTTATCATTTTACTTTTGGATTTATTTGACTATAAAGAAGTCATTTAAATTGCTATTGGCTGTGTGATTTGGGGGCCATCTCTAATCGAAAATTCTAAGGAAGTAAAAATACCTAGAAATTGCCTTCAAATTATTTTAATGATATATGTGCATTTAGATTTTTCAGTATCTTTTGCAATTTTGAATTAAAAATGTTTTCATGGCTCAAAAAAAAATGTTTTTAAGGTCTCCCAAAATCGTGTCAACCCCATATACTGTGCTTATGATGCAGTAGGCTGTAAACTGTTGGTAGTGGGAGGACTCAGAACATGAGGTTTGTTCTGAGGGAGTGCCCCTGAAGCCATAGGTTGATTAGAAACCAGGAATGCTTCCAACTGCTTAAATGCAGTGTTCACTTTTATTTTTAAAATGTCTCAGAATCCAAAAGAACCAGGGAAAGACAAAGTATCTGAGTCTGTTTTTCGAGACACCCGGATTCTGAGAGCTGGGTTAAATACTTGTCCAAAATGCTCTGCATGACTTCTGGGTTAATCTCTCCAGATCAGAGGGTAAGCAGATCAGATTTTAAGATGTAAGGTATTTAGGCGCATTCCACAAAGTGGGTGCATGTATTTCTGCTCTTTCTAACCCAACCTCCAAGCATGTAGAACTTTATGTTTTCTTCATCCCTTAGCCCAGGGTAGGAGGCTTCAAAAATGGCCAGAACCTCACCCCTCCCTATACGCCTCCTGTTTGCCTTGCCGTGTTGCCCCTCCTTCCATCAAGAAGTGGTGTTGGGGCGCCTGGGTGGCTCAGTCATTAAGCATCTGCGTTCGGCTCAGGTCGTGATCCCAGGGTCCTGAGATAGAGCCCTGCATCAGCAGAAAGCCTGCTTCTCCCTCTTCCATTCCCCCCTCTTGTGTTCCCTCTCTAGCTGTCTCTCTCTGTCAAATAAATAAAATCTTTTTAAAAGGAAGGGAGGGAGGAAGGAAGGAAGGAAAGAAAGAAAGAAAAAAGGAAGAAAGAAAGAAAGGGAAGGAAATGGAAGGGAAGAAGGGAAGGGAGAGGAGAAATGATGTTTATTTTCCACCCCCTTGAATCTGGGCCTGAACAGGTGACTTGCTTTGGCCAGAAGGACAGCAGGAGCTATGAAGCTACTTTGAAAAGTGCTTGTGCATCAGGGCTTGTCCCTTCTTAGCACCCCTGGGCATCCTCCAACTGCTACTGTGCAAATAAGCCCCAACCAAGCTAGAGAAAGGGATCCCAGTTTTCTCTGGCACCTATCTAACACACTCTTTTTTGCATCCCTCTAAAACATAAATCTTCCCAAAACAGTTTTTCTCCCCTGCTAAATGTACTGCAATGCAGTTATTCTCACTAACTGTAGAATTAAATTAAACTCCTTAACTTGGCATTCAGGAGCTGGACTTTGGGGCCCCACCCCACCCTTCCAGACATCCCCCCACTTCATTCCCTAAAGAGCTCTTGGCTACAGCCTGGCTTCCTTCCCTCTCCAATCCCCAATTCCAAGGGCCAGCCCCTTTACTTACTCCATATCCTCTTTCCTACTATTCAGAGTCAGTGCTTCCCTTCAGCGTTCCCACCAAGACCTTCCTTCTCCAAAAAGGGAACCCTCTTATGCTGCTGGTGGGAATGCAAGCTGGTATAGCCACTCTGGAAAACAGTATGGAGTTTCCTCAAAAACTGAAAATAGATCTACCCTACGACCCAGCAATTGCACTACTAGGTATTTACCCAAAGGATACAAACGTAGTGATCCAAAGGGGCACCTGCACCCCAATGTCTATAGCAGCAATGTCCACAATAGCCAAACTATGGAAAGAGCCCAGATGTCCATCAACAGATGAATGGATAAGGAAGATGTGGTTCATATATACAATGGAATATTACTCAGCATCAAAAAGAATGAAATCTTACCATTTGCAACAACATGGATGGAACTAGAGGGTATTATGCTGAGCGAAATAAGTCAATCAGAGAAAGACAACTATCATATGATTTCACTCGTGGAATTTAAGAAGGAAAAAAGGCAGGGGAAAAATAAAATAAGATGGGGAAAGAAGGCAGGGTAAAAATAAAATAAGATGAAATCAGAGAAGAGACGGGAAAAATAAAATAAGATGAAATCAGAGAAGAGACAAACCATCAGACTCTTAACTCTAGGGAACAAACTGAGGGTTGCTGGAGGAGCAGTGGCTGGGGGATGGGGTAACCGGGTGATAGGCATTAAGGAGGACATGTGATGAAATGAGCACTGGGTGTTATATCCAAATGATGAATCAATGACCTCTACCCCAGAAACGAATAATACATTATGTGTTAATTGATTTAATTTAAATTAAATAAATAAATTAAAAAGACCTGTCTTCTCCACAAAGTCTTTCCTGATGATTCCAGACACTTCATTCACACATTCATCCCAAACTGTGGGGACACGATGGAAAGACTGCTGGGGTTCCTGGGTGGCTCAGTTGGTTAAGCATCTGACTTCAGCTCAGGCCATGATCCCAGAGTCCTGGGATCAAGTCCCGCATCAGGCTCCCCTGTCAATGGGAAGTCTGCTTCTCCCTTTCCCTCCGTCCCTCTCCCCTGCTTGTGCTCCCTCTCTCTCTCTCTTTCTCAAGTAAATAAAGTCTTAAAAAAAGAGAGAGAGAGAAAGGGAGAAAGAAAGGAAAGAAGGAAGAAAAGAAAAGAAAACTGCTTCAGTCCCTGCTCTCACAGAGGTCACAATCCAAGGGTAAAGCAGAAAGCTTACAGAGGTTATGTTCCTAGCCATTCATTTGGCCCTTAGCACACATGCCCTTGTATCTGTGTCTAGTGACAGTCAACATATAAGCTCTTTAAGGTCTAGAATATCTTTTCTTGCATCTTGTAAACATCTGTGTACTTCCTGCAATACCTGATAGAATGCCTTGCACAAAGTAGACACCTAACAAATATTTCTTGGTCAGTAGGCTGGTTGCCCTGAGAAATTTCCCAGACTTCTTCACATTTCAGTATGTCTTCAAATTTCTATATGGATGTAAATAATTGCCTGGGCCTTGTTGGTGCTTCCAACCTTACCGTTCACGGACATCCGTGATGAAAGGCCATGCTTGTCACTGTGTCCTCTGGCTTCACTGCCATGTCATGTCTTTGAAACTGCTACAATTCCAGGTAATTCCCCTCGCTTCACTAGGCCTTGCTTTGATTTTCTTGGTCGTGATGAAATCAAAGTTTTGAGAGATAAGGTGACAGAGACCATTTTTTTTAACCTCTTTATGCCCTATACAAAACCAAGCCAAGCAGTACTGAGATGTACCCTGTATTCCTTCCAGGCTCTGTCAGAGAGGAACTCTGCCTTTTTCCCTTAGCCAAATACAGCAAGAGAGATGAACAAGAAAAAGTCGAGAAACAGCCCAGCTATCCCTCTGCAGTGGAATGGGGAAATAAACTGTGATGTGTTCATGCAATGGAATAATCCCCTGGGGTAAAAAAATCAATGAGCTACAGCTGCAAGCAACAATATGGACAAATCTCTGAAACAGTGTTGAGCAAAAGGCCAAACAATGCCTACTGTATGATTCCGTCTGTGTGAAGTCCCAAACCGTGCAAAACAAAACAAGGAATTACTGAGGGATACAAACATGTAGTAGAATTATAGAGAAAGAGGGGCAAGGATAAACTTCCAGGAAGGAAGGTCAGGGCCGAGAACAGCGGGAGGTGCTCAGGGGGCCGCAGAGGTGACTGTGCTCATTGCTAAGACTTGCATCTGGACCCTGGATGGGGCTGTTGCCACTTGCATAATGGATCCCCCACAGGGGATCCCCCTCACGTCACTGCACCGGGTCTCTCTAACTGGAGGAGCCTGGGTCACGTGGCTACACCCGAGTTGCAAAGGAAGTGAGTATGGGATATTTTTGGCTTCTTTTTTGGGATGGAGTCCCTGCCTCACAGGATATGGGATTCTCATAACATGGAAAGGGGCTTCGGATATGATTCAGCCTAAAGGAATTATTTGGTTCAAATACAAAGTTCTCTGGTGCCCCAGCATAACCAAAGTATAAAATTTAGACTCTCTAGAGAAACAGATGGACTTTAGGGTTTTGTTAAGTGATAACCAGCCAGCGCTGTGCTGGAGACCAGCTCTCAAACAGCAGTTGTTAATTTTCAGGAATTTTGTGAGCCAATTGTTAAACATAACCATTATTTCAAGCTAAGTTATATAAACTTACATTCAAATTATATTTTTAAGGGACGCCTGGGTGGCTCAGTCGGTTAATCGTCTGCCTTCGGCTCAGGTCATGATCCCAGAGTGCTGGGATCGAGTCCTGCCTTGGGCTCCTTGCTCAGCACGGAGCTTGCTTCTCTCCCTGCTTGTGCTCTCTCTCTCTCTCTCTCTCTCTCTCTCTCTGATAAACTCTTTTTTAAAATTTATATTTTTAAAAGGTAGCAAATATTCAAAAGCCATCATGTCTTAATTATCTTATACTTCACTCTCCGCTGTGCTCCTAAAGTTACTTCAGTCTACAGCAATGTGTTACTCTTCCTTCAGTGACCTCACTTTGGCAGCTGGAATCAGCCATGGTGGGAGCATCTACGCCATGGAAATCAGCAAATGATACAAATCAGGGCCCTTTTTCCTCCCCCTTGCAGAGCAATTTTTAGTTATAGCATACCATGGAAGCTGCCAAAGTTTTGGAAATCACCTAAGTGAAGATTTTCCATATTGGGAGCTAATGTCAAACAACCAGCTGATCAAAGTTGGTGTCCTTGGAGGGAAATTGAGGGGAATGAGACACTCGTGGCTGATCGTCCCAGGTGTCTGGAGAGGTAGAGGGCTCCTACAGGGAAAATAGGATTTTCTCAGGAAAACAGTTCTAACCCCATGAGAGTACAACTAGGTTTCACATTGATCACAACTCACCAGTGGTTTGTGTATTTGTTGGTTTTCTAAAGGGCCAAGATGAAATCACTGTTCCCTGTCACGGGAGAAGCAGCAAGCAGGTCCAGGTGCAGAGAGGAGATAGACCTCGTGGGAGGGTATCAGTCCCCCGGAGATGCCACCACAGTGTGCCCCAGACCGAGCAGATTAACAGAATCTTAATTTCTCCAAGCTCTGGAGGCTGGAAGCCTGACTTGAAGGCGACAGCGGGGCTAGCTGTCCTGAGGCTCTCTCCTTGGCGTGTGGATGGCTGTCTTTGTGTGTCATCCGTCTGTGTGTCTGTCTCATCTCTTCTTACAAGGACACCAGACACATTGAACTAGGGCCCTCCCATATGACCTCATTTAACTTAATCACCTCTTTGTGTTTTTTGTTTTGTTTTGTTTTGTTGGGGTTTTTTTAGAGAGAGAGAGAGAGAGAGCAGGGGTAGGGGGTGGTAAGAGAGGGAGAGAGAGCAGCGAATCCCAAGCAGCCTCCATGCCCAACGTGGAGCCCAAGACAAGGCTAGATCTTACAACCCTAAGATCACAACCTGAACCAAAATCAAGAGTCGGACGCTAAACCAACTGAGCCACCCACGTGCCCCAACGGAATCACCTCTTTGAAGACCCCATCCCAATTAGAGCCGCATTCTGAGGTCCTGGGATCAGGATGTCCACATGTGAATTTAGAGGGACACAATTCAGCCCAATAGGGAGCATGTTTAAGTTCTCTTCTGACTGTCTGCTTTTCTGAGGGAAAGAAACAGCAAGATCGTCCTCCAGAGGGAAGAATGTAGTGTTTGAGGTCCTGGGAGAGAAGAGGTATGACATAGTCACCAAGAGGCAGGCAGGAGTGGACACAGTCATAGGGTACTAGCAGGGGCAGACACAGTCGGGGTGGGCGGGGGTGGACAGAGCCCCCAGGGGGCGGGCAGGGGTGGACACGGTCACTAGAGGGCAGGCAGGAGTAGACAGAGTCATAGGGTGCGGGCAGGGGTGGACAGAGTCACCAGAGAGTGGGAGGTAGTGGGCAGAGTCACCAAGGGACAGACAGGGGTGGGCGGAGTCACTAGAGGGTGGGCAGGAGTAGACACAGTAGGGGAGTGGGCAGGGGTGGACAGAGCCCCCAGGGGCGAGCAAGATGGATGAGGAAAGGCACATCATTTCCCGGCAGCACTAAGCTCCAGCTTGGCACCAGACCCCAGCATCTAACTGCCCCCTCTGCCCAGTAGCACCCTGGGCCCTGCTCTCCAGTTACTGTGCTCAGTGCTGACCAGCGTTTGTTAACATCAATAGATGAACTGCGACTTTGAAACCTAGAGGGAATGGTGTTTATGAACAGTGTCAGACATCCGAGTACTGGATTGGAATACCAGCTTTACCACTTCTTGGTTGGATGGTTCGGGGCAAGTCACTGATCTGCTTTGTGCCCCTGTTTTCTCATCTGTAAATCAGCTGGAAATAATGAAGAGGCTTCACTAGCATTGGTCATTGTGAAATAGTGAAATGCCATATCCACGAAGTGCAAAGGCACCCGAAATTTCGCTGTCATCACCATCGTCATCTGAAAAACCAGGACCTCAGCATGGACTGCGCTGACATTTACCTATTGAGTTATGTACCCACGAAATAGTCACAAATTTCAAGGAAATTCATGGCAAACTTGTAACTCCTACACAGGGGATGAAAGACAATGCTTACAGTGGAAGAGCGGAGCTTCAATTTGCCAAGATACTGCGTGGCTGTGGGTATCCAAGAGTTGGGACTTAGAAGGACCAACCAAAGGAAATGAAGGGATGTGGACCTGGCGTTGGCAGGGGTGGGTGTGATTACAGGGAATCATGGGAAATATAAGTCCACAGATAGAAAGGGCATCCCCTCCTCGACTTGCCCTTCAACTTTGGTGTCAGCTTCTGATTTGGACAAGATTCTGTCTTAGGTGAGTCACGTGGTTTTCACCTGCCCTGCTAACTGTCACTGAAGCAGGAATAAAGAGATGATCAAGGTCGCTTGCAGAGGAAAGGAGAGGGACGTGAGGAATTCACGTGTGGGGAGAATTTGGTCTTATTCACCTAGTGTGCCATCACCTTACTGTGGCGCGCATCACCCTTTCCACAATAATGTATCAGATGCCACAAGAAAGGGGGACCCGCTAAATTCCAAGAGAAGACACCTGTAGACATCTTTAAAGGTTTTCCCCTTGCAGTATCCACACAAAATGGCCTGATCTCTGACTCAGAAACAACTAGAGGAGGCGCACTTTGTCACCAAGGTGTACATCCGGTGGCAGGGAGCAGAACAGCAGTAGGGATGGCGGCCTGGGCCAACAAAGCAGGAGAACCAGGAGGAGACGAGACACGCCGAGGCTGGTCGGGGATAAATCAGGAGAACAAGGCGTGTTCTTGGACTCACCACAGCCATGGTTTTGTCATGACGACGTGCCGGCCTGAATATCTCCCTGCGGCTCAGCAAAGCCTGCTGGGGCCTGAAGCCAAGGTACAGAAACTCTCTGAGAAAACATCCTTGGCTGGCAGAGCCAGCTCAGAGACGGCTCTAGAAGGAGTTAAGTGCTCAGGCAAAGGAGGCTGACCTTCCTTCCCCTTTTTATGATAACTTGTTAACTCTTCTGTCTAAGGAAAATGAAAGAAATGCTGAGGAACATATATTGAAGAAGTGAGCCCTTCTCCCCTCTCCCTCAGACCTGCTCTCTGGAAAAGCCAGGGGTGAGGGCCTCTGCCCATTCCCACACACAAAGAAGTATTTGTTACCCAGGCCAGAGCTATTTTGCCACTTGATACTTTTATTTGACAACGTATCTCGGCCACGGTACCACATCACTATGTACAACTCTGTTTCATGCTTCCCACCGCTTCATCAGTACTCCATTGACTAGGACTTTTTACATTTATTGATCTAGTCTTATGTGGATAGACATTTAGATTGTGCGGTTTTTTATTTTCTAGTCTTATCAGAACAGTGCTATACTGTATATCCTTTGTACATATATTTTTGCACGCCTGTAGGAGTCTTGGGGGCGAGTGGGCCACTGGAGAGAATCTCCTCCGGTTTGCTCCAGATGAAGCCAAGGCAGCCCAGGCGCTTTTGGCAAAGGCTGCACGGGGCCCAGGTCCATCACGGCAGAGGGCTCCCGGGGCACCTGGGGGAACCGAGCCAAAGCTGGCTGGGAAGGGACTGGGTCACATTTGAAGTCTTCCCTGGCCACTGGGCCTGGGGAGGGAGACTGCCCTCAGAGACCTTGGGGAATTCACGCAGACCTCACCCACGCCTCCCTCAGAGCTGCCGCCCCCGGGACAGGCCCACTGTGGGTAAATGAAGTCAGCAATGCCAGAAGGGAGGGGTCAGCCGGGACTCTCTCTTGCCTATTCCAGCGGCTTTAGAAAACACTAATTTCGGGGCGTCTGGGTGGCTCAGTCATTAAGCGTCTGCCTTCGGCTCAGGTTATGATCCCAGGGTTCGGGGATCGAGCCTAGTATAAGGCTCCCTGCTCAGCGGGAAGCCTGCTTCTCCCTCTCCCACTCCCCCTGCTTGTGTTCCCTCTCTCGCTGTGTCTCTCTCTGTCAAATAAATAAACACAATCTTAAAAAAAAAAAAAAAGAAAAGAAAAGAAAACACTAATTTAGCCCCTGAGCGCCCAGGCTCCATGCTTGAGAACTGGGCCCGGGAGGGAGGGATGGTGGCAGGAGGGGCGGTGGCAGGAGGGGCACAGTCCAGGTTCACTGTCATAACGAGCAGTCACTGAACAAGCACCAGCCTCCAGCTGTCGGCTGTAACCTCAAGGGCATGAGGCAGGCATCTCGCCCAGTGTTACTTAAGGAACTAGAAAGGCTTATAACATATAGCTTGTAACACTGACAAAAATATCTTGGTTACCTTTTGCACTCCTGAGCTGTGGCATGCCTAAACATCCTACTGCTTATGTTCCTCTTTTATCGTCTTTCTAACCCAATTTTCAAGTGAGTGTCATAAAAATCACTCTATCCAGGAAGTCAGCGCCGTAATCTCCACGACATAAACTTGGACAGCAAGATACAGAATGCTGTTGGGACACCCTGATGTGCTCTCACAATGTGCTCCTTCGGGAAGTTACCGGCAGCTCAGCGGGACATGAGGATCCACACCGGGGAACGGAACAGAGGAACCGCTCGGCTGTCGCTGGGGACCCGTTAGGTTTCGTGAGAAACTGCGATCTGAGAGGACACAGAAGCATTACGCCATCGGCGCAGGTCCTGCTCATTCGTGCGTTTGCCTTCTGGGAAGGTTTCTTTGACCATAAAACATCAAGACGAGCACACAAACAAAACATTAGCCCGAGACCCTGCGCGGCTCTGTTCTAATGTGATGTATGGCACAGCCGAAGTTCTCCTGTCGTTGTTTATGTATCTGCGTGCGCGTCTTGTCTCCGTTAGTATCAGCCCTCTAAGGGCAGGGCGCGGCCCCTGTAATTTCTCTCCCTGGTGTTGCTTCGGTTCTCCCTGGGCTGCGCGGGAAAGGCTTGCCGTAGACAACGACTCGGAGGTCACAGACCATCACAGACGCCTCGAAATGCCTTGCTTGCTCACGTCATCAAGAAATCTTCAACTGAGGCAAAATGCCCTCCGAGCTGGACACTTAGAAATTCAACACAAGAACCACACACACACAAGCCCTGGTTCGGAAGATGCTGCCGGTAGAGAGGCATAGCTTGCCGTTTGTGTGATGGGGGTGCTGCACGCCTGGGCTTGCGGTGTTGGAAACATTAACGGGAGGTTGGGATCCATCCCCGACAAAGGCTGGTACCTGGGCTGCAGCCTCGGCTCCCCCACCTCCCCCTGGCTCCACCAGCCGGGTCCCACCAGCCTGCACCCCGTCCTCTTGGCAGAGGGGCCCTGAAGGAGGCCGTCGGCGTCCCTGGGAGCCCTGGCGGAGCTAGGGGGCAGTCGTGCTACGTGAGCAGCTCAGGCGGCTGGGGACTTGTGGCCTCCAGAGCCGGCTCTCGGTCCCCTGTCCCCAGGGCTCCCAGGCTTTGAGCTCAGGAGCCCGTCACAAGTCAGAGTACTGACATCTTTTGGACCAAAGATGACACTATTTATCCTGCTTATCTTTACACTTCATTTTTCCTTCCTCGTGGACTTAGCCCAGATCTTAGGGCGACGTCTTATAAGGGAACCGAGGGACGATGTTACACAGAAGGAAGCTGAGGCTGGGAGGGGTCCGTGCTCAGCATATGGTCCTCTGCGTGGTCTTGTCCCAGCACAGGCCGGGCGGCCCGCTCCTCCATCCTCTTGCTGCCCGCAGGCTCTACCCCTGGGAGCCCAGCCGAACCAACTGCACGCTTCCCTGGGGAATAGGCCTTGAAGTGGAATGGCCTCCCCAGCGGGGCCTGAACAGCCCATCACTAAAAACATTCTGCTGGTATGTGGTACTTTACTCATTATTTAAATTCACAGTAACCCGCCAAGATAAACTAGGTTATCACCGCTTTTCAACAGATGAGGAGTCTGAAATATATGGTGATTAGCGCACCCAGGCTGGCACAGAGAATGAGCAGCAGAGGCAGCTCTGAATTCCTGACCTCTGTCCCAAGCCCAGAGCCCTCTGTGAAGTGCCCCACGGCCAGTCCAGGAGAAAGGGAGTGAACGGGGGATGGGACAGGGGAGCATAGACCTCTGGATACAGAAGCGGCTGCAGCACAGACAGATGTAGCTATGGATCTAGAGACCATAAACATAGTTACCGTCATTGATACACTGTGACTGTCGATCCGATGGTTATGGATGCAGAGGTAAATATATGGTCATAGATAGACATTGACAAAGATAGAGACAGATACAAAGTGCTCCTTTGAGCTGGCCAAATTAAAATTCTTTTTTTTTTTAATTTTATTTATTTGACAGAGAAAGCTAGAGAGAGAGAGCACAAGCAGGGGGAGAGGCAGAGGGAGAGGGAGAAGCAAGCTCCCCACTGAGCAGGGAGCCCGATGCAGGACTCGATCCCGGGACCCTGGGATCATGACCTGAGCCAAAAGCAGACGCTTAACTGACTGAGCCAACCAGGTGCCCCCCAAATTAAAATTCTGAGATGCAACTAGAAAGCCTGGGTCTAGAGACTGTAGCTCCTGGCTTCCTTCAGTCCACAGAACTCCTTGCTGAAGGGACGCCATGCCAGGGAGTGCAGGACGCTGGTTCCATAGACTCAAAGGCATGATAAAATTTCCCTCTCTCTTGTTCATCAAAATCAACATTCTATGTAGTTGGAAAATTTTGGAGCTTCCTGGGACAGCGTGGGAGAGTAGTTTATAAATAATTCTACTTTGTCTTTATATATGCAAGGATAGAAGGGAAACTCAAAAAAACAGTAAAAATATTTGTTTTATGTTTTACTATTATAAAATTAAATTATAATTTAAGAGCTTCAATACATTTCTAACCATGGTAGATTTTAAGGTAATTATGTGTCTCTTCAGTAATATATTTGCTATCAACTTATTGCATAAAAGGATTGCTTGTGAATTCAAAATTATTTTTAGATTTATAGCCCTTTCAAGTGAAAAAGGGGTTTTTCAGAAATACTTCCGATTTCCAATGTCTGGTGAATCTTCCATTTGCCATCAATAATGCCTCCAAGAGAAATCCTCCTTCATATAAATCCAACCTGACATTCCTATAATGCACAGTGCAAGAGAGTGCTCTTAGGGCAAGAAATAATATCTCTGTGAATTATATTAGGCCAGCCTGTTGAAAACATTCATCCCACAATTTATGAATTCAGATGCTCCTGGAATATGCTTTGGTATTCTAAGGAGATGTAGGTGTTTTCATTTTCATTGGCTGTCTTGATAAATGTTTATTGTGGGCACTGAAAACTGCTGATCTGGAAAAACATTTTTGTACTCATTTGTTTGCCTGCCTCTAATGTTTATTACTCACATTATCAAAATTGTACATCTCTATTATGCAGCCTAAGGTTGTTTCGTTATTGTGATTTTTCCAACATAAAGCAGCATCGGTGGAAGCCTCGATGTGCAATGTCCGGCTGTACCCGCGCCTGGGCTGTCTGTCCGGGGGGAGCTTGGGGAGCACAGAAGCAGAGGTCTGGCTGGAGACACTGTCCTGTTTAGTGTCGTGTGACTTCATGTTGCTTCATGTGCTGTGCAGTGTTGTGTTGCATTACGCTGCCCATGGTATATTGTCTTACATCACCCAGAGACCATAGAGGCACGGTTGCAATGCAAAAAATAACAATTTCGTGTGGACTGAGGACAGAGTAAGTGTTTGGGCTAAATGATACATACCGTCCACACTGTCTACATTCACAGGGCAGTTGGTACTCTCTTCACTTTCTGTCCTGTCACTGTATCATTACAATATGGGGTTTGATGGGGCACCTGGGTGGCTCAGTCGGTTAAGCGTCTGACTCCTCCTGATTTTGGCTCAGGTCATGATCTCAGGGTGGTGGGATGGAGCCCCGTGTCGTGCTCCATGCTCAGTGGGGAGTCTGCTTGAGGTTCCTCTCTCTCTCTCCCTCTGCCCCTCCCCCTACTCGCTCTCTCAAATAAATAAATCAATCTTTAAAAAGAATATGAGGATTGATTTGTTCATTTGGTTGTTTTAAAAGTTAAAGTCTGGCAGAGGATCATAGGGGAAGGGAGGGAAAAATGAAACAAGACGAAACCAGAGAGGGAGACAAACCGTAAGAGACTCTTAACCTCAGGAAACAAACGGAGCGTTGCTGGAGTGGTGGGGGGTGGGAGTGATGGGGTGGCTGGGTGATGGACATTGGGGAGGGAGGTATGTGCTATGGTGAGCGCTGTGAATTGTGCAAGACTGTTGAATCACAGACCTATACCTCTGAAACAAATAATACATTATATGTTAATTAAAAAAAAGAAAGAAAGAAAGAAAAGTTATACTGATCACATTGAAAAAAAAAAAGTTAAAGTCTGGGATCTCAAAACTTACCCAGCCTGCTGCCTCTGGATGTGTGTGTGTGTGTGTGTGTGTGTGTGCACGTGTGTGTTTTGAAGATCCCAGGGAACTGGGATGCTACAATTTATCTTCATAACCAGTTCTAATGCCCAAGCTCCCGAGTCAGCAGCCTTTATCAATACAAGTGAGGAGGCTCAGTTCCTCTCAGGCTGCACACTCAGTTCTTCTTACAGTGATGTCTGTCTTGCTTAGCTCCTGGCCTACTCCTGGGAGTGGGATTTAACCTGTTATTTGAATAATATTTATAAGAAAAAGCATGCAAATAAACATGTAGCATTAAATGAAGAATTATTTGTGAAAGCCACTCAATCATTTCCTGTAGTCAGGTCACTGAAAAGGAACCATACACTATTCATTTTCTGAAAGATTTGTTTCAGAAGCATTAGAAATCCAAGTGGGAATAAATCAGATTAATTTTCAAAATTAGCAGGGATAAGCTTTATTCTGAAATCATGAATGTTCTCTTTTAATTAAATTCAAATCCATTCATTTGATTAATTTGTTAATTGTCTTGTTTGAATCTTCTGTATTCATATTCGAAGTTTACTTATCAGTTACTGAGAAACTTGTGTGAGTCTCAACATCTTTGAGGATGTGTCTACTGTTTTAAATTATGTCAGTTTTGCTTTATATATTTTAGAGTATGTTATTAGATGATGCGAGTGTAGGGTTACTAACTCACTGTTGGATTGATCTTTATCTGATAATATTTCTTCTATGTGGGCTCATAATGTCTATCTTCAATAAAATGATACCAGCTTTCTTTATTTTTATTTCTTTATTTTAATTCCAGTTAGTTGACATGCGGCGTTATATCAGCTTCAGGTTTCCATACGTCACCCTGTGCTTAACACAAGTGCCCTCCTTCATCCCCTTCACCTGTGTCCCTCCCCCACCCACCTCCCTCTGGTGAGCGTCAGTCTGTCCTCTGTTATTAAGACTTGTTTCTGGGTTTGTCTCTCTCTTTTGCTCTCTCTCTCTCTCCCAGCTGTCTTTGATTAGTATTTGCATGGTATATAATTTTCATCCTTTTACTTTGTTTTATTTAAAAAAAAAAACTTTTCTGGGGGCGCCTGGGTGGCTCGGTTGGTTAAGCATCTCCTTTCAGCTCATGTCATGATCCCAGGGTTCTGGGATCAAGTCCCACATCAGGAGCCTGCTTCTCCCTCTACCCGTGCCCTTCTCCCCTGCTCATGCTCTCTCACTCCCCCCTCTCTCTCAGTAAATAAAATCTTAAAAAAAAAAAACCTTTTCTTTTGAAATAATTATAGCTTTACAGGAAATTGCAAACTTAGTATAGAGGGGTCCTGCTTATCCTTCACCCAGTTCCCCCCAGTGGTTGCATCTTTCTTTTTTTTTTTTTTAAAGATTTTATCCATTTATTTGAGAGCGAAAGAGTGAGCCTGAGGTGGGGAGGGGCAGAGGGAGAGGGAGAAGCAGTGCTGAGAGGGAATTTCATAGCAGTCAGTGCCGACTCAAGATCTCAAATTAATAATCCAAGTTCCTCGCTCAGGAAACTAGAAGAAGAAGAGCAGAATTAAACCAATGCATGCAGAAGAAAGGAAATAAATATCAGAGCAGATCAGTGAAACAGAGAATAGGAAGACAAGATAGTAAATCAGTGAAAGCAAAAGTATTCACCAATCTCAGGGATGACAGAGGGGACATTACCGCTGGTCCTGAGCCATTGAAAGGGTCATTGCGGAATACGCCACCGACAGCTGTACCCCAGCTTAGATGAGATGGACCGATTCTTCCCAAACCACAGACTATCCAAACTCGGTCAGAATTAAACAGATCGTATGAATGGTTCTACAAACAGTAAGGAAATGGAGTTAGCAATTTAAAATCTCCAGGAAGGAAATATCTAGGTCCAGATGTTTTCAATGAAGAATTCCTTGAGACTTTTAAAGAAGACTAGTGTCATTTTTACAGAGTAGTTTCCAGAATATAGTTGAGGATGGAACACTGCCCAGGCTCGTGTTAGGAGTCCAGTTACTATCCTCCTGTCAGCACAAGAGAAAGACAGCACAACAAGAGAAAACAAATATCCCTTGTGAATAGAGACACAAAAAAAATTCTTTAAGAAAATAATTGCCTGTTGATATCCACAATATATATAGAAAATTCGACATCATGATGATGTGGAGGTTATTCCAGGTACTTAAGGCCCATTCCGACATTCTAAAATCACCCAGTGTAATCCAGTCTATGAACAGGTTAAAAGAAAATTATAGGATCATATCAACATGTGACTACATCCAACACCCATTCATGATAAAAACTATCCACAGTTTGGATTAGATGGTAATTACCTTAATTATATTTAAAGGGCATCTGTAAAAACATAGAGCCAACATCATACTTAACAGTGAAATTCTGAATGCCTCTCCTTTCAGACTGGGAGTAAGTCAAGGATGTTTGTTCTTAACCACTGTTATTTAACTGACATTTCTAGCTACATAGAATAAGGCAAGTAAAGGAAAATAAAGGAATTCAGATTGGAAAGGAAGAAACAAAAATGTCCCCATTTGCAGACGACACGATTGTGTATATAGACAATCCCAAGGAACTGATGAAAAACCTGGAACTAATGATAATGAATAGGTTCAGCGAAGTGGCCAATTATAAGATCACCACTCAAATACCAATCCCATTTCCAACATGTGGAAACTGAAATTAAAAATGAAGTACTCTTATAGGCAGTACTAATGAAAACAAAATCTTAGGTATGCTGAAAATAACTGTGTTCGTGAAAGTAATCAAAGACACTATAAAATGCCAGTTTTCCTAAAATTGAATATAGGTTTAATACAGTTCCCATTAAAATCTCAGCGAGGTTTTTTTTTTTTTTAAGAGATTTTATTTATTTATTTGACAGAGAGAGAGACAGCGAGAGAGGGAACACAAGCAGGGGGAGTGGGAGAGGGAGAAGCAGGCTCCCCATGGAGCAGGGAGCCTGACGCGGGGCTCGATCCCAGGACCCTGAGAGCAAGACCTGAGCCGAAGGCAGATGCTTAACAACTGAGCCACCCAGGTGCCCCGAAGTTTTGTTTTTTGTTTTTACTTTTTTAGACACAATAAGCTTATTCTAAAACTAATTTGTCAAGGCTAAAATGGCAAAAACGGCCTTCATAAGGAGAATAGAGTGAGAAGGGTCACTTCCTGATGTTAAGGCATACTACCTAGCTTTATTTACCAACACAGTGTGTAAGAAGAAATAAAGATCAGTGGAATGGTGTGGAGAACCCAGAAATAGACACTCCCAAAGGCTCAAGTGATTTTTTTAAGAAAAAAATTCCATTATGATAACATTAAAAAGAATAAAATAATTATAAATAAAATAATTGTTAAGAACGAGCAACAAAAGTGCAACACTTGTACTTTGAAAACTCCAAAGCAGTGTCAAAATATACTAAAGGAGACCTAAGTAAATGGAAAGACATCCTAGATATCATGGATTAGAAGTATTAATATTGTTAAAATGGCAGTACTCCCCAAATTGATCTACATATTCTGTGCTATCCCTCTCAACATCCCAGGTGACTTTTTTGCAGAAATTGACAGGCTGATTTTAAAATTATACGGAAACACAAGGGACCCAGAATAGTGAAAAACGGTTTTGAAAAAGATGAATAAAATTTTAGTATTCACACTTTTCCATTTCAAAACTTTATTCAACGTTAGAATAATCTAGACAGCATAGAACTCGCAAAAATTCAGAATTGAAAGTTCAGAAACAAAGCCTCAAATTTGTGGTTAATTGCTTTTCAACATGGGTGCCTAGAAAACTCCATGGGGTAGAGGGGTATATTTAGGTGAGTGCTCTTTTTTTTTTTTTTTGGACCCGGTACTGTTGGTGAGATTCTCCCATTTTGTTGTGGGTAGCCGTAATTCATTCATTTTGTCGTTACATAGTATGTCTTTTATCCATTCTACTGTTGCTGGATATTTGGGTAGCTTATTAGTCTTGCCTATTAGAAATGATAATTCCATGTCATACTTGACTCAGTTGGCACACGTTGCTAGTGTTTATATACCTAAAGAGTGGAATTGTTGGGTTTTGGATTGTGCGATGTTCCACTTCAGTAGATACTGCAAATGCTTTTGCAAGGTAATGTATCCAATTATACTGTAATGAGCGTGTGGAAGAGTTCCTGTTGCTTCACATGTTTGCTGACACTTGGCATTGTCAGCCTTTTTAACTTAGCATTTCCAATATTTATGTAGTAGTTGTGGTTTTCACATGCATTTTCTGGAAAAATAAGTTGGACACCTTTTCATAGGATTTGGGGAATCTTTCTTATTTGGGAAGAGCCTGTTAAAATCCCTTGCCATTTTTCTTCTAAGTTATCCCTTCTTTTCTTAACTGTTTATGGGCCATTGTGTATTCTGGCTGGGAGTTTCTTATTAGTTATATGTTGCAATTATTTTTTCCTCCCTGGTGTGCTTTGTTGAAGAGATGTTCCTAATTTTGATTAAGTCCACTTTATTAATCTTTTCATTTGGAGTTAGTTGGGGATTTTGGTTTTGTTTTTTAAATTTTTGTTTGTGGAGAAGGAGGAATCTTGTTAGGGTTGGTGGGGAAGAAATGACTCTCTGCCAAAAAGTTGTGAAAATATCTGTAATATCTTTTAGGGCTTTATAGTTTTGACTTTGACATTTAGAAGCAGAAATCATTTGGAATATATTCTTATGTTTTGATTGATACAGAGCTTTAGTATTTATTAGCTCCTGTCATCTCCTATAGATACCTAATAAATTAGTTTCTCAGTACTGTTTATTGAGAAGACCACAGTGTCCTCGTTGGTCTGCAGGAGCGCCTTTCTCATTAATCTAGTGTCCATTCTTATCTGGGCCTCCCTTCTGGAGTCTCTGTGTTCCCATTGGTATAATTATCTATCTTAGAGGAATACCATCTTGTCTTCATTGCTCTACTTTAATATTTTACTTTTGTTACACTGTGGAATCCACCTTCCACGTTTCTCACATTTGTCTTGTTCATTCTTGGCCTTGGCATTTCCCTCTAAATATTAGGAATACCTTGTCAATTCCTCTCAAAAAACATGTTACGATTTTGATTGGGTTTGTGTTAAATACATATTACCAGTTGATGGGCACATGACCTCTTTAGATTCTGATTTTGGAGAATGATGTATTCTGTGTGTTTAGGTTTTATTTAACTTTTTTCAATAATGTTTGATAGTTTTCGTTTAGAGAACTTGCCTTTTGTTAGTTATAGTCTCACCTTAGTTTTTCTTATTGCTGAAATGGGCGTATTTAAAAAATACTTTCTTGCTTGTCATTACTTCTATTTCTATACTTGTTTTCTAGGTCATTAATTTCTGTGTTTATATTTGCTTACATCCTTGTACTTTCTTTGGGGTTCATTGGCTCCCCCTGCCCCTGCTTTCAAATGGACATTTAGCTCGTATTTTTAGCTTCCTTTATATATTGTATGCATTGAATTGTGAATATTTTCCTCTTAACATTTTCTTTTGGCTCTGGCAGAATGGTTTCACACACGTTGCTGCGTTGAGTTTTTATTATCATTCAGTTAAAAATATTTTCTAATTTCCGTTGTGATTTCTTTTTTGACCTAAGAGTTCTTTAGATCTTAATAATTGACCTTTCTTTATTCATGTTAGAAAAAGGTAGCTTTATCCCACAACATATCGTTTTCACCTTTAACGACTTATATTTGTTTTTATTGCTTGCTTACTGACAGGTAATCCATTTCTTTTTCATGTGTGGGTAAATCTTTACTTAGGTCTCCAAAAATATAAGTACTTCATGAAATTGTGTTCTTATTATATATTTTTCCTTTAGTTTGATACAGCTTTTCCAATTGACAAAATTATTAGTAATGATTAAATAAATGCACGAATAGCAAATACTTGTCTAAATTTATATGCTGTAAGTCCCTTTGAGTTTTTGTCCTTTTCTGCTTTATAAAAGAATATCTCTCAAATTTATAGGGTTGACTTTTTTGTCTGCTCAGTTGTACATTTATTCATTTATTCAACATTCAGTAAGTGTTTTATTTATGATGTGTTTTGTTTTGTGTTAGGCTTTGGAAGAATCCTATTCTCACTCTCGAGGGTTAGTCTACTAGGGAGGACATAATTTATTATAGGGCAAAAACTGCTATATTGTATGTATGAGTTCAGTTAAAGAGGCCACAGAAAAGGCAATATTTAACATTTTTCAGAAATGGAGACGTTTTCAAGTCATCATAAATGCTGTTTTCATGGTTTGTTAACGGGAAAGAATCGTTAAAAAGTCCAACTAAAGGGCGCCTGGGTGGCTCAGTTGGTTAAGCAACTGCCTTCGGCTCAGGTCATGATCCTGGAGTCCCAGGATCGAGTCCCGCATCAGGCTCCCTGCTCGGCAGGGAGTCTGCTTCTCCCTCTGACCCTCTTCCCTCTCATGCTCTCTCTCATGCTCTCTCTCTCAAATAAATAAATAAAATCTTTAAAAAAAAAGTCCAACTAAAAAATGAATTTAAATATAAATTATACAAATTGTTAAAACAAATTATTAATGTTAATTGCTTCAGTATAAATTTTAATTATAACTTTTTTTAGTTGTTTTTACTAGCTATTTCTACTTTGTAATAGAATGGTATTACTTTATAAACTTGCATATAGATAATTAGTGTTTTATATTACTCTCTGCAGAATCAAAGAATTCCATTGGACATGGTATTTCTTAGGAGTTCAGAAAAGCAGGTATTTATATTTGTATTTAAATTGCTGATCATTTAGTATTTTAGCAGTTTAATTTTCATTTTGAAAGGTAAAAGTTAAATTTATTCTTATAAAAAGTTTTCTTCGAATGATAATACATTGAATTCATTAATTCTAAATCACATTTAACTGTTGATATTTAAAATGAAAATCTTTATATGTTTGTTTTAAAAAATATAATCCTATCAATAATCCTATCACAACCTTTATATCAAATGAGTGCTTTTGTTCAAAGCTATATTGATAGCGAAGTAATTAAATGATGTTGCTTGAAATTTGATTGCTATTCTGTATTTGCAGTTTTATTAATTCAGCAAACGTTTATTTACCACCTACTATGTGCCAGGCACTACTTGTCTCTTGGGATACAAAGGGGGCTAAGATGGGTGGGGGAACAGAAGAGGAAGCAGACAGTTTGTGTAGGTGAGTTGAAGTGGGCTTCGCAGGATACATGATATTTATATGACCTGAGCTCTCACCAGTGAGGAGAAGGTGGAAAAGGGGAAATGAGACGGAAGCCTCATGTGGTCAAGGAGAAGACCTGTGTGTTGGAAGTCAGGAAACTCAAAATCTAGTCTGCTTTGGCCAATTTTTAATTATATGACCTAGACACATGGTCACCCATTTTCTTAATGTCTAAAATGATGAGAGGTTTATCAGGTAATACCCAAGTTCCTTCTGCCTTGCATTTCTGACTGTGAAATAAATAGTATTTTTTTCTCTTTAAATTTTTTTATTGTTCTGTTAATCACCATACATTACATCATTAGTTTTTGGTGTAGTGTTCCATGATTCATTGTTTGTGCATAACACCCAGTGCTCCACGCAGAATGTGCCCTCCTTAATACCCATCACCAGGTTGACCCATCCACCCACCGCCCTCCCCTCTAGAACCCTCAGTTTGTTTTTCAGAGTCCATCGTCTCTCATGGTTCGTCTCCCCCTCCAGTTCGCCCCCTTCATTCTTTCCCTCCTGCTATCTCCTTCTTTTTTTTTTTTTTCTTAACATATATTGCATTATTTGTTTCAGAAGTACAGGTCTGTGATTCAACAGTCTTGCACAATTCACAGCGCTCACCATAGCACATACCCTCCCCAATGTCCATCACCCAGCCACCCCATCCCTCCCACCCCAACCCTCTCCAGCAACCCTCAGTTTGTTTCCTGAGATTAAGAATTCCTCATATCAGTGAGGTCATATGATACATGTCTTTCTCTGATTGACTTATTTCGCTCAGCATAACACCCTCCAGTTCCATCCACGTCATTGCAGATGGCAAGATCTCATTCCTTTTGATGGCTGCATAATATTCCATTGTATATATGAACCACATCTTCTTTATCCATTCATCTGTCGATGGACATCTTGGCTCTTTCCACAGTTTGGGTATTGTGGACATTGCTGCTATAAACGTTGGGGTGCACGTACCCCTTCGGATACCTACATTTGTATCTTTGTGATAAATACCCAGTAGTGCAATTGCTGGATCATATGGTAGCTCTATTTTCAACTGTTTGAGGAACCTCCATACTGTTTTCCAGAGTGGTTGCACCAGCTTGCATTCCCACCAACAGTGGCAGGAGGGCGTCACTGCGCACAGTGCTGCATGTAAGCCCCCCCCAGCAGCCAGCAGGGTTACCGATTAGACCGCCCGACAGCACCCACCACACTCGGTGCTGCACACGGCAAAATGCACACTGTCCTCAGCGGGACACGGAACATCCTGCAAGGTGCAAAAAGTGCTCGGTCACAAAACGAGGAGCGAAGCATTGAAGAGAATCGCTCTCACACGAAGCACGCGCTCCCACCACAGGGAGCGAGGTGAGAAGGGCAGCGACGAGGCACTTCGGGAGCCCCACAACCACGTGCGGATGAAGCAGCAGGCCTCTCAATAACCGGCGGGGCCGAGACGTGTCTGCTGAGCTGCATGGAAAGGAGAGTACCACAGGCCAACATTCATGGGACGGAGCCAAAGTCCTGTTTCGAGGGAAACTTAGACGGTAAATGCCTGGATAGGAATAGAAAAAATCTCAAGTCGGTGCTTAAATTTTGACCCTAAGAACGTACAATACCAAGAAAAGGACAAAAGCGTGAAACCGAACGCGAGTCCTTTGGGAAGAGCACCACAAGTGCATAAAACAGTAGCTGACTGACCAAACTCAGAAGGTGCGGTGGGGCAGAGAGAGGGAAGGGGAGAGACACAAAGACTCTAAAATCAGGAACGGAAGAGGAGGGCTGACACCAGAATAATTCAGAAACTGAAAGCATTTTAAGGGAACACTAGTAACAACTGCTTGCCGACAGTTGAGAGAGCTTAGATGAGACGCACGCATCCTTGAAAGACACACACTGGAAAATTTTCTTTTTTTTTTTTAATGTTAAAAAGATTTTATTATCAGAGGTTGGAAGACAGAGGGCTCACCCTGGCGTGCCCCGCGGTGACCCTGGGCCTCCGTCTGGGGTGGTGCCCCCGAGGGGACATGATCGGTGGAGGGTTCCCCCCCCGGCATGAGTTGGGACAGGCACTCGCCGGGCATCTGTCCCTGAGGCCCTCTGTGCGCTGGCTCTGGGGTCAATGGGACAATGCTTTCCGGGAGGGCCTCTCGTGAGGTCTGATGCTCCGCCCTGAGGGGTGCACGTATTTCCTAGGCCTAGGAGTGTTGGACTACCAGGGGCTGGGCACCAACTTCAGGGACTACACCATTGTGTTCACCCAGCTAGAGTTCAAGGACGAGGCGTTCAACACCGTGGAGCTGTACAGTAAGTGGTGGGCACCACGGGCCGGCCCCACGAACTCCCTGCCACGGGCGGCCACACTGGGCAACCTCCCGCTGACTGTGCTGAGCCCCGGGCCTCCAGGGTCCCAGAGCAGCATCCCTGCCCTTCGGCCCCCTGCAGGAGGGGTGGCTGGGGCAAGGGGCACACGTGGTGAGGGCTCCCCTCCCGCCCCACAGGCCGGACAGAGCTGGCCAGCCAGGAGGCCCTGCGCCTCTTTGCTAGGTGGAGCCAGTCCTGGGCTTCCTGTCTCAGCAGCAGGCCACATTGAGGCCGGACCGTGAGTGTCACCCGATGCCCACGGGCCCCTGGCTGACTTCTGTGGGTCTTGGGGTCCCTCCGAGCCTCAGGGAGTCAGGCAGGGTGGGGGTGGGGAGCTCTACACGGAGTCTCCTGCTCCTGCCCAAAGCCAGGCCTGCAGGGCCGGCCCCGTCTCGGGCGAGGCCGTGGGCAGAGCGGGGTGGCCGCGGTGTGTCCTGGGTGCCCACCCTCACAAGTCCTCTTACCCCCCAGTCACCTGTGCGCACAAGGCTTTCCAGGTCAGCTGTCCTCCTGAGCATCACCCCAGATCCGACACCCCAGAGCTCTGCCCCGAGAAGGCCCGGGGACCGGGACGGGGCTGACACCCCTCCAGGTGAATCTGGGGTCGTGCAACGCTCTGCTTGGGTTTCAGTGGATGCATCGACCTCCCGGTGGGACTGTGCCCGCCGAGTCCTGTGAGGCTCGCCAGGCGCTGGCCTCCTTGCTCAGCTGCCTGGGAGCTTGGTGTGGGGCGGGCTGCTCTCAGGACTCACGGCAGTTCCAAATAAAACGATCCCACAAGGCCCTACAGATGCCTCTCACCTGTGTGCCGAGGGCGGACGGCAATGTCAGACGGGGCGCTGCCCTCTCGGGGCTCCGGTCGGTGCAGGGGGAGGAGGTGGGCGTGGGGCTCACCGAGGGCTGGGCCATACAGCCCAGAACCAGCTCTGGGTGGGGGGCACGTGGACGTGGGTCTCGGCTCCTGAGTGGGGGCTGGGCTGGGGTCAGCTGCTCCTCAAGGAGAGGTCACCTCAGTCCCTGGGCTGGAGGCAGGACTGTCTGTCTGAGTTAGAGCAGACCCTCGGGGGTCTGGACAGGTGCGGGCTGACGCAGTGGGCGTGGGTGCCCACCAGGGTGCGCGGCTGGAGTGCCACAGTGTCCAGGGCACAAGAGTGTGGCTTTCCCAGGCCTGGGGCTTTGGGGCCAGGGCAGGGGGCAGAATTCCAGAGGGACCGAGCCTGTGGCTCCTCCTGTGGTCTGGTGGGGCCGTGCCTGACGTCGTGGCGGAAGCTGGGCTGGGGGCTGCCCATCACTCACGGAGGGGGGCGGTGCGTGCAGGCTAGGGGTGGGCATGCTCACACACATCCAGCAGCCCTGTCCGTCAGCACCTGCTCGGGACGGAGAGCCCTGCTGTCACGCTGGTGCCGTCTGTGCCCCATCGTCACCGTGGTCCTGCTTCTCACGTGCAAATATCTCTATGAAGTGACTCACAGGGAAGCCTCCCGGCTGCTTGCCTCTCTTCCGCGGGGCCTAGGATGGGAGGCCCAGGGGTCTCACAGGGGAACACGATGGCCTTCAAATTCAGGCAGCACCCGCCAGGCCAAGCCCCTAGGCCGCCCGCCTGTGTCCCAAAGCCCCTCCCCCCCCACATTGACCCACCCCAGGCTGGCTCAAGGCTCTGGGTTGGCTGGACGCCCACGGCAGGGTCAGGGGGGTGGGGAGACTTAAACTCAGTGCCCCGGTGGCCGAGGAAGGAGGGTGATAATGGGACCAGGGAGGCTGACGTGTGTGCTGGTCTTGGTGCTTAGGCCTGCTACGGGGTGCCGGCCGCAGGAACAGCTTACCCAGCGAGTCCCACAACCTCAACTGGAACAAGGTGAGCCACACACCTGCGTTCCCCTAGGCTGACAGCCAGGCCGACCGGGGCCAGGCATGCAGTGTGTGTGGTGGCTGGAAGATCACTCCCTGAAAATCTCCAAAGGGCCATCCTGGAACAGGGGGCAGTGCCGCGAGGGCGGAAGGAGTTTCAGGCCCTGGCCTCTCTCTGAGGAGCTGGTGGCCACGCAAGAGGAGGGAGGGCCGAGGGCCACAGGCAGGTGCTGCCTCAGGGCCCCGGGGATGCTAGGTGGGCAGAGGCCGAACGAGCAGAGCGTGTTCCAGAACAACCAGATGGCTGGCAGGTGGAAGGTTCTAGTGGAGGTGGCCGTGGGAACTGACTCCCCAGGAATGTGGGTTTGTTGCAGGAAGTCAGAGCGATGGGGCCGAGGGCCGAGCTGGAAGGAAGGGGGAGGCCTTTCACGGGAAGGGAATTCCAGCACATGGTAAGCACAGCCCAGCCCTCGGGGCCCCAGCACACCCGGCACCTGCCCGCCAAGGCCCAGAGGGGCAGCCGGGGCCCTGTGCAGGGGCTGCGCAGACCTGTGGGTGCTGGACCCGGCCCGGGCCTCAGGCCAATGTCAGTGTCCGGTGGGGTCCTGAGGGCCCGGCTGGGAGCCTGGCACGGGCAGCTACGCCATGATGCTCTCCACAGTTTTCAGGGTTCTGGTACATTCTGGCTGTCACCTCTGAGGGCCAGAGATTCTTGCCAGGCAGAGACAGGAGGAAGATGGGGGCATCGATGTTGGAGGTCCACAAAGCGGGCCAGTTGAAGGTGGTCCTTGCCTTCAGCCAGTGAGTGGACCGGGGAGGGGGCCCATCACATTCTTCACAGAGCCCTGACCACAAACAGCCCAGACATCTCCCTGTCAAGAGGGGAAAGGGAGCCGGGGGCGGGGGGAGCCAGACCCATGATCACCTGCACATCTGACAGACCATCTCTGCGGCCCTGAAACCCTTCCTGCCCCTAAAAATTAAGGCCTGATTTTGGGAGAGGCCACCACGTACACGGGAGCACTCGGCAGAGAGTGGGTGTTCCGAGGGTTTCCCTTAAGCTGTGGCACTGACCCTGCACCAAACTGGAAAATTCCAGGAAACCAGAGCCAACAAAGGGCTCCCGCCTTGCCGCCACCACCCCCCCCCCCCAGGGCACAGGGGTGTCAGTCACACACATTAATTCTGCGGAAAGATAGGAAAAAGGCGATGTTCAGGAATACTTGTGCGTATGAAGGCCCGGGCCTGGAGAGAAAGACCTGGGGGTGGGCGTTTCCCCGGCTTCACGGCCACAGGCCCGGGAGAGGCCGCTCTTCTGTCCCAGGGCTGGGTGGATGGGAGGGACAGCGGCCCACGGGGCGGGCAGGCAGGCCACGGTCCCAGAGCCCACGAGCATGCAAGTGCCCGCAGCCTAGGCCTGGAAGGTGGTTGGGTGTGTGGGAGGGACTCCTGACCCTTCCCTGTTGCCCCTGCTGTGCAGGCCTGATCGGGCGGCCCCACGCTTCTCTTCCGGTCCAGGGAAGGGGGTCGAGGGCTTCCACGTGCTGTCCACCGACTACAGCTACGGCGTGGTCTACGTGCGCCTGGGCCGGGCTGGCCGGACCTCTAAGACCCTGTTGCTCCTCAGTGAGTCCAGTGGAAAAATCTGAGGAGGGGGCGTGCGGGCTGCGGGTCAGGTGGGGGAAGGAGGGGCGACAAGCTCGGAGGGCAAGGTATGGAAGCACCTGCCTCAGCTCGGGCTCCCTGACAGAGCGCCACAGACCGCACCGCACGGGCGCCCGCGATGGACATTGATTCTCACGGCTCAGCGCGCCGACCTGGCGAATTCCGGGGAGGTCCCCAGTCCTGGTTTGCAGATGGCCGCCTCGTCACTATGTCAAGTGTCGGGGAGAGGGCTCCGGTGTCTTCCTCTTCTTATACGGGCACTGACCCCATCATGAGCACCCAGCTAACCCCACACACCTCCCAAGACCCCAGGACGTCACACCATCCCTCTGGGGCTCTGATGGATGAATTTAGGGGGACACGAACACACATCCGTTCCTGTCACGGCCCTTGTGCTGCGGGCTGGCAGGAAGTGGGAGGTAGGAGGTCAGGGCTGGGACACACACAGCAAACGGGTGGCCAGGTGGGCGGGCGGAGCGCGGCGCCCGGACGGGGGGACCGGGTGGGCGGGTCTCTGGTGCGGCTGCCACGGGGCTGAGTGCGGGCGGCCAGTGCACGGGCGGAGCCCAGAGGGCAACAGGCCCGGAGTGGGACTGACCCTCTGCATGGAGGCAGGGGACCCCCTGGGCTGAGGGCAGGATCAGGGCAGCAGGGGGAGGTGGTGAAGGGAGGGTGGGCGGGGAGCTGCTGTCCAGGGAGGGGTGGGGGGAAGTGGGCACAAACCCACTTCGGGGCACCGAGGCCTGCAGGACAGCCATCGGAGAGGTCGGAGGGGTCCCGTGGAGTCTCCGTGGAGGAGGGCGTGGCCAGGAGCGCAGCGGGAGGGGCATCAGGCTCCGGCCCATGGGTCCTGTGAGCAGAGGGGCCTCCCCAAGTGGCCCTGTGTGGTGCCCGCCTTGGGGCTGCACTGGGGACACCCCCCTACCTCGGAGCACAGAGGGGACAGAGGCACACTCCCAATCACCCGCCTGCTGCCCCCTCCCTTGGCAGCACACTGGCTTCTCTGTCCTGCCAGCTCGGAGGGCGCTGCGGTGGCCACGGGCTCGGGGACAGCCCCAGAGGGCCAGAGCTGGGGACTCTGACCTTGTGACTCTGCTTTCAACTGCAGGCAGACAGAGCAGGTCCAGCTTCCCGAGCATGAAAAAATTCGTAGACATACGTGAGATATTGGAGCTCGCAAACGGTGTGACTGTTCTCCCAAAGATGGTAACAGACGGCCACGGCCCCACCCGTGCAGGCCAACAGCACGCCCGGCCCCCATCCATCCCGTAGAGCTCAGTGCTTCTCTCCCTCCTACAGCCTCGTGTGCCCACACCATCCTGCCCTGAGAGCCCGCGTCCACCCACCCGTCCCCTCGGGGCTCCACCCGCGGTCCCCCTTGACCCCGGGAACATCGCTCAAGACTGCAGGTCTGCACAGCCAATGGCCTATTGGGACGCGTTGGAATACCCCAGGCCACTGATGGGGTGAAGTCCAGGGCCATGGCCGTAGCCCAAGCGGGATCCTTTATGATCTTGGAGAGATGGGGATAGGAAGGCGGTAGGAGGGCAGGTGTTGGCCAGGCAGGAGGATGCCCGACCGGACCCATTCTGCCCACGCCCTCCAGATTCCGTGGGGGAAAGAGTCTGCCACACTTCTCTGCTGGGAAGTAGACCACGGCTCTTGGACCAATGTCGTCCTTCTGTATGCGTCCCACAGCGCGTCTGCCACCAGTCCCCGTGGGCCCTGACGTCCTACACTTCCTCAGGAAGTCTTCCACTTATTCGCCCAACATTTCCAAGCACCCGTGACAGGCCAGGCACGTGCTAGCTGCCGGAGAGAGGCAAACTGGCAAATTCAGTTTCAGAGATCTGATGCCAGGACAGGCTCGCACCAGCGCAGCCGCCCTTCACACGACCGCAGACTCGGGGAAAAGTGTCTGGAGAGAGTGCAAAACAACGGCAGGTCTGACTCACGCTGGGTGGAGCAGGAGGGGTCAGGGAGGGCTTCTCGGAGGAAGGGACATTCGGAAGAGAGCTGAGGCACAGAGGTAGTTAGGGAAGTTGGGTGGGCTTCCGCGGAAGAGGAGACCACTTGTGAAAAACCCCAGAGTGGTGGAAGCGGAGGGAAGGGTGAGGGGGGGGGAGAGCACAGGCCGTGGAGGGAGGTTCAGTCCGAGGACAGGGAGCCCCGGGCAGGCTCGGGGGCTGAGCTTGGAGCCCAGGACCCCCAAACGGAGATGCCACGTGGGGGGCTGGAGTTCAGAGGACAGAGAGATGTGGGAGCCGGACACGTGGAGTCACCAGTATGTAGTTGGCGATGCAATTCGCTGGTGCGGTTAGGGCCACCCGAGGAGAACACAGTAGAATGGCATCAGTCAGCTACTACCACGTAAGGACCACCCACAGGATCTCTGTGCTATGAACCGACACGAATGTACTTAGCTTTACCGTCTGGGCAGCATGGGGTCAGGTGGTGCAGGCCGGCCCTGCTGGGCGGCGGGGGTCTCCGCAGCTTGCGCCCGCCTTGGGGGGTGACTGTCCGTGACTGGTTCGTGCCGGCTCTGCTGCCATTGTCCCCCTCTCACCGAGGGCGGCCACGTCCCGCTCGTCTCACGGCCACGCCGAGGCCACAGCAGGCGAGGCCACAGCAGGCTGGGAGGAAGGGCTCAGCACAGGACTGCATTTCTGCCTCAGCGGCTAAGTGAAGCATGTCAAGGGGCCAAACCCCAAGTGCAGAAGGGCCTGCACAGGGTCTGTCGAGGGTCACAGCCCTGGGCACGCGCAGGAGCCCAGGCTGAACCCAGCTCTGTGTCCTCACACAAGGGCTGCACCCAGGCCTTGCGTGGGCTGTGGGTGGGGTGGGGTGTGAGGGTGTCACTGTATAGATGGGGCATGGGGGGGGTCAGCATTGAACAGCTGGGGGAGGGGCCCTCGCGGCTGGGGCTCTTGTCTGAGGAGGAAGTTGGGTGAGGGGACCCCGGCCATGGTGACCTCACTTCCCTGACAACAGAGCCCATCAGAATTTGGAACCCAGGTAACCAGGAACCCACATTCCAGAGACAGCCCCTGGCCCAGCTCATTACATTGCAGATAGTGAAACCAGGATGTTCACGTGCTGTGTTCCCAGATCCGGAGGTTGCCGACGGAAGAAAGCGCGCCCAGGAAATGCTGTCTCAAGATGTCCTTTCAGGGCTCCCCACCGCCTCTGGCCGTTTGGTCGGAAAGACCACAAGGTGACACCAGGAGTCCCAGAGCCGGCCACCCAGCCCCACAGGGTCTAATCCACCTGTGCAGCCCCAGGTCCCCACCCGTGTGTGTGTGTGTGTGTGTGTGTGTGTGTGTGTGTGTGTGTGTGTGTGTGTGTGAAGAGGGGTCATATAGGGTGGGCCAACCCCATTCAAGAGCAGGCTGATGAGGGGTCAGATACCCAGTGGGCAGGTCTTGTTCAAGGTCAAGGGTGGCTGGGTGGGACGGGGTGTGCGCGGATGCGAGCTTCTGCCCTGGGTTATCCCAATTGCCCTGGAGCGGGGGTCACTGTACCGCGTGCAGGGCTGGGCACGCAGAGATGTGTCTGATCTGGGAGCAGGAGGGGGACAGGGCAGGGGGACAGGGAGGCTGGCTGGGCAGGGCTGTGATGCCTCTGGGCCGGCTACCCGTCCCTGTCTTTGCAGACCACGGATGAAATCGGGAGGAGGCTGGCGGACAGCCATGATATTTCTGGGACCTGGGGCGTGACACCACAGGGGTCCCCAGGAGCAGGTGCTGGGGATTGCGGGGGAAGGCCTCCGACACCACCCAGACCACTGTCCCTGGTGGTCATTGACTGGATTGTGCTCCAGGAATGGAGCCCACGGAGACCGAGCTCGAGGCTGAGAAGCCTGGGGCGGGGTGCCTGTGGGTGTGTGGGGACGGGTCGGGGCAGGCCCCACAGGGAGGAGCCCCGAGAGGCTGGTGTGGGGCCAGGAGCAAAGACTGTGTGCAGAGCACCCAGCGGGTGGACTGCAGTCGGGGAGACGTCCCGGGGAGGGCACCTTCCTGGCTGCGGCTTCTCTGGGAGGCTCTGGGCTGGGCTCTGTCTTGCAAATACCCACGGAGAGCAGGCACGGGGGTGAGCTTTTCTCCTCTCACAGATGTTCCACGACCTAAGGAGCTAGAGCCGGCTCCAACTCCCTCAGCAGCTCTACAGGGAGGGGTGGTGCCTGCAGAGACTTCAGCAGGAGCCCAGGAGCCGGCAGTTGACCCGGCACCTGCCCACGGAGAGCCTTACGCCAACCAGGAAGGGCCTGCTCGAGAACCTGTGCCCAGAGAGCCTGCCCCTGTTCTTGCCACTGTTCCTGCCGGAGCCAGGGCCCCTGTGCCTGCCCCGAACTGTGGCCCTGCTCCTTGCCCAGACCCCGCTCCTGCCCTGGATCCTGACCCGTCCCTACCCCTGCCAGTGCCCCTGTCCCTGCCCCTGACCCAGATACTACCTGGGTTCCTGTATGTGCCATTGCTGCAGACCCCGTCCCTCCCCTTGCACCTGCCCCTTCCCCTTCCCCTGCTTGTGCTCCTGTTCTGGCCCCTGACCCAAGTCCTGCCCCTTCCCCTGACCATGCCTGTGTCCCTGTTTTCGCCTCTGACCCAAATCTTGCCCCCACTCATGTCCCTGTCCCTGCCCGTGCCTCTGCTAGAGCCGATGGCCCTTCCCTTGCCCCTACTCGTGCCCCTGCAGCTGCCACTTCCCCAGCACCTGCCTGTGCACCTGTTCTTGCCCCTGCTCCGGATCCTGACCCAGCCCCTGGCCTGGAGCCTGCCCCTTCCCTTGCCCCGGTCTGTGCTCCGATTCTTGCCCCTGACCCGGGTTCTGCCCCTGCCCCTGCCCCTTCCCCGACGTGTGCACCTGTTCTTGCCCCTGACCCAGCTCCTGCGCTGGATCCTGCCCCTTCCCCTGCCCCTGGCTCTATTCCTGTTCTTGCCCCTGTCCCGGCTTCTGCCCCTGCAACTGTCCATTCCCCTGCCCCTCCCTCTGCTCCGGTGCTTGCCTCTGACCCAGCTCCTTCCCCTTTCCCTACCCGTTTCCCTGCCCCTGCATGTGCACCCATTCCTGCCCATGACCCACCTCCTGCCCCTGCACCTGTCCGTTCCTCTACCTGTGTCCCTGTCCGTACCCCTGCAAGAGCCAATGCCCCTTCCCCTGCCTGTGTCCCCGTTCCTGCCCCCGCCCCTGCCAGAACCGATGCCCTTTCCCCTGCTTTCCAGCACCGCGGGCCCTTCCCTTGGCCCTGCCGGTGCTCCTGTACTTGCCCATGACCCAGCTCCTACCGTGCATCCGGACCCTGTCCCTGCTCTTGTATCTGGCTCTGCTCTTCCATCTGGCCCTGCCCCTCCTCCTGTTCCTGCAGGGCTCCCAGAACCACAGCCAGAGCCCACATCCTCGTGGGGAGAGCCCCTTGTACAATTCCCCTTATTTCCATCACCCGACCCTGATGCCCCGCCAGATTGTTTCATCCCCTCCCCCTGTGTTCTTTCTCTCTGGTACATATTAACTGTTATATTATCTTTCCTTATCCTCTACGCTGTTTATTATTTATTTTAAATAAAATTAATTGTTTTCTGTTGGACAAGTCTGGAGCATTAATTATATTCCCAATGCTGTGCCACCGCACCCCAGAACATTGCTGCACAATATCTGCTTCCGCAAAGGACACCCTGAACCAGAAGGCCTCCCTGCCCATTTCTCCCCGAGCCCAGCCCCTGGCAACCCCTAAGCTGCTTTCTCTCTCTGTTCCTTTCCTGGGTGTTTCCTGTACGTGGAATCACGCAATAGGGGCCTTTGTGTCTGCCCCCCTATTTTCAAAGGGAACTCGTTTCCTTCTGTGTTTATTGGACACAGAATTTCCCTTATTCGATATTGAAATGCCTGGGGGTTACAGATCAGACGTAATCAGAGAGGCCACTTTAGGAATTATGGGCACAATCTTGGGGCCGAGACCCCTGTTCCTGCTGGGACACCTCAGCCTGACCCCAGACAGGACAGGGCTGGTTCCTCCTGTGGCCCACACAGAAACCAGGGAAATGCAGAAAGCTGGAAGACACACCCCAAAAGGCAATGCATTGCTCACAACCCAAGGCCAGAGAAAGGTTTCAGCGGACTCTGGTCCAAACCATGCTCCAAGTCACTGGGTTCCACAGGGAGAGACCACACGCATGCAAGTCCAAGTGGGGACAGGCACGGGGGGAGTCAAAGAAGCGGAGCTAGCAGGTAAGGACTCTGGCAAAAACAAAAAACCCTATGGAGGCAGCGCTGGTCACCCTCAGACGGGCAGGTGTCTGGTCTGGGGACCAGCAGCCCTGGGGAGAACGTGAGGAAGCGGAGGTCCCCTGGAGGAAAGGGTGACGGCACCCCTGTCTGGGAGGACAGTGCACAGCACCCATCCCAGCCTGCAGGTGCACCCATCACCTACTGTGGGCAGCTCAATCCCAGCTTGTTGAAGGGAAGACCCGTGTCCATAATCCCCTATTTGCAACAGAATCCATAAAGGGGAGTTTGTGGGTCAACACGTATACAGTGTTTAAGGTACAAGTCTCGAATTCCAACATCCATGGTCTGCTTGTCCACCTTGAGCCTTGTTTGGGAAGCAGGGGTGGGGACGCCCGGGGCTGTGACCTGTGGGAGGGGTGGGGAGGGTAAGCTCTGAATGGAGTGACCAAAGCACACGGGGTGACCTGCCCAGGAGGGACCCTCTCGGTCCCCAGCCCCTCTCCTGACCTCGTGCACGATGGCGAGGGTGTGATGATGAAGGTGCTGGCCCTTGGCTGGCCAGTTCCGTAGCTGGTGTCGGAGCTGCTCAGGCTCCACACCGGGCTCTGATCCCAGAGCTGGCGCGAGAGCTGAAGCTGCAGCTGCCCCAGTCTCGGGAGCTGCAGCTCGCATCGCTGTTGGACCTGCCTCGAGCTCTGGGGCAGGTGCTAGAGCTGAATCCCCCTCCAGAGATGATCTAGATCCGGTTCCGCACTTGGATAAGGCTCTTGAACCCACGAACGGCTTTCCTCCCCTGCCCATTTCATGCATGACAAAACTCGGGGCGGTGACGGGACCGGCTACATGGGGGTAATGGCTACGGGGGGATTCAGCCCAAGGATCCTGCATGCCCTTCACCTCGTGCCCCATACAGGTCGGTCCTGAGGTGCCCGACAGGGGCAAGGGCCTGAACCGCTGCTCCCGGCACCTGATCCCACCTGATCAGAGACACTCCCCTGGGTCGTGAAGTCCTCGTTTGACCTCTATTTCGGCCAGCCCCACGCGAGCAGGGACCGTGCGTCCTCACTGCTTGGGCACCATCTCCAGATGGCGGACTGGCCACTGCAGCGGGGTTGGTCACCACTATACCGTCGACGTGGATGCAGGAGCAGCTACAGGCCCAAAGCCCGCTCCGCAGCTCGAGGCATTTGATCTTCTGTTGCGGTGCCACTGCTGGGAGCTTGGGAGCCCGGGAGCTGGAGCCAAGTGCGCCCCAGTGTGAGTAAGCCCGCTGGAACTACGGCTCCATCACCAACTCCAGAGCTAGAGCCAATGCAAAATCCGAGCTGGCCCAGCTCCACAGTCAGCTGCGGGTGTTCCCCGGACACGGAGCAGGCGCTCGCTCCCCCTGCAGAGCTAGAGCCAGTGGGCTCCGCGCAGCAAGCCCCAACCCAGGACCCGCTGGGTTCCCTCTTCCCTCACAGACTTCTGCAGTTCCTCTGTGATTCCCCAGCGCTGGGACAGAGCAGACACTGCACCCACACCACCCCCTCCTTGGGTTTCCAGTTCAACAGGAGGGAGCACAGACAGATAGAGGCGTGGGGCACGCTCCCCTGAGGAAGGCAGGGGTGCTCACACCCGTGATGGAGGGCTCCCTCTCATGCAGATTGCCGGCCCCCCGCACCTGCTGGCCACACCTGCCCCTGCCTGGATGTCCAGTGTGGGTGGGCTGGGGGGGGCCTGACCTCTGGGTGGAGCATCCCCAAGGCTGCCCCAGGGGGTGTGTGGAAGGGCAGGCCCGGCCACTGACTTTGCTTCTTGCCCACCTACCTCCAGGGCCATCTCCTCCGTTCTGGGCACATGGCTGGACTAGACTTGGAGGACTTCTATCAGCCAAAGACGTTCCCTGCCTCAAGCAGCTGGTGGCCCATGTGCAGTTCAACATGCCCTGTTCCGACCTGGAGCGCCAAGCCCACCTTCTGCTGACCCGGCTGGAGCACACAGAGCCCACAGTGGCCGAGCCCGAGGGTGAGAACACCGGGGCTGGGTGCCTGAGGGTGTGGGGGGAAGGGTCAGGGCTGGTCCCACAGAGAGGAGCCCCGGAGGCTGGTGTGGGGCCTGGAGGAAAGACTGGGCTCCGAGTGCCCAGTGGGTGGACGGCAGTCGGGGAGTCGTCCCAGGGAGGTCTCCTTCCTACCTGGGGCATCTCTGGGAGACTCTGGGCTGTGCACGCACAGGTGTGTGTCTGATCTGGGAGCAGCAGGGGGGCTGGGCAGGGGGACAGTGAGGACGTCCGGGCAGGGCTGTGATGCCTCCGAGCTGAGTGACAGTTCCTGTGTTTCCAGAGCCCCATGGAAGCTGGCTTGGATTCTGCCCCTGCACCTGGCTCCTCACACGAGTTAGGGACACAGGTGGAGCCTGGCTCTAGCTCCTGAGATGGTGGAGCAGCTGAGAGAGGAGAAGAAAAGCTCAGCCCATGGCTCCTCTCCATGGGCCTTTGCAAGACAGAGCCCAGCCCAGGGCCTCCCAGAGAAGCCGCAACCAGGGAGGAGCCCTCTCTGGGGCGTCTCCCCGCTTGCCATCCACCCGCTGGGCCCTCTGAGCCCAGTCTTTTCTCCTGGCCCCTCACCAGCCTCCGGGGTCCTCCCTGTGGGGCCAGCCCCGACCCGTCCCCACACACCCACAGGCACCCAGCCCCAAGCTTCTCAGCCTCGGGCTTGACCTCCGTGGGCTCCGGGTCCTGGAGCACAATCCAGTCAATGACCACCAAGGACAGTGGTCTGGGTGGTTTCGGAGGCCTTCCCCCACAATCCCCAGCCCCTGCTCCTGGGGACCCCTGTGGGGTCACGCCCCAGCTCATGGAGTAGGAGGAGGTGTCCGCCAGCCTCGTCCCCATTTCATCTGTGGCCTGCAAAGACAGGGACGGGTAGCCGGCCCAGAGGCATCACAGCCCTGCCCCGCCAACCTCCCTGTACCCCTGCCCCGTCCCCCTATTGCTCCCAGATCAGACACCCACCTGAGCATGCACAGCCCTGCACGCGGGACACTGACCCATCCCCGCAGGGCCATCGGGATAAACCCTGAGGCAGAAGCGCGCAGCCCCCCACACCCCGTCCCACCCACCCAGCCTTGACCTTGAACATGACCTGTCCACTGGGTATCTGACCCCTCATCAGCCTGCTCTTGAACAGCTTGGCCCACCCCACATGACCCCTGTTCACACACACACACGCACACACGGGGAGGGGACCTGGGGCTGCATACATCGATTAGACCCTGTGGGGCTGGGTGGCTGGCTCTGCGCCTCCTGGTGTCACCTTTCGGTCTTTCCAGCCAAATGGACAGAGACGTCGGGGAGCCTGACACGACATCCCCAGCGAGGGAGTGTTTGCAGTTTGCTTTCCTCAGCCTGTAGCCTCCGGTCTTTGGGATGCAACATGCAAACATGTTTTTGGTTCGAGGATCTGCAACGAAATGAGTTGGGCAGGGGACGGTTTCTGGAATGTGGGTTCCCGTGGCAGCACTTTGTGCATCAGGGGGACCCCTGGCAATCAGCCCGGCAAGTTACCCCTCCCCACGCCATGGCCGCGGGCATGATTCCAAGAGTTCGCATAGGAGCTTGCCTGTCCCAGGGCTGTGACATGGCTCCGCTGTGGCTTTGAACCCAGGTCAATCTGACCCAAGCCTGAGCTCATGCAGGAGCCTGAGGAAGTAGCCTTGAATGGTACAGCTGAAAGTGATGGAAGCTTAACTTTTACTGAATCTAAATATTAACTGTTAAATGTAAAAATCATAAAACCTGTAACAGAAAAGGCTGAAGGGTGGGGACTCCTGGGTG
The DNA here is from genome assembly GCF_037043125.1 of Eumetopias jubatus. Classification (NCBI taxonomy): domain Eukaryota; kingdom Metazoa; phylum Chordata; class Mammalia; order Carnivora; family Otariidae; genus Eumetopias; species Eumetopias jubatus. Next base: position 2,509,776 of record NW_028274826.1, read on the forward strand.
GCTCAGTCGGTTAAAGCGTCTGCCTTCGGCTCAGGTCAGGACCTCAGGGTCGTGGGATCGAGTCCTGGTGCCGGCTCCCTGCTCAGCGGGGGGGTCTCTTTCTCTCTCTCCCTCTGCTGCACCACCTGCTTCCGCGCTCTCTCCCTCTCTCTAACAAATAAAATGCTAAAGAAAAGTTTCTCTTGAAAAAATAAAAAGATTGGGTGACAGGTGGACCTGGGCAGAGTGGCTCGAGCCATGGGCCGGAGCTACGGCCGATGCCAGGGATGCCCCCGGCTCCTGCCGTGGAACCAGCCCAGGACCTGAGCTGGAGCTGCAGCTGGAGCTGGCTCCGTCCCCGGTGGTGGGGCTCAAGCTGGTTCTGGAATGGACTCCAGGGCTCAGTGAACTCTCAGGCTGGCATTGTTGCCAACTTTGGTGGAGGCACCGGCAGCAGAGAGGACTGGTGCACTGGAGCTGCATGAGGACTACACAAGGAGAAAAAGTAGGAAGCAGAAGAGATGTGGACCGATGATTCAATTAGCGATGCAGGGAAAAGAGAGGGTCACAGTGAGTGCAGGTGAGGATGCAAAGGGTCACAGCAGAATTCTTAGTATGACTGAACTAGGAAGCTCAACAGTTAACTCGAAACAGAAATCAGGATATAAAATGGCAAGAATAAGCCCGAAATGTACTGATGATCCCAAGTGTGAAGAGGTTAAATTCCCCTGGTAAAAGACGCACAGATTGTATGACATGCTTTTTAAAGAAAAATAACTACATGACAGCTCAAAAAACAATAGCAAGGAGCCAAAATATTATAGGAGAAGGTCAATCAAGAAAAGCAGGTGTGTGGAGAGCCTGGGTGGTTCAGTGTGTTCGGCGTCCGACTCTCGATTTCCACTCAGGTCATGATCTCGGGGTCCTGGGATGGATCTCCACATGGGGCTCCACACCCAGCAGGGAATCTGTTCAGTTTTTCTGTGTGCCTCAGACTGCTCTGAAAAAATAAAACCTATTAAAACCAAAAAGGCAGTAGACATGGAGCATTTGAACAGAAAGGCTGGTTTAATCCATGCTACAGTAGAATAATGTGCCCCCCAAAATATAGGTTGATGTCCCAACCCCTGGCACCCGTGAACGCGACTTGGTGTGGAATAGAGTCTTTGCAGGTGCAATCAAGACACAAATTAAAGTGAGGTCAGAGCGGAGGAGAGTGAGCTGTTACCCCAGTGTGACTGACGGGCTCCCACGCAGAGGGGAGCTGCGCAGAGGACTGCAGCCACAGAGAGACGGAGCGGGGCAGCTGCGAGCCAAGAAAGGCTAAGGCTGGGTGGCCACCACTGGACGCTGGAAGACGCAGCGAGGGTTCTTCTAGAATCTCAGAAGGAGTGCGGCCCTGCCGACACCTGCAGCTCTGATTTCCAGCCTCCAGGACCGGGAGAAAACAGATTTCCATTGTTTTCAGCCACTCGGCTTCGGGTACTTGGTTATAACCATCCTCAGACACGAATCCAATCCCAATATTGAGTGTGCTGTTACTGACACACAGGGAGAGTCTTGGTCCTCTTAATTGGCATCTCATCTACAACCAATAAACACACCGAATATGTTCGGCAATTGCAATACGCCCTTAACCACCTATAGCTGGATGAAAACCGTGTCCATCACCTCCAAAACGTCCCCTCCTGCCACTTGTCCAGACAACTACTGCCACCTCCCTCCATGGCAGCCACTGTCTGGGATCGGTCACCATAGAGGGGTATTGCACCTGCTTGGATAGGACACCCAGAATCCGACAGCCTGTGTGCTCTTGGGTCTGGTCTCTGGCTCAGCGTCATGTTTTGGAGACTCATCCACATTCCTCATGCATCTACAGTCCATTTCTTCTCTGTGCTGAGGAGTTTTCCACTGTGTGAATGCTCTGCTTTGGTTGTCTGCTGTTCTCCTTGTAGACATCTGAATTGTTTCCAGTTGGGGGCTTTATCAACAATGCTGATAGAAATGTTCCTGTACAAGTCTTTTTGTGGACATGTGTTTTCAGTTTTCTTGGGCAAATACCGGGGCGTGGAACTGAGGGTTTACAGCGTAGGTGTATATTAACTTTCCAAGAAACTGCCAGACAGTCTCCAAAGTTTGTACCATTTCACATACATTCTTTGCAACTACCCATAACGATGTTTTGAATGATCCATCAGGAAGCCATAAAAGAAGTTCAACAAAATCCCCAGAGTTGAAATTGTACACTCGCTTGAGTCTTGCTACAAAACTATACAACCACAAACACACGACTAAAGGATAGCAACAGGAATCACAACCAACTATTGCAAGTTTTAAGATTTCTTCTAAATAATTTTGAGTTAAAGACGAAATAAAAGCCGAGTGATTAGAAAGGAGTGACAATGTGGACACTGGCTAGAAACGCCCAGGACCACAACTTACTTGCGCTGCACTCAGAGGGAAAGTCAAAGCCACATGCTTTTCTTAGAAACAAGAAGCATTCTCAACAAATGACTCTGTTAACTAAGCATTCCACTCGAGGATGCTAGAACAAAGTACACCAAGCTAGAATTAAGGAAATAAACTAATAAGCATAAAGCAGAAACCACCATTTAAATAAACAAGCCAACAATAGGCGAGATGCTTCTTTCAATAAATAAAATAAAGCAGATAATCTTTGATACTCATGTAAAAAGATCAGAAAGAAAGAGATAGCACAAATAAACAGCATGAGAGATAAGACGGTCTGAGTTTAGATTATACAGATTGAAAGTTACTGTAAAGTGAAAATCCTGTTCTTTTGGCCAACAAATTTGAAAATCAACGTGAAGTGCACAACTTTCCAAGAGAATGTAAATGATCAAACTTGACTCAAGAAGTAGAAACTTGAACGTGACTCTTGAAGGAACTGCATGTACCAGAGAAAGAACGAGAAGAGCCCACCAGGTATTACCGCCATAGATGTCAGTAGGTTCCACAGGCTTTTTGAGCAAGAACAAAAACCTCGAGATGATTCAGCTATCCCAGAGCATAGAAAATAAGGTTCTGTATCCAATCTCCCAGACTCTCTGGACCACGATGGCAAAGTCTCCCGAGGAGATCCCAAACGACCGCCATAGTTGGGTGGGTCCTGGTGACTACAGACAGAAGAAAGAAAACCAAGATGGCAGAGTAATGCACCACGACCAAGTAGTGTCAATCCCAGTCTGCGAGGGTAACAAAGTCCAGAAATAAGGACTTCGCATTTATAAGTCACTTATATTAACAGTAAGAGAAACGTTAGATGATTCTCACAGGAGACTACAAAAAGACTTGACCCAACTCAAAATCCACTCCTGATTTAAGGGACAAAACTACAATTCTCATTTAGCAAGACCAGAGGGAAACATTCTCAGTGTAACAAGAGAGGGTACCGGGCAATAACCACAGGCACAGTCTCCTGCGCTGAATCCCCAGCGACATTCCACTTCAAGTAAGAAAGACAGCAGGGCCAGCCCGGGCCAGCGACGGAGGCTCCGCAGGGCGCTGTCTATGGGTGACTCTGGCTGGACACGGTCTGGGGAGCTGGTCTTGATTTGTTATTGCATTTAAGACGGAGGGAGTGTAAACTGTCTGCACCAGAGGGCGGGGATACTCAGGGCAACATGCTCCAAGGCATGAGAACAATGGACAAGAACAGGGAGAGAGAAAATGAACCGAAAATGAAAGAAATGGGGAAACTCTGATTTTTCGTTTTCAATCTCAAGAGCTGGTTTCTTCAACAAGCAATTTTTGAAGGAAGTGTTAAGAGTTAGTTGGACAGTTAGGTAGTCAGGGCCAGGGTGCCCAACATGAAAATATGGAGTCGGGACAGCTAAGATAAAACAGCACTAACATCCTGTTTTGCTCTCAGACACCACCACACTAACATTCTGCTTTGCAGCCTTTGCAGACATGACTTCTGCAAAACGTCCTAAGATAAGGCAATTAACCACAAGCCATTTGTCCCTATCATGCGTAAGGGGCAGTTAAGACATAGCCCTCGGGTGTCAGCAAAAAAAGACCATCAACACATTGACATTAACCTAATAGGTAGACAGATACGTGACCAAAGCCTTGATTTGCAGGACTCAGCATTGCCCTGGTTGCTTAAGATGGTTTTGCAAAACAGCTCATAAAAACCCCTAAACTTAGAAACTCCAGGGAAACCCTCTCAGCCCCCCTCCACTTGGGCCCCCCTCCATCTCTGGGAGCTTTACACTCTTGCTCAATAAACTTTGCTTTGCTGCCCACCACTCTTCATCTGGTCTACCTCTTCATTCTTTGAAGTGGCAGGACCAAGAACTGCGGGCACTAAAGGCAGAGAATTCCTGCAACAGAAGGATCTTGTGTGTTGTGTTCTGGGAGCTGTCACCTGCTCAGGAAGGGCCAGACGGGCACACAGGGAGGATGGCCTGCAGAGATGGGGGCAGTTTTGGGGGACGCACCAGCCCTCGAGGAGCACCCATGGCCACCAGCAAACCCCCAGGTGCTGGGGCAGAGGAAGCGGCAGTCTCAATCCCAGCCTCAGAAGAACCAGCCCTGGCTCGTGAGCCTTCGGGTGGACGGGAGGGGCGCTCCTGTGGCCTCCTCCGGCAGCCACTGGGCACTGCTGCTCAGCTCAGCACAATTCTGACGAAAACTCCAGCCAGGGGTACCTGGCTGGCTCAGTCGGTTAAGTGTCTGACTCTTGATTTTGGCTCAGGTCATGATCTCAGGGTCGTGAGATCGAGCCCCCATCAGTTTCCACAGTGGGCATGGAGCCTGCTTAAGATTCTCCCCATCTGTCCTACCCCCAACTCTCGCCTGCACGCTCTCTCGCTCGCTCGCTCTCTCTCTCTCTCAAAAACATAAATAAATAAATTAAATTATATGAAAACTCCAGCTGGCTCCTTTCTGTAATTTGACAGAAGATTTAAATGTGAGATGGAAATGCAACAGGCCAAGAGCAATCAAAATACTCTTAAAGAATCAGGCGGGAGGACTTGCCGGACCAGATAGCAAGATGTGATTATGTGCCTAGAGTAACGAAGATGGTGTGTCATCGCCACAAGGACAGACCAAGAAACAGACCCAGGCACATGGGGACAGTTGACAGTAGGAGGCTGAAGATAGTGCAAGTCAGGGAAAAGAACTTTCCCGAAAGTTTTCAAACATGTTTTCAATAAGTGGTGCTCAGATAATGGTTATCCAGAGAAAGGAAAATTAAATCAAATCCTTACATTAAAAGCACACACAAATCATTATCGGTAGATTAAAGACCTAAGTGTGAGGCAAAAACATAAAGCTTTTGGACACTATCTTCTAACATAAGGCACTATCTTCAGGATTTCAAAGCAGGAGATGAGTTCTTAAATTTACCTATGGTAAAAGAGTTGAAGTAGCAACATACAAACTAGAAGAAGAAATTTTTAGCATGTGTCTGAGAAAAGTACTAACACCCAAAACACAAAACAAACTCCCCAAAGTCCATAAGAAAAAGACAAACCACCCAGAGCAACAAGCTATCATACACACAAACGAAACCCAAGAAAGTGCTTTCAGGCTGGGCCTCTCCCATTGTCTGGGGACAGGGTACAGCAGGTGTTTAGGGGTCATGCTTTGAGAGTCTCTGGGCGTAAGGCACCGTGGTAGGTACTGACCTGTAAGAAGAAGTCTTAGCTTCTGCCATCAGGAGCTCACATTGTAATGAGCAAGACCAATGGGCAAGGTGAGCAGAATGGCAGCAGATCTGGCCAAAGGAATACACTAAGTGCTTTATAGGGATGCAGAGTGAAGAGCAGTGTATTTCAACAGGAGGAGGAAGAGACAATCAAAGAAACTTTCCTGGGGAAGGGGACCTTGTGGGCACCATGAAGGATGAGCCCAGTTTCAATACAAGGACGAGTGGTGGGAGCCTCTCGAGAAGAGGAAACCGAGGCCCAGGGACTCATCCATAGCATCAAATCTTTGGTTGATCCCTTGCCCAGGGCAAGACCTGCTAAGGCTGCAGCCTTGTATGGAGACCTCCCTGGGCCCCGGGCTCTTCAGTTCCGGATTTCTGTATGATTCTTGGGCACCGCCACGTAGCGCAGTTTCCTGAGGAAAGGAGGCCTCCGCAGCATCCGTTCATCCCACAGGTACTCCGGGGAGAGCACCTTGGTGGGCTTGTGGTAGAGAAGGTACCTGTTCAGGTGGCTCTCGTCATGGCACACGGCCTCAATCGCATTGGCCCGGTCGACTACCATCGCCTGGTGACAGGCCGTGGTCAGCTGGAGAACCTCGACCACCGAACCCCCAAAAAAGCCTCCTGCGTAGTAAAAGTCACCCTCTTCTCTCAGAATGTAGGCCTGGGACCGCGGACGACGCTCGTAGGTGAAGCCCTCGCGGGCCGCCCTGTAGAAACCGGGGTGCAGGGTGCCGAAAAGGGGGGACAGGATCTCCACACCCACGTGGTCGCTGAACTTCATGTCCACGTCCACACACACCAGGTAGTCCACCTCGCGGAGGAAACGCTGCCGCGAGAAGTTGCTAATCATCTCCATGCGGTGCATGGACACATCCTGCCAGCGCGCATAGTTTCGGACCTCCAGGACCACCAGCTGCCTCCCTTCAGCGAGGGGCACCCTGGGCACATCGGCGGGCCGGTCGGTGAAGACATAGTAGGTGACCCTGTGTCCCACCATGAAGTGCTTCTCCGCCGTCTGCAGGAACAGCTCCAGGAAGATCGTGTATCTAAGGCCAACAACAAGCACCCCAGAAAAGGGAGGATGGGCATTAAACAGAATCAGACAGCAGCAGAAAAACAGACTTGGGCAAAACCAGTTTAGAATACCATAGCCACGCCTTGAGGACATCATGCTAAGTGAAATGAGCCAACGGCAAAAGTCAAGCACTGCCTGATTCCACCTCGAGGGGGCGCTCTAGAGTGGGCAAATTCAGAGAAACAGACCCCAGAGGCGGGGGGAGGGGACATGGGGAGCTAGTGTCTAAGTTTTGCAAGAGAAAAACACTTGTGAAGATGGGCAGCCCTACGGTGGCACAACAATGTGAATTGGCAGCACTACGGAACTGTGCATTTCAAAATACTTAAAATGTTACATGTTATGTGCATTTGACTACAATGAAAAATCAAAACATAAAAATAAAAACCTTAGCCCATCTACTAGCTAAAGACAGTGTATCAACTGGATAGTAAGGGGAGGCATTCAGATCCCTTGGTATGGAGCACTTAGCCTCAACCGTAAGGTATTTTCTTAATCCATGAGGTCGGCAAAAACTCAAATGATGGGTAATATCTAAAGGTTGATCTCTCCCAACTCATGACCCTCCAATGGCTTCTTCTCCTTAAGAAAAAAGAAAAAAGCAAATCAAGACCCTACAGTGGTCTACCAGACCCCACAAGATCTGCCTCTGACCTCGTCTCCTCCCCTCTGTCCTCCATCTCTTTGTCTGGGCAGGCGTCTCTTTGACGTTCCTGACACAGGCCAGGCATGCTCCTCTGGACCTTTGCACTTCCTATTCTCTCAGGCTGGGATCCTTTCCCTGCGATGCTCACCCCTACAGTGGCTCCCATCCTTTGACTAATGCCAGAACCATCCGTGCCCAATAGTTCCTCCTGCTGGCACCAACGCAGAGGCTAGCCGATGTAAAAACGCAGCGGTATGTGCAACTTGACCGGTATATTTTTCTGGGTGGAAATCAGAACTCAAGAGGAAGGAGCAAATAAATACAAATAAATATGGAAAGAAACCACTCTACCTTCTAACCCAACCTTAGTTATTTTAGAGCCCAAATCACCATCGAACATATTTTATATTTGAGTTTTACTTGTTCTTCTGTCTTTTCCCACTCGAATAAAGCTCGGTGGACACAGGGCCTTTCCGTGGTTTGGGAACAACCTCATCCCCGTAGTCCACACATAGTAAGTGTTCAGGAAAGACCTTTGTAACAAACAAGTAAGGGAATACTTCCGGGTGTGGTTAAGGATAAGGGAAGGCAGACACGCTCATTTGCCACTAATGAAAATATCCATTTTTACAATCCTTTCAGAGGGCATATGAGAAAATATATCAAAACGTTTAAGATTGATATATTTATTTATTATTTATATGTGGGGGGGAGCAAACTCCCCACTGAGCACAAAGCCCAACATGGGGCTCGATCCCACAACCCTGAGATCATGAGGCGAGCTGAAATCGAGACTGACTGAGCCACCAATATATCAAAACTGTAAATGTGTACATTCCTTTCCCAATTCCACTTCCAGGACTCTATCCCACAGACCTCGTCATATGTCTGCACAAAGACCCAAGTATAAAAGTTTACAGGCAGTGCACCTCAGAAAATGGTGTGGAGCATGGGGAGCTGCCAACCTTCCATATATTGTGGGTGGGGGTGTAATATGCTACAACTAACTTACGAAAATGTCACGTTGTTTTATGCAGATACACATACAGATATGTATCTGACCTAGGACAGAAAAATTCCACTCCTGGATATTTAATCAAGAAAAGATAGAGAGGAGGAGCAAGATGGCAGAGGAGTGGGAGACCTAAATTTTGTCTGGTTCCAGGATTCAGCTGGATAGGGGTCAAACCATTCTGAACACCTATAAACTCAACAGGAGATCGAAGGAAAGAATAGCAGCAACCCTCTGAACAGGAAAGCGACCACTTCCGTAGGACTTGCGAAGAAGTGAATCCGAGGCGATATTCGGATATTCGGGAAGATAGACCACGGGGGGGGGGGGGGGAGAGCCTCCATCAGCCAGCTACCAGCTACTGGCAAATGACAGAGCCGCAGAGCACAAAATCGGAACTTTCAGAAGTCCGCTCCGCGGAGGGACGTCACTCCAGTGGCTAAGCGGGAGGTGGAACCCTCGCGGGACAGTGTGGTCTCAGGACCCTCGGGGTCACATAAAGACCGGGGGTGCCTGAGTGCGGCGGAGCTCCCAGGTATCGGAGCGGGGAAGCCGGCTGCAGAGACGGAGCCGAGGCGCGGGCTCTCAGCTCGGGGTGGCCATAAACCGTGATCCGCGGCCCAGTCGGGCCACTGCTCCTCCAGCAGGGACCCAACAAGCAGCAGAGCCGGGGAGACTCCCCTTCCTCCCCCGGGAGGAGCGGCGCGGGAGCGCACCGCAGGGATCTGCTGGGTTTGGAGACTCCACACGGGGTCGGGGGCCAGAGATAGCAACGCTCGGTCACAGGCCGGGTGAGCACGGAGTGCGGCCGGAGACCGGGGAGACGGGAGTGACTGGCTGCTTTTCTCTGGGGGCGCACTGAGGAGCGGAGCCCCGAGTTCTTGCCTCCTCTGGGGCGGAGATTGGGAGGCTGCCATTTTCACTGTCCTCCTCCAAAGCCCTACGGAAAGCTTGCGGAGAACAAAAGCTCCCGAGAGCAAACCCCAGCAGCTTGCTTAGCCTGGACCGACAAGGGCGGGGCAATTCCACCTCCGGCAAAGACATTTGGGAACCATGGCAACAGGCCCCTCCCCCAGAAGATCAGCACGAACAGCCAGCAAGCCAAGACCAAGTTTACCGATCAAGGAGAACGGGAGAACTCCAGCGCTAGGGGAGTACTGCCCATAGAATTCATGGCTTTTTTTCACCATGATTCATTAGTTTTTCAAAGTTAATTTTTTAACTGTTTTTTTAATTTATCTTTTTCCCTTTTTCAACGAACATCTTATCAATCCCTTTTTTTTTAAAAAAATTTTTTATTTTTCATTTTTAGAGCCCTATTTTATCCCTTCATGGTAGTTACCCTTATTTTTGGCATGTATATATATAAGTTGTTCTCTCCTTAAAATTTTGAGATCCAGTTTCTTCTAACAGATCAAAATATACCCTAAATCACTAGTGTATGGCTTTGTTCTAGTCTCCTGCCTGATCACATTCTCTCCCTTTTTTTTTTTAAATCTTCTTCTTTCTTTTTTCAAACAACTTCTTATCGTATCAATTCCTTTTATAAAATCTTTTATAATTTTCATCTTTACAGTCATCTTCCATCCCTTCATTGTATCAACCCTTATTTTGTACATATATGTCTTTCTTCCTTTAAAATTTTAGGAGGCACTTTTTTCTAACAGACCAAAATACGCCCAAAATCTAGTGTGTGGCACTGATTTATGTACTAGCCTGATCATATTTGATCATATTCGGGTTTTTTTGTATTGTTCTGTTTTTGTTTTTAATCTTTTTCTTTTTGTTTTTTTCTTTCTTTCTTTCTTTTCTCTTTCTTTTTTCTTTCTTTCCCTTTCTTTTCCCGTGGTTTCAGGCCTTTTCTGATTTGTATAGAGTATATTTGCTGGGGACGTTGTTAACCTGTTAGCATTCTGTTCTCTCATTCACCTATTCTCCTCTGGACAAAATGACAAGACGAAAAACATCACCTCAGCAAAAAGAACAAGAGATAGTACCGTCAGCCAGGGACCTACTCAATACGGACATTAGTACGATGTCGGACCTAGAGTTCAGAATCATGACTTTAAAGATACTAGGTGGACTTGAAAAAAGCGTGGAAGTTATTAGAAAAACCCTTTCTAGAGAAATAAAAGAACTAAAATCTAACCAAGTCGAAATCAAAAAGGCTATTCATGAGGTGCAATCAAAAATGGGGGCACTAACTGCTAGGATAAATGAGGCAGAAGAGAGAATCAGCGATATAGAAGACCAAATGATGGAAAATAATGAAGCTGAGAAAAAGAGAGAAACAACTACAGGGTCACGAGGGCAGAATTCGAGAGATAAGCGATACGATAAGACAAAACATTAGAATAATTGGGATCCCAGAAGAAGAAGAAAGAGAGAGAGGGGCAGAAGGTATATTGGAGCAAATAATTGCAGAGAACTTCCCTAATGTGAGGAGGGAAACAGGCATCAAAATCCAGGAGGCACAGAGAACCCCTCCCAAAATCAATAAAAATAGGTCAACACCCCGACATCTAATAGTAAAACCTACGAGTCTCAGAGACAAAGAGAAAATCCTGAAAGCAGCTCGGGAGAAGAGATATGTAACCTACAATGGTAGAAATATTAGATTGGCAACAGACCTATCCACAGAGACCTGGCAGGCCAGAAGGGACTGGCATGATATCTTCAGAGCACTAAACGAGAAAAATATGCAGCCAGAAGACAATATCCAGCTAGGCTCTCATTGAAAATTGAAGGAGATATAAAAAGCTTCCAGGACAAACAAAAACTAAAGGAATTTGCAAACACGAAACCAGCCCTCCAAGAAATATTGAAAGGGGTCCTCTAAGCAAAGAGAGAGACTAAAAGCAGCACAGATCAGAAAGGAACAGAGACAATATACAGTAACAGTCACCTTACAGGCAATACAATGGCACTAAATTCATACCTTTCAATAGTTACCCTGAATGTAAATGGGCTCAATGCCCCGATCAAAAGACACAGGCTATCAGATTGGATTAAAAAACAAGACCCATCCATATGCTGTCTGCAAGAGACTCATTTTAGACCCAAAGACACCCCCAGATTGAAAGTGAGGGGGCGGAAAACCATTTGCCATGCTAATGGACACCAAAATAAAGCTGGGGTGGCAATCCTTATATCAGACAAATTCGATTTTAAACCAAAGACCGTAATAAGAGATGAGGAAGGACACTCTATCCTACTTAAAGGGTCTATCCAACAAGAAGATCTAAAAATTGTAAATATCTATGCCCCGAACATGGGAGCAGCCAATTATATAAGGCAGTTAATAACAAGAGCGAAGAAACACATTGACAGCAATACAATAATAGTGGGGGACTTTAACACCCCCCTGACTGAAATGGACAGATCATCTAAGCAAAAGATCAACAAGGAAATAAAGACTTTAAATGACACACTGGACCAAATGGACTTCACAGACATATTCAGAACATTCCATCCCAAAGCAACGGAACACACATTCTTCTCTAGTGCCCATGGAACATTCTCCAGAATTGATCCCATCCTAGGTCACAAATCAGGTCTCAACCGGTACCAAAAGATTGGGATCATTCCCTGCATATTTTCAGACCACAATGCATTGAAACTAGAACTCAATCACAAGAGGAAAGTTGGAAAGAACTCAAATGCATGGAGGCTAAAGAGCATCCTACTAAGGAATGAATGGGTCAACCAGGAAATTAAAGAAGAATTAAAAAAATTCAGGGAAACCAATGAAAATGAAAACACAACTGTCCAAAATCTTTGGGATACAGCAAAGGCAGACCTCAGAGGAATGTATATAGCAATACAAGCCTTTCTCAAGAAACAAGAAAGGTCTCAAATACACAACCTAACCCTACACCTAAAGGAGCTGGAGAAAGAACAGCAAAGAAAGCCTAAACCCAGCAGGAGAAGAGAAATAATCAAGATCAGAGCAGAAATCAATGAACTAGAAACCAAAAGAACAGTAGAACAGATCAATGAAACTAGGAGCTGGTTCTTTCAAACAATTAACAAGATTGCTAAACCCCTGGCCAGACTTATCAAAAAGAAAAGAGAAATGACCCAAATCAACAAAATCAGGAATGAAAGAGGAGAGATCACAACCAACACCAAAGAAATACAAACAATTATAACAACATATTATGAGCAACTCTATGCCAGCCAATTAGATAACCTGGAAGAAATGGAAGCATTCCTAGAGATGTATCAACTACCAAAATTGAACCAGGAAGAAATAGAAAACATGAACAGACCTATAACCACTATGGAAATTGAAGCAGTCATCAAAAATCTCCCAACAAACAAAAGCCCAGGGCCAGACGGCTTCCCAGGGGAATTCTATCAGACATTTAAAGAAGAATTAATACCTATTCTCCTGAAACTGTTCCAAAAAATAGAAATGGAAGGAAAACTTCCAAACTCATTTTATGAGGCCACCATTACCTTGATCCCCAAACCAGCAAAGACCCCATCAAAAAGGAGAACTACAGACCAATGTCCTTGATGAACATGGATGCAAAAATTCTCACCAAAATACTAGCCAATAGGGTCCAACAGTACATTAAAAGGATTATTCACCATGACCAAGTGGGATTTATCCCTGGGCTGCAAGGCTGGTTCAACATCCGCAAATCAATCAATGTGATACAATACATTAACAAAAGAAAGAACAAGAATCATATGATCCTCTCGATAGATGCAGAAAACGCATTTGACAAAGTACAGCATCCTTTCTTGATCAAAACTCTTCAGAGTATAGGGATAGAGGGTACATACCTCAATATCATAAAAGCCATCTATGAAAAACCTACAGCGAATATCATTCTCAATGGGGAAAAGCTGAGAGCTTTCCCCTAAGGTCAGGAACGCAGTAGGGATGTCCACTATCACCACTGCTATTCAAAATAGTATTAGAAGTCCTAGCCACAGCAATCAGACAACAAAAAGGAATTAAAGGCATCCAAATAGGCAAAGAAGTCAAACTCTCACTCTTTGCAGATGATATGATACTGTATGTGGAAAACCCAAAAGACTCCACCCCAACACTGCTAGAACTCATACAGGAATTCAGTAAAGTGGCAGGATATAAAATCAATGCACAGAAATCAGTGGCATTCCTATACACCAACAACAAGACAGAAGAGAGAGAAATCAAGGAGTCGATCCCATTTACAATTGCACCCAAAACCATAAGATACCTAGGAATAAATCTAACCAAAGAGGCAAAGGATCTCTACTCAGAAAACTATAAAATACTCATGAAAGAAATTGAAGAAGACACAAAGAAATGGAAAAACGTTCCATGCTCATGGATTGGAAGAACAAATATTGTGAAGATGTCAATGCTACCGAGAGCAATCTACACATTCAATGCAATCCCCATTAAAACACCATCCACTTTTTTCAAAGAAATGGAACAAATAATCCTAAAATTTGTATGGAACCAGAAGAGACCCCGAATAACCAGAGGAATGTTGAAAAAGAAAAGCAAAGCTGGCCGCATCACAATTCCAGACTTGCAGCTCTATTACAAAGCTGTCATCACCAAGACAGTGTGGTATTGGCACAAAAACGGAAACATAGATCAATGGAACAGAATAGAGAATCCAGAAATGGACCCTCAACTCTATGGCCAACTCATCTTTGACAAAGCAGGAAAGAATGTCCAATGGAAAAAAGACAGTCTCTTCAACAAAGGGTGTTTGGAAAATTGGACAGCCACATGCAGAAGAATGAAACTGGACCATTTTCTTACACCACACACAAAAATAGACTCAAAATAGATGAAAGGACTAAATGTGAGATAGGAGTCCATCAAAAATCCTAAAGGAGATCACAGGCAGCAACTTCTTTGACCTCAGCCACAGCAACTTCTTCCTAGACACATCGCCATAGGGAAGGGAAGCAAGGGCAAAAATGAACTACTGGGACTTCTTCAAGATAAAAAGCTTTTGCACAGCAAAAGAAACGGTCAACATAACCAAAAGACAACCGACAGAATGGGAGAAGATATTTGCAAATGACATATCAGATAAAGGGCTAATATCCAAAATCTATAAAGAACTTCTTAAACTCAACACCCAAAGAACAAATGATCCAATCAAGAAATGGGCAGAAGACATGAACAGACATTTTTCCAAAGAAGACATCCAAATGCCCAACAGACACATGAAAAAGTGCTCAACATTGCTCAGCATCAGGGAAATCCAAAGCAAAACCTCCATGAGATATCACCTCACACCAGTCAGAATGGCTAAAATTAACAAGTCAGGAAACGACAGATGCTGGCGGGGATGCGGAGAAAGGGGAACCCTCCTACACCGTTGGTGGGAATGCAAGCTGGTGCAAGCACTCTGGAAAACAGTACGGAGGTTCTTCAAAAAGTTGAAAATAGAGCTACCCTATGATCCAGTAATTGCACTCCCGGGTATTTACCCCAAAGATACAAATGTAGGGATCTGAAGGGGTACATGCACCCCGATGTTTATAGCAGCAATGTCCACAATAGCCAAATTGTGGAAAGAGCCAAGATGTCCATCAACAGATGAATGGATAAAGAAGAGGTGGTATATATATACAATGGAATACCAGCAAAGGGAATGAGATCTTGCCATTTGCAATGACGTGGATAGAACTGGAGGGTGTTATGTTGAAAGAAATAAGTCAATCAGAGAAACACATGTATCATATGACCTCACTGATATGAGGAATTCGTAATCTCAGGAAACAAAACTGAAGGTTGCTGGAGTGGTGGGGGTGGGAGGGATGGGGTGGCTGGGTGATAGACATTGGGGAGGGTATTGCTATGGTGAGCACTGTGAATTGTGCAAGACTGTTGAATCACAGACCTGTACCTCTGAAACAAATAATAAAATATATGTGAAAAAAAAAAGAAGAAGAAGATAGCAGGAGGGGAAGAATGAGGGGGGGAATCGGAGGGGGAGACGAACCATGAGAGACGATGGACTCTGAAAAACAGGGTTCTAGAGGGGAGGGCGGTGGGGGGATGGGTCAGCCTGGTGATGGGTATTAAAGAGGGCGTGTTCTGCGTGGAGCACTGGGTGTTATGCACAAACAATGAATCATGGAACACTACATCAAAAACTAATGGTGTAATGTATGGTGATTAACATAACAATAATAAAATAAATAAAAATAATTAAAAAGAAAATTAAATAAATAAATGCCAGGCATAAAAGAAATAAAAATAAAAATGATCAAAAGAGACAAAGAAGGTTATTATATAATGATAAAGGGCTCAATCCAAATGGGTGAGGGGGTCAGAAGAAATAACAATTGTAAATATTTATGCACCCAACGTTGGAGCACCTAAATACATAAAGCAAACACTAACAAAACTAAAGGGAGAAATAAGCAGCAATACGATATTGATTGGGGACTTCAATAACCCACTCTCAAAAATGGACAGATCAGACAAATGGTAAGGAAACAGCATGTTTGAACAACACTACAGACCAAACGGACCTAACACAGATACATAGAGCATTCCATCCAACAGCAGCAGAACACACGCTCTTCTCAAGGGCCCATGGAACATTTCTAGGGTAGATCCTATGTTAGGCCACAAAACAAATCTTAGCGAACTCAAGAAGTTGAAATCATACCAAAAGAAATAGTCACATGGCCAACAGGTCCATGAAAAGGTGCTCCACATCACTCATCATCAGAGAAATGCACATCAAAACCATGATGAAATGTCACCTCACACCTGTTGAGAGGCTAGTGTCAGAAAGACAAGAGATAACAAGTGTTGGTGAGCAAGTGGAGAAAAGGGACCGTTTATGCACCTTTGGGAGGGAAGGCAAACTGGTGCAGCCGCTGTGGAAGACAGTAGGGAGACTCCTCCAAAGTTAAAAATAGAACTGCCCCGGGGCGCCTGGGTGACTCCGTTGGTTAAGCATCTGACTTTTGGTTTGGGTTCAGGTCATGATCTCAGGGTGGTGAGACTGAGCCCCCACACCGGGCTCTGTGCTCAGCAGGGATCCTCCTTGGGATTCTCTCTCCCTCTGCCCCTCCCCTGCTCACATTCTCTCTCTCTCTTTCTCTCTCTCAATTAAATAAATAAAATCTTTTTGTTTAAAGATATTATTTATTTTTTGACAGAGAGAGACACAGTGAGAGAGGGAACACAAGCAGGGGGAGTGGGAGGGAGAGAACAGGCTTCCCGCGGAGCAGGGAGCCCGATGCGGGGCTCGATCCCAGGACCCTGGGACCATGACATGAGCCAAAGGCAGATGCTTAATGACTGAGCCACGCAGGCGCCCCTAAATAAATAAAATCTTTTAAAAAATAGAACTACCCTATGATCCAACAATCCTACTTCTGGAGGCATAGAAAGAGATAGATGGTAGAGACAGGGCAGAAAACTAGATCAGTATCTTGAAGAGATACCTGCACTCCCACGTTCACTGCAGATTACTTCCAGTAGCCGAGACATAGAAACAACCTAAGTGTCCATCAACAGATGCCTAGATAAACAAAGCGTGAGATATATATTTCTCGGCCATAAAAAAGAAAGAAACCCTGCCATTGCAGCAACATGGTTAAAACCTGAGGCCATCAATGCTACGTGAGACAGTCAGAGAGAGACAGGTGAATACAGTACGATCTCGCTTACATGTGGAATCTAAGAAAACCTGAATCCATAGCAACAGAGAACAGGTAAGTGGTTAACCAGAGGCAAGACATGCAGCACTGGGGACATGGGTGAGGGGGTCAGATGTACAAACTTCCAGATGGAAGATAAATAAGCTCTGGGAATGAGACGCGGCATGGTGACACTCGTTGACGTACCGTGTATACAACCATCAGATCATTACCTTGTACACCGTACACTTGTACGATGTTTGTGTCAATTTATGCCAACAAAACTAGGGAGAACGAGGGGGAAAAAGAAAGAACAACATCAGTGGTGGGATGTAGGTGGTGGGCATACACACGCTCACCGTACAAGGCTGGCAACTTCGCGGCACAGTGGAAAACTTTCGTGATAAAATGTTACTTGTAATGGTGCCGCGTAGGCAGCTCTACCAAACAGCCCAAGCAGGGAACGAAGCCTCTGGAATAAGAGCGGGCAGCCATTCAAAAGAACGAGGAAGGTCCACAGGCGTCAGTGTGCAAAGGTGTCCAAGACACTGTGCGTGAAGACGCAGATGCGGTACATAAAATACAAGCCAGTTTTCAAACCAAACAAGCCCACCCCGAAGCCGTCAATGCAGCCTGGAGGTTTCAGATCCAGCTCTGCCACATGCTGAACCCGCCGTGGCTACTAGGAAAGGAAGCCTCAGGCGGCGTCTCTGGGAATGGGTCAGGGCAACGGAGCACCTGCCTCGGGGCTGCTGGCCCGGCGGCTGGCCCCTGTCAGTGGTCAGTGGAGGCTGCATGGCTCTCAAAGGCCCACACACTGACCTCTGGAGCAGGTGACTCTGGGGTGTGGGGCTGCTATTTTGAGCGGGCGTGTACCTAGTGGCCCCCTGCAATTCCCACCAAGTTCACCTGCACACCAAGCCACCCATGCCTCCCCACCACCCCGAGAGCACCTCATTCCAGAAAAGAGCGACACCTAGTGACAGGTGCCCCCCTCCCGGCACCGCAGGTGGGCTTCCTGGTTTCCCCTGGGCCAGTGCCCCTCTTCAGCATAGCTGCCCAGACCTTACTTACTTTTTGATGGCAAACACGGTCAGCCCGATGGTGGCGTTTTGGAACTGCGCGTCCAGAATTGTAGAGTCAAAGACTCCGTCCCAGATGATGGGAGCAAACCAGGGGGTCATGACCAGTACGTCGGCCCTCCTGGGGAAAACGAGGCACACTGTGTTAGAGCAGGGCATGGACACGTGGGCCACGGAAGGGAAGCATTTGTGCAAAGGCTCACAATCTGGGAGCAGCAGAGTGAGAAGCAGACAGGATTCCAGACTCCCATCCAGTGCTCTCTGCTCCATCAGCTCAGCACCTGAGCCCTGACATTCCCATTCCCTCACTGCCCTCACTGGGAGTGTCTGCTATGCACCAGCCGGGTGCTGGGTCCCACGCACACTCCTTCTAGGAGGCCACCAGCCCTGTTTCCCGGGAGGAGCTCTAGCTCAGTGATGCAAGAACTAAGCCCCTTTCCCAGCAAACAGGATATTTTACATTTGGGAGGATATTTTAAATCTGGGGGGACTAAGTGCTTCAAATCCAGTGTGTTTCCCACTGACAGCACTTCTTACTCCAGAGTGGTCACGTGTCGAGTGCTCGTGGCCTCCCGTGGCTGGTGGCTCTAGAACTTCAAGGAGATGCGGGTACTGGTTTCAGAAACGACAGCGTGCACTTCCAGCTCTCCTGGCAGGGAGGTGCCATGGCCTGGGCTGGATCCCGACCTGTCCCTCCCAGCTGCGGGGCCTCAGGCAAGTACGTCCACTTCTCTGAGCTCAGTTTTCCTTCTTGTACAACGAGGGCTAATCAGAGAGGCCTCTGGGTGACATTGCTGTCTGAGGCCAGATGGGCTGCCACTGGGTCTTGGGCAGACCAAGCAGGAGGCGGGGGCGCTGGCTCCGGAGGCCTGACTGTGGGGAGCGGCTCGGAACCGCAGTTCCTGTGACATCAGCAGCCGCGGAAAGACCTCGGGGCCAAGCCAGCCCAGACTGCTGTCCTCCGTCCCCATGAAGAAATGAGAGGCTTCTGTGCCTTCTGTGGACATCTGTGGGCCCCAGGACCAAGAGTGAGAGGCGCCCTCCGTGGTGCCAGACCCATTAAAAATGAGCCCGGTCACGGCAAGATGGTGAAAGAAGGAAGAGAAAAGGCACGGAAAGGTTACAGCCCTGGACAGGAGCGAGAGAAAGCCTAGGCCTCGGGGACAGGGAGCCACCATGGGCCGCGGCAGGGACTTGCGCACTCACGTGGGCTTGAGGACCTGGGCCTTGGCGTAAACCATCCTGCGGAGGAGATGTGCGTCAGGGAGAAGTGACTGGAGACTTCTCAGAGCCCCTTAGTCTGTGCCCAGAGCTGCAAGGTGCTGTCCTCCCAACCGGCTGACGACTCTGCCGGGAGCCCGCCCCGAGCCGCAGGGCGCCCGCCTGCCCTCCTCCTGCCCACCTCCCTCCCTCCCTCCCCCCTTCCTTCCTGCCTGCCTGCCTCCCTCCCTTCCCCCTTCCTTCCTCCATCCATCACTGTTCACTCACAGAGGTCCATGGAGCGTGCCCACCCAGCCCCGAGGATGCTGCAAGCTTCCCAGTGATAAACTGATGAGGCTAAAGCCCAAGCAAAGGAAAGGGGGTCACCCTTCATGGTCTGTGAGAACTGCTGAGGTTCTAGACACCCCACATCTCCTTCTTCCTCCCTGTGCACTCTAAGTCCTCACGGGAGTCTACCTCGTTGTGACTAAGGTCCCATCCCGTGTCCTGCTTTTATTTGGGCGGGGGGGGGGATGAGGGTTGGCCCACCCCCCATCCAGCCCCTACACTGTGCCAGGATGTACTTCACTGCCCACCCCCACCCCGCCTCCTTTGTCCCCCACACCCTCCCTAGCCACATCGTCCAGTTTTCCACTGAGCTGAGGGTTGAGGAGGCGGGACTGAGCCCACCACGGGTCCCACACCTGAGCTGGGGCAGCCACAAAGGCTGGGGTCAAGTGGAAAACGCCTGTGACTCCCACCATCAAACATCTCCCCCTGTTCTTCTTTGACCCTCATTACCCTCCTCTCCCTGGACCCCTTGTTCTTCCCTCCCTGTGAACCAGCCTTGGGAGGGGCAGAGGGTTGCAGAAGGGGAGGGGAGAGGCACAAGTTCACTTGCTTGGAAAGAGGCACAGAAACAGCCCAAAGAGGTGTCCCCCATACCTGGGTACCTCAGGTACTCTGCAGGTGTCCAGGTGGCAGTTGCTTCCACTGAGGGAGGGAAACAAAGTGCTCAGAGCCCGGGGCTGGGTCCTGGGAGAAACACTGCCCTGCCAGACAGGCAGGGCTCCTCCAGGGCCACCCACGCACAGCCCCTGCGGAGGAAAGCTCCTCGTGTGATTCAAAGCTTGGGCCGTGTGGCCAGGTGAGTAGAGCAGGGGTCCGACAAAGGACAGAGAAACCTGGACACACTGGCCGTGTCTGGGAACTTGGGGCACAGCTCCACCTAAGGGGCATTTCACACCGGCGGGTGACAGCATCCTGGGGAGAGCCCCTCTCTGCAGGGAGGAGGCGCGGAGACCAGAGGGCAGGAGCCAGGGCCACCCAGGTGGGCCCTGGAATCCCAAGGGAGCTCTGGCAACATCCCACCCCCCTGCCCACGCCCTCCCATCCGGGGGAGCCCAGGTCCGCGCCCCTTACCTGAACTGCTTCGTCTCAAGCATCTGCTGTGGGACCACGCAGCGGTCATCCTGGCTGCGGAGAGGAAAGGTTCCATCTGAGTCACTTCATGAAAAGTAGCGATTGCTAACAAAGTGCCGGGTCCTCAAGAGGGGGCGCCCCAGGCAAAGGTGAGCCCCCTATCCCTGCTGACCCCAAGCAGTCCCGGGGAAGGGAGGAGCGGAGGTAGGCTCCCGGAGGAAGCGTGGTGGGGTCGTCCTCCATCCTGACGGCCAGGAAGGCCAGGCTTGGTGAGTGGAGAGCCAGGAGTGAAAGCCACGACCTCAATGGCAGGCTGTCCCTTTGGCGCTGCGGGGGGTGGGGTGGGATGTCACAGCTGCTGGAGAGAGTTAGTCATGCCGGCACGGCCCCACGACCCACCCGTCCGTCCAACCAGCTGGACGGCCGGAGGAGAGCTGGGGCCAGGATCTGGCTCCCAGGCCGAGCCCCGCCGCACTGGTTGGGCGATCTCAACTCACCTGTCTGTGGGCCGGCCAGAGAGGCCTGGCCCTGGAGGAAATGAGCTCTGAGTGGACAACCGCGCCTCCCCCTGCCTGGGCCCTCCTGGGATCAGAGAGCACCCCATCCCCGGTCGGCCCCACTGAAGCAGCTGAAGGGGACCCGGAACCAGTGCCACACGCCATCCCTCCCTGAGGCCCGGCCTTGCCGTGCAGCCTGCTGGGCAGTGCGCTACCTCTGCGAACGTGTCCTCTCCAACAGAGGTCACAGCTCTGCCTTGTCCTTGGCAAGGTTTGAGAAAGCACAGTAGAGGGAGGAGCTTGGAGTCACCCTAGGAATTGAGTATCTCTTTGGCTATAATTATCTCCACTTCAATACATACGTCTATTTCTACTTCCGTTCTGGAGCTTTCTAGAAGGAACCACCCTGACTCCAAAGACTCCGCCATTACCTTTGAGACTGTCTTCTCTGCCCCCATCCGGGAATCAGGCTGAAAACATTGCTGGGCAACAAACAAGAGTGTGAAGTTGAGTCTTCGCTGGGCAGGAGGACAGACAGGCTGCGACTTTAACACACATATTCTGACGCTTTTGGTCTCTGGCTCCTGAGAACACAGATGCGGGGCCCAAGCAGAGCCCTGCTGGCCCCCTCCCCACCCCGGCCAGGCAACCGGACCATTGTAACACAATCTCATCACCATAGTAACCAATAGCATGGATGGGGACCCCGGCATCAGATTCACCTAGAGGCGATTCCAGACCCCCTGCACAGCCCTGAGCAGTGAGCAGGGGTGTGTGTAGAAATCTCTCTTCCTAACAAGCTCCCTGGGGGTTCTGCGGACACTCTGAAGTCCAGAGCCCTGCCTCCTTCCTGTTTTCTAACAACACTGTCACATAGAGAACAGAAGCCGAAGGGCAGGTCACAAGCTCCGTGGCTCGCTTGCTGAGCGTCAGAGCTGGAGGAAACCACAGTCTTATCTGTGGCTCGACCGCTCGCTCAGTGAATACTGGGGACACGGTGGGGGGGTGTGATGTAACGCTGAGTAGCTCTCCTGCCCTCCCCTCCCCTGCCCTGACTTCCCCCATCCAAGCACTGCTGGTCCCAGAATAAGCACGCCCTCCTCCAGGAAGCGTCTGTGTGTCCCTGTGAAGTGGTCTCTCCCTGCAGCGTGGGTGGGATTTGGGTTAGCGTGTGAGCGTCTAACCTCAGGCCCTCCACATTGCCACCTTCGGGGCAGGGACAGTGCCTGAATCGGCTCGGGGTCCCAGGCACCCAGGCTGGAGCCTCACAGGTGTGTAGGGAGTGAACGCATGAGCAAGACAGGGGTGAGGGCATGAATGCAGCTGAGCTGATGATGCCAGCACAGGGCGACCCACGGGGAGAACACGGGAGCTACATCCCCCACGACCTTGTCCACCTCCTCATGACCTCATCAGCTCTCAGACTGCAGCAACCCACGTGTGCGGATACCTCACATTCTCTCTTTCCACGCAGACCGCTCCCTGGAGGTCCGCAGGCTCCTCAAGCTCAAATCGTCCAGACGGACTTCACGTCATGCCCCCTCCCTGACTTCACCCCCTGTATGTACCACCTCTCCTGGTGACACCACTCTCCAGCAGACGCTGGTGAGGATGGAGGGGCCCCGATGGCCACAGACCAGAGAGAAGTGGTGTCGACAGCCCTAGGAGCCTTGCGGCAGAACCCTGGGGAGCCAAAACCGCGACGTGGCTAAGGCTGGGGCTCCGTCGGTGGGGGACGTTTTCCTTTTTCCAAATTAGAAGGTAATTTTGCCCATTGAAGAATTCTGTCCTAGGACTTATCCTAGTTTGTGTGAATTAGAAAAAAAAAAAGGCAGCAAGAGATTTTTAAATCGCTCTTTGCACATTGAGGTCATATTTTAAAATCTAAATGTTCATTTGAAGAAAGAGCTCTTATTGTGAGCTTTTGAAAAGTGCCAGAGGTGCTCATATAGCTCATCCTTACTCACATCAGGATGGGGTTTTTAAGTTACACTCAAACAGAACATGTAAAAATTCTACATCCACAAATATTTTATGAAAGGAACACATGAGGAGGCAAAGTCCAAAGGGAAACATAATCTGCTCTAAAAGAAAATTTTCCAAGAAGAAAATAATCAGATGAATCTTTTGAGTTCTAAACATTTATCCGTCTAAAACAATTAAAAAGACAATCCAAGATATGTCAAAATGAGGGGAAAAGAAGATAAAATGAAATGTAAACACAGAACAATGCAGAGGCACAGGGTGCTGGGTGAGTAAGTCAAAAGAACCATGGCATCGAGATTGAGAATAGAGGTCAGACCCCGACCCCTGACCCCTGACCCCCGGACCCCAACCTCCAACACCAGACCCGTCACGCCCAACCCCAGAGCCGTTGGGCTGCCACTCTGGGCACCTGAGTGTAACAGACGGTCAGGCCAGACGGGGTGAGGGGTTTCAGACTGGGTCACAGAGGAAAACTGCAGGGCACGGTGACAGGTGGCTCCAAATACTCGAAGGCATGACAGGGAAGGTGCCACAGGGTCTCGGTGCTCCCTGAGGTCCTTATGATACAAGGAAGGATACTTTCATGCAAAGTGAGGACACGTTCTCAGAATCAGACTTTGGGACGGGCTGTGTTCAGAGAACGGCGTTCTCCTGCCACACAAAGTTCAGGTGGACCCGGGCTCACCTACCGGACAGGCCGTGGAGCCAGCTCAGCCCCGTGGCCCGCAGCACGACACAGGAAAGCTCTGGAGTGGGGCTGGGCCCCAGGAGGCCAGCACGGCAGCTCGGGAGGTGCCTCTGCGGGTCGGCAGCCCCCACGTAGTGGGCAGAGACCACCTGCAATGTCACGCCCCGCCCCAGGCCCGTCTCTGCTCCCTAGGTAAGGGGCTGCACTTGTTGCTTAGAACAGACTTGCTCTATGAAGCCCCGGCAAGTCTCCAACTCTGGGAGGTCAAGGCGGGTCTTCCTCCCAGGAGATCCAGGAAACCCTGTATCCACTCACGTGACAGCCTATCCCCTGCCTACTCCCCCTACCAGACCCGACACTGCTCAGGACAGGGGGCTGTCCCATTGACAGTGACATATCCATGCCCCCCACATCCCCCCGGAGGACCAGGCTCAGTAAACACCTGCCTAGGTCAATGTGTTGATGTGTCCAACAGCACAAGAGCATCATTTTCCAAATTATGCACTGGCTGGACTGTCAGCCCTGAGATGAGAGGCTAGCCCAGATGGACTCTCCCTCAGGGGCCTGGGAAGTGGGTTTGGAAGGGTCTCCATCTTGGCCTGGCCACTTCCTACCTTGGAACCTGGGTGTCACCCGAACCTCTGGAGCCTCAGTTTCTCAGGTGTAAAATGGGGATAGTAATGCATATCTTATAGGTTGTCCAGAGAAGATACGAGAATGTCCATCAGCATTTTGCTCAGTGCCTAGCACAGAATAAAAATCCAAAAAAATGGAATCTCCTTCTAACAAATTTCTTTTTTTTTTTTTTAGAAAGACAGAGTGTGAGTGGTGTGGGGTGGGGCAGAGGGAGAGGGAGAGAGAATCTCAAGCAGACTCCCCACTGAGCGTGGGTCCCGAATGAGGCTCGATCTCATGACCCTGAGATCACGACCCTGAGCCGAAACCAAGAGTCAGACCCTTAACCGATGGTGCCGCTCAAGCGCCCCACTAACAAATTTCTTTACAAAAGTCATCAGTGAAAACGTGTATAGCTCTAAAACTTAACCACTAACCGCAAATGCCTTCTTGTGGTCTGAACTATATATTCAAACAGTCAGCATCCACCACAAAGTGGAGGCTAGGGACAATTTCACCTTGTGGGGTAAGACCTGCTGAATTGAAAAAGTATCCACTCAATTCTACTTTTTTAAGGGGATGAAATTTTACTAAATTTGTTTTAAAACATTACTGTTTCTTTTAAACTAATGAAATGCGGTTAAAAAAGAAAAAAAAAAGATGTTATCTGTCAAATACGCCATAATAAATCCCACCCTGCCATTGGGACCCCAGGACCACCCCCCACTTACCTGAAGAAGCCCAGGAGAGCGGCAAAGAGCAGGGACCCGCACAGCCAGAAGTTGGCACTCTGTCCCCAGAAGCCTGTGGAGAGGAAGCCTCAGTTATTCAGGGCTGGGTTACCTAAATCACCTTGCTGCGGCCAAAATTGGGCCCTGGCCAGGGATGGGCTCACCCCGGTTCCAGTGGAAGCCCTCTCCTCTTTAGTACTCACAGGGGAGGTGGGTTAACCTCTCCTGCAGGCATTGAGCCTCGCCCTGCAGCCCCCGGGCACCTGCCCTGGTGCCCCTCCTTGTTGGTACGCCCCCAGGGAACGGATCCACTCTTACTTTTTTATTTTAAAGGTTTGATTTTATTTATTTGAGAGAGAGTGAATGAGCAAGCGCACACAAGCAGGGAGGAGGGGCAGAGGGTGAAGCCGACTCCCCGCTGAGCAGGGAGCACAACGCCAGGCTTGATCCCGGGACCCAGGGATCATGACCTGAGCTGAAGGCAGATGCTCAACTGACAGCCCCCTAGGCGGCCCTGGGCCCGCTCTTTACACTCCAAAGGGTGGGGGCAAGGGGGAGGGCAGCGGTAATGCGACTGGCACAGTATGGATGGCAGGACACGTGAGGGCTGGCACAGACAAGGCTGAGCAAACCCAGCTCCACTGAGGGGGTCCCAGACCCCACAGGCCTCTCCCAGCCCTAACGCGGTGGGAGCTCTTGCCAGAGCCACACACGATACTCCACGGCCAGACAGCCCTCTGCAGGCACAGCACTCCAGGAAAGGTGCACCTTGGCAGGAAGCCGTATTGCTTGTGTTAGTTAACTCTTAGCTGAAGGTGGTGGGTGTAGCCAGACCCAGCCATGACCAGAGCAGGGCACAAAGCAGAGGGATGCAGCCCGGCGCCGTGTCTGTGCATCATTCATGCTTGTCTCCTGACCTTCCCTCCCCAGGGCCCCCCCAGTTCTCCCCGCTCCCTGCAGAGAACAGCTTCAAACGCCAGCCCCAGGCCCTCCATCCCTCCTCCCATTCTCTCGTCACCCTCCCTAACCAGCCTGGCACGCCAACCACCCACTGGGACTCCTCTATCACTGGCTGGTTCCGGGACCCCACAGTCCTAACCCCGTGCTCTCTCCTCTGCCCTTGGCCAACTTGACTCCTCGACGCCATTGAACTCTGCTCCCTCTGGTCTACCCACTGGCCACAGCTGCCCGGCCACCTCTGCACCTCCTCCCCCAGGAGCTCGAACGATGGAGGCTCCAGGCTTGGGCCCAGGCTTCCTTCTGTCCCCACTGTGCATCAGACCATTAACTCTCACATTTCTGCTGCTGTCCCGCCATTCCCCAGCCGTTACCTGTCTGTGGACCTCGGACTTGGAGACCTACCCCCTCAAGGGCCCTCCCCACGGAAGGCACAGCAGCCCTTTCATGGCCAAGCAGGACTGTGGGTCCCCGTCACCCATGCTCCCTGTGGGGCTCTCTTCCCATCTCAGGGCCAGGCACCAGAACCCACTGAAAGCTCACAGGCATCTTTCCACCTTCCTTTCCTTCCCACCCCAAACTCAAGCCACCAGCACACCGTGTCAGCCGCACCTTCAAAGTGCGGGTGCAGCTGGGGTGCAGCAGCTAGGGGAGAAAGTAAGGCGATTCCTCAAAAATTACACAGAATTACCCTATGATCCGGCAATTCCACTGCTGGGGCTCTGCACGTTCACTGCAGCATTATTCACAGCACATTCAGCGTCTGTGACACTGAACTGACAACAACGAATGAAGGAGTCAAGGAAAGGAGGTCCGTCCCCACCACGGAACATCTCGCAGCCTCAGAAAGGAAGGAAATCTTGTCCCAGGCTCCAACAGGAGTGGGCTTCAGGGACATTAAGCTGAGTGAAACAAGGCAGTCCCCGAGGGACAAACCCTACAGGATTCCACTTACCTGAGGGACTTGGACACAGAAAGTGGATGGTGGGCGCCATGGGCTGGGGTTGGGTGGGGTGGTCAGTGTTTAACGGGGACAGAGTTTCAGTTTGGGAAGATGGAAGAGTCTGTGGATTATGCTTGCACAACAGAATGAATCTGCTTGATGCTGCTCAACTGTGCACTTAAAACTGGTTAAAATGGTCAACTCCTTCTTATGTATATTTTACCATAATAACGAATTTTTAGAAAGGGCAGGCAGGCAAATGGGATTGGTCTGGAGGCTCTTCCTGCCCCTGAACTAGCTGATGGGGCATTGGCTGAAGGTGGCCCCTATCCAGCAAGGCAGCTTCCTGACACGGGGAGCCCCCTGTTCTCATCTCTCTCGGGCCGGGGGGGTCGGGGGAGGGCTGGCGTCTGCAGTCGGCCTGCCCCCGACCTACCCTGCGGGATGCCAGAGTCAGGCTATCGGGTACCAACCGGATCACTCCACTCTTTCTGTAGCAAGTTTCCCCCAGTAGCCTGCGTGGTCCCCGCCCTGCCCGGGGCCCTGGTGCCGTGGGCTCTGACACTTCTCTTGTCGCCCTCTCTAGACGGTGCCGGCACGCAGTCGGAGCTCGCCAGGCCGCTGTGGATGGCATACTTCCAGCCCACACCCTGTACAGCACAAGCTGCCCACGGCTCAGGGCCGGGGGCGGGCGGGGTCCTGGCACTTCCCAGTTGACTTTCGGAGTCCCCCGTTCTGACACAGAGCAGGCTGGCCCAGGTGAAGCTGAAGGTCCCATCAGCTCACTGGTCGTGTTGGCCGTGTGCAGGGAGCTCTCTTGTGATCCCGGATGCAAAGCACGAATGTCAC
The DNA here is from genome assembly GCF_037043125.1 of Eumetopias jubatus. Taxonomy (NCBI): domain Eukaryota; kingdom Metazoa; phylum Chordata; class Mammalia; order Carnivora; family Otariidae; genus Eumetopias; species Eumetopias jubatus. The sequence continues at coordinate 2,537,769 of NW_028274826.1, forward strand.
GCGCGTCTGGGCAGGAAAGGAGGAAACACCGAGGCGGCTGGCCCGGTGGGGCTAGTGGGCCAGACACAGAGAACACAAGAAGGAGAGGCAGGAGGCGCGCAGCAGGTGGGCAAGATCAAGGGAAGGGAGCAGCCAAGCACAGCAGCAGGAAAGTACCTTGTGTCCAAGGACCTGGGGTTTGGCAGAACAGAGGCCATCCCCAGTCGGACTGGAAGCTGGAACACCAAGCCCCAGGGGGTGGTGGCAGTGCTAAACCCAGGGCAGGTCTGAGCAAACTGGCATGAATCGGACACCCTCCCAGATCCCCGACTTTCAGACCAGAGTTGTCCCTGCCTGTGGGACACTCACAGACAGGTATCCCTGGCAGGCTGGGTGGCCTAGTGGACCCCACCAGGTCATGATCGTCCCCAGAGCTGTGGTCCACACCTTCCAGGGAACCAGGAAACCCTGGGATTCTGCCCAGGCGCTCGTGCCTTCTGGGCCATGGGGTTTGGCTGGCTCTAGGAGTTGCCCTGCCCACCACCCACCGCCCACACCATGTCTCTGCTTTGGTCATGAAGAGCAGACACACTTTAGAACGAGGACAAAAATTAACAGTGACGGCCCAGGGCATCCCCCCCAGCCAGTCTGGGACAGGGTTTCCTTAAGGGACCCTGCTCCATGCCCAGCCCAAGACAGGCCATGTCTGCCTGCCTCCTATCAACAAAAGAATTTCAGTGACTAGACGTAAGGAAAAGCAGTGGCTGTTGTCTTTGGTTGTCTCCCCCGGGAAGACGTGTGCCCTCCTGCCCAGGCTGGGCCCTGACTCCGCAGGCGGCTGAAGAAGCCCCGTCCCTCTCTGCGCCTCCTCCCAGGATCTGGCAGGCCCCCACCCAGCCAGGCCCTGCCCCAGGAGGCAGGAGGGAACGGAGGGAGGACTCCAGGGCTCTGTCCCGGTCTCCCTGGACCGTCCCGGTGTCTCTCCAAGTCCACTTTCTCCTGCTGTCAGGGGAGAGGGCTGAGCAGAGCATGGAAGCCTTCCCAGAGGCCCCCAGGATGCCATCTTTCTCCTCTGGTCGAAGAAGGGCTGACCCCAGGTCACAACCCCAGCTGTGGGGCACCCCTGGGAGATCTGGACCCACCCAGCCCACTTCATGTACACTAAGGTGGGGTTTGGACTGCTATTCTGGAAGGTTCCCTGAGACCACACTGTGTTCCACGCCCCTGCACAGGGCCACGGAGGAGAGGGTGAATGAAGAGTGCCAGGTCCTGGGCGTTCCTAGATGCGCACGAAGGTCAGATCCTTGCCCTCCTGGTCACTGAGGAGAGGCAGCTGGGCACAGCGTGGCCCCGGGCAGGAGCTCTGAGCAGGTGGACCTGCTGCTCTCCGTGCTTCCCTGCGCGTCCCCTGAGAGGGCGCACTACGGTTCCCGTGGGGCGGGGGCTCCAGATGCCCAGCACTCCGCCAGGGTTGCCCATCTACAGCCGCAGGGGCTGGGCCCGGGGCCTGCCGGTCCCACTGACAAGACCCTGAGTTGTTGAGCTGGTTTGTGTCCACGGAGCAACAGAGATGGCCAGGGAGGGAGGGGGGCCAGGCAGGGAGGGGGGCCAGGCAGGGAGAGAGGGCCAAGGGCCAGACAGAAGGCTCCATCTCTCAGCCAGAGCGGCAGAGACCACCCTCTGGGGAAAGTGCAGCAGACCGCACCATCCTGGCCAGGTTGGGAGGAGAGGGGTCGGGGCGGGAAGGGGCCTTCCTCCTGGCTCTCCATTCCCCTCGCCTCCACTCTCCCTCCTTCCCTCCCCTCTGCCCTTAGATGTCAGCCTCACAGGGTGACCTTGGGCCAGCTCCAGGCGGTATTACTGCCCTCGGGGAGCCAGCCTGCGCCCACAGGAGACTCCTGTCCCCTCAGGCTACTTCCTCCTTCCCTTTCCCTCTCTCCCTGCTTCTGTCCCCACATCCCCACCCCCAGCAGGTGCCCCACGTCCCCCACTCCAAGCCCTGGCGATGTCGGAGATCTAAGCAGAATTCTGGAAGGGACTCTGAGCCCCCTCTGTCACAGGCAGACTTCACTGCAGGAGGAAGGCCCCTCCTCGACCGCCTTCTCCACCCCTAGGGCTCAGACAAGTAAAGAAAAGAGAGCCCAGGAGAGGGGATGGGGACAGGAAGCCTGGGCAGGAGGCCTAGGGAGGAGGGCTGGGCAGGACGGCTGGGCAAGAGAACTGAGCAGGGGGCTTTGCATGTCAAATCAAGACATTTCCCCCAAGGGTCTGCCCCACCCCACCCCCAGCTAACACCGCTCAGGCCACATTCTGTGGTACTTCCCTGGGTACCACCATCGACCCCGCCCAAGACCACACCCACTCCCACCCACAGAGGCAAACATAGCCCCCAGACCCTCCCTGCTCCCACTACACCCAGCTGTCCCCACCAAGGCCAGTTCTGGACTTCCGGCTCTACGTAGCTGGGAAGCCCCGACCAGACGGCCAGAGGCCCCTGGAGATAACCGTCGCCCCATCCTGGAGCCCCAGCCTGGAGTTCCTCCCCATTCATCTCCCCACTCACCTCTGGGGTCCATGGCTCCTCCAAGGACCCACGGGCACGTGCCCTGGAGGCAGAGGCTCAGATAGGAGGTGGAGGGCTTCCTGGCAGAAGCTAAGCACAGCGTAGCCCTTAGGCTCAGAGCCAGACCAGCCCGAGGAACAAAGTCCCGGCTCCTGCCTGGGCCCAACCCCACCTGTCCCTTCTGGGTGGGAGGAACCTCAGCAGCTTTCCGGTTTGCCCAGATCTGGCAGGGAGAGGCAGCTAGGTCAGTCCCATGACAAAAACCAGACTTTTCAGCCAGATGCCCGAGGCAGGCTGCCCTGCTGGAACAGGGGCAGTAACATCCCCTACCTCAGATCATGGAAGGACCCATTTGGTGGCTTCCCCTGCTCTCAGGGCCCAGCCTGCCTGCATTACAGCCTCCGAGCCCTGGGAGATTTGGCCCCTGCTCACCTCTCCAGCTTAGGCTGGTCCCCGCCCCACTCCCACTCCCCTCCCCGACCTCTCCACCTTTCCTCACTTGTGTCTCCAGCCCGGCGAGCTGCTTTCCTCACCTGGCACTTCGTCTACCCAACCTCCAAACAGCACAGTGGTCTCGGATGCTTTCTGGGTCTCCTCATTTTCTCTGGAGGGGGAGGTCCCAGAGATTTCTGACACACTGGATTAAAGAGGAGCTTCAGTGAAGGCATAGGAGAGAGTGTCCCTGGGGTGCAGGGACACCAGGGTATGGGGAGCCCACTCAAGGATTAAACACGGCACACCACAGAGCCTGGGAGAGAGAGGACATCCATCTCTCTGTCCCTGTTCTCCTGCTAAGACTTTCGGTGCACGCTCCCATCTGGCCCAGAGGGAGGGATGATGGAACCAGTTGGGACAGGGCAGAGATGCCACACCACCACTGCCAACCAGCCTGGCCCCACCGCTAAGTGCCAGCCACTGGGAATGGAAGAGACAGTGCTTCCATGCATCATACCAAAGGCACACGATGGCCTGCCTCTGGCTGAGGGCAGGGGAGCAGAACTGCGCCCACGGAGGCCCCTTGTCAGGGTGATACGGGAGCAGGAGAAGCTGAATGACAAATCAGTGTCACACCTACTTCACTCTGTGTACAAAACTTAACTCAAAGTGGAGCAGTGGCCTAAATAAGAGCTTAAAAGATGGAAAAATAATCCAGTCAAGAAATGGACAGAAGACATGCACAGACATTTCTCTGAAGAAGACATACAAATGGCCAAGAAACACATGAAAAAATGCTCCATGACCTGGAGTCACTGAGGTCAACACTAAAGTAAGTGATGCTTCTGGAAATCCCCTGGAAAAACAGAAAGGTAAGAAACCCCAATGGAGAGGTGGGCTTGTTGGAGGAACCTTACCATGTTACCTGCTCATCCACCCAACAGATGGTCAGAGGAGGATCCAGAAGACACACCTTTGCCACACGCAGAGCTCAAACATCCTGGAAAAGCAGAACGGTGGCTCTTCTCTGAACCTGGAACACAGGTAAGAGACCGTAACTGAGCTCCCAGGACCAACACAGGTGTCACAACCCAACAGCAGAGAACACGCAGCAAAGTGTTATTTCCACAGGCAACGTATGCGAGGTTCCTGTGACTTTCTCCCAGACTAGTGCAGTGAACTGGATGAGACGACCCACCGGGGTCTAGAGACCCCTATCTCTGCCCCCCACCCCCAGGTCTGGTGACTAGAAGCCTCACTTGAGCTACCTGATTGGTCACAGCCCCTCACTGAACTTCTAAACATGCATTAGTTCAAGTCCTGGGGCCCCAGACACGAAGAAAGGCTGACTCTGATCCTTCCTCCACGCCCCACCGAAAGAGCCAGGGCCAAAAGGAGATTACTGTTGACCTTAAAACCGCCGGTACTTTACCAACAAATGGGTTTATTCGGGAATAGCAGAGAATTGCAATTCGGGACATGCAAGCTACAGTAAAACCACAGACAACTCCAACAAAGAAAGAAGTGTTATTTTACGAGGAGAAAGTTAGAAGGGGCTGTCCTGAACCGAAGTCCACTGGACAAGAGCAGGAGTTCAGTGTGAGGGCAGTTTCCCACTGGCTGAGTTGCTGGAGCAGTGGTTTTCTCACAGGAGATGAAGCGTCCATCCTTCTGTCGGGTCTGTAGACATGATTCCCTCCCGTGGAGGATCCTTCTGCTGGGGTGTGTGACAGTTCTTTCTGTGACTGACTCCGGGTGACAGAGTGCACGAGAGCTCCTCTTTCTGGCCTCTTGATTCTGTTTTAGTGAGCTTTCCCTTATTACTTTTCCTACTACCACGACCTTTGGGATGTTGGAACCCCAGTTCCTGCGCAGGAGGGGTTCTGGTTAGGGCAATCTTCATCCGCTTCCCTCCGCCCGAGCGGGGGGTACCTTTGAAACTGGGGACTGCCACCATTTGGTTCTGGAAACGTTCCTGACATTCAGCCCCAGAGGTTTTCTCCCACGATGCTGCACTCGGCTCTTCCCCACCTGAGGCACAGAGCATCCGAGCGTCTGTCAGGCCTCCCCGACCCACTCTGTGCTCTTCTATTGTCCATGTGCTATCGCCCACTGATGCCCCTGGATGCGCTGCTTGTGTTGTCACCCGCCCCAGAGCACGTCACGTGCCGCCCTGTCCCGCACACCGGCAGCCCCGAAGCTCTGGGCCAGGGAGGGGGTGACGGCCAGGCCTGGGGAGGCCCAGAAGGTGAATCAGGGCATTTTCAGTGTTGACACTTGGCGATAGGTTCCATCTCCCACAATGACACACAGGTAACTCAGAAGTACGTTTTTAAACTTCTGAACACGAAATTTCTACAATCACGTCTTAACTTTAACAACTAAATCATGCCGCGGCCAGACAACACCCCTGGTAGGACGTCGGTTCCTTGAAACAGAGAACTTGCTTCATGGACCAGGCAGTCAGTTCTCGCTGCTCCAGATGTGGGTGGAGTCTGCACCTTGTTCCCACTCACACCGCTCTGTGTCCTTAGATCAAGCTCATCAACTCTCATCTAGACCTTCCGTATCCACCAGACTTCTGCCGGGTGTTTCTAGGCCTAAGAGAGGCACCAGAAATCCTCCGCTTTTGTCTGTGAGCGGATTTCCCCTGGGAGACTTGCAGCTCCATCACTGGGGGCGTCAGAATCGCTCTGCCTGCCGGGGGCGCAGAGCCCCTCCTTCCCGCCGTGACCTACCTTACCCTCCACAGCGCTGTTTATCCTCTGGTCCGCTCTGCCCAGTACAGCCACACCAGCCTTTGTTACAGTGTTTCTTACCTGGAGCTCAGTCAAAAGAGTTATGGACGGCTTTACTGAAACATTACTCAGGAGCCATGAAATCCACCCCCCCACCCCCCGGGGTCCTGTGCATCTGCAGCGGTTCTGCCTGCCCACAGGCGTGCGGGGAATTCCACCGCCTCCCTGGCCATCTTCCATCGCCTCGCCGAGTCGTAGCTTCTAGCCTTCCTTGTCTCCTGCCTTCTCCTGGACTGACGTCCTCCAGCGCCACCCCCCGTCTCCCCCTTCCTCCCAGCATGGCGCACACTGTGCTGAACTTCCAGCCCGCATCTATTTTTTTCCACTAAAGATTTATTTATTTTAGAGAAACAGCAGGAGCGGGAAGAGCAGAGGGAGAGCAAGACAGAATTTCAAGCAGACTCCATGCTGAGGGCGGAGCCTGATGTGGGGCTGATCAGAGGACCCTGAGATCCCAACCTGAGCCAAAACCAAGAGGCAGGCACCCTTGAACCACTGAGCCCCCCAGGCAGCCCCCAGCGGTCATCTTAACTCTTTTCAGGTGCGTGTTTACCTTAAGCCCTCATTTTTGCTCCTGTTACAAATCAACACAGGATAACTCCCTCCAAGTCACAGGCAAGGTCGGCTCCACCCTCTGCCAGTCACCTGAGGCCACGGAGCCCCCCTTTCCCGAGGAGCCTAGACCGCACAGACCGAGCTCCTGGCCGCGGCCACACGAGGTGGGAGGGCAGCCCCAGTTCAGGGAGGAGGTCTGGGCGCCCGGGCTGCAGGCCCTGATGCCAGGCCGGCCCGCTCCAGGTCCTGGGGCAGGATCTGGCCCTTCTTGCGGGCCTTGTCCAGGCGCCGCTCGGCCTGGGCCGCCTTCTTCTTGTGCAGGTTCTGCCGCCACTTGTCCTGCCTCCTCTGCTGCATCTTCTGCACCACATGGGCCGTGCCCTTCTCCCACCTGCGCTCCCCCTGAGCAACGCTTCTCTTTGCGCTTCAGGGCCTCCCGCCCCAGGTGCTCATCCTCGCGCATGCGCACGCCCTCGGCCTTGTAGGGCAGGTTGGTCCACTGCATCTTGCTCTCCAGCTCCCGCCCCTTCCCCTCGTCCTGGTCCCGCAGCTCCTCCTGCCAAGCCTGCCGCGCCTGCAGGCGCTCCAGCAGCTGCCGGTAGTACCTGCCCGTCAGCGGCGCCAGCTTCCCCTCCCCCTTCTGCCTCTTCTCCTTCCGCGCTGGGCCTTGCTGGCTCCATCAGCTCCCCTAACTCCAAAGTGGAGGAGAGCAACACGACCTGTGACCCAGAGTTCCCTGATGGCCAGGAAAAGAAGGTGACTGCCCCATCCCTTCTCCCTGATAGCCCCTCCCAGTGCCAGTGATCCCCACTCCACATGCACAACAGGGGCCGGGGAATCCCAACTCCTAAAAAGAGCTTCTAGAAGTCCTTGAGCTGGACCCCAGCCTGGAGCGCCCTGCAGGATCCAGAGAACCTACCGATCCTACCGTCTTCACAGTTCTGAGCCTCCACCTCTTCATCATCCCTGATGATCTTTGGCACCATTTACCCAACACAGCTCGTCCTCCTCTTGAGCTGCCACCATGTCCCTGACTGCCACACGCACCCGCAAACCCTCTGTCTCAGGGTTCTGCAGCCACAGCTTCTCCTTGCAGCTCTCCACCCAGCACAGGGGCAACACAGCATCGTTCACGTCACGCTGGATGTGACAAGTGCATCCTGGTGAACCCTGTAGCTGGGGAGTCCCCGTGGGGCCCTCCTCTCTGAGCACAGACCTCTTTTGAAAGGCTCCTTGTGAATGAGCCCATCAGGACTTCCTAGCAGCATGCCCCTCCCTGGAAAGAGGGATACCATAGCCCCATGGTCTCCACAGGACGCAAGTGCAGCAGGACTCCTCTAGAGCTAGAACCAGCTCCACAAGTACCTGCAGAGTTAGGGGCAATGCCGGGCTCAGAGGAGGAGCCAGCTGCAGCCCTGGCTCGAGCATGAGCTCTAATGTTACAGCCGGAGGCAGCAGGAGTCTTGCACTGGCTCCAGAGGACAGGGACATCTGGGACAAGCTCCAGAGGTAGAACACATTCCAGCAGCAGCAGCACCACCAAAACTGGAGGCAGAAAATACTAGTCTCTGCTCAAACACAAAGGCCAGAAATAGAGGCAGTTTTACCACCAACTCCCGTGAAAGCTCCAGCGATACTTCTCTAGCACCAGATCTAGAGCTAGAACGAGGTCGGGTCGGAGACAGGTCCAGAACTCGCTTTGGCACACCAGTTCCAAGCTGGAGCCTGGCCAGCTCCAGAGCCAATGCCAGCTCCAGCCGGTGCTCTAATTCCTACACACAAGCTACCAGGAGCTCAAGCACCACCACCACCAACAACTCCAGACACAGAGACTACTGGGTCACCAATCCTGGGGTCAGCACGCTGCCAGCTCTAGAGCTATAATCTGCTCCATCACCAACTCCAGAGCTAGAGCCAACGCAAGACTCCGAGCTGGCCCAGCTCCACAGTCAGCTACAGCAGCACCTCGGACACGGGGCCAGCGCTGGTTCCCCCTGCAGAGCTAGAGCCAATGGGCTCTACGCAGCAAGCCCCAACCCAGCACCAGCTCCAGAGCTAGAGCCGGCTCCGGCCCCAGCTCCCGGACCAGCTGATGAGCTCCACCAGGGCCAGTTCCAGCACCAGAGTCGGCCTGTCCTCACCAGCAAAGGCATTCCTTTCTTCTCTTTTGGCTTTTTCTTTTTCTCTTCATGTTTCCAGGTATATTTCTAACTTCAGATAAAATAAGCGTTATCTTAAACACTTCACAGTGTGCAAACCACTGTTATTAACTACATTTCCCGCGCTGGGCACCATCACCACTCTCTAGTCCCAGAATATTTAATGCCCTGGAGAGAAACCCCACCCCCACTGAGCAGGCAGTCCCCGGCCATTCCCCACTCCCCTGCTCCCTGGCAACCACTAATCTGGCACCTGTCATTTACCTGTGATGAATCTCTCATACACGTGGGATCATACCGTATGTGGTATTTGGGGGCTAGTTTCTTCCACTGAGTATAATGTTTTCGAAGTTCGCCCACGTGATAGCGTGTATCAGTACTTCATTCCTGTCATGGCTGAATGAATTCCATCGTATGAACACACCACGCTGTATTTATCCATTCACCTGTGGATGCACCTGTGGGTTGTCTTCACCTTTCCGTTATTGTCAAGAGTGCTGCTGCGAATACTTACGTGCAGGCTCTTGTTAGAGTGCCTGTATTCCATTCTTTGTTTAGATGATGAGTGAAATTGGGCCACATGATAACAGTATGCTCAACGTTTGGACGACGTGCCACACCCTTTGCCACAGTGGCTCCGCCATATTACATCTCCCCCAGCAGTGGATGAGGGTTCTATTTCTCCAAATCCTCTCCAACACTTGTTATTTCTGCTTACTCACTAGAGCCCCCCTCCTGGGTGGGGGAAGGTATGTCACTGTGGTGTTGGCTTGCATTTCCCTACTATCTCATGATGAAATCACCCCATGTGCCCACTGGGGCATTTATCTCTCTTCTTTGGAGAAATGTCTATTTTTTTAACGGGGTACTTTATGTTCTTAAATTGTAGGAGTTTTTACATATTCTAGGTGCAAGACCCTTGTCAGATTTATGATTTTTAAATATTTCCTACCATTCTTTGGGTTTCTTTATATTCTCTTGAGATTATCCTTTCATTCAGAAAAGTTTTTAGCAATAATGAAGTCCAATGTATCTGTTTTTTCTGTTGTTGTTTCTGGTTTGGATGCCGTATTAGAGACACCATTGCCAAATCCAAGGGAATGACGATTTGCCCCTAAGTGCTCTTAGTTTACTTCTGGCGTGTTAAGAGTTTTGGCTCTTAAATTTAGATCTCTGATCCACTGGAGTTAACTTTTTTACATGGTGTGAGGTAATGCTGTGACTTCACTCTTTGGTATGCGGATATCTGGTTTCCTCACACCAGTTGTGGCAAACACTGTTTTTGCCTCATTGAACAATCTCGGTATCCATGTTCAAAAACAACTGACCGTAGATGTATGTATTCCTTGATTCGCAATGGTATTCCATTGATCCATATGTGTTGGTCTTCTCTGCTCATACCTTCTGGAAAATGTTATAATCTTACATAGAGGTTTTTTACTCTTAGGAGTTTTTGCATATAAGATTATGTCATATATTAATAAACCCTTTCTTCCTCCTTTCCATTTCAGAGCTTTTAATCATTCATCTTGCATAATTTCTATGACCAAACTTCCATGACAATATTGAAATGAAGTGGTGGACGTGGGCATCGTTGACTTATTTGGGGTCTTAAGGAGAAAACCTTCAGTCTTTCACCACTAAAAATGTACATATGAGCTTTTTTCATCAATATCCTTTATGATAATTTTTAAAGACTCTTTATATGAGAGACTGTGAGAGAAGGAGACAGAGAGAGTGCACGTGAGAGCAGAGAATCTCCAGCAGATTCCCTGCTGAGTGAGGAGTCTGCCACGGGGCTTGATCTCAAGACCCGTGAGATCATGACCTGAGGCCAAACCAAAAGTCAGATGCTCGACCCACTGAGTCACCCAGGCACCCCTCCTTTATCACAATTTAATCTTCTACTTCTATTTTATTGTGAGCACTTATCATGAAAGGGTTTGGATTTTGTTAAAGATTATCCTACATCAATTGACATGATCATGTTTCTTCTGGATGTGGTCTAGGACACCGATTAGCTATGTTGAACAGCCTTTGCATTCCTGGTGTAAATCACACTTGGTCAGGATGTATAGTCCTGTCAGTGTGCTGCTAGATTCGGTCTGCTAGAATTCTGTTGAGGATTCTTGCCTCGCTCTTCATCGTGGATTTTGGCCTGGCGTCCTCTTTTCTTGTAAGGTCTTTGTCAGTCTTTGGAATCGGGACAATGCTGGCATTCTAGGGTGATGTGGGAAGTGTTCCCTCCTCTTGTACTTTTGGCAGACTTTCAGAAAGATTGATATCAGGTCTTCTTTAAACGTGTGGGACAAATCACCAGGGAAAACATCGGGTTCTGGTCTTTTCATTGTTGGGAAGTTCTCATTACTGCTTCAGTCTATTTACTTATTACAGGTCTGCTCAGGGATTCCATTTCTTCTGGAGTCACTTTTGGTCATTTGTGTGCTTCTCAGAATTATCTGCTTCATCTCAGCGAGCCACTTTGTTGGTATAAAATGGTTCCATTTTTGTCTCCTTGTCAATTTTGGTAAATCCGCAAAAGAAAGAAATGTTGTTTTCACTGATTTTCTCACGTGCTCTTCTCTTCCAATTATCTCTGCCCTAATCTTCATAGTTTCTTTTGCTCTACTAACTTTGATCTTCTCCTTCGACTGAAGCAGAGGAACATTCTAACTGCTCCAGATGCCAGCCAGCTGTCCAGGTCTGGGTTGTTGGGTAGAGAAGCAGGACAGACTGGAGTGGATCAGGCTACCTGGGCAATTTCTACCTCACCTGGTGTTCCAGGTCACCCCCAGACTGTCATTTCACGCTGTACCTCTCCTCCTGCCAGGCAACAGACTGACCTGGCTTCCCATGAACCACTCATGACCTTAGGCGCCTTCTGTGCTGTAGGAACAAGAAGACTAGCTGAATTTTGCCAAGGAGCACTGCGCATGAGCAGGAAAGCCTGCATAGCCCAGGGCACTGTCTTCTTTGCATTTCCTTCACTCCTTGCCATGTGTGGGTCACAGCCACCTATGCCCATGGACACCCAAGAGCACCCATTCACCTAGGGTGTCTGATGAATGCAAAGTCAGCCCTTCAATTCTGCCACCACACCCCCAACACAACACCCAAGACCAAAAGGAGCCCTCACTCCAAGTCCTGAGACCAGCTCAGATGCAGCCCCTCCCTGCGCAGCAGGGACATCGCCTACCTGCTTTGCAGTCTCCTCTAGCCTGATGTAGATGTGGAGGACATTAGTGTGGGTTTTGTCCCAGGGTCCCTGATGGCCAGGAAAAGGCCTGGACTTTCCCCACCCTTTCTCCCTGACATCCCTTCCTGGAGCCTGGGTCCCCACTCCACAGCCACAAGGGGCCGAGAAGACTCAGTCTCTAGAACCTTCTGGGCTAGATGCTGACTGGGGTTACCTTGCACAGTCTGGTGTTTCTGCTGGCCTTGCCGTTCCTCAGGTTCCGGAGTTGACCTCCCAGTCATCGCTGGAGACCTCAGGCATCATCTCAGCCTCTGTCAGCACCTCCCCCTCCTCTGCCTCCATCAGATCTGTGGCAGCCTCGGAATCACACGAGCTCCGTGTCTCAGGGTCTGCAACCACAGCTCCTCGCTGCCGCTCTCCATGTAGCAGGTGGGCGCTGCTGCCTCATCCCCATCAGCCTGGACATGAAGATCGGCACCATGTACAAGAGCATCCTGCTGAACTGGGCATGTGGGGCATCCCCTTGGTCTCCTCACTCAGACCTCTCTGGGTACTGACCTCACTGGAACAGCAAGCTACTCTGACAAGAAGCCATCTCTGGGGGGTGGAGCAAGATGACAGAGGAGTAGGAGACCTGGATTTCGTCTGGTCTCAGGAATTCAGCTGGATAGGGATCAAACCATTCTGAACACCTACGAATTCAACAGGAGATTGAAGAAAAGAATCGCAACAACTCTCTGAACAGAAAAGCGAGCACATTCTGGAAGGTAGGAAGTGCAGAGAAGTGAATCCGAGGTGCTATTCGGGAGGCTAGATGGCAGGGGAGGGGGCCTCCATCGGGCACTTCTGGCAAGTGATAGGGCAGCGGAGCACAAAATTGGAACTTTTAGTAAGTAGTCGGCTCTGCTAAGGGACGTCGCTCCAGCGCCTAAGCGGGAGGTGAAAACTTCGCAGGACACTGTGGTCTCAGGTCCCTTGGGGTCACGAAAGACCGGGGGTGCCTGAGTGCGGCAGAGCTCCCGGGTATCAGAGCGGGGAAGCCGGCTGCAGAGCCAGAGCCGAGGCGCAGGGTCTCAGCTCAGGGTTGCCATAAACCATGATCGGCGACACAGTCGGGCCACTGCTCCTCCAGCAGGGACCCAACAAGCGGCAGAACCGGGGAGACTCCCTTTCCTCCCCTGGGAGGAGCGGCACGGGAGCGCACCGCAGGGATCTGCTGGGTTTGGAGACTCCACACGGGGTCGGGTGCCAGACATAGAAATGCTCAGTCACAGGCCGGGTGAGCACAGAGTGTGGCCAGAGACTGGAGACATGGGAGTGATTGACTGTTTTTCTCTGGGGGCGCACTGAGAAGTGGGGCCCCAAGTTCTCGGCTCCTCCGGGGCGGAGACTGGGAGGCCACCATGTTCACTCTTGTCCTCCAAAGCTGTACCAAAAGCTTGCAGGGAACGAAAGCTCCCGAGAGCAAACCCGAGCAGATTACTTAGCCTGGACCAGGCAAGGGTGGGGCAATTCGACATTTAGGAACCATGGCAACAGGCCCCTCCCCCAGAAGATCAGTAAGAACGACCAGCCAAGATCAAGTTTACTGATCAATGAGAACTGCAGAATGCCAGCGCTAGGGGAATACTGCACATAGATTTCATGGCTTTTTTCCCATGATTCTTTAGTCTTTCAAAGTTAATTTTTTTAACTTTTTTTTGAACTTTTCTTTTTCCCTTTTTCAACCAACATCTTATCAATCCCTTTTTAAAAAAATTTTTTTTATTTTTCATTTTTAGAGTCATATTCTATCCCTTCATAGTAGTTACCCTTATTTTTGGCATATATACTAAATAAGTTGTTCTCTCTTTGAAATTTTGAGATACAGTTTCTTCTAACAGATCAAAATATACCCTAAATCTCTAGTGTATGGCTTTGTTCTAGTCTCCTAGTCTCTCCCCCACCCTTTTTTAAAAACCTTCTTCTTTCTTTTTTCAAACAACTGATCTTATCAATTCCTTTTATAACATATTTTGTAATTTTCATCTTTAGGTCATATTCCATCCCTTCATCGTATCAACCCTTATTTTTGTACATATATAAGTTTTTCTTTCTTTAAAATTTTGGGAGGCACTTTCTTCTAACAGACCAAAATACACCCAAAATCTAGTGTGTGGCACTGATCTATGCACCAGCTGATCATATTTGACCATATTCTGTTTTTTTGTTTTGTTTTGTTCTTTTTTGTTTGTTTTTATCTTTTCCTTTTTCTCTTTTTTTTTCTTTTTCTTTTTTCTTTCTATCCCTTTCTTTTCCCCTGGTTTCAGGTCTTTTCTGATTTCTTTAGAGTATATTTTCTGGGGACATTGTTACCCTGTTAGCATTTTGTTCTCTCATTCTTCTAGTCTCCTCTGGACAAAATGATAAAACGAAAAAAATCACCTCAGCAAAAAGAACAAGAGATGGTACTGACCGCCAGGGACCTAATCAATACAGACATTAGTACGATGTCGGACCTAGAGTTCAGAATCATGGCTTTAAAGATACTAGCTGGACTTGAAAAAAGCATGGAAGTTATTAGAGAAACGCTTTCTGGAGAAATAAAAGAACTAAAATCTAACCAAGTCGAAATCAAAAAGGCTATTAATGAGGTGCAATCAAAAAATGGGGGCTCGAACTGCTAGGATTAATGAGGCAGAGGAGAGAATCAGTGATATAAAGACCAAATGTTGGAAAAGAAAGAAGCTGAGAAAAAGAGAGATAAACAACTACTGGATCACGAGGGCAGAATTTGAGAGATAAGCGATACCATAAGACGAAACAACATTAGAATAATTGGGATCCCAGAAGAAGAAGAAACAAGAGAAGAGCAGAAGGTATATTGGAGCAAATGATAACAAAGAACTTCCCTAATGTGGGGAAGGAAACAGGCATCAAAATCCAGGATGCACAGAGGACCCCTCTCAAAATCAATAAAAACAGGTCAACACCCCGACATCTAATAGTAAAACGTATGAGTCTCAGCGACAAAGAGAAAATCCTGAAAGCGGCTCGGGAGAAGAGATATGTAACCTACGATGGTAGAAAAAAGATTGGCAACAGACCTATCCACAGAGACCTGGCAGGCCAGAGAGGACTGGCATGATATATTCAGACCACTAAATGAGAAAAATATGCAGCCAAGAATACAATATCCAGCTAGGCTCTCATTGAAAATAGAAGGAGAGTAAAAGCCTCCAGGACAAACAAACACTAAAGGAATTTGCAGACACGAAACCAGCCCTCCAAGAAATATTGAAAGGGGTCCTCTAAGCAAAGAGAGAACCTAAAAGCAGCATAGACCAGAAATGAACACAGATAATATATACTAACAGTCACCTTACCGGAAATACAATGGCACTAAATTCATATCTTTCAATAGTTACCCTGAATGTAAATGGCCTAAATGCCCCAATCAAAAGACACAGGCTATCAGATTGGATTAAAAAACAAGACCCATCCATACGCTGCCTGCAAGAGACACATTTTAGACCCAAAGAAACCTCCAGATTGAAAATGAGGGGGTGGAAAACCATTTACCATGCTAATGGACACCAAAAGAAAGCTGGAGTGGCAATCCTTATATCAGACAAATTCGATTTTAAACCAAAGACTGTAATAAGAGATGAGGAAGGACACTATATCCTACTTAAAGGGTCTATCCAAAAAGAAGATCTAACAATTGTAAATATCTATGCCCCTAACAGGGGAGCAGCCAATTATATAAGGCAATTAATAACAAAAGCAAAGAAACACATTAACAACAATACATTAATAGTGGGGGACTTTAACACCCCCCTGACTGAAATGGACAGATCATCTAAGCAAAAGATCAACAAGGAAATAAAGACTTTAAATGACACACTGGACCAAATGGACTTCACAGACACATTCAGAACATTCCATCCCAAAGCAACGGAATACACATTCTTCTCTAGTGCCCATGGAATATTCTCCAGAATGGATCACATCCTAGGTCACAAATCAGGTCTCAACCGGTACCAAAAGATTGGGATCATTCCCTGCATATTTTCAGACCACAATGCTTTGAAACTAGAACTCAATCACAAGGGGAAAGTCAGAAAGAACTCAAATACATGGAGGCTAAAGAGCATCCTACTAAAGAATGAATGGGTCAATCAGGAAATTAAAGAGGAATTAAAAAAATTCATGGAAACCAATGAAAATGAAAACACAACTGTCCAAAATCTTTGGGATACAGCAAAGGCAGTCCTGAGAGGAAAGTATATAGCAATACAAGCCTTTCTCAAGAAACAAGAAAGGTCTCAAATACACAACCTAACCCTACACTTAAAGGAGCTGGAGAAAGAACAGCAAAGAAAGCCTAAACCCAGCAGGAGAAGAGAAATAATCAAGAGCAGAGCAGAAATCAATGAACTAGAAACCAAAAGAACAGTAGAACAGATCAACGAAACTAGGAGCTGGTTCTTTGAAACAATTAACAAGATTGCTAAACCCCTGGCCAGATTTATCAAAAAGAAAAGAGAAATGACCCAAATCAACAAAATCAGGAATGAAAGAGGAGAGATCCCAACCAACACCAAAGAAATACAAACAATTATAACAACATATTATGAGCAACTCTATGCCAGCAAATTAGATAACCTGGAAGAAATGGATGCATTCCTAGAGATGTATCAACTACCAAAACTGAACCAGGAAGAAATAGATAACCTGAACAGACCTATAATCACTAAGGAAATTGAAGCAGTCATCAAAAGTCTCCCAACAAACAAAAGCCCAGGGCCAGATGGCTTCCCGGGGGAATTACACCAAACTTTTAAAGAAGAATTAATACCTATTCTTCTGAAACTGTTCCAAAAAATAGAAATGGAAGGAAAACTTCCAAACTCGTTTTATGAGGCCACCATTACCTTGATCCCCAAACCAGACAAAGACCCCATCAAAAAGGAGAATTACAGACCAATATCCTCGATGAACATGGATGCAAAAATTCTCACCAAAATACTAGCCAATAGGATCCACCAGAACATTAAAAGGATTATTCACCACGACCAAGTGGGATTTATCCCTGGGCTGCAAGGTTGGTTCAACATCCTCAAATCAATCAATGTGATGCAATACATTAACAAAAGAAAGAACAAGAATCATATGATCTTCTCGATAGATGCAGAAAAAGCATTTGACAAAGTACAGCATCCTTTCTTGATCAAAACTATTCAGAGTATACGGATAGAGGGTACACACCTCAATATCATAAAAGCCATCTATGAAAAACCCACAGCAAATATTCCCAATGGGGAAAAACTGAGAGCTTTCCCCTAAGGTCAGGAACATGGCAGGGATGTCCACTCTCACCACTGCTATTCAATATAGTACTAGAAGTCCTAGCCACAGCAATCAGACAACAAAAAGAAATCAAAGGCATCCAAATCGGCAAAGAAGAAGTCAAACTCTCACTCTTTGCAGATGATATGATACTGTATGTGGAAAACCCAAAAGACTCCACCCCAAAACTGCTAGAACTCATACAGGATTTCAGTAAAGTGGCAGGATATAAAATCAATGCACAGACATCAGTGGCATTCCTATATACCAACAACAAGACAGAAGGAAGAGAAATTAAGGAGTCGATCCCATTTACAATTGCACCCAAAACTGTAAGATACCTAGGAATAAATCTAACCAAAGAGGCAAAGGATCTCTACTCAGAAAACTATAAAATACTCATGAACGATATGCAGGAAGACACAAAGAAATGGAAAAAGTTCCACGCTCGTGGATCAGAAGAACAAATATTGTGAAAATGTCAATGCCATCTAGAGCAATCTACACATTCAATGCAACCCCCATCAAAATACCATCCACTTTTTTCAAAGAAATGGAACAAACAATCCTAAAATTTGTATGGAACCAGAAAAGACCCCGAATAGCCAGAGAAATGTTGAGAAAGCAAAGCAAAGCTGGCAGCATCAGAATTCCGGACTTCCAGCTCTATTTACAAAGCTGTCATCATCAAGGCAGTATGGTACTGGCACAAAAACAGACACATAGATCAATGGAACAAAATAGAGGGCCCAGAAATGGACCCTCAACTCTATGGTCAACTAATCTTTGACAAAGCAGGAAAGAATGTCCAATGGAAAAAAGACAGTCTCTTCAACTAATGGTGTTGGGAAAATTGAACAGCCACCTGCAGAAGAAGGAAACCGGACCATGGCAATAACATGCTCACCAGGCTCCTTCTAAATCGAGGATGATGTGGCTCTGATAAGAATGCCCGGATTGTGTCCCCTGAACCCCCTAACCCACACTGTCCCCTGACTCCTTGCCCAGCATCCAGAGAGCCCTGCATGAGCTGGTCTAGACATGCTCCCCAGTGTGCCCCCCTCACCCCACTCCAGCCTCTGTAGAGCCTTCCCTCCCCAGGGAGCCCATCAAGAATCTGCCCTCAGAGCCCCGAGCTGTCCCTTCATATGACCCCCATCCGGGATGACCTCACCTCCAAGCCTGGGCTCAAAGGCTACTTCCTCAGGCTCCTCTGGAAGCTCAGGTTTTGGGTCGGATTGATCTGGATCAAACTAACAGCAGGGCCATGTCACAGCCCTGTGACTGGCAAGCTCCTATGGGAACTCTTGGGACCTCCGTTTTCTACTTTGAAGATGGTGTCAGTGACTCCCACCTCAGGAGGATGTGTTGGGGATTAAAGCAGGGAGATGAAAGTGTTTGAGGGCCGGACCTTGGGGAGATGGGGTGCTGCAAGGAAGACAGGGGAGGGGATGTAGAGGAGAAAAACGCGACCTGACCTCCTCCCTGCCCAGACGTGTCCCCATTCCCCCTCCCCTGACCCAGCCATGCACCTGGACGAACACTGGAGTGGAACGTGGCGGCCAGGACGGCAAGGTGGGGGGTATACTTCATTTCTCTCTAGTCCCCAGGTCTCCATGTCCACTCGGTCCAGCGGCCCTGCCTGGCGGGAGTGGGGCTGGCCCCCGGCCTAAGAGGACGTAAGGGTCACTGACCAGACAGTGGAGATCGGGACCCGTTGGACCGACCCCACAGCAAGCCCCTCGGTGTTGCTCATGCCGGCTGAGAGGTGGGGTCCCGCGCATGCGCCGTCTGCTGGGCCGTGTGCGCGCCTGCGCAGGCGCGCCTGCGCAGGATCCACCTGCCTCCGACCGACCGTTGGTGGGAGGACCCCGCCCACCCGACCCCGCCCACCCAGAGTGCACCTGCGCCATGTCCACCCAAAAGGTGGGAGCCGATCGGCCACCCAGAACCACGCTAATGGAGTTCCTCCTCCAACCCCTCATGGGACAGTCCGCAAACTGAGGGCAGGAGACGGAGGGACTGGCCTGGGACGCACCAGGTGAACAGAGGCTAGAGGAACGGGGAGGGTTCCAGCTTCCGAGGCCAAGCTTCACCTCCCCTGGGGTTTCCTTTGGGAATGAGGGCCCCCAAGATCCTGGGGGACCATGGCCCACACTCCCGTGTGGGGCCCTTTCCTCTGGTCATCCTCGCATGGGCACACACACACACAAGGCTCTACGTGCACATTCACACACACACACACACACACACCCATCCACAAACACACAAACTAACTCCCCAGGGGGGTCAAAGGGGGCATGAACCCTGGAGGTGACAAGGGGGTCGGAAGGAAGAGGTTGGAGGCAGCGGGGTCCTGGGGTGTGGACATTGTCTCCTGGGAACATGCCCGGGGTCATAGCATGGGGGATGGGGGAGACATGCCAGGCTGATGGCCAGGGCGTCCCCAAGATGCCCAAGGGCTGTCACTGGCACCCGCATTCTAGAGACAGCCCCCTTCCAAACAGTTCACTTGGCTGGAGATGCTCCGATCCTGCTGTACCCCGATGTCCCGAGGATGTGGTCTCAGGAAAGTCACTGCATCCCAGGTGCAGGGCTGTGCCCGCACGGGGCTGCGTCTGATCTGGGAGCAGCAGGGGGACTGCGCAGGGCGACGGTGAGGACGGCGGGGCCGGGCTGTGATGCCTCCAGGCCGGGCGCTGCTCACTGTCTTTGCAGAGCCCCATGGAAGAAATTGGGGAGAAGCTGGTCAACAGGAACCTCCCTCTACGGCTGCCCAGCGTGGGGCCCGTGCAGCAGGCAGCCAGTAAGGGCTGGTGCAGGCTCAGGGGGAGCGTGGGGACGACGGCTCTCCAGGCCTGGGCTCGGGGAGGGCCAGGAGGGTCTCCTACCCCAAAGCCATCCAGGTCACCGACCCCCCGGGCTGCCACGACGGCTGTGCCCCTTACCTGGCCATAATGTCAACCCAAGGAGTCTGGGCTGCTCCCTTCACACACACCAGACACACACATATCACGCACACAAATCACACACACACTCCACCACACACACTAACACACAGACACACACAGACACACATGGACAGGAAGCCCCTTCTAGACATTTTGCATAATTCAGGGAACAGGGCAGACAAATCACCCTGCCCCGTGGGCCTCTGTTCTAGGTGGAGGTCCACCGGTAACCCTAGACAACAAAGCAGAGATGGGCACAGGACGTTGCGTGGGACGCCCTGCCGGCCTCCTCTAGATGGGGATCCCTCTGCTCTCATTGTCCGAAGGATGACGGGCCCTAGGACGAAGAAGAGCCCCTGTCTCCAAGGTGGGGGACATTTGGGGCTTTGGCGGGGCTGGGGGTGCTGGGCAGAGCCCTGGCTCCACCGCGTCTGTCATGGCTGCTGGAGGGCAGCGGTGTGGGGGCCTCTCCTGCAGGACAGGAGTGAGACAGCTGAGGCTGTGGGCCCGGGGCCTAGGGAGCGGAGGGGAGGCTGGGGGCCTCGCCTGCTCTGACCCAATCCGGGTGCCACCAGCTCACACTGGGTCCCCCAGGCCAGCTGCATGTGGGGCCTGGACAGGCCGGGCAGACATCCCCGAGAATAGTGTTGGTGTAGGAGACCCCACGGGCCTGCAAGGGGGTCAGGAAGCCGTCGGAGCAGGGGCTGGGGGCCAAGGGGCCGTGAGAGCACAGGCGGGCTGGGCCGAGGGACACTGCCCGTTCCCTCCTCCCTCATAGACTTCTGCAGCTCCTCTCTGTGCCCCAGGGCCGGGACAGAGCAGACACTGCATCTCCCCGCCCTCCTGGAGTTTCCAGTGCAGCAGGAGGGACCCCAGACAGACAGTGGATTGGGGCAGGCTCCCCTGAGGAAGGCAGGGGTGCTCACACCAGTGATGGAGAGCTCCCTCCCGTGGAGACTGCTGGCCCCCGCACCTGCTGGCTACACCTGCCCCTGCCTGGATGGCCGGTGCGGGTGGGCTGGGTGGGACTGGCCTCTGGATGGAGATTCCCCAGGGCTGCCCCAGGGGGCTGTGTGGAAGGGCAGGCCAGGCCACTGACTTTGCTTCCTGCCCGCCTACCTCCAGGGCCATCTCCTCCATTCTGGGCACCTGGCTGGACCAGTACTCAGAGGACTTCTGTCAGCCCGGACGTTCCCTGCCTCAAGCAGCTGGTGGCCCATGTGCAGCTCAACATGCCCGGTTCTGACCTGGAGCGCCATGCCCACCTTCTGATGGCCCAGTTGGAGCACGCAGAGCCGACGCAGGCTGACCCTGAGGATGAGAAGACCGGAGGTGGGTGCCTGTGGGTGTGAGGGGAAGGGTCAGGGCTGGCCCCACAGGGAGGAGCCCCAGAGGCTGGTGTGGGGGCAGGAGCAAAGACTGGGCACCAAGCGGGTGGACGGAAGTCGGGGAGACGTCCCGGGGAGGGCTCCTTCCTGGCTTCAGCTTCTCTGGGAGGCCCTGGGCTGGGCTCTGTCTTGCAAAGGCCCACGGAGAGCAGGCACGGGCTGAGCTCTTCTTCTCCTTTCTCAGCTGCTCCACCATCTGAGGAGCTAGAGCGACTCCATCTGCATCTCTAGCATGTGTCAGGAGCCAGGTGCAGGGACAGAAGCCAGGCCAGCTTCCACGGGGCTCTGCAAACACAGGAACTGTCACTCAGCTCGGAGGCCTCACAGCCCTGCCCGACGTCCTCACTGTCCCCCTGCCCAACCCCCTGCTGCTCCCAGATCAGACACACACCTGTGCGTGCACAGCCCAGAGTCTCCCAGAGATGCCCCAGGTAGGAAGGAACCCTCCCCGGGACGTCTCCCCGACTGCAGTCCACCCGCTGGGCGCTCTGAGCCCAGTCTTTGCTCCAGGCCCCACACCAGCCTCTGGGGCTCCTCCCTGTGGGGCCAGCCCCGACCCTTCCCCCCACACACTCAGGCACCCAGCCCCGGTCTTCTCACCTGAGGCTCAGCCTCCATGGGCTCCGGCTCCTGCAGCACAATCCAGTAAATGACTACCGCGGACAGTGGTCTGGGTGATGTTGGAGGCCTTCCCGGCAATCCCCAGCACCTATTTCTGGGGAACTCTGTGGGGTCACACCCTAGGTCCTGGATATGTAACGGCTATCCGCCAACCTCCAGCTGGTTTCACCCGTTGACTTCTGCAAAGACAGGAACAGGTAGCCGGCCCGGACGCATCAAACCCTGCCCAGCCAACCTCACCGTCCCCCTGCCCAGTCAGTCCCCTTGCTGCTCCCAGATCAGACACACACCTGTGCGTGCACAGCCCAGAGTCTCCCAGAGATGCCCCAGGTAGGAAGGAACCCTCCCCGGGACGTCTCCCCGACTGCAGTCCACCCGCTGGGCGCTCTGAGCCCAGTCTTTGCTCCAGGCCCCACACCAGGTTCTGTGGGCTCCTCGCTGTGGGGCCAGCCCCGACCCTTCCCCACACACCCACAGGCACCCTGCCCCAGGCTTCTCAGCCTCGGGGTTGGCCTCCATGGGCTCCGGCTCCTGGAGCACAATCCACTGAACGACTACCGCAGACAGTGGTCTGGGTGATGTCAGAGGCCTTCCCCGGCAATACTCAGCTCCTGCTCCTGGACAGCCCTATGGGGTCACGCCCCAGGTCATAGAGATGGAGTGGGTGTCTGCCATCCTCTAGTCCATTACATCCGTTGGCTACTGCAAAGACAGTGAGGGGTAGCCGGCCCGGAGGCATCACAGCCCTGCCCGGCCGTCCTCACTGTCACACTGTCCAGTCCCCCTGTTGCTCCCGGATCAGACACACACCTGTGCATGCATAGCCCAACACCCCAGACAGTGACCCATACCTGTGGAGCTCTCGGGATAAACCCTGAGCAGAAGCTCCCAGCCCCCCACACCCCATCGCACCCAGCCAGCCTTGACCTGGGGTGTGAGCATGATCCACCCACCGGGCATCGGACCCATCATCACCCTGCATGAGACCCCTGTACACACACACACACACACACACACACACACACACACACACACACACCACACACACACAGGAGGAGAGCTGGGCTGCACAGTCGGATCACAGCAGTGTCTGACTGGCCTGGCTGGCTCTGGGCCTCCCTTGTTACCTTTGGGTACCTCCAGGCAAATGGCCAGAGATGTCAGGGGTGAGACCTGACTCCGGTCTGCAGTGTAGGAAATGGCTCTCACTGTTGGCTTTTCTACCACATCCTCAGCATGTAGGGATACAGCGGGAGAACAGTTTGATCATTGGAGCATCTCTAGCCAATTGAAGGGAGTAGGGGTCTGTCTCTAGAATGTGGATGCCTATGGCAGCCCTTTGGGCATCGTGGGGACCCCTGGCCTTCAGCCTGGCAAGTTACTCCTCCCCACACCATGGCCCCAGGCATGTTTCCAAGAGTTCCCATAGGAGGTTCCTGTCACAGGGCTGTGACATGGCCCTGCTGTGGGTTTGAACCCAGGTCAATCTGACCCAAGCCTGAGCTCATGCAAGGAGCCTGAGGAAGTACCTTTGACTGGTACAGCTTAAAGTGACAGAAGCTTAACTTTTACTGAATCTACATATTAACTGTTAAATGTAAATATCATAAAGCCTGTAACAGAAAAGGGTGAAGGGTGGGGACACCTGGGTGGCTCAGTCGGTTAAAGCGTCTGCCTTCGGCTCAGGTCAGGATCTCAGGGTCGTGGGATGGAGCCCCATGCCGGGCTCCTCCAAGCTCATCAGGGAGTCAGCTGGAAGATTCTCTCTCCCAGTCCCTCTCCCCCTCCCCCTGCTCTCTCTCTCTCCTCTTCTAAAATAAATAAATGAATCTGGAAAAAAACAACAACATAAAAGAAGGTATGCTGTGGGGAGGGGGTCTAACTTCCTCCCCAGCCTACCCCTGTGGGTGACGAAGCTCTTTAGACTCCGATTTATCCTTCCTGTGTTTCTTCTTGCAGAAATAGGCAGACAACGTACATTTCCTTATCATCCTTTCTGTCTCACCTAGAAGGCTGTGTGCTTCACATGCCCTTTGGCACTTGGCTTTTTCCACTTTACAATACACCTTCATGTCATAGCACTCACCCCATGTTGGTTCACAGAGACCTTCGGGTTATTCTTTTATAGCTGCATAGGACTGTTTGTGGGTACACCATCTTTGATTCAAACAGTCTCCTGGATGTGGGCACCTAGCCAACTTCCAACAGTTTTCTATCACAAACAATGCTTTACTGAGTAACCACTGTGTGTATATATAGTTTGTATTGTCTCAGGTACTTCCTTAGGATAGATTCCTGTGAGTGGGATTTCTAGAACAAAAGACAAACGGGCAGGTAGTTAAGTTTTGTTAGATGTTGCCACATTCCCCTTTGTAATGATGGTACCATTTGCAGTCTGACAGGCAGTGCATGGGCATGCTCGTGTAGCCAAATTGTGGGTGGTGTGGCTAAGCTCTGCAATTTTTGGCAGGTTGATAGGTGATAAATGACATCTCCGCATTGTTTTAATTTGCATTTTCTTACTGTGAATGAAAATGAACATTGTATCCATTCACCAGGGCTGCCATTACAAAGCACCACAGACTTAAACATCAGAGGTGTATTCTCTCCCAGCTCTGGAGGCTGGAGTCAGATCCAGGTGTGGCAGGGCCAGTTCCTCCCAAGGCCTCTCTCCTTGGTGTGTAGATAGCCATCTTTTCCCCATGTCCCCACATGGTCGCCCCAGTTGAGAGTGTGTGTGTGTGTGTGTGTGTGTGTGTGTGTGTGTGTGTGTGTGTGTGTATACCTTAATCTCTTCTGATAAGGACCCCAGGTATGTTTAAACTGAACAATCTCACTTGGACTTAACTAACTCTTTAAAAGCCTCCATGTCTGAACAGAGTCATATTCTAAGGTTCTGGGGTCAGGACCTCAGCATAGAAATTGGTGGGGGCGGGGGGTTGGTGGAATGCAATTCATAAGAAACATCTTTTCATGTTTAGGGGTCATTTTAACTTTTTCGTGTGAATTATCTGGTTATGTCATTTGTCCTTTTTTTGTGATGCGTTTTCAGCCCTGTTTTTCTTTAATTTCTAAAAGTTTTGGTAGAGTATGGCTATTAGCCCTTGCATGTGATCTGTGTTGGAAATATTTTCTCCAGACTTGTCACTCATCTTTTGACTTTGTTTATGGCTTTATTTTTGCTATAAAAAATTTAAAAATATAGTCAAGTTATTTATCAGTACTTTCTTTTATTACATCTGGATTTTATGCATAGTTAGTGTGGCCTATGGGTTTGTAGTGGCTTGATCTGCCTGGGCTGCATGACATTGCCCAGAATCCCCAGAAGACAAAAGCCTTACGGGGCCTGTGAAATGAGCTCCTACAGTGATGTGAGGTCAACCTCCTGCCACAAACCCCTTATTTGTGAATCTATATGCCTCCTGATGGTTCTGCCTTCAGGAGTGAAATCTGATACAATTAGAAAACATTTCCCTACATCCACATCATACAGAAACCCACCAGTGATTTCTTTTGTTACTCATATGATTCCATTTCCATGTTTAGCATTGAGATTTCTGATCCATTTCATGTTTATTCCCATGCATGAGGTGAATATGCTTCATCTTAATCTTCTTCTAAATGGATATCTAGTTGTCCGGATTTATTGCCAAAAATCAATTTTTTCCCAGGATTTAAGATGTCTCCTTTGTAGAACAACCTGTGCATTCTGGCTCATGAGAGCCTACTGTATATATTTTTCTTCAAATCTGCAATCTGTAAGATTATTTTGGGTTACACAGATGTCTTTTATCTATACCACTTTTTATGGTTTCCAGCTGTATTATGAGAATTGCAAAAATACCATAAAATTTCAAATGTGGCTCCCATCTTGTTAAGCAAGGTGATCATAGCTGTTTTCACAATCTGTGTGGTCCTGATGTGTGTGTCTACCCCCAATACTCATGTTGACGTCCTAGCCCCCAGTACGATCGCACTGGGAAGTGAGCCCTTGGAAGGGGACTAGGTCATGACGGTGGAGCCTCTTGAATGGAATCCATGCCCTTATGAAAGAGACCCCACAGCAGAACTTCCCTACCCCTTCCACCATGAGGACACTGTGAGAGGTCTGTGACCCACGAGAGGCCCTCCTTGACCCTGCTAGCACCCTGACTAGAACTTTTCGCTACCAGAACTGAGAAATAAATGCCTGCTGTTTATAAGCCACCCAGTGTGTGGTATTTCTGTGATATCAGCCCAAGTGGACTACGAGAGCCTGCCTTGTAATTCCAACGCAGGGAGCATTGGTGGGTCTGCTTCCCTTATCTCTCTTCTGCTGTGATTCTCTTCTTTCATCTTTGTCTCCTCAAATGTTGCGTCAGGAAACTGTACTTGAAAAAACATGATGAACAGGATTAATTTGAAGAGTAGGGTGATATTTTTGTCCTTGTATCCCATCTTCTTCTGCCAGGCATTGGGGAAGCTGGTAGTCACGGGACACCCTAATCCGTGTTCGAGGCCTGAGACTCCCCAGGTCCTGGGGTGGTGCAAAGTTGAGCTGCACATTTGTACAAGGGCTGGTTTCCTTTTGTTCACCAGTAAACTCATCTCCCAAGCAGGGGCTGGAGTGGTGGCCTAGCAGAGGTCCCTCCTTAAAAAGGCCTGGCAAGACAAATGGCTTCATCTTTCCTCCACCCACCAAATCTTCCTTGTCTTTGTGTTGATAGAACCCCTGGAAGCCAGCCAGCAAAGGGGTCTGGAAATGTAGTCTGAACATTCCACCACTCCCTCCAACCTCCCAAGGAAGGACCTTCCTAGCCACCTCCCCTTGGATTTCAGGGGCTCAGACAGATCCTACCAAGCCCTCTGTCCTCTGCTCCCAGCTAGGGGCTCAGATGATCCAGGGCTGAGAAGCCAGGCCCATACAGATCTCCGATGGGACGTTGGGGGCTGTGCAGCTCCTGGGGTGTCTGGCCAGGGTCATGGAGTGCAGAGGTGGGAGGCAGCAAGGCCAAGGTGGGCGAGAGGGTGGAGTGGAGCGACAGAAGGAACGGGACATTCCGGGCTGGGTGCTGACTGGGGGTGGGGGCAGGAGGCCAAGACCCACAGAGCAGGATAATGGGTCAGCCAGGAAGGGGTGGGAGCTTTTTCAAAAAATTTTGGTTTCTATTTTTTTTTTTTTTTTTTTTTTTAAGATTGAAACAAAAGATCGAACCTTCAGCTTCTGGAAGAACTGTCTGTGCCTCCGCTGGGACTTGGCCTTGGCCTACTGCCAGCCAGGGTTAAGGACCAGGGTTACTGGCCTACCCAGACTGAGCAAGGCTCAAGAGTGTTGAATCCCCAGGGAGGAGTGCAGGTGGTGTGACTGGGAATGGGATGCTCATTCTGGAAGCTTCCAGTGGAAGGAAGCATACAGAACCAGGGATTGGCATGGCAGCGTTGACAAAGAACGCTTTGTGTGTGCTTGGCACACATTCGCCAGGGGCCCACTCCCCCTTCTCTAGCACATCTGGGCAGGGCACAGAGGCCACCACTGAATAATAATGCCACCCGCCCTTGGGTAATTTCCCCACCTTGCAAAAAGGGAGGCCAGGATGGTGTCGTGGCGATTAGTGGCCGCCCACAGAGACCCATGCAGAGACATATAAATGGGTATTCAGGGGCTGGAGGCACTGCACACCCCTGGCCCCGAGGCATGTGTGCTGGTGTGCAGATACCTGCAAGGATGAGGCTGTCCTGTGAGCTGTCCTGCTGGCTCTGGTCTCAGTGCCTAAGACCCAGGCAGTGTGGCTCAGGAGGCTGGACCCTAAGCCGGTAACAACACTCCTGTGGGTCCTAGGGGCCCAGGCCCCTCCCGTGGGGCCACACAACCTCTGGGTTACCCTCCCAGAGCCAACCCAGACCAGCACTGGCTATGGGGGGATGGGCTAGCCTGAGGAAGGGGCCCTGGGTTCCCAGATAGAGAGAGGATGCCTCCAAGGGCTTGAGGGACTGGCCCCCCTCACCTGCTCCTCCTCCACCAGCTTCTGGGGTCCTGGGATGTTTTTGCCGTGGCCTCAGGTGAGAAGGGCTTTGCGTTGGAGAAGGCCACGAAGAACGTCGAGGGCGTCATGGTGACCCTTACTCCAGAAAACAACCTGAAAATGTTGTCCTCCAGGCACAGGTGAGTGCGGTGTGTGCCCTGTGTCTGGGTGGGACTCATGCCGGGGTGGGAGAGGCCTCCTGGGCAAATCCTTCTCAAGCTACTGCTTGAAGTGGGTCATGCCTTGTGCTGAAGAGCCGCGGGTTCTTGGGGGACTCCAGGTACCCTCCCTCGCATTCCTGCATCTGCCTGCAGGAGATGTGGGGCCCAGGTGTACCTGGGCCAGGCCTGGCCTTGGGACAAGCAAGGGCAGGGGAGGTCTGGGGTAAGATGGCAGCTCCACGGTGTTGGGTGAGCTTGGTCCCACGGGCCATGGTGTTGGCCCCAAAGCCACGTGGCTGGGTCGTCCCAGTGAAGCTGGTGGAATCAGACATCCAAATACAGAAGCTGGGCCTCTGGAGGGCCTTGGGCCCTATGCAAAGCCAAAGATGCCATAGGAGCCATGGGGATGCCACAAGGCTCAGAGCCGATTTTTGGCATCTGCTCAACGGAATGATTGGTCAGCAGCCTCTCCTGGTGCCAGTTTCAAGGCGCATCTCTGTCCAGGGACCTGGGCCAGACGCTGATTTGGAGAGGTGGATTGTGCTGAGGGCCCCCTGCAGATACACATTCGGATCAGGGCTTGGAGGAGAGGCAAGTGGGCCTCTCACGTTTTGTTGTGTAATGAAATTTCATTCGTTGGCCTTTGGACAGCAAACATACTTGCATGGCTCAAAAATCAGGGTTCCTCAGGGTGTACCGTGGGGGTCCTTCCCCACCTGCCTCAGCCAGCCCGTCTCCTCCCTGAGGGTAGCCCGTGTTAGGGACGTGGGGGCAGGCACACACCAGCACCCATGTGTCATTTGCCCACGCACGCTGGGGGGTTGTTCCGATCAGTCCACAGAGGCTCTGCTCTCTTTTAAAACATTTCAAAGTTTGTTCTCTTTTGTCTTTATGACATTTTTCAAAGTTGTAGGAAGATAAACACAGCGCAGAGATTTACTGTCCTCGCTACTTCTAAGCGCACAGCACAAGGGCGTCAAGCACATTCACACTGTTGTGCAGCCGACCCCCTCCATCCGTTTCCGTTGAACACGGACCCCTCCCCTCCCCTGCCCCTATTTCTGTGGGTCTGACTCCTCTGGGGCCTCCGGGGAGTGGATCCTTGGGGATTGGTCTGTCTGCGCCGGGGACCGGGCTGATCTCACTCGGCACCGTGTCCTCCACGTTCATCCGCGTTGTAGCCGGTGTCGGGATTTCCTCCCTTTTTAAGGCTGAATTATGTTCCATGGTGTGGACAGGCCACATGGTTTCTTCCACCGTCTGGTTCGTCAATGGCACTGTCATAAACATGGGTGTGCAAGTCTCCCTTCTGTTCTCCTGCGTGTGCGCCCTGCAGGGGATCGCTGGGCCGTACAGTGATGCCCTTTCGCATTTACCAGGGCGCTCTGCTCTTTTGGATCGCTGTGTGAGACTCCATAGGCCTTCTGCCAGGCTCTGCTGCTCGACAGACAGTGCTCTCCAATCTTCGGCAACTGGAAACACCTTTTGTGGCGTGGGTCCTGGTGCTCTCGCCTCCAAGAGGTCCCCACGTGGCAGGTTCCCTGAACCAGCGCCCCGGCATTCCCGTGCTCTTGCTTCCATGACATCTGATAGGCAACAGATGGCCCCCTTCAGCTTCTACGTGGCCCTTCTAAGGACGGGAGCGTCGCAGCGTACGTGCTCCCTGCCCAACGCACTGCCTGGTCACATCTCTGGTATGTTTTCCTCTAAGGTGTGTTTTTCCTCCTTTGTAAGAACCCTTAAGGATTAGGAATATGAGGCGCTTGTCTGTGACAGAAACCAGTTGCAAATATACTTCCCAGTTTGTCATTTTTCTTATAACATTGAGGAGGACTTTTTTTTTTTCATACATGAAGGATTTCTTTCCATTTCTCTGAGGATGCACACTAGCTTTCTCTTTGCGGGGCTCCTGGCTTTTGTGACACCGTCAGTTAGGAAACGGCTTGCAACTCCCTGGTGCTTCTGGCATCTTCGCTGCATTTGGGATTTGACCCTGGGAAAATAGGAGGAACCAGTTGGTTTTTTCTAGATCACTACCCAATTTCTAACGTCATTAATCGAATTGCCTCTCTGTCCTCCACGGACTCCGGCTGACTTTGTCACGTGCTAAATTCCCATGCTCCCATTTTGCTTTATTATTGGACTTTTTTTTTTTAGGATTTATTTATTTATTCTTGAGAGAGTGAGAGAGCACGAGCGGGAGGGGCGGAGGGAGGGGTCGAGAATCTCAAGCAGAGTGTGTGCTGAGCGCGGAGCCCAACTCAGTCTCACGATCACGAGATCACAACCTGAGCCAAAACCAAGAGTTGGACGCTTGATGGACGGAGCCACCCAGGCGCCCCTGTTTCTGGACTTCCCATTCATTCCTTTGATCAGTCTTCTGATTTTCCAAACCCCGTTGTTTCACCTGTTGCAGCTTTGTGCCCCACTGCCTCAGTTTACTGGATGGCTCTTGCCTGTTGTTCTTCCTTCTGGAATTTCCCAGCCATGAGCTCATCTTAGTGAGCAAAGACCGCTGCATTTCTGTGGTTGGTTCACTTTATGGACTGACCGCTTCGGGGACGTAGGCCCCTTTGGATACTGGGTGCCTTTACCCAAAATTACAGACGACCCTGTGTTTGTCCGAGGCTCCTTTTGTGCCCGTCACGTGGCTTCTAGCGCGCGAGGCCTCTTGGGAGGTGGAAGGAAGTCGATTTGCACTTTGCAGGGCTCTCGTGTCTGCTCATTCCCCGGCCAGGTTGGATTCGGTGCAGAAGAAGGCTTCCGGGCAACGGGCACCATCAGCGGCAGCCAGGATCCCCTGCGCGGCATGCTGGTGGCTGGCCAGGTGCAGTTGGTAGGACCCTTGTCTCTTCTGGGCCTGAGTCCAGACCCTGAGCCGAGGACAGACGATCGCTCTTCCAGCTTGGAGAGGCGTGACGTGAACGTGGTGGAGCTGCTGAGACAGAGCTCTGGATGGGTGTTTGAGAACTCCTGTAAGGCGACGGCCTCCACGGTCTCATGCGGGGCGTGGGGCACGGGGCGGTGCGGGATGGGCTGGCTTTCCGGGCCCTCCCTAGTGGGATCCACCACCGACAGCCTGGGCTGGCGTCCCCTGCCGCCTGGCCAATGCCGTGGGATGGGGAGCGGGCCCATCCCCGACACTTCCACTAGAAAGTGAAAGGATGCATTTTGTCAGAGTTTGGAAGACAGAGGGCTCACCCTGGCGTGCCCCGCGGTGACCCTGGGCCTCCGTCGGGGGTGGTGCCCCCGAGGGGACATGATCGGTGGAGTGTTCCCCCCGGCATGAGTTGGGACAGGCACTCGCCGGGCATCTGTTCCTGAGGCCCTCTGTGTGCTGGCTCTGGGGTCAATGGGACAATGCTTTCCGGGGGGGCCTCTCGTGAGGTCTGATGCTCCGCCCTGGGGGGGTGCACGTATTTCCTAGGCCTAGGAGTGTTGGACTATCGGGGGCTGGGCACCAATGTCAGGGACTACGCCATTGTGTTCACCCAGCTAGAGTTCAAGGACGAGGCGTTCAACACCGTGGAGCTGTACAGTAAGTGGTGGACACCACGGGCCGGCCCCACAAACTCCCTGCCACGGGCGGCCAGGCTGGGCAACCTCCCACTGACTGTGCTGAGCCCCGGGCCTCCAGGGTCCTAGAGCAGCATCCCTGCCCTTCAGCCCCCTGCAGGAGGGGTGGCTGGGGCACGGGGCACACGTGGTGAGGGCTCCCCTCCCGCCCCACAGGCCGGACAGAGCTGGCCAGCCAGGAGGCCCTGCGCCTCTTTGCTAGGTGGAGCCAGTCCTGGGCTTCCTGTCTCAGCAGCAGGCCACATTGAGGCCGGACCGTGAGTGTCACCCGATGCCCACGGGCCCCTGGCTGACTTCTGTGGGTCTCGGGGTCCCTCCGAGCCTCAGGGAGTCAGGCAGGGTGGGGGTGGGGAGCTCTACACGGAGTCCCCTGCTCCTGCCCAAAGCCAGGCCTGCAGGGCCGGCCCCGTCTCGGGCGAGGCCGTGGGCAGAGCGGGGTGGCCGCGGTGTGTCCTGGGTGCCCACCCTCACAAGTCCTCTTACCCCCCAGTCACCTGTGCGCACAAGGCTTTCCAGGTCAGCTGTCCTCCTGAGCATCACCCCAGATCCGACACCCCAGAGCTCTGCCCCGAGAAGGCCCGGGGCCCGGGACGGGGCTGACACCCCTCGAGGTGAATCTGGGGTCCTGCAACGCTCTGCTTGGGTTTCAGTGAATGCATCGACCTCCCGGTGGGACTGTGCCCGCCAAGTCCTGTGAGGCTGGCCAGGCGCTGGCCTCCTTGCTCAGCCGCCTGGGAGCTTGGTGTGGGGCGGGCTGCTCTCAGGACTCACGGCAGTTCCAAATAAAACGATCCCACAAGGCCTTACAGATGCCTCTCACCTGTGTGCCGAGGGCGGACGGCAATGTCAGACGGGGCGCTGCCCTCTCGGGGCTCCGGTCGGTGCAGGGGAGGAGGTGGGCGTGGGGCTCACCGAGGGCTGGGCCATACAGCCCAGAACCAGCTCTGGGTGGGGGGCACGTGGACGTGGGTCTTGGCTCCTGAGTGGGGGCTGGGCTGGGGGCAGCTGCTCCGCAAGCAGAGGTCACCACAGTCCCTGGGCTGGAAGGAGGACTGTCTGAGTTAGAGCAGACTCTCGGGGGTCTGGACAGGTGCGGGCTGACGCAGTGGGCGTGGGTGCCCACCAGGGTGCACGGCTGGGGTGCCACAGTGTCCAGGGCACAAGAGTGTGGCTTTCCCAGGCCTGGAGCTTTGGGGCCAGGGCAGGGGGCAGGATTCCCGAGGGACCGAGCCTGTGGCTCCTCCTGTGGTCTGGTGGGGCCGTGCCTGACGTCGTGGGGGGGGGTGCCCATCACTCACGGAGGGGGGCGGTGCGTGCAGGCTAGGGGTGGGCACGCTCACACACATCCAGCAGCCCTGTCCGTCAGCACCTGCTCGGGACGGAGAGCCCTGCTGTCACGCTGGTGCCATCTGTGCCCCATCGTCACCGTGGTCCTGCTTCTCACGTGCAAATATCTCTATGAAGTGACTCCCAGGGACGCCTCCCGGCTGCTTGCCTCTCTTCCGCGGGGGCTAGGATGGGAGGCCCAGGGGTCTCACAGGGGAACACGATGGCCTTCAAATTCAGGCAGCACCCGCCAGGCCGAGCCCCTAGGCCGCCCGCCTGTGTCCCAAAGCCCCTCTCCCCCCCCATTGACCCACCCCAGGCTGGCTCAAGGCTCTGGGGTGGCTGGACACCTACGGCAGGGTCAGGTGGGTGGGGAGACTTAAACTCAGTGCCCCGGTGGCCGAGGAAGGAGGGTGACAATGGGACCAGGGAGGCTGACGTGTGTGCTGGTCTTGGCGCTTATGCCTGCTACGGGGTCCCGGCCGCAGGAACAGCTACCCAGGGAGTCCCACAACCTCAACTGGAACAAGGTGAGCCACACACCTGCGTTCCCCAAGGCTGACAGCCAGGCCGACCGGGGCCAGGCATGCAGTGTGTGTGGTGGCTGGAAGATCACTCCCTGAAAATCTCCAAAAGGCCATCCTGGAACAGGGGGCAGTGCCGCAAGGGCGGAAGGGGTTTCAGGCCCTGGCCTCTCTCTGAGGAGCTGGTGGCCACGCAAGAGGGGGGAGGGCCGAGGGCCCCAGGCAGGTGCTGCCTCAGGGCACCGGGGATGCTAGGTGGGCAGAGGCCGAACGAGCAGAGCGTGTTCCAGAACAACCAGATGACTGGCAGGTGGAAGGTCCTAGTGGAGGTGGCCGTGGGAACTGACTCCCCGGGAATGTGGGTTTGTGGCAGGAAGTCAGAGGGATGGGGCCGAGGGCCGAGCTGGAAGGAAGGGGGAGGCCTTTCACGGGAAGGGAATTCCAGCACATGGTAAGCACAGCCCAGCCCTCGGGGCCCCAGCACACCCGGCACCTGCCCGCCAAGGCCCAGAGGGGCAGCCGGGGCCCTGTGCAGGGGCTGTGCCGACCTGTGGGTGCTGGACCCGCCCCGGGCCTCAGGCCAATGTCAGTGTCCGGTGGCTTCCTGAGGGCCCGGCTGGGAGCCTGGCACGGGCAGCTACGCCAGCACGCTCTCCACAGTTTTCAGGGTTCTGGTACATTCTGGCTGTCGCCTCTGAGGGCCAGAGATTCTTGCCAGGCAGAGACAGGAGGAAGCTGGGGGCATCGATGTTGGAGGTCCACAAAGCGGGCCAGCTGAAGGTGGTCCTTGCCTTCAGCCGGTGAGTGGACCGGGGTGGGGGCCCAGCACACTCTTCACGGAGCCCTGACCACAAACAGCCCAGACATCTCCCTGTCAAGAGGGGAAAGGGAGCCGGGGGCGGGGGGAGCCAGACCCACGATCACCCGCACATCTGACAGACCATCTCTGCGGCCCCGAAACCCTTCCTGCCCCTAAAAATTAAGGCCTGATTTTGGGAGAGGCCACCACGTACACGGGAGCACTCGGCAGAGAGTGGGTGTTCCGAGGGTTTCCCTTGAGCTGTGGGACTGACCCTGCACCAAACTGGAAAATTCCAGGAAACCAGAGCCAACAAAGGGCTCCCGCCTTGCCCCCCCCCCCCCCCAGGTCACAGGGGTGTCAGTCACACACATTAATTCTGCGGAAAGATAGGAAAAAGGCGATGTTCAGGAATACTTGTGTGTATGAAGGCCTGGAGAGAAAGACCTGGGGGTGGGCGTGTCCCCGGCTTCATGGCCACAGGCCCGGGAGAGGCCGCTCCTCTGTCCCAGGGCTGGGTGGATGGGATGGACAGCGGCCCACGGGGCGGGCAGCAGGCCACGGTCCCAGAGCCCACAAGCATGCAAGTGCCCGCAGCCTAGGCCTGGAAGGTGGTTGGGTGTGTGGGAGGGACTCCTGACCCTTCCCAGTTGCCCCTGCTGTGCAGGCCTGATCGGGCGGCCCCACGCTTCTCTTCCGGTCCAGTGAAGGGGGTCGAGGGCTTCCACGTGCTGTCCACTGACTACATCTACGGCGTGGTCTACGTGCGCCTGGGCCGGGCCGGCCGGACCTCTAAGACCCTGCTGCTCCTCAGTGAGTCCAGTGGAAAACTCTGGGGAGGGGGCGTGCGGAGTGCGGGTCAGGTGGGGGACGGAGGGGCGACAATCTCAGAGGGCAAGGTATGGAAGCACCTGCCTCAGCTCGGGCTCCCTGACAGAGCACCACAGACCGCACCGCACGGGCGCCCGCGATGGACATTGATCCTCACGGCTCAGCACGCCGACCTGGCGAATTCC
Organism: Eumetopias jubatus; assembly: GCF_037043125.1. NCBI lineage: Eukaryota > Metazoa > Chordata > Mammalia > Carnivora > Otariidae > Eumetopias > Eumetopias jubatus. The sequence continues at coordinate 2,573,149 of NW_028274826.1, forward strand.
GGGGAGGTCCCCATTCCTGGTTTGCAGATGGCCGCCTCTTCACTATGTCAAGTGTCGGGGAGAGGGCTCCGGTGTCTTCCTCTTCTTATACGGGCACTGACCCCATCATGAGCACCCAGCTAACCCCACACACCTCCCAAGGCCCCAGGATGTCACACCATCCCTCTGGGGCTCTGATGGATGAATTTGGGGGGACACGAACACACATCCGTTCCTGTCACGGCCCTTGCGCTGCGGGCTGGCAGGAAGTGGGAAGTAGGAGGTCAGGGCCGGGACACACACAGCAAACGGGTGGCCAGGTGGGCGGGCGGAGCGCGGCGCCCGGACGGGGGGACCGGGTGGGCGGGTCTCTGGTGTGGCTGCCACGGGGCTGAGTGGGGGCGGCCAGTGCACGGGCGGAGCCCAGAGGGCAAGAGGCCCGGAGTGGGACTGACCCTCTGCATGGAGGCAGGGGACCCCCTGGGCTGAGGGCAGGATCGGGGGAGCAGGGGGAGGTGGTGAAGGGAGGGTGGGCGGGGAGCTGCTGTCCAGGGAGGGGTGGGGGGAAGGGGGCACAAACCCACTTCGGGGCACCGAGGCCTGCAGGACCGCCATCGGAGAGGTCGGAGGGGTCCCGTGGAGTCTCCGTGGAGGAGGGCGTGGCCAGGAGCGCAGCGGGAGGGGCAGCAGGCTCCGGCCCATGGGTCCTGTGAGCAGAGGGGCCTCCCCAAGTGGCCCTGTGTGGTGCCCGCCTTGGGACTGCACTGGGGACACCCCCCTACCTCGGAGCACAGAGGGGACAGAGGCACACTCCCCATCACCCGCCTGCTGCCCCCTCCCTTGGCAGCACACTGGCTTCTCTGTCCTGCCAGCTTGGAGGGCGCTGCGGTGGCCACGGGCTCGGGGACGGCCCCAGAGGGCCAGAGCTGGGGACTCTGACCTTGTGACTCTGCTTTCAACAGCAGGCAGACAGAGCAGGTCCAGCTTCCCGAGCATGAAAAAATTCGTAGACATACGTGACATTTGATAGCTCGCAAACGGTGTGACTGTTCTCCCAAAGATGGTAACAGACGGCCACGGGCCTTCCCGTGCAGGCCAACAGCACGCCCGGCCCCCATCCATCCCGTCGAGCTCAGTGCTTCTCTCCCTCCTGCAGCCTCGTGTGCCCACACCATCCTGCCCTGAGAGCCCGCGTCCACCCACCCGTCCCCTCGGGGCTCCACCCGCGGTCCCCCTTGACCCCGGGAACATCGCTCAAGACTGCAGGTCTGCACAGCCAATGGCCTATTGGGACGCGTTGGAATACCCCAGGCCACTGATGGGGTGAAGTCCAGGGCCATGGCCGTAGCCCAAGCGGGATCCTTTATGATCTTGGAGAGATGGGGATAGGAAGGCGGTAGGAGGGCAGGTGTTGGCCAGGCAGGAGGATGCCCGACCGGACCCATTCTGCCCACGCCCTCCAGATTCCGTGGGGGAAAGAGTCTGCCACACTTCTCTGCTGGGAAGTAGACCACGGCTCTTGGACCAATGTCGTCCTTCTGTATGCGTCCCACAGCGCGTCTGCCACCAGTCCCCGTGGGCCCTGACGTCCTACACTTCCTCAGGAAGTCTTCCACTTATTCGCCCAACATTTCCAAGCACCCGTGACATGCCAGGCACGTGCTAGCTGCCGGAGAGAGGCAAACTGGCAAATTCAGTTTCAGACATCTGATGCCAGGACAGGCTCGCACCAGCGCAGCCGCCCTTCACACGACCGCAGACTCGGGGAAAAGTGTCTGGAGAGAGTGCAAAACAACGGCAGGTCTGACTCACGCCGGGTGGAGCAGGAGGGGTCAGGGAGGGCTTCTCGGAGGAAGGGACATTCGGAAGAGAGCTGAGGCACAGAGGTAGTTAGGGAAGTTGGGTGGGCTTCCGCGGAAGAGGAGACCACTTGTGAAAAACCCCAGAGTGGTGGAAGCGGAGGGAAGGGTGAGGGGGGGAGAGCACAGGCCGTGGAGGGAGGTTCAGTCCGAGGACAGGGAGCCCCGGGCAGGCTCGGGGGCTGAGCTTGGAGCCCAGGACCCCGAAACGGAGATGCCACGTGGGGGGCTGGAGTTCAGAGGACAGAGAGATGTGGAAGCCGGACACGTGGAGTCACCAGTATGTAGTGGGCGATGCAATTCGCTGGTGCGGTTAGGGCCACCCGAGGAGAACACAGTAGAATGGCATCAGTCAGCTACTGCCACGTAAGGACCACCCACAGGATCTCTGTGCTATGAACCGACACGAATGTACTTAGCTTTCCCGTCTGGGCAGCGTGGGGTCAGGTGGCGCAGGCCGGCCCTGCTGGGCGGCGGGGGTCTCCGCAGCTTGCGCCCGCCTTGGGGGGTGACTGTCCGTGACTGGTTCGTGCCGGCTCTGCAGCCATTGTCCCCCTCCCACCGAGGGCGGCCACGTCCCGCTCGTCTCACGGCCACGCCGAGGCCACAGCAGGCGAGGCCACAGCAGGCTGGGAGGAAGGGCTCAGCACAGGACTGCATTTCTGCCTCAGCGGCTAAGTGAAGCATGTCGAGGGGCCAAACCCCAAGTGCAGAAGGGCCTGCACAGAGTCTGTCGAGGGTCACAGCCCTGGGCACGCGCAGGAGCCCAGGCTGAACCCAGCTCTGTGTCCTCACACAAGGGCTGCACCCAGGCCTTGCGTGGGCTGTGGGTGGGGTGGGGTGGGAGGGTGTCACTGTATAGATGGGGCATGGGGGGGGTCAGCATTGAACAGCTGGGGGAGGGGCCCTCGCGGCTGGGGCTCTTGTCTGAGGAGGAAGTTGGGTGAGGGGACCCCGGCCATGGTGACCTCACTTCCCTGACAACAGAGCCCATCAGAATTTGGAACCCAGGTAACCAGGAACCCACATTCCAGAGACAGCCCCCGGCCCAGCTCATTACATTGCAGATAGTGAAACTAAGATGTTCGCGTGCTGCGTTCCCAGATCCGGAGGTTGCCGACGGAAGAAAGCGCGCCCAGCAAATGCTGTCTCAAGATGTCCTTTCAGGGCTCCCCACCGCCTCTGGCCGTTTGGTCGGAAAGACCACAAGGTGACACCAGGAGTCCCAGAGCCGGCCACCCAGCCCCACAGGGTCTAATCCACCTGTGCAGCCCCAGGTCCCCACCCGTGTGTGTGTGTGTGTGTGTGTGTGTATGTGTGTGTGTGTGTGAAGAGGGGTCATGTAGGGTGGGCCAACCCCATTCAAGAGCAGGCTGATGAGGGGTCAGATACCCAGTGGGCAGGTCTTGTTCAAGGTCAAGGGTGGCTGGGTGGGACGGGGTGTGCGCGGATGCGAGCTTCTGCCCTGGGTTTATCCCAATTGCCCTGGAGCGGGGGTCACTGTACCGCGTGCAGGGCTGGGCACGCAGAGATGTGTCTGATCTGGGAGCAGGAGGGGGACAGGGCAGGGGGACAGGGAGGCTGGCTGGGCAGGGCTGTGATGCCTCTGGGCCGGCTACCCGTCCCTGTCTTTGCAGACCACGGATGAAATCGGGAGGAGGCTGGCAGACAGCCATGATATTTCCGCGACCTGGGGCGTGACCCCACAGGGGTCCCCAGGAGCAGGTGCTGGGGATTGCGGGGGAAGGCCTCCGACACCACCCAGACCACTGTCCCTGGTGGTCATTGACTGGATTGTGCTCCAGGAATGGAGCCCACGGAGACCGAGCTCGAGGCTGAGAAGCCTGGGGCGGGGTGCTTGTGGGTGTGTGGGGACGGGTCGTGGCAGGCCCCACAGGGAGGAGCCCCGAGAGGCTGGTGTGGGGCCAGGAGCAAAGACTGTGTGCAGAGCACCCAGCGGGTGGACTGCAGTCGGGGAGACGTCCCGGGGAGGGCTCCTTCCTGGCTGCGGCTTCTCTGGGAGGCTCTGGGCTGGGCTCTGTCTTGCAAATACCCACGGAGAGCAGGCACGGGGGTGAGCTTTTCTCCTCTCACAGATGTTCCACGACCTAAGGAGCTAGAGCCGGCTCCAACTCCATCAGCAGCTCTGCAGGGAGGGGTGGTGCCTGCAGAGACTTCAGCAGGAGCCCAGGAGCCGGCAGTTGACCCGGCACCTGCCCACGGAGAGCCTGACGCCGACCAGGAAGGGCCTGCTCGAGAACCTGTGCCCGGAGAGCCTGCCCCTGTTCCTGCCACTGTTCCTGCCGGAGCCAGGGCCCCTGTGCCTGCCCCGAACTGTGGCCCTGCTCCTTGCCCAGACCCCGCTCCTGCCCTGGATCCTGACCTGTCCCTACCCCTGCCAGTGCCCCTGTCCCTGCCCCTGACCCAGATACTGCCTTGGTTCCTCTATGTGCCATTGCTGCAGACCCTGTCCCTCCCCTTGCACCTGCCCCTTCCCCTTCCCCTGCTTGTGCTCCTGTTCTGGCCCCTGACCCAAGTCCTGCCCCTTCCCCTGCCCATGCCTGTGTCCCTGTTTTCGCCTCTGACCCAAATCTTGCCCCCACTCATGTCCCTGCCCCTGCCCGTGCCCCTGCAGCTGCCACTTCCCCAGCACCTGCCTGTGCACCTGTTCTTGCCCCTGCTCCGGATCCTGACCCAGCCCCTGGCCTGGAGCCTGCCCCTTCCCTTGCCCCTGCCTGTGCTCCGATTCTTGCCCCTGACCCGGGTTCTGCCCCTGCCCCTGCCTCTTCCGCGACGTGTGCACCTGTTCTTGCCCCTGACCCAGCCCCTGGCCTGGATCCTGCCCCTTCCCCTGCCCCTGGCTCTATTCCTGTTCTTGCCCCTGTCCCGGCTTCTGCCCCTGCACCTGCCCCTTCCCCGACGTGTGCAACTGTTCTTGCCCCTGACCCAGCTCCTGCCCTGGATCCTGCCCCTTCCCCTGCCCCTGCCTGTATTCCTGTTCTTGCCCCTGTCCCGGGTTCTGCCCCTGCAACTGTCCATTCCCCTGCTCCTCCCTGTGCTCCGGTGCTTGCCTCTGACCCAGCTCCTTCCCCTTTCCCTACCCGTTTCCCTGCCCCTGCATGTGCACCCATTCCTGCCCATGACCCACCTCCTGCCCCTGCACCTGTCCGTTCCTCTACCTGTGTCCCTGTCCCTGCCCCTGCAAGAGCCTATGCCCCTTCCCCTGCCTGGGTCCCTGTTCCTGCCCCTGCCCCTGCCAGAGCCGATGCCCTTTCCCCTGCTTTCCAGCACCGCGGGCCCTTCCCTTGGCCCTGCCTGTGCTCCTGTACTTGCCCATGACCCAGCTCCTACCGTGGATCCGGACCCTGTCCCTGCTCTTGTATCTGGCTCTGCTCTTGCATCTGGCCCTGCCCCTCCTCCTGTTCCTGCAGGGCTCCCAGAACCACAGCCAGAGCCCACATCCTCGTGGGGAGAGCCCCTTGTACAATTCCCCTTATTTCCATCACCCGACCCTGATGCCCCGCCAGATTGTTTCATCCCCTCCCCCTGTGTTCTTTCTCTCTGGTACATATTAACTGTTATATTATCTTTCCTTATCCTCTACGCTGTTTATTATTTATTTTAAATAAAATTAATTGTTTTCTGTTGGACAAGTCTGTAGCATTAATTATATTCCCAATGCTGTGCCACCGCACCCCAGAACATTGCTGCACAATATCTGCTTCCGCAAAGGACACCCTGAAACAGAAGGCCTCCCTGCCCGTTCCTCCCCGAGCCCAGCCCCTGGCGAACCCTAAGCTGCTTTCTCTCTCTGTTCCTTTCCTGGGTGTTTCCTGTACGTGGAGTCACACAATAGGGGCCTTTGTGTCTGCCCCCCTATTTTCAAAGGGAACTCGTTTCCTTCTGTGTTTATTGGACACAGAATTTCCCTTATTCGATATTGAAATGCCTGGGGCTTACAGATCAGACGTAATCAGAGAGGCCACTTTAGGAATTATGGGCACAATCTTGGGGCCGAGACCCCTGTTCCTGCTGGGACACCTCAGCCTGACCCCAGACAGGACAGGGCTGGTTCCTCCTGTGGCCCACACAGAAACCAGGGAAATGCAGAAAGCTGGAAGACACACCCCAAAGGGGAATGCATTGCTCACAACCCCAGGCCAGAGAAAGGTTTCAGCGGACTCTGGTCCAAACCATGCTCCAAGTCACTGGGTTCCACAGGGAGAGACCACACGCATGCAAGTCCAAGTGGGGACAGGCACGGGGGGAATCAGAGAAGCGGAGCTACCAGGTAAGGACTCTGGCAAAACAAAAATCTCTATGGAGGCAGCGCTGGTCACCCTCAGACCGGCAGGTGTCTGGTCTGGGGACCAGCAGCCCTGGGGAGAACGTGAGGAAGCGGAGGTCCTCTGGAGGAAAGGGTGACGGCACCCCTGTCTGGGAGGACAGTGCGCAGCACCCATCCCAGCCTGCAGGTGCACCCATCACCTACTGTGGGCAGCTCAATCCCAGCTTGTTGAAGGGAAGACCCGTGTCCATAATCCCCTATTTGCAACAGAATCCATAAAGGGGAGTTTGTGGGTCAACACGTATACAGTGTTTAAGGTACAAGTCTCGAATTCCAACATCCATGGTCTGCTTGTCCACCTTGAGCCTTGTTTGGGAAGCAGGGGTGGGGACGCCCGGGGCTGTGACCTGTGGGAGGGGTGGGGAGGGCGAGCTCTGAATGGAGTGACCAAAGCACACGGGGTGACCTGCCCAGGAGGGACCCTCTTGGTCCCCAGCCCCTCTCCTGACCTCGTGCACGATGGCGAGGGTGTGATGATGAAGGTGCTGGCCCTTGGCTGGCGAGTTCCGTAGCTGGTGTCGGAGCTGCTCAGGCTGCACACCGGGCTCTGATCCCAGAGCTGGCGCGAGAGCTGAAGCTGCAGCTGCCCCAGTCTCGGGAGCTGCGGCTCGCATCGCTGTTGGACCTGCCTCGAGCTCTGGGGCAGGTGCTAGAGCTGAATCCCCCTCCAGAGATGATCTAGATCCGGTTCCGCACTTGGATAAGGCTCTTGAACCCACGAACGGCTTTCCTCCCCTGCCCATTTCATGGATGACAAAACTCGGGGCGGTGACGGGACCGGCTACATGGGGGTAATGGCTACGGGGGGATTCAGCCCAAGGATCCTACATGCCCTTCACCTCGTGCCCCATACAGGTCCGTCCTGAGGTGCCCGACAGGGGCAAGGGCCTGAACCGCTGCTCCCGGCACCTGATCCCACCTGATCAGAGACACTCCCCTGGGTCGTGAAGTCCTCGTTTGACCTCTACTCCGGCCAGCCCCACGCGAGCAGGGACCGTGCGTCCTCACTGCTTGGGCACCATCTCCAGATGGCGGACTGGCCACTGCAGCGGGGTTGGTCACCACTATACCGTCGACGTGGATGCAGGAGCAGCTACAGGCCCAAAGCCCGCTCCGCAGCTCGAGGCATTTGATCTTCTGTTGCGGTGCCACTGCTGGGAGCTTGGGAGCCCGGGAGCTGGAGCCAAGTGCGCCCCAGTGTGAGTAAGCCCGCTGGAACTACGGCTCCATCACCAACTCCAGAGCTAGAGCCACTGCAAAATCCGAGCTGGCCCAGCTCCACAGTCAGCTGCGGGTGTTCCCCGGACACGGAGCAGGCGCTCGCTCCCCCTGCAGAGCTAGAGCCAGTGGGCTCTGCGCAGCAAGCCCCAACCCAGGACCCGCTGGGTTCCGTCTTCCCTCACAGACTTCTGCAGTTCCTCTGTGATTCCCCAGCGCTGGGACAGAGCAGACACTGCACCCACACCACCCCCTCCTTGGGTTTCCAGTTCAACAGGAGGGACCCCAGACAGATAGAGGCGTGAGGCACGCTCCCCTGAGGAAGGCAGGGGTGCTCACACCCGTGATGGAGGGCTCCCTCTCATGCAGATTGCCGGCCCCCCGCACCTGCTGGCCACACCTGCCCCTGCCTCGATGGCCAGTGTGGGTGGGCTGGGGGGGCCTGACCTCTGGATGGAGCATCCCCAAGGCTGCCCCAGGGGGTGTGTGGAAGGGCAGGCCCGGCCACTGACTTTGTTTCTTGCCCACCTACCTCCAGGGCCATCTCCTCCGTTCTGGGCACATGGCTGGACTAGACTCGGAGGACTTCTGTCAGCCAAAGACGTTCCCTGCCTCAAGCAGCTGGTGGCCCATGTGCAGCTCAACATGCCCTGTTCCGACCTGGAGCGCCAAGCCCACCTTCTGCTGACCCGGCTGGAGCACGCAGAGCCCACAGTGGCCGAGCCTGAGGGTGAGAACACCGGGGCTGGGTGCCTGAGTGTGTGGGGGGAAGGGTCAGGCCTGGTCCCACAGAGAGGAGCTCCGGAGGCTGGTGTGGGGCCTGGAGGAAAGACTGGGCTCCGAGCATCCAGTGGGTGGACTGCAGTCTGGGAGACGTCCCAGGGAGGTCTCCTTCCTACCTGGGGCATCTCTGGGAGACTCTGGGCTGTGCACGCACAGGTGTGTGTCTGATCTGGGAGCAGCAGGGGGGCTGGGCAGGGGGACAGTGAGGACATCGGGCAGGGCTGTGATGCCTCCGAGCTGAGTGACAGTTCCTGTGTTTCCAGAGCCCCATGGAAGCTGGCTTGGATTCTGCCCCTGCACCTGGCTCCTCACACGAGTTAGGGACACAGGTGGAGCCTGGCTCTAGCTCCTGAGATGGTGGAGCAGCTGAGAGAGGAGAAGAAAAGCCCAGCCCATGGCTCCTCTCCATGGGCCTTTGCAAGACAGAGCCCAGCCCAGGGCCTCCCAGAGAAGCCGCAGCCAGGAAGGAGCCCTCTCTGGGGCGTCTCCCCACCTGCCATCCACCCGCTGGGCCCTCTGAGCCCAGTCTTTTCTCCTGGACCCTCACCAGCCTCTGGGGCTCCTCCCTGTGGGGCCAGCCCTGAACCGTCCCCACACACCCACAGGCACCCAGCCCCAAGCTTCTCAGCCTCGGGCTTGACCTCCATGGGCTCCGGCTCCTGGAGCACAATCCAGTCAATGACCACCAGGGACAGTGGTCTGGGTGGTTTCGGAGGCCTTCCCCCACAATCCCCAGCCCCTGCTCCTGGGGACCCCTGTGGGGTCACGCCCCAGCTCATGGAGTAGGAGGAAGTGTCTGCCAGCCTCGTCCCCATTTCATCTGTGGCCTGCAAAGACAGGGACGGGTAGCCGGCCCAGAGGCATCACAGCCCTGCCCCGCCAACCTCCCTGTCCCCCTGCCCCGTTCCCTTGTTGCTCCCAGATCAGACACACATCTGCGCGTGCACAGCCCTGCACGCGGGACACTGACCCATCCCCGCAGGGCCATCAGGATAAACCCTGAGGCAGAAGCGCGCAGCCCCCCACACCCCGTCCCACCCACCCAGCCTTGACCTTGAACATGACCTGTCCACTGGGTATCTCACCCCTCATCAGCCTGCTCTTGAACGGCTTGGCCCGCCCCACATGACCCCTGTTCACACACACACACGCACACACGGGGAGGGGACCTGGGGCTGCATACATCGATTAGACCCTGTGGGGCTGGGTGGCTGGCCCTGGGCCTCCTGGTGTCTCCTTTCGGTCTTTCCAGCCAAATGGACAGAGACGTCGGGGAGCCCTGACATGACATCCCCAGTGAGGGAGTGTTTGCACAGTTTGCTTTCCTCAGCCTGTAGCCTCCGGTCTTTGGGATGCAACATGCAAACATGTTTTTGGTTCGAGGATCTCCAACGAAATGAGCTGGGCAGTGAGCTCTTTCTGGAATGTGGGTTCCCGTGACAGCACTTTGTGCATCATGGGGACCCCTGGCATTCAGCCTGGCAAATTACCCCTCCCCACGCCATGGCCCCGGGCATGATTCCTAGAGTTCGCATAGGAGCTTGCCTGTCCCAGGGCTGTGACATGGCTCCGCTGTGGCTTTGAACCCAGGTCAACCTGACCCAAGCCTGAGCTCATGCAGGAGCCTGAGGAAGTAGCCTTGAATGGTACAGCTGAAAGTGATGGAAGCTTAACTTTTACTGAATCTAAATATTAACTGTTAAATGTAAAAATCATAAAACCTGTAACAGAAAAGGGTGAAGGGTGGGGACTCCTTGGTGTCTCAGTCGGTTAAAGCGTCTGCCTTCGGCTCAGGTCAGGACGTCAGGGTCGTGGGATCGAGTCCTGGTGCGGGCTCCCTGCTCAGCGGGGGGATCTCTTTCTCTCTCTCCCTCTGCTGCACCCCCTGCTTCTGCGCTCTCTCCCTCTCTCTAACAAATAAAATGCTAAAAAAAAGTTTCTCTTGAAAAAAATAAAAAGATTCGGTGACAGGTGGACCTCGGCAGAGTGGCTCGAGCCATGGGCCGGAGCTACGGCCGATGCCAGGGATGCCCCCGGCTCCTGCCGTGGAACCAGCCCAGGACCTGAGCTGGAGCTGCAGCTGGAGCTGGCTCCGTCCCCGATGGTGGGGCTCAAGCTGATTCTGGAATGGACTCCAGGGCTCAGTGAACTCTCAGGCTGGCACTGTTGCCAAATTTGGTGGAGGAACCGGCAGCAGAGAGGACTGCTGCACTGGAGCTGGTCCAGGCGAGCAGGTAGAGAAGCCTCTAGCCCGGGAGCTGCCGCCGGGGGGGGGGCCGTCGTCCGCAGTCGGTGCGGGGGCTGCTGTGTGCGGTGGCTCTGGCTTTGTGGGTGGAGGTAATGCTCGCTTGGCGCACGTCTGAGCGTCTGCTCTAGCTCGCCAGGTTGTAAGCACCCCTGTGTTTGTGCAGCGGGGGCACGAGCTGGCTGCAGGGGTAGGGGGCTTACTCACACTGGGGCGCACTTGGCTCCAGCTCCCGAGCTCCCGACAAAGGCACCGCAGCAGAAGATGGAAATACCTCGAGCTCTGGAGCGGGCTTTGGGTCTGTAGCTGCTTCTGAGCCCCGTCAACCCTGCAGTGGTGACCAGCCCCGCTGCAGTGGCCAGTCCTCCATCTGCAGATGGTGCCGAAGCAGCAGGAGGAGAGAAGATCACCACCCTGCCAGGGTGATCACCCTGTGCTGATCCCCACCGCCTGTCCCTGTGCCTTTCACAGGAAACCCCGCACAGCCTCCCATAGCAGCACTGAGCTGCCTTGAGAAGTGGCTCTTGATCTCGGGCTGGCTCTCACTCTGGCAATGATGCTGGATCGGATGAGAGAACTGGTGTGCAGTTGGCTTTGCTCCGGACCTCATGCCGGAGCGGGTTTTGCCTGTGGACGGGGTCCAGGGGTCGGAGCAGAGGGGCTCTAGTCTGTGGGGGCACTGGCTCAGGCTCTCGAGCTGCTTCCATGGCTGGCTCGAGTCAACGCGGGGGTACGTTCTAGTGCATCAGATGGTTCTAGATCTTAGCTGCCGCCAGGGCTGACTCTGCCCCATGCCTCCTGCAAGGTCTCCTGTTAGAGATGCTCTAGCTCTGTATCGCCCGCTAGCTGACTGTGGGTGAGTAGGACCTTAAGACAGCCGGGGAGAGTTTTTCAGGACCTAGAATTCATAGCTGTTAGGATCAGGTCACTTAGTTAGACACAAAAGTGGTTAATATCCTAAAGGACAATAAACTATATCCTTTGATGTTCTATTTTCTTCCCGGACCGAAATTATTTGCTTCTCTACCGGCAAAAACCTTCACGCAAATGTCTAATTTCACTAAGTTGGGGACCTCTACTAAATAGCAGTCAGTTGAACAAAGTCCATTTTCCCAGTCTTCGGGTGGCCTGTACCCTTACGTGAGAAGAAATGACATGCCAGCCTCCTTTCGCCTTATGTCCAAGCTCGGGCGGTCAGTATTCTCTTTATTCTCGCTCAGCTGGCAACTCTGGTTCAGAGGCTAAACATGGCCTTTGGAGCCTGGGTTCGAGTTCTGGCTGTGAGCCAGGTCAGCTGTGTACCCATGGTGTGCCTCGGGGTCCTCATCTGCGGAGGTGAGGGACACTCACGACGCGTCATTATGGCCAGTGATCACATGGTCTTCTATCCTTTCACTTTCTGCTTCTCCATATGAGGCCTCTTAGACCTCAGGCATATATCTGGATTTGGTTTGTAGTCCAATCTGACAATTTGACTTTTTATTGGTGTACTTAGTCGGCTTACATTTAATGTACATGCAGTGACATTCAGGTGTAACTCTACCATCTTATTGGTTTGCTCTTTCCTCCATCTGTTCTTTTTTTGAAAACTCGTTCCATGCCTTCCTAAAGATTATGCAAGTATTCTCTGTCACTCCAGTCCCCTCCATTAACGTGTTATTATGCCTTCTCTCATTATTCCTTCAGGGACTGCTCAAGGGAAGTGCTGTCCCCATAGAAACAGTCCATCCCTGCGCTGTCAGGGCATGCCCCCCTCCCGTTCCCAGATATTAGCAAGGCCCTGGGCCTCCGTAACAGGGGTTGCAAGCTTTGCCTGTAAAGGGCCACATAGGCTTTGTAGGGCCTCCTCAACTCCACCATTATAGCTTGAAAGCGGCCATAGATGATATGTTGATAAAATAGCATGGTTATGTCTAAACAAACTATCTTTACCAAACAGATGACAGGTAGACTTTACCTGTGAGCAGTGTGCTGTGACCCCGGCTTTATAGCCTCAGCATCTCTGGGTAGGGGTTGGGGGGGCATCTGGCTCCTGGGCTCCCCTTGGCTCCAGTACTACTCTTCCTCTTCCGGTCTCTTTGAGCCTGGAGGTGAGAACGGTTTCCCATCTACCTGTCCCTGGAAGTCCCTCCAACTGCTTTGGTTTTTATTCCCACCCACACATCTGTAAACAGTTCCTCCACTAAACTCTTCAACTGAATGCTGCAGCAGGCCATCCAGCTCCTGCAAAGACCCTAACGGAACTTTAGGCTTACAGCACGCACGTATTCATTCCACTGTGGCCCAAGTTGCAGCCAGCAGTTTGCAGATTGGCCTCCCTGCCCAGGAAGAGCCTCCTGCAGGGCAGACGCCATGTCTTAGTTATATTTGCATCCCCACCACACCCATCCCTCACCTGGGCACAAAATGGGACTGAAGAATCTTGGCTAAACTGACCTAAATTAGCAATGCAGAAATGGAGCCAGGAGAGGTCAGCATGTAGAAAAAAGACTGGAGGGGTTCTTATTTAAAGTGGGTAGGTTGTGAAAGAGAACTATCCAGGAGAGAGTGAGTTAATCGAGGAGAGCGAGAGGATTTGTCTCAAAGTTATCACAGAAGGGAAATATGTAAGGACCTGGTGTTACAATGTTAAGTCTTCAGTGTGGTTGAGCTGTTGTGTTAACAGTGTCCTCTGTGGAGTGTGGTCGAGCACTTGGTGTAACAAATGTCAGCTGTTGAAAGAGGTGAATGTCAGCTGCCGCAGTGAGTCGGAGTAAGGAAAAGAATGAGCACAAGTTCATTTTGCACATAGGAGGCCACGGCGTCATTTGAGAGGGGTGTCCACAAAGTGGCCTATATTCAAGCCACATAAAAAGCAGCGAAATAGCAAACTGGAACCAGAAAGTTGGAGCAACTACTCAAGAATATTAACTTTTTTAAAAATAAGTTTTTAAATGGAGAAGGTAATACATGAAAATAGTCAAGATGAGACTAGAATTTAGAAGTTTATGTTGAACACATTGCTTCAAACACATAGTCATAATGGATTTATAAATTATGGAAACAGAAAACAAAAAGACACAGCAGGGCTCGAAAACACCAAAGTTATTGGACCAGAAACAGAGGTGAGAGTGGCTCCTGTCGGCTGGTTTCTGGGGCTGGAAGTTGGCCACCGGAGTGGGCAAGGGGTTCACCCCACAGGCTTGGGTGAGGCTGTCCTACGTGGTGTAGGAAACTAAACCAAACAACCAACAAAACCCTGTTGCTGACAGCTGCCTAGGGCTTTTGAACACAGTGGGGGCTTAGGAGTACAAAGACAGAGACCCAAACTGAAGACCAAGAATGAATACCACTGCCTGCAGACCCTGCATCTGACATGCTCTCCCTGTTATTGAAAGCCTTGACATGCCACGTGGGACCCCGTTCTGGGCTGAAGGTGGAAGCGATGGCAAGGCCACTGACTAGGGAAGGGTGAGGAGCAGGAGGGGAAGGGGGAAGAGCCGCTATCTCCTGCCCGCTGCCCGCAAACCTAAATTCCAGGACATGTGAAGAAACCCAATGCTAAGAAAGTTAACAAGTCAACAGTCAAAACATTTTCTTCTCCTTAGATAATTGAAAGTAAGAAACAAAAGACAGAAATGAAATAAGAATAGATGGATAGGAAAAAGGACCAATTAAAATCTTCAAAGTAAAAAATAAAAGTCATTGAAATAAATACCTCAAACTATCACAAACAAAACGACCTCAAGACAAAATTAATAAAGGCTGTTTACCCATCAACTTGCAGCAAGGGAGCCCTTCTGATGTCACTTTCAAAGGTTTTAGAAAGGAAATTGAGTTTTATCAGGTAGAAGGGGAAAAGTCTTGGACTGGGAAGCATCCTATTAAGGTGGGATTTTGGAGTAGAAGAGACTTCAGTTTGTCTGCAGGTACTTCTGACCGTCCTTGGTTGTCTGAAGGGGGCCAGGAAGCAGTTTGGGCAACTTCCAAGAAGACGGACTGTGGGATGCTAGGAGAGACAGGTGTTCTGCAGGGGGCTGCACCTTGGAACCAGTGGGGCCGCTGGGACTCTTTAGAGTGAGTCTCCTCTTGAGAAGTGACCCCATGATAAAGGTGCCTCCAAACCGACTCTCAAGGAGCATTAAGGAAATGACCACCTACTGGGGTGGGTTAGAAGGAGGTCTCCAAGAACACCACTACTCCGGTAGCATTTCCATCTTGGAACAGAAAATCTATTTGCCAAGACACATGACCCTTGAATAACTTTTTTTTTTTTTTGAGAGAGAGGGAGAGAGAGAATGAGAGAGAGCATGAGAGGGGGGAGGGTCAGAGAGAGAGGTCGACCCCCTGCTGAGCAGGGAGCCTGATGCGGGGCTCGATGCGGGGGGCTCGATGCGGGGGGCTCGATGCGGGGGGCTCGATGCGGGGGGCTCGATGCGGGGCTCAATGCGGGGGGCTCGATGCGGGGCTCAATGCGGGGGGCTCGATGCGGGACTCGATGCGGGACTCGATGCGGGACTCGATGCGGGACTCAATGCGGGACTCGATCCCAGGACTCCGGGATCATGACCTGAGCCCAAGGCAGTCGCTTAACCAACTGAGCCACCCAGGCGCCCCTGAATAATATGGGTTTCTACGGGGGTTTTTCCCAATAAATAAACATAACAGTGCTGTAAATGCATTTTCTCTAACTCATGAGCTCCTCTCTAACATTTTCTTTTCTTTAGCTTTTTATCGTAAGAACACAGTATGTTATACACACAACTTACAAAAAGCGTTCATCACCGTTTACTTTACCGGTAAGACTTCCGGCCAACAGCAGGCATTGGAAGTCAAGTTTTTTCGGTCAACAATTATGACTGAGGGGAGCAGGCACAGCTAACTCTGTCGGTCCTGGGTCAATTACATCGCGGACAGCTGGCTTTATTTTTGATCAGAAGAAAACCTCAATTTTAAAGCAGGGAAAGAGTTCAGACCACACTTCCAAGCTATGAATCAGTAACAAACTTTAATAACACGAGCGCGAAGTTGAGCACTCTCTTGGCTCGACTGTTGGCCCACTCTTTGGAGGCCACTTACGGGAATCGTATTCCGTAGGTGCGGGACAACGCCGCACACACCTGCGCGCAGGGGAAGCCCGACAAGGCGGCGAGTTAAGGGACCGGGAAGCCCCCGGGGACCGGGAAAGGCAGGACTCCGGGGGCCGCGGCCGCCGCCGTCCCCGGACACGCGCACCTGGGGCACAGCCCCGGGCCGGCCTCCGGCGCGCGCCCACGCGCACGCGCACGCGCCCAGCCCCCAGCGCCCAGAGCCCGGGGCGGGGCCGCCGGGACACACCCCCTCCGCGCGCCGCGGTGACGCCATCGGGCCGGACGCGGGACAGAGCCTCTTAACGCCGCCGCCTTTTGTGCCCTCCCTTCGCCGCAAGCAGTCGTCATCAGGCTCCGACGCTCTGTGAAGCTCTCGGGCTCCGGCGCTCGCATTGGCAGAGCTGCTCCCGCCGGGCGACCTGACGAGACCCACAAGTGAGTCCATCCCAGGGCATGCCATGCACGTTTGGCCCGGGGACAGATGCCCTGACTTACTTCCTGAGAGGGCAGTGCAGCATGATCCTTCATGATGTTATCTAGCTGCCGTCTACTAAAAGGTTAGAACACAGGTTGTCCAGCCAAGCAGTGGTCCCTGCTACCGGCCCCACGGCTGAAATCATACTCCTTCCTC
This sequence comes from Eumetopias jubatus, assembly GCF_037043125.1. NCBI lineage: Eukaryota > Metazoa > Chordata > Mammalia > Carnivora > Otariidae > Eumetopias > Eumetopias jubatus. The sequence continues at coordinate 2,589,281 of NW_028274826.1, forward strand.
CACCCCCCTTTCGGGCTGGTCTCTCCCAGCTCGAAGCTTGGCTGGTCTGATGTGTTTGTCCCGCGGTTGCCTTGCCTCTGATGGGCCATGGGTGCTGCCACTGTCCACTTAGAGTTTACCACTTGGCATGGACGTGGAAGTGTCCCAGTGAACCTGCCAGTTCCAGACATTTCTGTCCCGTCCCCAGTGAGTATCAGCATGCCTCGCCCTTCATGGAGTTGGGGTTGACTACCTAGCAGTACAGTAAGTCGGCTCCCCGAGTGCTCGACCGCAGGCATGGGAAGCCTGACGTAGCCGAATGTAACCGTGGCTTCCAGTGTGGTGGAGACGTAGGCAGAAACGTCCCCCCAAGCAGGGACCGGGATACCCCACCCCGCAGAGCCGGTATGTGCAGTGAGAGGAAGCACCGATCGTGCTGGGGCTCACGGGAACAGCGGCGACAGGGCGAGCATGCTCTGTTCTGCGGCTCCTGGAGCTTGTATTCAAGGTGCTGGGGACCCAGGGCCACTCACGGACCATCGCTTCAGCACAAACCGTGCGTCCTGGGGGACAGTGACTGAATCCTGCGGGATTCTGGCCCAGGGTGGGCACCTTAGCTCAGCCATTAACACGCCTTCCCACCCTCCTTACTAGGTCGCTGCTTCTGGGTGATGGGGTGAGGGTAACAGCTGTGAAGCCAGGGTCATGTGCCGACGTTCATACCTTCTTTACTTTGAAATAGGTCTCTTGGTAGAAAACAATGTTGTGTGGAATCCTGTTTGATGGTCTCCTACAGCACAATACACTGCTTAAAAACGTAGCTGCTTCAAACCATGATTTATAATTTTTTTTCACCCTTTGGGGGGTGGCAGGCCCCGCGTGGCCTTCATGTGGTTGCAGTCATATGGTGGCTAAGGCTGGCACCATCTGAGCCCTCTTCCCTGGGCCGGAAGGCTGTGAGAACTGGGGCTGCAGATGCCTCTTTCTCTGTGTTCGGCCCCGACATGGGGCTAGCTTGCGGTTCCTCACAACACGGCCGTCCGGGATGGTGGGACTTCCTACATGTTGGCTGGCTTCCCGAGAGCAAGTATTCCAAGAGAGAAAAACTGGAAGCCACTTGAGGCCTAGCCCCAGAAACTAGCACGGCATCCCCTCTGTTCTATTCTGTTGGTCAAAGAACCCACCTAGTTTCAAGGAGAAGGAGCATGGATGTCACATTTTCAAAGAATTTGCAGCCATCTTTATCTTCCGCGGACAGTACGTCAATAGATTGGGAACTCCCTAAGCACTGGGGTGCTGGGAGACAAGGCAGGGAAGCCCATGCTGAAGGATCTATCAACTTCTGTAAGGACGAATAACTTTTCTTCAGAGGTGGAAGGGGTTTGAGGTCACTGGTCTGCCCCACAGCTCTTCTCCTGCCAGCCTTCCATCCACGCTCTTTCCCAGGCAGCCAGGAGGGTGCCCAGTGAACCGGAGGGGCGTCCTTTCCTCCAGGCGTGCTGCACCCTGGAAGTGTGGTCCCGCTGGTCAGCATGCTGCCGCTCGCCTCCTGCCTTCAGGGGTCTGGAGCTGAGGAGCCAGCCCTGGTCCGTGTCACGTGGCGGGGATGAGTACCCCACTCTCCTGCGGTCTCTTACCCTGTCCCACGCAGGGGGGACACTGGTGGACACTGGTGGGCACTGGTGGTTTCTGAAGTGTCAGTGTCCCTCTTGTCCGCCTGGCCCCAGTGAGTGAGTGTCTTAGAGCGTCTCCTCCATTGGGTGGAGGGGAGAGAGGTGGGGGACCTCTTCTCCCGAACAGTGTCGTCCTGATAAGGCAGAGCCTTCTAGGACTTCTGCCCACCCTGATCCTTTCCCCACATGGACAGGGGTTGGCAGGGACAGGCAGCAGGTTTTAGTTTTGGCCACTGTCTTCAGAACGTGTGTGTGCCTGTGTGGTTGGTTCGTGGGGGGAGCGGTGCATTCTCTCAGCCTGGCGTCTCAGCTGCCATCAGGCCCACAGCCCTGTTCAGCCGTGTGCTACCGTATATAAAGTGCTCTGCAAACACACTTCAAACTTCCCCAGCTTCATCCAGACTGCCACCTCCGTGCCCCTCTGTGGAAACTCGCAGCATGGAGCCGTGGGCCCACTAGCATTAGACACGGTGGCAATTTGCCTAGCTCCTGAGTTTGTCGTATTCTTAGTGCAACCAAGCACCTTTAATTTGCATTTTGGGAGGTTTGACTGCTGTGAGAGTCAGCCTGTCCAGCAGCCCAGGGCAGGCGGCTGTGGGGACGTGCTTCTTCTCCACTGCGGTTTTGTGATTTGGACCATCTGTCTATGAGTGGGTCACCAAGCACGGCGCAGAGGGACTGACCTCAGGCTGGTCTGGATGTTGGGTTGGTTGGGGGGAAGGAAGCTGCGTCTGCAACACACCTACTAGGTGCTACTGCTCTGATTTTGCTCACACTGCCTAGTGTTAGACCCCTGGCTCCCCATCTTGGTGGGGGGCTGGCAGGTGCAGTGCACCCGAGAGCTTTCGATGATTTGCTTTGTTGCCTTGCCTTTGTTCATGGGTCTGCAAGCTCCTCAGCTCCCCACTGGCCTGGGATAGCATGTGTGAAGGACCCGACAGAGGCAGTGGTGAAGGGGGCAATTGGGAGAGGGCTACAGACAGCCCTCAGAGCCCCATAATTTACATTTTAATGGCTTCTCAACACTTACATTCTTGAATTCCACCTTAAAATTCTCATCAGAGGTCTTTGCCAGCAAGGGACTAAACCAATAAAGCTGAAAGGCTGTGCAGTTGCTGAAGGATGCCATGGATGAAACCCTAAGAAAATTGGGGTTCTAAGGAGATAGGACCCTCCCGTGGGAAGAGCTAAGCCATGCCTGCCCCCTCACACTCTTGCTATTGCACGAATATTCTGTGTGTTTAAATCCATCTCCACTGATGTTAATTTGAGGTTATTTATGTCAACAGAAAACTTGCCCATGACCCTAATTGAAACACAGCCACTGCAGGAGTCCACTGAGGAGCATTCGATCCACTTGGCAAAGCCAGGCATCCATAAGCACCCCTGCATCCAGCCGCGTAGCCTGGCGGATCCTCCCTCAGGTCAGGGATTTAGAAGCTCTGCTTTGCCCTCCCAGCCTCTTCCTGCTGGCCAAACAGGTGTGCAGGGTGGGGAGGTGGGGAGTCACTGAAACACAGACAGCAGTTCTCACTCTAGAGCCTCCGTGGAGGCGCCGTGGGAAGAGGTGGGATTTCTGCTGCCACTTTCACTGGGAGGAGTCTTCCTGAGGTAGAAGGGCTCGCACTCCTGTGAGAGAGAAGGAAGAAGCCACACCTCTCTGCCTTACAGCAAACACTAGAGACCTTGCACGTATAAAGGTTTATGTGTGCCATGCTGTGCTGGCAGTGTGTGGGGGGGTGGTCCCAGAGATCCGGCCAGGAGCCCACACAAGGAGCAGCCTGTCTCTCTGTTTCTCTCCCCCTCTTTGTCTCTCCCTCTCAGTCTCATTCCCTTTCTCTGTTCCTCCTTTTCTGTTTCTTTCTCCCCTCTCTGTCTTGGGCCCCGTCCCCCCTCTCTGTCTCGGGCCCCATCCCCCCTCTGTCTTGGGCCCCGTCCCCCCTCTCTGTCTCGGGCCCCATCACCCCCCTCTGTCTCGGGCTCCGTCCCCCTCTCTGGCTCTGCCTCCGTCCCCCTCCCTGTCTCGAGCTCTGTTCCCCTCTCCAGCTTGGGCTCTGTCACCCTCTCCATCTCGGGCCCCATCCCCCCCTCTGTCTCGGGCTCCGCTCTCTCTCCCTGTTGGCAGTGGCGCATCGGCTCCAGAGCCTGCTGTCTGAACTGGGAGATGCAGTCAAGGGCAGCTGTGACTCACTTGCTTTTTCATGTGAAGGGCCGAGAGGACATAGGTCAGTGATTCCAGTTCCCTGGGAATGATAACAACACTCTGGACGAAACCCAGGCCCCCACCCACAAGCAGACCCTGGAGTACAACCATGCCTGTAACAGACTAAAAGCAGGGAGCCCCACCAGGGAAGCCAGTGTCCCGGCAGGTGACAGCAGGACTTCTGCTCACCCCCAGCATGTTTATCCTTTGGGGTCAGAGCCACGGCTGCCATGCGTGGTTTGAGCCCAACTTCCCAGCATGGGGGTAACTTTCCGTGTCCACCATAAGGACAGCTTTTGCTGTCCCCCAGCCCCTCATACCCACAGAGCAGTCTGCTGGCTGTTGTCGGGGGTGTGCCCGGCTAAACGGGAATGCAGAGCGGGGCAGCATGCGGTTCCAGGACAGGCTCAGGACGCAGGGCAGCTGTAGAGTGTGGGTCAGTTTGCCAGCCCCACAGGAGAAAGCATCTGTGAGTCCTGGTGGGCGGCAGCGCTGTTAATGGGCATGCTTCTCTCTCTCTCCTCTTCCCGCACATCTGTCTTGGAGGCTCCATGCATGCTCACCTCTCCTTCTGGAGCACATTTCCAGCCAGGCAGGGGCACCTCAGAAGCCCAGCTGGCTAGTGCTTTGCCTCTGTGCAGGTGCAGCCTCACCTCCTCCCACCCCCGTCCCAGTCACGGGCCAGGGACGTGGCTCGTGACGGGTTAGGAGCTGCTCCTTCAGCCAGGGGGTTACGAGAGGAGCCGCCTTGATTGCCTCGCCTAATAAAATAGCAACCAGGTAAGAAAGGTCAGGTGCACAGCTTTCGATTCCCACATCACAAGGGAGGAACCTACATCTGCAGCATTGGGTATATTTCCCTGACCAGGGCAGCTGGTGCGGGGACTGGTTTACTCACTTTCTGATTTTCACTCCACCACTCTGGCCATCATAGAATCTCCTTTGAGCTCAGCTGACCCAGCCCTGCCGCCCCCAAGGCCGTGCTTTATGACAAGACAGAGGCAGCTGTGCGGACCAGCCCCTGGCGGTCTGGTCCTGCCTCAGCATTTTGTGAAGGCGGTTTTAGCAGCAACGCTGGTTCCCTAGGCTGCCGACTTGTCCCCAGGTAGTGTCCTTGTGTTTTAGGCTGAGCGCAAGGGGTGGCTGAGATGACAATGCGAGCTTTCCCTGCAGAAAGCAGGCCCAGACTGGAGGCAAAGTCTTCCCACAGGCCTGCAGACACCCGCATGCCACACCAGACCTCTCTCCGTAGCAGGTGAGGGGACCTCTGTAGCCACGGGTGCTGGGTGCCACGTGCGGTCACGCCTTGGAGCCTGCGCTCCTCCGGAAGACTCAGACACAGTTGGCCACTGGGACTGCTTTCTGTGCAACTCTTTTCCTGACCCTGTTAGCCACCTGATATGGAGCCGGGAAGGCTCCTTGCCCCCACCTGCCATGCTCTGGCCGGAGATAATGAGGCCACCCTCGACTCTTTGGTGGTGGGGTGTGAGTGACGATCAGGAAGGCCGGGCACTCTGAGGCTTCCTAGGGCTTGGTCTGACGTCATTCCAAGCAGATGATAATTACAAGCCTCTTCTCTCTCTGTATCCCCCAACAAGACACCATGGAGTTATTTATAAATGCGGGCCCCTGGGTGCACTCCTCACGGGAAGGACTGCAGTGACAGCGACTGAGAGGGTGGTGAACAGCGCACACACGGTGCTAATGAAGGGGAAGTGCAGGGAGCACAGTGTGTGGGGAATTCGAGGCAGGCTGGTCCTGCTTAGGGGGAGGAGCCCAGGCCTGCTCCAGGCCCCGGCCCAGCTGCTGTGGTCTGCAGTTTGGCTCTCAGAGATCTGCTAACATATGATAATACACCAGCAGACGTGGATTGTCTTGTGTGTCAAGGGCGGAGGCACGAGATGAGCTGCTTTTTTCCTCCCAGGGCTGGCAGGAACTGGAAATAATTGAAAGTTGTTAGGGTCCAACATGCTGTCCCAAAAACACTATCATTAATTCCCTAATGACTAACTGTGTCTTTCAGGAGGCAATGAAGGCAGCTGAGGGGACGAGGGCCCCTGGAGAGGATGGGGAAGTGCGAGGCTGGCAGCCTGCAATCTCGGGGGTGGACTGAAGCTGCTCTGCCTGTACCCCCACCCCCCCACTCTGGCCTTGGTAGCGGAGACCCCAGGGTCCTTCCATCCTCTCTGCCCACAGAGTCAAGGTGAGGGAGATAGCCACAGCCGTGTAGTCCGGACGTGATAAATCCTTGCAACCCCGGTCTCCGGGTCCCCGTCCTGCGGGATGCTCTGCCACTGTTTCTTCTTGCTCACTTCCCAGCACCGTGCTCCCTCACCCTGACTGTGAGATCCAGTCAGGGCTTCTGCCTCCTCCGACTTCCTACCCCCAGAGCGGTCCTCCCAGAGCACACGGTTGAGCATGTCCCTCTGCTCCAAGTGACAGCTGCTGTCCACACTGCTGCGGTGGCCCTTGCCTCTGTGACCCCTTTCTTTGGAAGGACTCGTGACCCAGATGCTGTTTGTGTTCTTGCCTCCCCAGAGCTCCCGCCCTTCTGGGTGGGTCCCACCTACACCCTCTCACCCTGAAGTCTGGGGCCCTTTCTTTTTAAAAGGCTGTCTTTGAATACACAAGTGACATGTGAAGACAAATGAGACACAGCTCTTGCCGACCCCCCCATGCTTGTATGGACTGCTGCCTCGTGTCTGAGTGTCGCCCAGCCTCGCCCGTCTCTGAATGCCCAAAGGGGCCTTTGTGTACCGGGGCGAGGATCCTACAAAAAGAAGTGGTCATAATGGTGATCTTTCAGTGGGTGGGCTTCCAGTGGCCCACGAAGGAGTAGGGTTCACAAAGGAGAAGCCTGGGAAATGCCTCCTGCCCCAGGCTAGGGGCAAACGGTACCAATATGGGCGCCCAGCGTCACAGCTGCATCCCCAAGCCCATCCCCCAGTCCCTGCCCTGGCAGCCAGCTGACCCCTCCGGGTGCTAAGGAGGCCCAAGGAGGCCTAAGGAGGCCGAGCGAGGGCGAGTTCCTTCCCGTGGCTCCCCGAGGGGTGCGGGGTAGGGAGTCCGGGACCCCTGTAGGCCTGGCTGCCCCGCGGGTCACTCCTGCGCAGTCGGAGGTCGCCGCGGTGCCTGTGACCTGGCTCGTGCTGTGCGATGCTGCACTGGAAGAAATAATCTTTGCTAAAAACAGGCCCCAAATGCACAGATGAGACACAAGGGTTCAGCTGCACGGAAGTGACCGTAATACAAATAAAGCAGAACGAAGGCCAGGAGGTAGGCAAGAAAGGATAATAAAGTAAAAACAGGAGAGGCATTGTGTCCCCTGAGGAGAGCCTAGTAGCTCTTCAGGCGGTCTTGGTCACCTTCCTGGGTCACCTGCGGGCAGGTGTGTTGAGCCACGCACCTGCGAACGTCGAGGCAGAAGCGCAGCCGCGTCCGGGGCGTCGGGACCCGCAGACTGGCACATGGATTCCAAGGCCGGCAGGAAGGCCGGGCACCTGCTGAGGGGCGGGGACAGGTGCTGGGCAGGCTCGCCCGGGGCGGGGCGACTTGGCAAGGCCGGCGGCCCGAGAGGGGCGGGGTCTCAGGACCAGGCCCCGCAGGCCGGGAGACTGCCCGCTATGTAGACTGCTACAGGACCCCTGCCCAGCGCCTCCGAGACCTGCGGAGAGAGGAGGGGGAGGGCGCCGGCCGCGGAGGGCCCAGGTCCAGGTCCACTGGGCCGGTCCCACGGCCGAGAGCAACCAGGCCACTCCCCGGTTAGTGACCCGTCCCCGCCACAGGCCACGCCCACGGCAAGTTACCGCCCCTTACCTTCCCTCTCCCCTCCCCGCCCTCCCCATCCTCGCCTAGCCCTGGGAAGCGCCCGGCCAACGCCCCACCCCTTTCCCTCCAGGGACCCGCCCTTCCCACCCCCACCTTTGGCCCCGCCTCCGTCTTCACTGTCCCAGCCCAGGCCACGCCCCCGACGCTCCAGGGACCTGCCCTTCCCCCGCCATATCTCCTCCCCTTCCCAGGGCTTGCCTCCGCCACTCCCAGGAACCGCCCCAGGCCACGCCCCCAGTCAGTGACCCGCTCCCCCTTCCCCCGTCCCCTCCCCGTCCCCTCCCCGCCCCACTGTGGCCCTGCTTCGCCTCCACCTACGACGGAGCTCCCCCCCCAGGCCACGTCCCCGGCTACTAGCCCGCCTCTTACCCTGCCCCATTTGTGGCCTCGCCCCAGTTCTAGGACCCGCCCACTTGTGGTTCCCGCCCCTGCCCCCGCCCCAGCCAGTGACCCTTTCGCCCGAGACCCCGCCCCTTTCACTTATGGCCCCGCCCCACCCTGGGCGCTGCCTCAAGTCTGGCACCGCCCCTGCCCAGTGACAGGCTCGCGGCCCCGCCCACGACCAGTGACTCGGAAGCCCAAGACCCCGCCCTAATTTCCGTCACGCCCCCATCACCATTGGTCCTGCTTCACCACCTCCCTCCCACCCCCCGCGACGCTCATTGGTTTCTTTCCGTAGAGCTTCCCGGGTTCCGATTGGCCTCATCCGCCGCCGTTCCTCCTTTCGATTGGCCCGCCGCGCCCGCTTTCGCGAGGCCCAGTCCTTGGGCGGGGGGCGGGGCCAGCGGCGGCGGGCGGCGGGGGATTGGTCAGCGTCTCGGAGGGGGTGGGCCCGCGCCGCGCGCAGCGCCTCGGCTGGAGCGCGAGGAGCAGCTCCCGCCGCCTCAGTCGCCTCAGACTCGGTCGCCTCAGGCTCTGTCGCCGCCTCGATCGCCCCGTCGTCACCCGCTCCCTCACCATCCCGGCCCCACCCCGGGCTCCGGCCCGGGCCAGCCGGCGGGCACGCCCTCCTCCGCGGACAGGTGAGTGGTCGCGGGCGGGGCCGGGGGCGGGGGTCCTGGCCCGGGTCCAGGGGTCGAGCCGGGGTCGCGCGCAGGGACTGGGGTCGCAGCCCGGGGCCTGAGCGAGGCGCCGGCCGGGGGCCGGGGGAGCCCCGCCAACTTTGCCCGCGGGGCTCCGGGGGCTGCGCGGCGCACGTCTGGCGCCGGCCGGGCGGGAGGGCCCGAGGGCCCCGCCGGGGCCCCACCAAGTTGGTGGGCGGCCGCGGGGCGGGCGCGCGGGGCCGGGGCCGGGGGTCCGCGCGTGCGCCCCGCCGCCCCGGGGGCGCCCACGGCCTCGGCCGCGCTCCAACCGCGGGCCGCCCCGCGGCTCCCGAAGTCAGGGGCAGGGACGGCGCTGCTGGCCGCGGGGTCCGGGCGCTGGTGCTGGGCGGCTGACCCCTGGCCCGGACTCCGGGCAGCGTCTCCCGCGCGGCGGCGCGGGGTGGCCGTCAGGCTGGGCGCGGCGGCGAGGGGCGCGGGCGGCGGGACCTCCCGGGGCTCCCCGCGCGCGGGCGGCGGTGCGCGGCCGCGGGGGCGGCGGGGGCACGCGGCGGGGTCTGCGTGTCGCTGCTGCTGCTGCGGGGTCGGGAGCGTAGTGCCGGCTCCTCCCGAATTGGAAAGTCGGCCGAAAGTGCGGTGTCGGGCGGCCCGGGTTTGCGCGTCCTCCTCCTGCCTTTCTGGAGCGCAGCGCGGGCTTCGGAGCCTCCGCGGCTCCGCCGTGAGCTCAGCGCGGCCGGTCGCGGGCGGGGTTGGCGGCGTGCGGCGCTCCGGGAGGGGCCGTCGGGCGGCGCGGCTGGACCCTGGACGGCGACACACGCACCCTGCAGTGCCGGCCGCTCCCGTGGCGCGGGCCCTCGCCGCTCCCGCCGGACCTCGGCTGCGTCCGCGGGGAGTGGGGCCCCTGGTCCGCGCTTTGGCCTTGGCTTAGATGTTGGCCGCAGGTGTGCGTCCCCCCGACGGGAACCGATGCCCGGCCCCGCCGTGCGCAGGACGGCGCCTCGTCTTCAGGCGTCTCAGAGACACCGCTGCGGGGCGGAGAGACTGTGCGCAGCCCAGCGGCCCCCCGGAGGGGCGGCGGACGGGAAGGGGGAAGACCTCGCCCAGCCTCCCATCCCAGCAGCTGGAGAAGTTGCGGCTGGCGTTTTCAGACTCGGAGATCCCCCCGCGGTCCCGGGGTCTTCAGAGGCGCGTGCGCTCCCTGCCGCGCCGATGCTCCAGAGCACTGCTGTTGCGAGCACTGTTATTCTTCACTGGTACATAGATGCTGTTGTCTGTACAGTGCAAGTTCATTGCCGGTGTTTTGGAACTTACATGACTTCATTATATTCTTAGCTGATACTCAGTATTTTAAGGTTTTGAAAAAGCTTTGATGGTAAAAGGAGGAAAGTTGTGTCCCTCTCACTGGAAAGATTGGGCATCCGGTGTAGAATTCAGGGCTTTGTGACTGGTGTTGCTGTAGGTAGTGCTGATTAGTGGTGATACTGGACTTCAGAATATCACTTTTCCAGATACCCTTATTAATACTCAGCATTGGAGAAGATATACAACTTTGTGATTATATTTTTAAGGTAATTAGGTGAAAATTTCAACACATGGGTTCATTTGGCCGGACGTTTAAAAGGAAGTTATCTTTTTCCCTGTTGTTGCAGAGAGGCTGAGAGCAGGCTCTGTCGTGAGGTCCTTGAAACAATGTAGCCATTCAAGGCTGGATGTTGTGTTTCAGTTTGAACAGTTTCATTCCTGGAGGTGTAGCCATCTCCTGGGCTGGTTGCCATGTGTCAGTGGCAAAGTCATTCCTATTTTCACAGAAACCTCAGGGCTTTACTGTAACAGAGATCACTGAAGCAGATCTTGGTAGATGGGAATTGTACATCCCTTTGGTGAAGCCTGGTCCTTGTTGGCCAGAACAAAGAAAAATACCCTCTAATGTATTCGAATCAGTCCCAACTTAAACATTGCAATGAATACTGTAGATTTGGGGGCGGCCTGGCTATGTCTGAGCTCTCAGGCCTGGTAGCTGGGACTGCCGCAAGGTTGTGTGCCCGCTGTCCATGGTGCTGAACACAGGTCCTCTTTTTCAGTTTCTTTGTCTTAAATTTCCTTTCCAGTGTGAGAGGGTTTTTTGGAGTATGTTCACGTGAGGTGATGAGCACTAGGTGTTATACGCAACTGATGAATTGTTGAACACTGTATCTGAAACTAATGATGTACTATGTGTTGACTAATCGCATTCAAATTAAAAAAATAAAATCATTCTCAAAATTTACACATTTAAAGAAAAGTTGAACAGTTGAGCAGGGAAGTTCTATTGAGTCTGAATGGAAGCATTTCTTTTAAAAACTCAAGCCATGTTGTTGTCTCTTTTTTTCAAGTGGATAATTGTGTCGACTCAACATTTCCTTTCCTTCACTTAGTCTCAGCATGTGGGAATTTTCTTGCTGTAGTATGGACATCAAGTAACAAATCATTGAAATTAAATGGGATCCTGTTTCCTTAAACAACCACCCTCTTAAAAATGTGCTCTTTATTGTAATGTATACATATATTTGTACATAGAGGCAATTTGTTTTTCCCTAAACAAGGTCAGTTGTAGCACCCCTCACACTCATGTGGTGCTTTTCAGCCTTCGCAGAAAGGGACTTGAACCCTCTTCGTATGTGGTAGGGCTGTTGGGCAGTTGTCAGTTGTCAGGCATTTCTGCTGTGTTGGAGCAACATCTACTCTCTTTTCTATAATTTTGAGGAAATCTTTGTAAATCATTTTAGATAAATTCTTTATTCTCTTGAGGTTAATTTTTGTCAGTTCCTTTAGAATTGCCCCACAGTTTAGCAATAAGAAATAATGGGTACAGAGATTCTTCCACATGATTGTAAATTGTGCATCAAACTATGCAGTGAATTGTTAAGGTGTTTTTGCTATGAGCATCTGAACTAGTTCTTTGGCCCCATCAGCTGTGCACTTAACTCACATTACTCTGTGAAAGAGTAACCTGTTTTGTTGAGGGAAACCCAGGGCGGCTTCTTTCTGCCTCCTCTAAACTTCAGAAATACTCTCTGAGTGCCCACTCTTTGCCTGGCCCTGTGCTGTGATTTGAAAACCCACAGGGGAAGGAGACGTAGTATTTATCATGGAAGGGCTCTACTTTGGACTGACAAAAGGACATGTAAATTGATGGTTACAGGGGGCCACACTGAGTGCTGCAATTTGGATACACAGAAAGTTGGGTTGGTGTGTTGAAGTGGGGTAATTCATTTAGGCTGGGAATCAGGGAAGGCTTCAGAAGGGAGGTGGCCTTGGGCTGAGACCTGAAGGGTGAATTGTAATTGGGCATGGATGGGTCTAAAATTGATTACAAAAAGACCAGAAGGTTGATGTAACTGGAGAACAGAATGTGTGGTGGTGAAGGTTGGATGGCATTGTGAAAGTGTTGGAACTCAGAGGTGTGGGGGAGAGTTGACTGGAGGTGGCGTGGCAGGCAGAATAATGGTCTCCCAAAGCTCTCCACATTCTAATCACCAGAACCTATGGATATGTTATGTTACATGGCAAGGAGAATTTAAGGTAATAGATGGAATGAAAGTTGCTACTCAGCTGATTTTAAAACAAGGAGATGATTATTCGGGATTTCCCTGGGTGGGCCCAAACTAATCAGAGGGTCCTTAAATATGGAAGAGGGAGGCAGAAGAGCTAGTGTCAGAGTGATGTGAAATGAGGAAGAGGACCCGTCATTGCTGGCTTAGAAGATGGAAGGGGTTACAAGACAAGGAGTGTGGGCAAGCTGTAGAAGCAGGAAAACGTGGGAAAATGGATACTCACCCAGAGCCTCTTGAAGGGAACACAGCCCTGCCTACACCTTGATTCTAGCCCAGTAAGACCTTGTGTCTGACTTCTGACCTCCAGAACTGAAAGATAATTAATTTCTGTTATGTTAAGCCACTAAGTTTGTGGACGTTTGTTAGAGCAGCCATAGGAACCTGACACAAGTTGGAACTGTTCTAGAAAGTTTTAGCTGGCGGAGTTTAAAGAGGAAATTACATGATCAGATATAGGCAGTAGAACACAAAATGATGTAGCTGCTGTTGGGAAGAAGTTGCCCCAGGTGAGCTTGGTTCTGATGCTTACTTTCATCTCCTGGGCAGACTGGCATTTAATACTCTTTCCTGGCCTAACTCCCATCTGAAGTCTTTCTCCTAGCAGTCTGTCTAATCTCTACCCTTGCTTACTGCCGCTTCCTGCTGACCCACCTTTTCTCTGTGCTGGGCACTCAGGTCTACATGTACAAGTGGGATTGTAGGGGTCATAGGGTGGGCCAATTCCAGTCTCAGGCCTGTCGTCAGAGTATTTTCCAAAGGTTTATTTCTTCACAGCCTCTCTAATCCCTTGCATCTTCAGATGTTTTAATTGTTGTTAGTCAACTTGTGTGAAATATCTCACTGTTTAATTTACATTTTCTTGATTACTAGTAAGTGTGAGGATTTTTTATCCATTTAGGGGCCACTTAGGCTTCCTCTTCTATAAATTGTATTTGTGTATTGTTTGTCCATTTGTTACCTGGGTTGTCCTTTTTACTGCTTTTTAGAAGTCCTTTATATATTCTGGATTCTATTTATGCTTATTTTTTTATCCTTTTAAAAATGCTGTTTTGATGAACAGATGTTTAATTTTAATGTAGTCAGATTTATTAATCTTTTCCTTATGGTTTGTGGTTATTGAGTCTTATTTAAGAAATTCTTTGCTACCCCAAGGTCATAGGGTATTCTCATCTTTATAAAAAATTGAATGTTTGCTTTTTATATTCTACTTGGAACTTATTTTTGTGTGAGGTGTGAGGTAGAGATATAATTTTAGAACTTTTCCAAATGCATAACCAATTGTATCAGTACTATTTATTGAATAGCATCCTTACCCCAATGATCTGCAGTGCTTCCTTTGAAACGCAAAATTTTACAAACATGTGGATCTGTTTCTGATTTCTCCATGTAAATAATGATAATTTCATTTCTTCCTTCCTAGCCTTTAAGTCTTTTATTTATCTCTTGTCTTATTTCCATTGTTTGGACACTAGACAAAGTTGCGTAGAATGATAGGGCTATGCTAATACTGTTTTACACTTTAAAGGCAATACTTTTAGAGCCTTAAATATGAAGTTTGCTCCTGTTTTTTGGTAGATTCCTTTTATTAGGTTAAGGATGGTCTCCTCTGCTAATAGTTTGATAAAAGATTTTAAAAACACCATTAATAGATTTTGAAAGTTAACAAATGATTTTCTTTACCTACTTAGATGATTTTATGTTTTTTTCTTTTTTAAATTGTGACTGATGGGGCGTCTGGGTGGCTCAGTCAGTTAAACGTCTGCCTTTGGCTTAGGTCATGATCCCGGGGTCCTGGGATCACCCCGCATGGGGCTCCCTACTCAGCGGGGAGCCTGCTTCTCCCTCTCCCTCTGCCTGCTGCTCCCCCTGCTGGTGCTCTCTCTCTCTCTCTCTCTCTCTCTCTCTCTCTCTCTCTCTGTCAAATAAATAAATAAAATCTTTAAATAAAATAAAAGAAAAAGAAAAAAATAAATTGTGACTGAGATGAAATATTTTAATCTTTTACTTTTAAGCCATCATTGATTTCTTGGGATAAACATTACCTTGTCATGACAGACTATTTTAAAAAATTATTATTGGATCCAATATAGTAATATTTCATTTACAGTTTTGGCATATATTTTCGTAAGAAGTATTGACCAATATTAATCTTTTCTTGTGTTGCCCTTATTCAGATTTGGTATCATGGTGATGCTTCATCTTCCCTGTAATAGTTTCTGAAAGGGAAGGATTTTTGTTCCTTGGAAGTTTGGCAAAATTGATTCTTAAATATTCTGGATCTGGATCCTTTTAGAACATGGAGAGTCTTACACCAGCAGTTACCGCTTTAGAAGGGTTGCAGTACCGTTCTTCTCACATTTTGTTGGCCAGGAGGAGTCTTTTCGGCCATACTTAGTTTCAAATGGAGCAGGGAGGTTGAGTCTTCCATGTCCCAGAAGCTCAGGACAAATATTAGTAACATTTACCAAACTCTGGAGGTTAATTGATGTCAGTACTGCACAGTTAGCCAAAACTCAAACCGCGTTCCTCTCTAGGTCTTGTTTGAAGTTTTACAAGTGTGCAAGGTCTGCAGGTATGTTGGTCATCAGGGGACTGACTAGAATGTGAAACTACCAATATGTTGGTTTATATTTGTTGTGAACAAACCATCCTACTTACTCTCTCCAGAAGCCCGCCTTGGAAATTCTGTCTCTCTAGCTCTCCTTAGTCTAGCCTCCCTTTCTTATTCTTTCCAGGGATCTAAGTCTTAACTATCCTTCAGGGCTGGCACAGTTCCCACCTCCCTGCTTAGATTCTCTGTGTTAACTCTGACTCATGATGAACTCTCCCTTCACTTCTTACAGTACCATTCTGCTCCAGCTGTGGAGAGAGAGCAGGGTTCAGTTTTGTTTATGGGTAGTCAGTTGATGAGAAGAGCCTTCAGATGCAAGCACATGTTTCCCTCCTTTGCCTGGGCTCTGCCCTGGGAGACTAGATATAGTGGACAGACTGTATGACTGTATGACGATGGCCTCACCATGATCCCCATGATTCATGCCTTTGTATAATCTTTTCCTATTGAAGTAGGACTTGCTTCTAACCAATAGAATATGGAAAAGTAATGGAATGTCACTTCCTTGATTATTTTACATTATATAAAATTCCATTTTGCTAGAAACTCATTTAGAGATTCTGTTTGGTGGCAGCTATGCTGGGGAAGCCCACATGGCAAGAACTTCAGGTGGCCTCTAGAAGTTGAGGGTGGCCTTTAGGGATAGCCAGTAAGAAGCAGGGGAGCTCAGTCCTACAGCAAAGGAAACAACCTCTACCAATAACCCAAGTGAGCTTGGAAGGGAATTCTTCCCCCCACTTGAGCCTTCTAATGAGAACATAGCCTGGTCAACACCATGATTGCAGCCTTGTGAGACCCTGGGCGGGGAACCTAGGTGAACCTGCTCAGACTCTTAACTCACAGAAACTGCGAGGTAATAAATGTAAATTTTAAGTTGCTCAGTTTGTTATACTGCTGTAGAAAACTAATGTATCAGTTCTTTATTGACCTCCCCTTTACCCTTACTAGAAGTAGATTTGGATTGATGAAGGGTACTTGAATCTAGTTGAGATAAGCAATTTTTAAAAATTATTTTTTGAAACTTTTTTCTATTTTTGAAAGTGATACAAATGTTTTGTGTAGAAAAATTGAAGCAAGCAGGAAGTATAAAGGACAAAACAAACATTCGTAATCTTACTACACGACAATAGCCATTGTGTCTTTCTACCTTTATGTGTGGTATGATATGAATATCCTAAGTTGGGATTCATTCCATAGTGTTTTATGAACAGCTTTCTTTCTTTGTACTAGATAGTGAGAATTTCTTGTGTCATATCATAGTCTTATAAAACATGATTTTAAATGGCTGCATACTATTCCAGTGGATGTCCCAGTTGATTGAATATAGTTGGACATTTATGCTGCTTTAAAATATTTGTCATCATAAATAATGCTTTGATCAATAATCAATAACCTATACCAAAATCATTGTTTGTATCACTGATAATTTATGAAGGAGAAGTTTCTAAAGGCAGAATTATTAGGTCAGAACTTGTAGATGTTTTTAAACCTTTTGATACTTAACCATCCAGCTTCCAATGTTTCTTTTTTTTTTAAGATTTTATTTATTTATTCTATTTTAGAGAGAGAGCGCCAGCGGGGCGGAGAGAAGGGGGAGAGGGAGAGAATCTCAAGCAGACTCACGGAGCCCAATGCAGGACTCAGTCTGACAACCCTGAGATCACGACCTGAGCCAAAACCAAGAGTCGGACACTTAACTGACTGAGCCACCCAGGTGCCCCCCAGCTTCCAATGTTTCTAAGAAATGATATAAAGCTCAAACATCTGTTTGTGTAACTCACCAGGTTGGGATAGGACAGAACTATTGATTTTTGAGCATTTTAGGTTCCTGTTTTCTTAACCCTATTTGCAAAGTGCTTTTAAATTATTCATTAAAGTGCAGTATGGATTCTGTTTATAGACACATTCGTGTATGAGATTGCTCCCTTAGTGCCTGGGCAAAAAGCCTACGAATTTCTCTTATCACATCCCTACCTTTGTAGATCCGTTTCTACTCCTATCCATCCTTTCTTTGTTCTCAACCAGAGACACTGAGACACATTAGGTCTTGTAGCCTTGTGATTACTCAAATTAAATGGCTTTTCTGAGCTACCTCTTGCTCTTTTCTTCTTGCCATTTATGAACTAGTTGGCTTCATAAGTATGAGAGATCAGCAGAAAATTATTAATTTAAAAATATTGAAAATATTTTTCCTGATTCATAAATGAGTATTTATTTAGAAAATTTGCAAAATAAAGATTAGTATCAAAAGCAAAATAAAAGTATTTCATTCTGTCACTCACAGATGACCACTGTATAAACATAACGTGTTCATATTAGCTTATTCTTAGAATATATTGATTAAATTTCAGTGACTAATGTTTTGCCTGAGATTCATGCATTCATGTCTCCGAGTGAAATTGGCCCGTAATTTTCCTTTTCCGTAGCTGTTTTCTCTCCAATTTGAGATGACTACTTGGTTTATTAATTTGCAGCTTTTTCCCCCTACTAATATGTGTATTTAAGGTGATACATTTCCTTATAAAATAATGATTCAGTTGTATCATACGGAATTTGATTTGAGGTATTTTCCTTATTGTTTAGTATATACTATACACCAAATTGTGCCCCTCTCAAATACATATGTTGAGCCCTGGCCTCCAATATGATGGTATTGGAGATGGAGCTTTTGGGAGATAATTAAGTTTAGTTGAGGTCATGAGTGTGATGGGATTAGTACTTTATTAGAAGAGACCAGAGAACTTGCTCGTTTTCTCTTTCTTGCCATGTGAGGGTACAGCAGGAAGACAACTATCCACAAGCCAGGAAGAGGCCCCTGACCAGAGCTCTCCCATGCTGGCATTCTGTCTGATCTCAGACTTCCCAGCCCCCAGAACTGTGAGAAATAAATGTCCATTGTTTAAGCCCCTCAGTCTATAGTGTTTTGGTACAGCAGCCCAAGGAGACGAAGGCAGTTATATTTT
Source organism: Eumetopias jubatus (assembly GCF_037043125.1). Classification (NCBI taxonomy): domain Eukaryota; kingdom Metazoa; phylum Chordata; class Mammalia; order Carnivora; family Otariidae; genus Eumetopias; species Eumetopias jubatus. Next base: position 2,607,171 of record NW_028274826.1, read on the forward strand.
CTAATTTCCAGTATGATTTTTTAAATTTATAGGTCGTTTAGAAGAATATTTAAAATTTTCCAAACATACGCGTATTTTCTTATTCTTTTCCAGCACAATTTCATTGCCCCCAAATCTTGCTCTTTATGATTTTAATTCTTTGAAATTTGCTGATGTGCCTCATGGCCCAGAATATGGACTATAAGTTTTCTCACACATTCCTGTGTGCTTGAAAAGAATTAGGTTCAATGTTCTCTACATTCCATTCAGCTAACTTATAACATACTATTCACATTTTCTGTTTCCTTAGTATTTTTTTTGTCTGGTGGTTATATCCATTACTAAGATAATTACCCAGTTTCATTATGATTATGGATTTGTCTTATTTCTCTTTGAAGTTCTGTCAATTTTTATCTATATACTTTGAGTCCCTGCTATTAGGGGCATGCAAATATAAAATTGTTAGGTCTTCCTGAAGAACTGAGACTTTAATTATTAACAGTGGTTTTCTTTATCTCTAGTAATGAATCTTTGCCTATGGTATCATATGCCAATACGAAAATGGCCATAACAGATTGCTTTAGGCTCATATTTGCATAATATCTTTGTTTTTTTATCATTTTACTTTCAAAACTGTTTTCTTAAGCTTTAAGTATGTATCTTGCAAAATAATCAAACAGTTAGATTGTTTTTCATCCAGTCTGATAATTTTTGTCTTTTAACTAGAACATTCAACTCATTTATGTTGAATATAATTAGTAATCTATTTAAGTCTATACTCTTATTATTTATTTCTCTTGTCCCACATGTTCTGTGTTTATTTTTCTATCTTATTTTAAAACAGTATTATGATTTTTAAAAACCATTCAACTTATACTCTCTTCACTTTTTTGGAGGTTATATTTTATTTTTGTTTCTTTTCGTGGTTACTATGTAAATTAAATAATGTGTTATTAACTTATCCAGATAATGCAGTTATACCTGCCTTCTGGACCGTGCAGAGATTATAGTGTCATAGAGCACTTGAACTCCATTCACCCTCTCCAGATTTATATGTGCTTATTATCATGTGTCTTAATTCTGTAAGCTCTTTTTAAACTCTATGAAATACTAATATTAACAGTGTTGTTATTTAATGTACCATCAGTGTTCATTTACATTTATTCACAACTTTGTCCATTTTTTGCTTTTCATTGTTCTCTGACATTTCTGACCTTCATTCTGGGGTTGCTTCCCTTCTGCCTGAAGAGTGAGCCTTCTTTAGAAATTTCTTTATTGCAGGTCAGCTGGTAGTAGATACGCTCCCTGTTTTTTTCTTTCTAAAACTATTTTGATTTCACTTTTATTTAAAAAATTTTTTTAATTTATTTTTTTGTGGGGGGGATATAATTTGCATGCTATAAAATTCACCCTTTTAAAGTTTCTGATTCGGGTGCCTGGGTGGCTCAGTTGGTTAAACAACTGCCTTCAGCTTGGGTCATGATCCCGGGTTCCTGGGATCAAGTCCCACATCTGGCTCCCCCTGCTCTGCGGGGAGCCTGCTTCTCCCTCTCCCTCTGCTGCTCCTCCTGCTTGTGTGCTCTCCCTCTCTCTCTCTGTCAAATAAATAAATAAAATCTTAAAAAAATATAAAGTTTCTGATTCATTGGATTTTGGTATATTTACAAGGTTGTGCAACCACTAGTGCTACATAATTCCAGAACATTTTCATCACCTTAAAAAGAAACCTCATACCTATTAACAGTAACTCCCCATTCTTCCCTGTCCCAGTCCCTGGCAACCATTAATCTACTTTCTGTCTCTAAGGATTTGCCTATTAGGAACATGTCATATAAATGGAATCATAAATATGTGGCCTTTCATGTCTGGTTTCTTTTACTTAGTATACTATTTTCAAGGTTCATCCATGTTCTATTGTGTATCAGTACTTCATTTTTATGGCTGAATGGTATCACATTGTATGGATATATCCCATTTTAGTTCTCCATTCATCAGTACCGTACAGGTAGACATTTGGGTTGTTTCTACTTTTTTGGCTGTTAGGAATAATGTGCTATGAAAAGTCACGTGTAAGTTTTTGTATACATACATATTTTCAGTTCCTTTGTGTATATACTTAGGAGTGGAATTGCTGGGTCATATAGTAATTGTATGTTTAACTTTTTGAGTAATTGCCAAGCTGTTTTCCAAAGATGTTGCACCTTTTTATATTCTCACCAGCAATGTATGAGGGTCCCAATTTCTTCACACCTTCACTAACACTTGTCATTTTCCAGTTTTTTGATTATAGCCATCCTAGTGGGCGTGAAGTGGTATCTCATTGTGGTATTGATTAGCATTTCCTTAATAACTGATGCTGTTGGTAACCTTTTTGTGTGCTTACTGGCTGTTTGCATGTCTTCTTTGGAGAAATGTCTGTTCAAATCTTTTGACCATTTTTTTATTGGATTGTTTGTCTTATTGTTGAATTGTAAGTTTTGAAATTGGGAAGTGTGAGTCCTCCAACTTTGTTCTTCTGTTGTTTTAGCTGTTCCTGGTTCCTTGCATTTCCATATGATTTTTAGGATTAGCTTGTCAATTTCTGCATGAAAGGCAGCTAGAATTTTTATAGGGATTGCATTGAATGTGTAGAAAAATTTGAGAGTATTGCCATCTTAACAATATAAGTCTTCCAGTCCATAAGTGCCACGGCCCGCGTGCAAGGTCGAACAGGGGTGAGGGTAAGAGAATGAAACATAAAAGTATGGGAACAGGAGGGTTGCCCACGGGGATGCCGCGAGCAGCAACTTTATTCTTACTTACACACTTTATATAAGTTCAGGTTACATAACAGTAGGACATAAACAAGTTCCACAGTTTTCTCCCTGCCCTCTCCTGGCTCCGTCCCAAGTTTTTGGTCCAAGGCCAGGTTCCTCAAGGACATAGTTTCTTCCCATGCCTTCAAAGGGCCTGGTGCGCTATTTTTCAGGGCTTATCAATAACACTGTGGTTTTCTTGGCCTATATACAACTCAAGCTAGCCAGTACAACATGTTTTTGTATGGGGGCAGTCAGGTGGCCATAGTTCAAAGGGATCAGGGAGCCTTTGCTCTACCCGATTAACCCCTTTGTTGCTCATGGCTCCCGACACATAAGTATGGAATTTATTAGCTATAATAGTTTTTTAGTGGATTCCTGAGGAGTTTCTATATATGAGATTATATAATATGCATATATAGATAATTTTACTTCTTCCTTTCTAATCTGGATGCCTTCTATTTCTGTTTCTTTTATAATTGCCTTGGTTATAGTACAGTGTTTCATTGTCCTGCGGAGGGTGAACATCTTAATCTTGTTCCTGATCTTAGGGGGAGAGCTTTCAGTATTTCACCATTCAGTATGTTGTCAGCTGTGGGCTTTTGAGATGTCCCTTGTTAGTTTGGGAGGTTTCCTTCTATTTTTATTCTGTTAAGTGTTTTTGTCATAAAAGAGTGGTATTGTTGTCAGATGCTTTTTCTGCATCTAAGATGATCATACTTTTTTTGTCCTTCATTTTCTTAATTTTGTGCATTATACCAATTGATATTTGTATGTTGAACCAACCTTGCATTTCCTGGATAAATTCCAGTTGGTCATGGTAGATAATCCTTTTTATATATTGCTGGATTCAGTTTGTTAGTATTTTGTTGAGGATTTTTACATTTAAAATTTTTAAAGAAGTTTTTATTTAAATTCTGGTTACCTTACATACAGTATAATATCAGTTTCAGGTGTACTGTGTGGCAATTCAATACTTCCATACCTCACCTGGTAGTCACCACCACAAGTGCACTCCTAATCTCCATCACCCACCCACCTCCCCTCTGGTCACTATCAGTTTGTTCTCTATAGTTAAGAGTCTTGTTTCTTGGTTTGCCTCTCTCTCTCTTTTTTTGTCCCTTTGCTTGTTTTGTTTCTTAAATTCCACATGAGTGAAGTCATATGGTATTTGTTTTTCTCTGACTTATTTTGCTTAGTATTATACTCTTTAGCTCCATCTGTGTCATTGCAAATGGCAAGATTTCATTCTTTTTTATGGCTGAGTAATATTGCATTGTATATATATCACATCTTCTTTATGCATCATCAGTCAGTGGCCACGTGAGCAGTTTCCATAATTTGTCTATTGTAGATAATGCTGCTGTAAACATTGGTGTGCATCTACCCCTTTGAATTAGTATTTTTTTTTTATTCTTTGGGTAAATACCTAGTAGTGCTATTGCTGGATCATAAGGTAGTTCTATTTTTAACTTTTTGAGGAACTTCCATCATACTGTGTTTTCCACAGTGGCTGCACATTTTCATTCTCATCAACAGTGTAACAGGGTTCCCCTTTCGCCACATCTTGCCAACACCTGTTTCTTGTGTTGTTGATTTTATGCATTCTGACAGGTGTGAGGTGATATCTCATTGTAGTTTTGATTTGCATTTCCCTTATGATGAGTGATGTTGATCATTTTTTGATGTGTCTGTTGGCCGTCTGTATGTCTTCTTTACCCAAAGCAGTTTACACATTTAATGCAATCCCTATAAAAATACCAACAGCATTTTTACAGAGCTAGAACAAACAATCCTAAAATTTGTATAGAACCCACAGAAGAACAGACACTTCTCCAAAGAAGACATGCGAATGGCTAACAGACACATGAAAAAATGTTCAACATCATTAGCTGTCAGGGAAATTCAAATCAAAACCACATTGAGATAGAACCTTATACCAGTTAAAATGGCAAAAATTAACAAGGCAGGAAACAACAAATGTTGGAGAGGTTGTGGAGAAAGGGGAACCCTCTTACACTGTTGGTGGGAATGCAAGTTTGTACAGCCACTTTGGAAAACAGTATGGAGGTTCCTCAAAAAGTTAAAAATAGAGCTACCCTATGACCCAGCAATTGTATTACTGGGTATTTACCCCAAAGATACAGAGGTAGTGAAAAGAAGGGACACCTGCACCCCAGTGTTCATAGCAGCAACGTCCACAATAGCCAAACTGTGGAAAGAGCCGAGATGCCCTTCAACAGATGAATGGATAAGGAAGATGTGGTCCATATATACAATGGAATATTACTCAGCCATCAGAAAGGATGAATACCCAACTTGTACATCCACATGGATGGGACTGGAGGAGATTATGCCAAGTGAAATAAGCAGAGAAAGTCAATTATCATATGGTTTCACTTATTTGTGGAACGTAAGGAACAGCATGGAGGACATTGGGAGAAGGAAGGGAAAAATGAAGGGGGGGAATCGGAGGGGGAGACGAACCATGAGAGACTATGGACTCTGAGGAACAAACTGAGGGTTTCAGAGGGGAGGGGGGTGGGGGGATAGGGTAGCCCGGGGATGGGTATTAATGAGGGCACGTATTGCAGTGAGCACTGGGTGTTATATGCAAATAATGAGTCATGGATCACTACATCAAGAAAAAAAAAATAAAGGCCTATGGTGAGTCATCACCACAGATGATTTTAATTCTTTATGGGAAAGCTTGTTAAGGAATTTTACTAGGTGAATTTTTGAAAATTTATTCTTATTATGAGTCTGATAAATACCAAATTAGTTTTTATCAACAAATAAAAAAATAAAATAAAATGTAAAACAAAACAAAACAAAAACCCCAACCACAGAAGACCTTGAATAGCCAAAGCAATCTTGAAAAAGCAAAGCAAAGCTGGAGGCATCACAATTTCATACTTCAACTTATATTACAAAGCTGTACTAATCAAAACAGTATGGGACTGACACAAAAATAGACATGTACATAGATCAGTGGAACAGAATAGAAAACCCAGAAACGAACCCACGATTATATGGTCAATTAATCTTTGACAAAGCAGGAAAGAATATCCAATGGGAAAAAGTTTCTTAAACAAGTGGTGTTGGGAAAACTGGACAACAACAGGCAAAAGAATGAAACTGGACCACTTTCTTGCACTAAACACAAAAATAAATTCAAGATGGGTTAAAGATCTAAACGTGAGACCTGAAACCATAAAAATCCTGGAAAAAAAGCACAAGCAGTAATGTCTCTTACATCAGCTGTAGCAACTTCTTTCTAGGTATGTCTCTTAAGGCAAGGGAAACAAAAGCAAAAATAAACTACTGGGACTACAACAAAATAAAAAGTTTCTGCACAGTGAAGGAATCAATAAAACTGAAAAGCAACCTGTGGAATGGGAGAAGATATTTGCAAATGATATATCTGATAAAGGGTTAGTATCCAAAATATGTGAAGAACTTATAAAACTCAACACCCCAAAATTAAATAATCTAAAAAATGGGCAGAAGACATGAATAGACATTTTTCCAAAGAAGGCATTTGTATTCTTAAGGCATATTGGTCTATGTTTTTTGTTTGTTTTTTTTTTTCTCTTGTGATTTCTGTGGTTTTGATATCAGGGTAATAATGACCTTATAGAATGCATTGAGAAATGTTCTTTTCTATTTTTTGGAAGAGTCTGTGAGGGATTGGTGTTAATTCTTCTTAAATGTTTGGTAGAATTCACTATTGGAACCATCTGGTCCTGCACTTTTCTTTATGGGAAGTTCCCAATTACTAACTCAACGTCTTTACTTGTTTAGGTCTATTCAGATTTTCTGTTTCTTGTTGAGTCAGTTTTGATAGTTTGTGTCTTTTCAGGAATTTGTCCACTTTACCTGGGTTATCTAATTTGATAGCAAATAATTATTCATAATATTTCTCTGTAATCCATTTTTATTTCTGTAAGGTTGGTAGTTTCATTTCTGATTTTTACTAATTTAAGTCTTCTCTTTCTTTTCCTTAATTCAGATAAAGATTTGTCAGTTTCATTGATCTTTTTGAAGAATCATCTTTTGGTTTCATTATTTTTTCTCCATTGCTTTGTATTTTCTATTTCATTTCTTTTTGTTCTAATCTTTGTTTTTTCCTTTCTTCTGTTTGCTTTGGGTTTAGTTTGCTCTAATTCCTTAAGGTGGAAGGTTAAGTTATTGATTTGAGATCTTCCTTTTTAACATAGGTGTTCATGGCTATACATTCCTAATCATTGCTTTTACTGCCTCTCATAAGTTTTGAATATGTTGTTTTAATTTTCAGTCAACTCAATGTATTTCCCATTTCCCTTGTGATTTCTTCTTTGATTCCTTGCTTATTTAGAAGTATGTTCTTTAATTTCCACAAATTCGTGAATTTCTTAAGTTTCTACTATTGGCTTCTAATTTCTTTTCCTTGCTGTCAGACAACATACTTATATAGATTTCAATTCTTTTAAATTTTGATGTGATTAAACATCTGATCTGTCCTAAATGATGTTCCATGTGTAGTTTAAAATAATGTATCTTCTGGTTTTTTAATGGAGTGCCTTATAGCTATCTGTTAGATCTAATTGTTTTATAGTGCTGTTAAAATCTTCTCTTTCCTTGCTAATCTTCTGTCTTGTTGTTCCATCCTGTATTGAACATGGGATATTGAAATCTCCAACCATTATTGTGAATTGTATAATTCTCCTTCAGTTTCTATTAATTTTTTGTTGCATACATTCTGGGGCTCAGTTTTTAGATACATATATGTATATATAATTGTTATACTTCTTGATAAATCAACCCTTTTGTCATTATAAAATGTCCTTTGTCTCTAGTCACAATTTTTGTCTTAAAGACCATTTTGTCTGATGTTAGTATAGTCACCCCATCTCTCTTTTGGTTATTGTTTAGATGGTATACATGTTTTCATCCTTTCACTTTTAACTTGTTTGTGTCTTTGAATTTAAGAGTGTCTCTTGTATACTGCCTATGTATAACTGGATCATGTTTTTGTTTTTGTTTTAAGCAGCATAATAGCCAAAGTATGGGAAACATCTCAAGTGACCATTGACTGATGAATAAATAAAGAAGATGTGATATATATATATATACAATGGAATATTACTCAGCCATAAAAAAGAATGACATTGGGGCACCTGGGTGGCTCAGTCGTTTAAGCTTCTGCCTTTGGCTCAGGTCATGGTCTCAGGGTCCTGGGATAGAGCCCCGCATTGGGCTCCCTGCTCAGTGGGGAGCCTGCTTCTCCCTCTGCCACTCCCCCTGCTTGTGCTCTCTCTCTGTCAAATAAATAAATAAAATCTAAAAAAAAAAGAAATTAAAAAAAAAAGAATGACATCTGGCATTTGCAACAATATGGATGGAGCTAGAGAGTATTATGCTAATGAAATAACTCAGTCAGGAAAGACAAATACTCTATGATTTCACTCATATGTGGAATTTAATAAACAAAACAAATGAGCAAACCAAGAAATGGACTCTTAACTATAGAGAATAAACTGATGGTGACCGGAGGGGAGAGGGGTGGGGGTATGGGAGAAATAGGTGATGGGGATTAAGGAGGGTACTTGTGATGAATTCCGGGTATTGTAAGGAAGTGTTGAATCACTACATTGTACACCTGAAACTAATATTATACTATATGTTGACTAACTGGAATTCAAATAAAAACTTAAAAAAACCCATCAACACAATTTCTGCCTTTAAGTTGGAATGTTTAATCCATTTACATTTAATGCAATTCTGATAGGATTTATTCCTGCCATTTTGCTATTTTTTTCTATATGTCATGTCTCTTTGTTTTCTGTCCTTCATTACTACTTTTTGTATTAAATAGATATTTTTTAGTGTGCAATTTTAATTTGTTATTTATTTTGCTATTTTTTGTTAGTTATTTTCTTTGGGGTTACATGGGGCTTCTTAGTATTAGCAACTTGTAACAGTTTAGTTTGGATTCATACTGATTTAATATCAGTGGTACATCAAAACTTTGCTTCTGTATATCTCCATTCCTCCCCCACTTTGTGCTATATTTGTGTTGTCATACAAAGTATATCTTTATACATTCTGTGCACATCAACACAGATTTATAATTATTGCCCTGTGTAGTTTTCTTTTGTTTAAGATAGGAGAAAACTTACAAATATTATATTTATGCTGTCTTTTCTACTTACTTCTGTATTTACCTTTACTGGTGTTCTTTATTTCTTCACCTGGATTTGAGGTACTGTCTAGGATCCTGTCATGTTAGCCTGGAGTCCATTTAGTATTTCCTGTAGGGCAGATTTTCTAGAAGCTTATTCTGTCAGTTTTTGTTGTCTGAAGATGTCTTAATTTCTCCTTTGCTCTTGAAGGGTAATTTTGCTGGATGTAGAATTCTTGTTTGACAGTCTTTGTCTTTTATAATTTTGAATATGTCATCCCACAACCTTCTAGTTACCACAGTTTCTGATGAGAAATCAGCTATTACTTTTATTGAGGATTTCTTTCAGATGATGAGCTGCTTTTCTTGCTGCTGTCAAGATTCTCTCTTTGTCTCTGTGTTTGAATAGCTTGATTATGATGTGTCTAGGTATGGTCATCTTGGAGTTTATTCTTAGAGTTCATTGAGTTTCTTGATGTGTAATTTTTTTTCCCCCCAAAATCTGGGAATTTTTTTTTAGCTGTTATCTCTTCAAATATATCTCCTTCTCTCTCTTTTCTCCTTCTGAAATTTATACCCCTTTCTCTCTTTTTTCTCCTTCTGAAACTTTTGTTATACAAATTTAGTATGCTTGATGGTGTCCCACAGGTCTCTGAGGCTCTGTTCTTTTCTCCTTTTTGTAAGGAAGACTTTATTCACTTTATACAATGGGCTGTATTATAGGGGAGAGATATTGGGCTCAATACCTGCTCTGTTCATTTTTCTTCTTACTTTTTACTTTCTGTTCCTTAGACTGGAAAATTTCAGTTGACCTATCTTCAAGTTCTCCAGTTTGTTCTTGACTGCTCAAATATGCTGTTTAATATTTCCAGTGAATTTGTCATTTCAGTTACTATACTTTTTAGTTTGGAATTTTTATTTAGCTCCTTTTTATATCCTGTCTCTTTATTAGTAGTCTCTACTTGATGAGACACCATTGTCATACTTAATCTTTCAGATGTGGTTTCCTTTAATTCTTTGAACATATTTAAAATAGGTTATATATAGTCTTTCTCTTGTAAGTCCAATGTCAGTGCTTCCTTAGGGGCAGTTTCAATTGATTGCTTTTTCCCTGTTTATGGGCCATATTGCCTGTCTCTTTCTCTGTCTCTCTGTCTCTGTCTGTCTCTCTCTGTCTTGTGTGTCTCATAATGACTTGTCAAAAACTAAACATTTTAAATAATACATGTGGCAACTCTGAAAATTTGATTCTCCTTTCTCCCCTGGGATTTTTGGTGCCTCTGCTTGTTGTAGTAGTTTTTGTTGTTTTGTTTAGTGACTTTCCTGAACTAACTCTGCAAAGTCTGTATTCTGTGACATGTATTTCCACTCATTTGTGATCAGCTAAGGATTGGACAGAGATTTCCTTAAATGCCAGGAATCAGTAAGTCTCCTGGACTTTCCCAAGGAGCTCTGTGTGTATATTGGGGTATGCTTCAACATTTAATCAGGCACTTTACAGCTCTGCCTGAGTCTTTTACTTCCCACTTGTACAGAGCCTCAAAGTCAGCCCAGTGTGTGTGCTTATAGTTGTCTCAGGTCTTTCCTGGGCATTCATATAACCTTGAGTATGTGCACAGCTCTACGTATACATGTGACCTTCTAGATTTCCAGGAATATGTTGGAGTTCTTCAAATTCCCTATAGACATCTCATTTTCCACCTTTTTCTATTATGCTCTGGGTTTATGTATTATTTGCCGCACCTGTTGTCTACTGTCTCAGGTAGTTATAAAATGAAACAATTGATTCTAATTGTTTTAACATACACCTCTGAGGAAAATGCTTTTCACACTGGTCTTACTCTGATTCAGGTCAAATAAAGACGTCCTTGCAAGTGGAACTTAATAGCCATGTCAAGTAATGACAGTTCTCCAGGAATAAGGCTTTTGAAAGAGTTCTAATCCTGTTCCGGCCCTTTCTGTGACTGCCAGACTGCTGGTTTTCACTATCATTGCAAGCTGTTGGGTTTTAAGACAGCTATAGAACTGAGGTGGCATTGGGGGAAAATGAGAATAGGGAAAGTTAAAACACTATAAATGTGCTGTTCTTATGGAGATTCAACCGTTTTCCTTTAACAAATGCTCCCCAGATTGCTGTAAGCCTTTGGTTAAATTCCCAGATTTCTGACAAAGTTGAATCTGACAATTTTTGCTATTTTTTTTCATTGCTTTTATGGAAGAGGGGATTTTTGGAGGTCCTTACTTTGCTGTTGTCACTGACATCACCCTCTCACCTTTATTCTTGAAAGACTAATTCCTGTATATTGAATTTCCTGTTGGCGTTATTTTCTTTCAGCCTGTTGGAGTGTCTAGCTTTTGTTTTTTCTGTTCAGATGTCAGTAGTCATTATAACTGCTGTGCCTCTGGAGGTAATCTGTGCATTTCCTATTGCTTCTTTAGGATTTTCTTACAGACCTTAGGTTTCTGTAGTTTCACTGAGTTCCATATATTCCTGCCTATGGTATGTTGGCTTCTTGTATCTGTGGTATGAGGTCTTTCATAAGTCTAGAAAATTCACTGTCATTCTCTTCAGATAATTATTTCCGCTCATCTTCTCTATTCTTTCCTGCTAGGACTCTAATGAAATGTTTATTAGATTTTTCATGATGTATTCTCATGCCCTCTCTTTTGTGTTTCCCAGATTTTGATCTCTCCATGCTTTAGTTTGAGTATTTTCTTCTGACCTAGTTTCCAGTTCATCAGTTCTCCCTTCAGTAGCACCTACTCTGCTAAAAAACCCATTCGGGAATTTTTTACTTTTTAGTTCTAGATTTTCCTTAACAAATTTAAAACTGTGTTACTTTTTATAGCTTCTTAGCTCTCATTTATGTTTTTGGCCATAGTAAGTGTCATTTTTTTTGCTTATTTGTTGTTTTTTCCAATTTTTTAATTGTAGTAAAATATGCATAACAAAATTTAACATCTTAACCATTTTTGAATGTACAGTTTAGTGGCAATGGTATTACATATATTCATAATGTTCATCCATCACCACCATCTATCTCTTTTCTTCTTGTAAAACTCAAATTCTATTCCTATTAAAGACTAACTCCCCATTCTCTCCTCCCCCTTGGCACCCACCATTCTACTTTCTGTCCCTATGATTTTGACTGAGTACTTCATATAAGTGAAATCATATAATATTTGTCTTTTTGTGACTGGCTTATTTCATTTAGTATAATGTCATCAAGGTTCATACATGTCATAACATGTGTTAGAATTTCTTCCCTTTTTAATTCTGAATAATATTCCATTTATGTGTATACCACAATTTTCTTATTCATTCATCTGTCAGTGGACACTTGGGTTGCTTCCATGCTTTAGCCATTTTGAAATAATGCTGTTATAAATATGGGTGTACAAATATCTCTTTGAGACCCTGTTTTTAAATCTTTTGAGTTATAACCAGAAGCAGAATTGCTGGATGATATGGTAATCCTATGTTTAATTTTTTGAGGAACCACCATGGTGTTGTCTACGGTAGTGGCACCATTTTACTTACCCATCAACAGTGCACAAAGGAACCAACTTTCTCTACACCCTTGGTCAGCACTTGCTAATTTCTGTTTCTTTGATACCAGCCATCCTAATGGGTATGAAGTGATATTCATTATCGTTTGGATTAGCATTTCCTTTATGATTAGTAATGTTGAGCATCTCTGTATGTACTTATTGTCCATTGATATATTTTCTTGAGAGAAACATCTATTAACGTCTTTTGCCCATTTTTAAAGGGGTTGTTTGTTTTTGTGTTATTGCAGGTGTAGTTTTTTTAATAGTCTATATTAGGTAATTCTAACTTCTCATGTCTTTGTGGATCTGTTTTTTCTTTTTTTATTTTTTCTGTGACTTCTTTTATTCCTTACTTGTGGTGTCTTACTTCTTTGCGTGTGCTAGACATTGTATTTGCAGAGTTATTTTGAGGGATAATTTGAGACCTAGGATGATTGTATCATTTTTGGGGAGCTTTTAACTTGTTACCTCTAGGGTTCTTCAGTCTTAAAGGAGCCATCTTAATTCTAAGGCCAACCTTAGATCAGTCTGTGGTTCTTGGGAGGGCTGGTTTGCTTTTCAGGACATCTTACCATTAGGGTTTAGATCTTTGTGGTTCTAACACAAGTTGAGGGCTGGTTTCTGAGAGTCCAATTCATGCTTTTACTCTGTGCCTCTAGCCCCCAATTTCTGGATTATTAAGGGTAATTTCAGCATCTCCCAAATGTTGGGACTTTGCACAGAAAATTTATTTCTCTTTAAAGTAGCAGCCCATTGTGGATGTTCCTCATCAGTGATCAGCTTTCCTCTGCATGATGATTCGGCTCTGGCTCCATATAGTTCTGGTTCTGCCATCCGCTAGGTTGGTAGCATCCTCTAGGGCCTGAACTTCCTTTGTCCAGCTGGCAGATGGGGAGTACAGCGTGGAGGAGACACACAGTTCTTACCCATGTTAGCCTGGACATGATATGTATCATAACTGTGTATATTCCACTGGTGAGATCTGGTCACATGGCCCCACCTAAATGCAAGTGTGAAATTGGCAAGTGTAGTCAATGGCTGGCAGCTGTTTGGTGGACAGTCATTTTTGTCTCAGTCTTCTCCTTGGCCACGAAAATACCCATGCACATCCTACTTTTGTAACCATGATACACTCTCCCAGGGAGACAGTCAAGTCCAGATGTGACTCATGAGGTTTGGTGACTGAACTAACACACATATTACCTGCTGCTAACCCTGTACAGTAGTGGAGCTGAGCTGGAACAAGTGCAATTAAAACAACCTTCCATTTTGACAGGGAGGGAATAGAAGATAAATTAGTCCTTAGTCCAGAGCAAGAGTGACACCCCGTGAGCAAGTATTATGAAAGTGTCTGTCATGGGACACCTGGGTGGCTTTAGTCAGTTAAGCATCTGCTTTTGGCTCAGGTTGTGATCTCAGGGTCCTAGGAGTGAGCCCTGCGTCGGGCTCCCTGCTCAGCGGGAGTCTGCTTCTCCCTCTCCCTCTGCTCCTCCCTGCAGCTTGTGCTCTCTCTCTCTCTCTTTCTCTCTCTCTCTCGCTATCTCAAATAAATAAAATCTTAAAAAGAAAGAAAGGAAGAAAGGAAGAAAGGAAAGAAAGAAAGAAAGGAAGAAAGAAAGTGCTTGTCAGTGACTGGTAATCAAAGGCCACCAGGAACTCACCTTGAGCCTATGATGGGGCAGGTTGGGACCACACACCACGGGGAACCATGGGGCTTTGAGGTTAGACAGTGCTAGAAAGAACCTGTTACGGACTTTGGGTTTTGATTGAGTGATTTGAGGGAAGGGCCAAGAAAGGTCAGTAAGTGGGAGCATTTTATGAGTATCTCAGTGACTCTTATCTAGGGAGGTTGGGCTAGAATGAGGATAATTGTGATTGGTAAGAAAGCAGCTGTCACTCACACTAGCCAAGAGAGGGCCATGCCTGGTGTTTTTCGGCTTGGACAACGTTCATGCTTCGTCTGTGTTCTAATGTGATGATGGCAAGGTCTTGTCATGATCCATCTTGGTCCCACTATGTTCTGTGTCAGATTCACTCACTTCCGCTCTGGGAGTGTGGCAGGAAGAACTTCTGGCTGTTGTGTCCTTGTATTTGTCCTCCACGGACACATCTGCTGGGGCCTTGGGGAGAATGTCTAACTTGGGGGTTGGGGGCTGCACAGTAATCATAGCTTGCTTTCTGCTTGTGGAAGTTTGGAGACCTGAGGTTTGACAGTCATTGACTTTATTTTAGGCTCAATTTTCTTTGGCAGTACAATTCCCCCCAAATTCTCTTCTGTGCTTCTGAGAGTTCCATGTGTTAATAACTAGATCCAGAGTTCTGTTCAAGTCTTGATCCTCCAGCCTATTTCATATGTTTGTTTTCTTGTACCTGTGTCTCTTTCTACTTAGGGTTGTCTTGAAGGCATGGCTGTGGGTGGGAAAGAAGCCCTGTAATCTGATCTGTGTATACAGCTGAGTCCTCTCTTAATTGAGGAGTCTTTGTGGGCCTTTGATTTTCAGGACATTTTCCACGTTTTATCTTACACTTGGGGTGCAGAAAGGGTGGCTTTTCCCACTAAGTGACCCCATGTTTTTGGACTGTCTCTAGATGCTTTCCTGTCTCTCTCAAGTTGGCCAGTTTTTGCCTATGGTCATCTCTTTCTCCAATGTGACATTATGACATTATGTTACCCGTAAAGTGGGTAACAGTCACTCCAACTGCTGGCACCCTCTTTTTTCTTCTCCCTGAGCTGCGATCTGCTTTCAGGTGATCATAGGAAATGCTCTGCAATCCATGAAACAGGGCTTCTTTGTTACCAGCTGCCTGACAATGGTTTTTATTATGGTATCACCCCTCTTAAGAGAACCCATTTTGGTCTTAATTCATTTCTGTTGAAATATGTATTTAATGATAGAGAATTTAAAAGAGGAAGATTTCTGATCTAAACTCTTAGTTTGGGAATTATTTGACCCCTTTTCTATTTCTCTGTTTCTTGACCGCTTGGAAATAAAGCTGTACACTTTTGGCAGCTTTCTAGGCCGACATCCTCACAAGGGCATAGTGTGGTGGTCCATCTTTCCCATGTTTAACTGTATTCACGTTGGAAAATCAAGACTTTTCTGATTTCTTACAAGATGGAAAAATAGGACATTTCAATTTTGGGGGGAATAAGGTGGTATATAAATAAGGTAAATAAAATTGATGAAGGAATGATTTTGAATCCAAGTTGCAATGATGTGGAAGACTCACAAGGGCACCGCTCTTTGCCATGTGGTAGCTGGCACCCTGGGGCCCTCCTCTTGCTCTGAGTCTGTTTTTGCTTTGAAAGAAGGGGGATGTGAGGACCTGGCCTATATTTATTTTTCTTGGGGCCACTGTGGAAGTGAAATGAGATGATTGACATGCAGGCACATTTAATAGTAAAACTCTCTGGGTGGATAAGGCATTATTATTTCATTCTGAAGTACTTTGATGGGATTAATAATTTATGTAGCACACTAAGTTCATCCTTTGAGGCCAAGTGCTCCTAATATAACGTACCTAAGCCAACCTTGAAAATTTACAGCATTGCAGAGAGAAGAGGGTCAGTGAGCATGTTGCTGTGTGATTTTTACTGAGTTGGGTTTTTCCAGAGAGTTCTGAGCTCTTCATAATTATCCTTAAGTGATTAAGAAACAGTCCAAAGGTGCCATACTTCATAGAGAGTGCAGTTTATAGTTATCTGTAGTATGACACAGGTAATAATCATCCATAATACAATTAACTCTGAACAGCATGGGAGTTAGGGGCGCTGACTGACCTCCCTAGCAGTTGAAAATCTCTGTATAACTTTTGACTCCCCCAAAACTTAACTCCTAATAGCTCACTGGTGGCTGGAAGCCTGACCAATAACATTGCAGTCGATTTTTTTAAAAAGATTTTATTTATTTATTTGTCAGAGAGAGAGCACACAAGCAGGGAGAGGGGCAGAGGCAGAAGGAGAAGCAGGCTCCCTGCTGAACAAGGAGCCCAATATGGGACTCGATCCCAGGACACTGGGATCATGACCTGAGCCAAAGGCAGATACTTAACTGACTGAGCCACCCAGGCACTCCCAACATAGCAGTTGATTAACACATATTTTGTGTGTTATATGTATTATATACTGCATTCTTACAGTAAGGTAATGTAGAGGAAAAAAATTATAAGATTAAGAAAATCATAAGGAAAAAGATCATAAAGAAGAGAAAATACATTTACAGTACTATATTGTATTTATAGAGAAAAATTATGTGTAAGTGGACCTGCGCAATTCAAATCCATGTTCAAGGAAAGGGTCAATAGTATTTAGTGTCCCAGACAGTTGTTTGAGTTTTCATGGAATTTTAAACATAGGATATTAAAAAAATAGGAGATTTTATAACAGAACTATGTTTCTTACCAATGTCTTTCATAACTCCTTTTGATTAAACTGTTGCTGCATTTTCTAGACTTTATTACCTCATTAATTACACAGATAATACTGAAGCAGATTGTTTTGCTAATTAAAAAATTGTTAATCTTGAGGTAGCCACACTTCTCTAGGTCCACTTAGGAATCTGAAAGTTTCGGTAATGGTCTTTTCAAATGTGGGTGTTAATCCATGTGGGTTAGCATGGAGGCTGATATTGAGAGAAGGTGTGTAAAGCTGCTTTTCATCTCAGGGCCTAGGAATGAGCGTCCATGTGAGCATCTGTGACCTTGTTTTGGCCACCTCCCTTCCCTACCTCCTGAAGCTCCCAAACCTGGGCTCCAGCCCCCATATGGCACTCCCCCTTTCCCCTGACACAGGTGGATCCCCAGGGGCCTCTTGCTCTTAGACACGTCCCACATGGCACCCATCATTTATTTCTCCTCCTCTGGACATGTATTTGTGGGCCAGCTTCTCCTAGGCCAACAGTGATGCCCTAGAGTTGGTAGAGTGTCCCTACTGCCTGGTGCTCTGTGCAGGGTCCCAAGAGATTCTCCCATGTTGACAACAGAGCATGGTTGAGGCGAGGCTCTATGCTTTACTGGATTTTGTGAGGCTAGCCTGGCTCTCAGGCCTCCCTTCCTTTAGGCTCAGAAGTAAGTGTGTGGGAGGAGTGGGATGTGGGGTCCGGTCAGTGGGCAGGCACTGTGGTGCCTCAGAATTCCCCCCACCTCCTCTCTGATGCTGGGGCTGAGGTGCTCGGTGGGGCCTGTCTGCCCAGTGTCAGATCGGATTCAGGTGGGCATACCCCCTCAGACAGGCCCCTGCTCTGCACTGTTCCTGCAGCACCCTCTAGACAGAACATCAGTTGGAATGTCCAGCTGTGAGGGAGTCACAGTCCCTGCTGAACAGAGGATTGAATTTTGCCCTGAAAGGGCAGGACTCTCTGATGAGTAGGCCTGGGGCTCTTGGTGATGAAGCCCCAGAATGGTCAGGCTCAGGGCCAGGTGTGGTAGATGCATTGCTTTGCCCCTGAAGGCCTGCCTGGGACTCCAGCTCAGGAATGTGTTATCCATGTAGCTCTGGAGCACTATGGGATGCCCCTGAGAGCTCTGTTCTGTGGGCCTTCGAGATGCTTGGAAGCCCTTTGAGGGGGTTGGTGAGGTCAAAACTGTTTTCATAAGGGTACTGAGCCATTATTTCCTTTCTCATTGTGTTGACATTTGAGCTGATGACACAAAGCAATAGAGGGTACAACTGCTGGCGCCTAAGCGCCATCGCGGCGGGGCTGCAAACTCTGCCAATAGTCCTAGTGTCCTTTACTGCCGCCACTAGCTCTAAAAAGCCAGCGTCATTTAACACTGTCCTGAGATCATGACCTGAGCTGAAACCAAGAGTTGGACACTTAACTGATGCTTAACTACCCCACCTAGGCGCCCCTGAAATGCAGCTGATATTTGTATGTTGACTGTGTGGCCTGCTGCTTTGCTGAATTCATTTGTTAGGTCAATCTTCTTGTGGAATCTTCAGTGTTTTTTACATACAAGATCATATCTGCAAACAAGTAATTTTACTTATTCCTTCCCAATAACGTGGCTTTTATTTCTTTTTCTTTCATAATTGCTGTAGCTAGAACTTCCAGTACTATGTTCTAAGCTGAATAGACATAGTCAAAGTGGGCATCCTGACCAAAAAAAAGGTTTCAGTCTTTCACCATCTGGTATGGTGCTCACTGTGGGCTTCTCATGTATGGCTTGTATTATGTTGATGTAGCTTCCCCCCCCCCGCTTTTGTTTTTAAGGTTTTATTTAAATTATTTGACAGAGCGAGCATAAGCAGGGGGAGGGGCAGTGGGAGAGGGAGCAGCAGGCTCCCCGCTGAGCAGGGAGCCCAATGTAGGACTCGATCCCAGGACCCTGGGATCATGACCTGAGCTGAAGGCAGGCGCTTAACCTACTGAGCCACCCAGGCATCCCTGCCTTCCACCTGTTCATCTGGTCTTTTTTAGCCTGGTTATAGCTTTCTTATGAATATTTTGACACAACCGCTACATGCTTAATTTGGGGTCTTATACACCTTTGCCATTCCTTTATTCTTAGACTACCAGAGACATTTCATTTTAAGGTGTATCAAATTGCATTTAATTAGTACTCTTATTTATGAACTACAGGAAGTGCTGGCCCTTTAATAGGAATATTTATCTCTTTCACGTATTGACACAAAATATTTGGCCTCACTCCTGCAGAAATATCTTTATGCTGTTGCTGTATGGTGTGTTTTACCTGTCAGTACACACACACACACACACACACACACACACACACACACACACACACACACACACACACACACACACCCTCTCTCGGCTCCAGCTGGCGCATAGTGTAGTTCATGTGGTCCCCCCACGTAAACACTGAAACAACTCTGAATGGTTGGGAAGGCTAAATTACCTGTTGCCATTCACCCTGATAATCTGAGCCTATGATTAATATTTGATTGTGGGGGATGTTGAGGAGCTGGGGCTGACATCACTCTGAACAGAAGGCGAAAAGGCGAGTCTCCCTGAAGACTGTCCTTACTGTGCCCCCGTCTCCCTAAGTGTGGCACGGAGCAAGGGTGTGTTCTCGGAGCCCTCCGGGGGGCCCCAGGTCCTGGCACACTCCCGGGCATCCCGCTGCCTCGTGTGCAGCTTCTGACTCTCCTTGTGGCTCTGGCATTTTTTGCTTCACTTGATCTGGAACCTCGATGCTCCGTTTATTTCTCCTATTTCATTTCCAATCTCTAATCTTCCCACACCCATTCAACAACTTAATAATGTGATGTAGAATTTGCATATGCCAATTTAAACTACTTTCATACCTTACCAGATTTTTTGTTTCTTAGGGCTGAAGGCTGTACGTTCTTTGTGTCTGTGTGTGTAGTTGATGCGGTTCAGGTGGACTCTCGGTGGATTTAGGTGTGTACCCACCTTTGTTCCACTTACGTGCCATCGGTACCTTCCAAGCTCAGGAGGTTTGCTGACGACCCGCCTTCCCCTAGTGGTGCGCAACATGCTGCCCGCCCGGGTCCGTTCCATTTTAGCTCAGGGCTCATCTTTTCTATAAAACCTTCTCCCGACTGTTGAGACAGTGATATTCTGCTCCAGTAACATAATTCAGTAACCTGCTTTTATGCATTAGTGCCGATACCGACAGTGACCTTCCCTGTAGATGGTATTTTAGAGGTACTATGACAGGCTCAGAAAGATCAAGTGTGTCATTTGTCCAAGATCATAGAACTGGTAAATTTGGAAATTAAAAAATCAGTACAAGTCGTACCTAGCCTTAACCCTGTAAAATTCAGTTGGCCATGCCTCTTCCTGATGGAGCATAGAAAGAGGGTTCGGAGAATTGGGGAGGTTGAGTGGGCCAGAGTTGATTATTGAGATAAGGGAAATGAAAGGGAAAAGGAACCTGGAGTCCTTCAGCAGTTCTGGCTCAGGTGACAGGTGGTCCCAAGGAGTGTTTCCTCCTCCTTGAGAAAGAGTAGATTTCTCTGTTTTGTTTTGTCTGGCACCGGAAGACGAGGAAGGGGGAATGTTACCCTCCCTTGTATATATTCATGTAGAGGGGATCTGTGATGAGTCTGAGGTAGGATCGTCTGCAGGCAACAGAATACACTGGTCTCAAGCCCAGGACAGAGGTCCAGATTCCTAGAAGAGACTTGAATGTTCCCCTCCACGTGCCCAGCGTTGGGAGAGTGCAGCCAGTGAGGATCTTGGTGCCATCCCTTGCCATCCACGGTGTGTCAGGAAGAGGTGGATGGGGCGCCTGGATGGCTTCCTCAGTGGGCATCCGACTCTTTGTCTCAGCTCGGGTCTTGATTTTGGGGTCATGGGTTTAGACCCCACATTGGGCTCCGCACCCCAAAAAAGAGGTTAAAGATGTCCCAAAATGAAAAATTTGCGGGGAGATTCAGATAAAACGGTATCTGTGCCATTTCCCACAGATGACAATTTACAGGAAAAAGCTTTGATTACTTTTGATAGAACTTCTCATTAAAATGACTTTTCTTTTGCTCAGATTAAGATCTACACATACGCCTCAGTCAGGCAGGAGTGTGTGAGCCCTTTTGGGCGGCTGCGTTCCCTGGGGAGCGCTGCAGGCGCAGGGCCTGGCTCAGCCGGGAGCCCGAGTGCCGCCCAGCGCCACTGCACCGTCGTATCACAGGACAGTCTGAATGCAGCAGGCAGCGGGTGGGCTGAGTGGGGTCCTGGCCCCACCGTGGCACTGAGGGAAATAGGCCTCCTGTTTCTCCAGGGCTCGGGTTCCCTCCTCCGACATTTCCCGGCGGTGAGGTGAGGCCAGGTGGGACTGTTTGGTCAGGAAGGAGCCCCCAGGAGGCGCCTGCTCCCCGGTCAGCCTTGTGCTCGGCTGCGGCGCCCCTTCTTGACACTCCTGACGCTGCGCAGAGTCCAGGGGCTCCGTTTCGGTGTGTGTGACAGCGAGGGCCACCGTGGCCTTCTTGTTCACGTGACTGTCTAAAATGGCAGACAGCTTTTCCACTTCATTTGAAATGGATCTCTTGATCACAAAATCACAGTTGGTCAGTTAGCAATAAAATGAGCTTAAGAGAACTGGTATCCATTACCTTTTGATCTATCTCTGTAATTCTCAAAATGGTAGGCTTAATGTTTTCTTGTTCATAGGTCATGTTACTGTAAAGTACTTTACTAGACGTGCGGAGGTCTAAATTTTAAAATTCTATAAATTAGCACATTACTAAGTATAGTGATGATAATTATACTTACTCTGTCAACTTAGTGTTTGAGGTTTGAGCTTCTAGAGATTTTTAACATTAAAAAGCAAACTATATGAACATTTGACCAAAATATACAATGTGTGTAAACTCAAGCTTCTGCTTCCTGTGTGGTATTTCAGTCTTAGTTGAAGATACATTTTCTATGATAGTTTTCACCTGTAAAGTGAACTTGTGTTTTATTTTTCCTTGAAGATTATCCGCATTCTCTGTTCACTGGCCTTGAGGGTGTGTGCCGTCAGCCAAAAATAGTCCACTGACGTTTATTTGTGACTCAGTATTTCGTGAAATAACAAATTCTTACAGCTATGTGACAATAGCAGTGGTTTTATTAAGCCCTAACCGTTCATGATTTGAAGAGAGCACCGCAGATGAACCCAGAAGGTGCTCCTTGGGTTTCCACTCCGCCCCAAGCCCAGCAGCACCCTGTGAACTCTTGAAAACTTCCTGCCTGCCTGTGGAAGTCTGTGTACTTGTCAATTAAAACTCTTCTTTCTGACCCTCAGAGTTCTTAGGATTTTTAAGATGTGAGCTTTATGGACAAATAGCTCATTATGATTATTTTAATTTTCTTTAACTTACCTACAAATTGGACTCTCTCCACTGACTCTGAGTCCTCCACGTTGCTTCTCAAGGGTGCGTTTCTTAGTAGGTAGATCTGTATGAATTGCCGTGTTGGTCATAATGAGTGACTGTCAACAGCTTCCCTGCATTGTGTAGGTATATCACATACCACATCTGCTCTTTTCTTGACAAAATCCAATCAGGCACAGATTTTTTTCTAGAATTGGAAGCATATCTGAATGGTCTTGAGTCTGAATGTGAACGAGAGCAAAGCTGGTTGTGTGTGAAGTTGGGAGCAGAGTGAGCACGTCCGTAAGCCCCGCAGGGAGCTGAGTGCCGCTGGGGTCACAGAGGAGCCCTTCATCCGTTGCCCTGACTGTGAAACCCACATTCTGCACCATGGTCTGGCCCCTGCCACGTCTGATCCCACCTCCTGCCACTCTCCCCCGCTGTGCTTCTGCTCAGGCCACACCACCGCCCCAGTCCTCAGGGAGGTCCCTGCTCGGGAGCCTGGTATTGTGAGGGGCCTAGTCTTCCCAGGATGTGTTCGGTCCGGCATTCATCGTCCCAGGAGAGCATCCTGTTTGTTCTTGTAAAATGAGCGGATCAAGGTCATGATGCATTTTGAATATCTGTTCCGAGTGGGATGCTGCCTAAACCCCTTACACACGCACCCTCTCCTTTGTGTCTGAGCGGGGGTACTTAACGCACATCCACCTTCTCCTCCCACATCTGCCTCCGCACGCCCCACTGGAGGACCAGGATGAGGAGCCTGTTTACTGTCGCCTACAAACATGATAAGGGGCCTCAAAAGGTTTGTTGGCTTAAGTGTCAACAAATTCATTTATTTTAAAGTCTGAAATACAGTATTACCTATTTAGTTCCCGTGAGGTTAAAGATAATACGCCTGTATGGAAAACGTGAGTTTGAACATATCGTGTAGGTTTGGACCCTGCTAACGATTGTAATGAACCGGTTTTGTTTGGCAGTTTGCGTGTGAACTTGGACATGGGCAAAGCCGCATATGGATGGAAGATCATGAAGGACGAGAGCATCCCCGGCACGGTTGTGCGGACCAGCACCATCCCAGAGGAGCTGGGGCGCCTGGTGTACTTGCTCACGGACAAAACAGGTACTGCTCCTGGTTCATGTTTGCCTTTGCGTGCTCGCCGGCGTCCAGGGCAGGGTGACGATGGTGTGCATGTGCCTGTGTGCGCTCACCGGCATCCAGTGCAGGGTGACCCTGGCGCGTCTGTGTGTGCATGCATGTGTGCGTGCGTGCATGTGTAGCGGCGTATTGAAGTCATTCAAATTTAGGATTTTCCAGACTCCGCTGAACACTGGCACACAACTAACCTTCACCTTTGAATAAACACAGTATCATTAGAATTAGCAAAATGTTAAATCCTTAGAGATTTAAATGACATGTTTATATATTTTTGATTCTCTGCTGCCATAGCGTTCTTTGTTTTATTAGTGCGGCTTCTGGAGAGGAAATACTGCTTGCCTGTTTATTACAGGATGATACTTGTGAGCTGTTGGAAGAATGTAACACGATGTGTGTGGGTTTGGTCTTTTGACAGTAATGTTCTCCTGAAGAGCCTTCCAAGTGACTATCCCACCCTCAGGTCCCTGCCCCAAATTTTATTTGCCCTTATTCCATCAAAGAATCCTTGTCAATCCTTAACATAATAAATAAAACATAAACTGAATCCAGTGAAAATCCTAGCAACAGGTGAAATCCCTTCCTGATTTCTTCATTCATAGTTTAAATTCCTGGTAACTCTTGGGGCACCTGGTGGCTCAGTCCCTTGCCCATTGACTCTTGATCTCAGCTCCGGTCATGGTCTTAGGGTCGTGAGATCAAGCCCCGTGTTGGGCTCTGTGCTCAGTGGGGGAATCTGCTTGAGATTCTCCCTCCCTCCGCCTCTCTCCTCAGTCACATATGCTCTCTCTTTAAAATAAATAAGTCTTAAAAAATATCTCATAGTAATTCTTAGTGAACTAGAACTAAGGATACTTGTATAATATGATAAAATGTGTCTCAAGTAAAATTCAACATTATTTTTAATAAAATACTAGAAAAAGCTTAGTCTGGAAAGAGAGAAATCTAACCGCCCTATTAACATGTTTCATTCTGGCCGTTGCAGTAAGACAAGAACTAGAAATAAGCTCTCTGCCTGAAAGATGGAGCAAATATTTGTAGATGAAATAATGAACCAAGGGAATCAACTGCTAAGAGTACGAACCAATGAAGTGTCAGGTCACAGGTCAGAATAATAAAGTAGCTCCCTGCGTGTCAAGTGGACGGAAGAGGGAAGGCCCCACTCGTGGTAGCGCAAGCACGTGTGAAACACGTGGGCATACCGACGTGAGGGGAGTGAAGGGCGTGTGTGAGGATGATCAGACCTTACAGAGAAACGTGAAGGAAGACGTAAACCAGTGAAGGGACAGACTGCAGTCTCCAGCGCAAGGTCCCCAGCGCGAAGATACGGGATTGCGTAGAGCCTGCCTTCACGATGAAGTGATAGGTTTACTGCAGTTCCAGTCAAAATCCAGTTGCCTGTGGCACGTGGTTTTGTTTTGTTTTTTAATTTAGAGTGGGTTTTTTTGTTTTTATTTAAGTAATCTCTATCCCCAGCGTGGGGCTCAAACCCACAACCCTGAGATCAGGCGTCACACACTCCACTGACTGAGCCAGCCGGGCACCCCAGCGGCATTTGGTTGTGGTCAGGGTTGGTCATTATGGCACGTCGGGGGCTGTCCCGTCAGGTGATGCTCGTAAGTCCGAAGAACTCCAAAGTAACGAGGAGCTCAGACTCAAGAAGGTAGGCTGCGAAAATGCCATCAGATTTCTCCCTTCCCATCCTCACTGAGCCGACAGGAAAAGATCCAGAGAATAAAGTGTGGGAGACACGCAGGCGTGCCTCCGCAGAGGTTGAGTTATTTCTGGGAGACAGGTGGGACTATTTTGATGGAGAAGCTGGAGTGAAGCAAACCCAAACTCAAAAAGATTCCTGAAGTGACCCCACAGAAGAGCGTCCTGGGGAATCTGTGAGTTTACAGCACACAGGTCTGTGGGGGGCGGCACGGGAGGCTGTCAGGCTGCCCACCGGCGGCAGGAAAAGCCCAGCTATGCTCAGCCCTGCACTCAGCAGCCTGGACCTTGTGCATAAATACAATCGGAAACCAGGAACAGCAGCATGCACTCGGAGTCCCGCACAAACAGGCACGCTGTGCCCCAAGTGCACAGATCTGTGCGTGTTCACAGAGAAGCCCAACGGAGCCCTGAGGCAAGGGTGCCGCATGACAGAAGGACTTAGTCACACCTGCAAATTCAGTGTCAGAATTAAACTACATTTCCACATACCAGCAACAGTGGGGGCACTTAATTCCAAAAAGGCCAATTAGAATAGCAGCAAAATGTATAAAGTAATTAGAAATAAATCCAAGCAGAACTTGTGTAAAGCCTGCATGGATATAAGTTTGAAGACCTGAGCAGGAGCTAAGCGAGAGGGTGGGCATCTCAGTGCCACACCCCGTGTGGAAAAGTCCGACCTGTCTGAGGCGCACACTGCCCCAGGACCTTGTCTGCACCATTGGTGGGAGCGTTACCTGGTGGCCACCGCTCTGTCCGAACGGACGAGCCCCGACAGCCTGCGCACCGCGGTGCCCCTCTGGCTCCTGCTCCCCAAGGAGACACGTGCGCACGCGCAGCAGGAGACAAGCCCAGGGATGTCCATGGCATCATCTTGGACAACAAAACCAGACTGAACATAACAAAAGCGGTTATCAGTACAATGCATAAATTGTGGAGTGTTTGCAGTTGAATGCTAACTAGCAATGACGGTGTCACGGTTTAATGTTGAACCCAGAAAGGTCTGGGGCCTTCCCCTCTCGGAATTCTGTGCTCCCCTCCTGCCCTGTGTGTGAGGTGCGCGGCGTGCTTATCCGGGGAGCAGGTGCGGGCTGGGCTGTCCTGTCTGCAGCCCACCTGCTCTCGTGGCCACTGAAATCTGCATGTAACACAGCTAAGTGTGGTGCCTGTGATTTCACGTCGGTTCGCAAACGAGAAGCATATGTCAGCACACAGTATGCTTGAGAGTGACTGGTTCTCTCTCCTCTTCCCGTGTCTCTGGATGTGTGATATCAGCAAGGGAAGAAGGATTTTGTGACATCATTTCTTCTTAAAATGCTAACTTTTTAGTATGCATTTTAAATGGTGATGGGGTCATCATTCTCCTTTGTTTCATCATAGCTCCTCCATTTGTCTTTGAATTCTGAGTTCCATCCAGGATAAGGAAGAGTGGTTTTGCCCAGAGTCATAAAGTAAAACCCCATTTTCCTCATGTCTCACTCTGCTGCTTTCACAAAGCAAAAATAAATAATCTGGGCTTCTGAGATTTAAAAAGAATTACAGAACATTATATAAAATATGTGAGTGAGAGAATTTTACACATTTCATTTTCCAAAAGGCCTTTTTGTTCCAGAAGTCACTGAAGGGACCCTCTGTCACCACTTCCTAGTGTTGGAGCCACATGGAGTTTTAAACATTTTTAGTGTTTTTAAAAATTTTTGGTCTTGAGCTTTTTCAGACCCTTTCTCCGTAATCGGAAGGTGAACGCCACCCACGGCACATCAGGCGAGCCACACGCTGTGCCAGCCCTGTGCCTGTCCTCGCCCTGGGGCCATGGGGCCGCGGGCACTTGCCCTTCACGGGTCCTCCTCCCTGAGGGCACTCAGGAGGGAGTGTTGCCTTGGCTGCTTCTAAAGGCCACACGGACCAAATCGCAGGAGAAGGACATCGAGGACGAGTTGTGTAATTGTCACCACACTGCCAGCACGTAGTAGGACTAGTCTAGAAACCAGCTTCTCACACAGATGGAGGCCGCCGGCACACGGGGGTTGGGCCCTCACCTCTGGGCAGCGGGCGGCCTCCGGGGACCCCCAAGCCTCCGAGCAGAGCCATGCGTTGTCTGCCGGGAGGGCTGCATGGCTCGAACTTGCGCTCACCTGCCCTGCCGGGGGGTCCGGCGCAGCTGTGTATCTGTTGTTACTGGGAAGCGTCGTCCGGCAGGGACTGAAGTAACTGTGCTCTGTGTTGTAGTAGTCTCGTCGTGTGACTGATTCAGGTCCTCTGCAGTTGGCCGGGGCCCAGTGGTCACTATGGTGGGCTCCACCATCGCAGAGGGTCTGACGGGGGTGGTGGTTTGGCAGAGGGTAGAGAACTTGGGGTGTAAGACCGTATGCAGACATCATCTGCTTAATCGAATGAGCTGCTGTGTGAGGAGCCTTTCGCTGCTGACCTGCCCATAAGGCGGTCCTCGGTGTGATCGTGATCGGGCTTGTGCCTCATCAATACGCTTTCTGACAAGAAGCGTCCATCACGCGGCCTCTCGTTTGCCCCAGCAGAACAGAGAACGAAGTGTCCCGCAATTGCATTACAGTTTCCTTCTTGTGGTCAAGAAAGCGGTGTGGTGTAATTAGGTTTGATTGGGGTGCACGTTTCCGGTAAGATCTGAAATGAATGATGTTGCCATAGTGACGCGTGTGGCCAGCAGTGCGTGAAACATGAAGCAGTTCATTCGACAAGAGCAGACATCTGTTAGCTGCCAGGGTGCAGAGCATGTTGACACTGCCCAGAAATGGTGGACGTGCCGTGATAACTGAGCAGACGGCGCTGGCATGCTAGGGCAGGTCGTCTGCACCGAGTCCGCTGGGGAGCCCCCATCTCTACGCCGGCTGCTCCTGAGAGCGGTGCTGCGGAGGGCTCGGAAATCCTAAAACTTCGCTCCGGCTGCAGCCTGTTAGAGCGAGCCGCGAATTCCTTTGTTGGGAATCTTTATGCTCCTGTATGACAGAGCATTCCCAAACCACGCCCTGAGACAGGTCATTTAGGATGCGCACCGTGTCGATAGCACCCGTTACCTGGCTTGGCCGTGCGGTTTGCACCCGGCTCGTGTCAGCTCCCAAGGCCGCATCCTCTGCAGCGGGAAGCGCCGTGTCCACAGTGGCAGGGGCAGCGGACCATGGCGTGCGTGCCTCGCCGGGGAGACCTGGAGCTGGGGGTTATGTCCCGTAAGCCAGGGGCCCTGTAAGCTGGGGCCAGGCACAGGCTCTCTGGCCTGCAGACGACAGCTGGGGCCTCTGGCGCCAACACACCTGCAGGGTCTGGCACTGTGCATGACCGGAGCGCGCACTTGTGTGTGTGCTGGGCTGTTCACCCCAGGTGAGGCACTTGATGCAGGCAGTGGTTGAACAGAGGCCTATTGTACTGGGAACCGCGGTCTTCTGAGAAAGCCTCATTTACAGCAAATACAGATTAACAAAGAATATGGCCACAGTCTGCAGGGTATTAGAAGTTGTGTTTCCATCCCTCATTGCTTCGTGGTAAAGTCTGAGTAGCTTTGTGTTGATCTCACGTGATCATTGCTCACGGCCTGGAGCCTGCGCTGGAAGTCCATGGGGTTGGGTGGGTGGCCTGTCCCCAGTGTGCCGCGGGCAGACTTCCCTTTGTTTCTGTGTGGTTGCCACGCCCTGGCTGTCCCACGCACGAGCTGCGGTGTGGCCGCGCCACCCGCCAAACACTGGGTCAGAACACTTTGCAGCTGCGTCTCCAGCAACGTGTCCTCTGCCTGCCTGTGAATCGTCTCCGTCGCTGCCCTGAGACGTGTTCCTGCAGGACTTTGTCCTTAGAAATTGAGTTCCCCTCTACCTGCTTTGCTGCTCGTCCTCCAGAGCCCTCTGCCTTATTAAGGAGCTACAGCATTTTCCTTCTTCAGGAATCACAAAACACGCCTTTTGTCCAAAGACATTTTCCGTCCCTGGCGCTCTCCTAACGGCCAGGTCGCGGGGAAGCCTTCTGGTGGCGTCTGCCCATCCCTATCATGAAGCTTCAGACTTGGGACATACTAACAGTTGAATTAAGATGACAAAAATTGTATGACCTATCAATTGATTGAAATCATGAAAATTGTTTAAGATTTGAAAAGCGGTTTTGCATTACTGACTCTTTTAGTAACTGGCTTAACCTTAGACGCCCCTGCTGTACAAGAGGGTGTAGAAAGTCTCAAACTCGCCCTGACTTTCCTGCTCAGCGTTTTACAGGGTCTGCTGTGAAATAGAAACATCATTGAAAGTTAAAAAGATCCTTCCAGGATTCACCTTAGTATGTTGGAAGATACGCGCCCCTACATAAAGGAGCGTCTGCATCCATAACCCAGTCTCTCACCCAGCGAGATGCAGATGCATTCATCCAAATGGCAAAATAACTGAGCCAAAAATTTCATCGTTTATTTGATGAAATGATAGTCATTTGTTTGAATATGTCTGTTATAACCTCCATAAAACGTGATTTATCAGCAACTAGGACGAGGGTACCAGATGCAGCATTTGACTCGGACGGCAGGCCACTGGGGCAGGTCGCGCCAGCGTTGGGCACAACCACCGTGTGCTGTCAGTGCGGTCCGAGCTCCCTCACAAGGCCACCTGGTGCACAGCAGCAGCCCCCTTGCTTCCCTGCCCTCGCTCAGCCCTCGGTGACCCCTGGTCGACCGTATGCCTCAGCCGGTCTGCCTGTGCTGGACTTCTCCCAGGAGTGGAAGCTCACACCGTGTGGCCTTCTGTGTCTGGCTTCATTTGCTCAGCAGACTCTTTCCAGGTTCACCCGCACTGTCGCGTGTCTCAGTACCTGACTGCTTTCTATTGCAGGCGATACTCCGTCATGTGGATAGACCACATTTCATTTCCATCTCAGTTGAGGGACATTAGTGTAGGTTTTCCTGTTTCTGTTTGGAAGAATGCTGCTATGAGCAAGGTTCTAGCCAGGGCGGGTAGGCAAGAAGAGAAAGGCATCCATGCTATAAAGGGGAGTGAAG
This sequence comes from Eumetopias jubatus, assembly GCF_037043125.1. Taxonomy (NCBI): domain Eukaryota; kingdom Metazoa; phylum Chordata; class Mammalia; order Carnivora; family Otariidae; genus Eumetopias; species Eumetopias jubatus. Next base: position 2,637,309 of record NW_028274826.1, read on the forward strand.
CTAGTTGTGTGTGACATGGTCTTCAAACAGAAAATCATAAGGAGGGGTGCCTGGGTGACTCAGTCGTTAAATGTCTGCCTTTGGCTCAGGTCATGGTCCCGGGGTCCTGGGATCAAGCCCCTGCTCCCCAGGAAGCCTGCTTCTCCCTCTCCCACTCCCCCTGCTTGTGTTACCTCTCTCACTGTGTCTCTCTCTGTCAAATAAATAAAATCTTTAAAAAAAGAAAATCATAAGGAATCCCCTAAAATCTGTTAGAAGCAATAAATGAATTTAGTAAGGTTTGAGATACAAGATGAATATACAAAAATGAATTGTATTTCTATACGCTAGCAACGAACTATCCAAAAATAGAATTAAGAACACAATTCTGTTTATGATGGCATCAAAAAAATGAAATCAGTATTTTATAGTGTTAAGATGGCAATAGGATTCCCCAAATTGATTTACAGATTCTACACGATTCCTCTCAACATCCCAGCTGCCTTCTTTGGAGAAATTGACAAGCTGATCCTAGAATTCCTGTGGAAATGCAGGGAGGTTGGGCGCCCAGAGTGGTGTAAACAATCTTGGGACAAGAGCAAATGGAAGGACTCCACAGTTCCTCATCCCAGAGCCTGCCACCAGGCTGCAGGGATCAAGACAGGATGGTGCTGGTGTGAGGACAGACCTTGAGATCGAGGGGGTGGCATCCACAGTCCGGACATCAGTCCCTAGCTGGACACTCAGACGACTTCCAATAAGGCTGCCAGGACGGTGTGCCGGGAGGAACTAAAGCCTGACGCTGCCGGTCGACTGGATTCCAGCACGGGTGCCGCCATCCTCACTGGGGAGGACCAGCCCCTTCAACTGACAGGCAGGGAGAGCAGGACGTCCACATACAGAAGAATGAAGGGGGACCCCTACCTCACACCACACACAAAAACTAGCTCCAGATGGATCACAGACCTACATTGAAGACCTAAAATGATCATTTTTTTTAAACTGCTGAGTTTTCAGAAACTACTCTAAACTTGTCTTTTGTTTCATTCTCTTTGGCTCCATGAAGCACCAGAATAAAGAACTTCTAGGTATCTATCTTAATAGAAAGCTTTATAGGGCACCTGGGTGGCTCAGTTGGTTAAGCGACTGCCTTCAGCTCAGGTCATGATCCTGGAGTCCCGGGATCGAGTCCCACATCGGGCTCCCTGCTCAGCGGGGAGTCTGCTTCTCCCTCTGACCTTCCTTCCTCTCGTGCTCTCTCTCTACCATTCGCTCTCAATAAATAAATAAATAAATAAATAATCTTTATAAAAAAATAAAATAAAAATCTTTATAAACATAACCCAAAAAATAAAAAATAAATGTAAACAAAGCCCAAAAGAAGAAAGAAATAGTTTAAATCTGGATATGTTATCTTTTAATTATTTTAAACTAAATTTTTAAATGCAACAGTGTATTTACTATTTTAGCATGTGCTTGTATGTGTCTATGGGAACTCTGTGGCCTCCCATAATTTCAAGGGGTCTTTGTGCATTACTCTAGAGAGTTCTCCAAACGGCAGCAGGAAGCAAACGTAACTGCGTAGTTGGAGTTTTCATCTCAGAACTTAAAATGCTATCACCAGGCTGACTGAGGACAGTGAGCTAAAGCAGTGTATTAAGGTAGCAGTCACTCGGGGCACCTGGGTGGCTCAGTTGGTTAAGCGACTGCCTTCGGCTCAGGTCATGATCCTGGAGTCCTGGGATCGAGTCCCGCATCGGGCTCCCTGCTCAGCGAGGAGCCTGCTTCTCCCTCTAACCCTCCCCCCCTCATGTACTCTCTCTCTCTCATTCTTGCTCTCTCAAATAAATAAATCTTTAAAAATAAATAAATAAAAAATAAAATAAAATAGCAGTCACTCTACAGCTCCAGATTTGCTGTCTAGAAACAGTCTGTGATCGGAGCAGTAATCATGATGTGCCTTTGGTTTTGGAAAATACTTGCTGTCCACATGGAGTATTGCATTTGGGAATGCCAGAATGCTCGTCTTCAGTAGTCTCGGGAGCAAGATGCTCTGAGTAAACCATCTACCATGTGACTCAGAGAGATGCCACCCTCAAGCTGTGGTGGGTTAATGGGCATAGGACCTGATCGTTGGCACAGGAAGAGGCGGGCGGATGTGCCTCTGACAGAGGGGCTCTGCCTCTGCACAGAGTGTCTGCAGAGCCCAGAGGCCCATCAGCACCCAAGTCCAGACCGTAGGGAACACACTGGAGCAAGTTCATTTACAAGGAAGAACGAGAGAGCAGAGAAGACTGTGGCCTTGGGCTCAGGAGGCTTCACCTGGACCCACACTCAAGCAAACAGTGTAGAAACACAACGGGAACCAGGCCTGGCCTTGGTATTTGATGCTGAGGAGCTCCTGCTGTTTGTTGCTGTGATAACATGGGGGTTACATTTATTGTAGCAGCCCCTTCTGTTGTTAATAGCTGACACGCTCAGGCAGGAAGTGGCAGGTCCCAGGAGCGTGGCCCTGAGGTGGTCCTTGCTGATGTGAGGCCTCCATTCGCCACTTTACATGATGCCATTCTGTCCGCTTTGGGGTACGTTGGACATTTCCCTTAAGAAACGCAGACGGGTTGGGACAGAAAACACATTGCCGGAAGTCAGTTCCTGGCACTTCTTGTTCTCACATTTGTAGTTGAAATTTCTTGCATGTTCTGCTTTATCCCCGCAGTCGGTACACCTGTGTACACGCATGTGCACATGCACACGTACGCACACACAGCACTGTGAGAGCGATGCTCCAGCACGCGCCCCGAGGGTGTCCCGGGTGCGTTTGCACACAGTCGGGCGTCTGGCCATAAGACATTCTAAGTCAGCGTTGTTCTCCTGAGGTCAGCTCCCATACTAGAGCAGCATCCGTGTGCCGGCGCCTGGTTGTCCTCGGGACCTCCCGGCGGGACCAGCTCCTCGTCAGCCCCTCCAGGGAAGCCGCATGAGCATGGAAGTCTGTAGACCTTCCTCTCCACAAACCCGCCCAGGTTCCCCTTGCTTCTCTCCGGCCCACCGAGGCAGAGGTGCAGAGGGGCTCACACCTGAGGGCAGGATGAGGTACGTGTCTGAAGAACCGTCAGCCACACCTCCCACACACAACCCCGTCGTGTCTCAGGTGCGCTTCCCGCCGCAGCGCGGCTTCCTGCTCGCACTCCGAGGCTGCCTCGTGGCGTTGACCGCCAGCCGTTAATAACTCCGTGCGTGGCTCCAAAAACCAGTTCAGGGGGACACGTGGTTTTTCTCTAAACATATTGTCATCTGCTTTTAAAAATATTCGCGTATTCCTAAATCCGTGTTAAGTACCACAAGTAACAATAGTCTGCAAAGTCAGGAAATTAAAAAAAGAAAAAAAAACAGTTTTTCCAACAGATCCAGTTTTCAGGACAGGAGGGTATTACGTAACAAAGCGTCTTCTGCTTTTTTGTTCAGTGCTTTCCAGCCTTGGGCTCTAGCTAGAAAACTTTTTCATCTGGTTGAGAAACAGTAATGTAATTGTTTCCGTTTCTGTCCTTTGGTGTCAGCATCCTGTATCTTTCTGCCAAACCTCCCCTTCCTCTTTATTTATTCATTTATAATTAAAATCAGTTAGCATATAACATATTAGTTTCAGAAGTACAGGTCAGTGATCTGTCAGTCTCATATTACACCCAGTGCACGTTACATCACGTGCCCTCCTTACTGCCCATCACCCAGTTACCCCATCCCCCACTTACCCGTCTCCCCTCCAGCAACCCTCAACTTGTTTCCTAGAGGTAAGAGGTTTGTCTTATGGTTTGTCTCCCTCTCTGGTTTCATCTTGTTTGATTTTTTTCCCTCTCTTCCCCTATGATTCTCTGCCTTGTTTCTTAAGTTCCTCGTTTCAGTGAGATCATATGATAACTGTCTTTCTCTGATTGACTTATTTCGCTCAGTATAATGCCCTCTAGTTCCAACCACATTGATGTAAATGTTCAGTATTCATCCTTTCTGATGGCTGAGTCATATTCCATTGTGTATATGGACCACGTCTTCTTTATCCATTCGTCTGTCGATGGACATTTGGGCTCTGTCTACAGTTTGGCTATTGTGGACATTGCTGCTATAAACATTGAGGGTCAGGTGCCCCTTCTTTTCACTACATCTGTATCTTTGGGGTAAATACCCCAAAGTATTTGGGGTATTTAGTAATTGGGTAAATACCCAATTGCTGGGTTGTAAGGTAGCTCTATTTTCAACATCTTGAACCTCCATACTGTTTTCCAGAGTGACTGCCCCAGCTTTGCATTCTCACCAACAGTGTAGGAGGGTTCCCCTTTCTCCACATCCTTGCCAACATTTGGGACGTTAAAATATGTGATATTACACTTAGCTTAATGAAGGACGAGATGTAGCTAAATCAGGTGCTTAGGCATATTTTGCCTTGATAAAACTAAAGTGTCATTCAATCATTATACTTAGTACTATATTTAATTCCATGAACCTTAGAATTACTTCCTAATCTTGCCGTTGGGAAGCAGAGGTTCATGACCTGACAGAGTCAGCACGTGCATGAAGAGCAGAGGCATCCCCAGTGTCAGGTGCCCGAGCTTACAGACGCCAGAGGCCATGCGTGCTGCCGTGCTCCACGTATCAATGTCTCCTCCGGCGTGAGGAGGAGGTCTCCTGCAGTACTGCTTTAGGAGAATCTTTGGTGCTGGAGAGGCCAGTGTGACCCCGGGTCCTGGAGAAGACGCAGGAGAACGCAGTCCGACCTGTGCCCTCTGCGCACGTCCTGTTCATTCCTGTGTCTTCGGTGAAGTGTCGTAGCAGGTTTCTTCCAGTGGCTGGTTGTCTGCTGCGTGCGGTACTGATGCAGCCAAGGGGTCTGGGTTTCTTTGTCATACTTTTTACTTCGATGCACTTTTGTATTCCTTACGTCGTGCGGACTGTGAACTCGTGGTAAGCGTGTGTTCGCCCCCGCCTTTGTTCACATGCTGTCTGGGTTTGTGAGTTGGGCATGCCCACACCCTCTCCCAGACAGGCTGGCTGTGACTTGGGACGGCTCGCTCACGCTGGGTCATGGGGACGTGCTTGTTGGACAGCAGTATCATGTCACCGCCTTGGCAATGGAGGCAATCGTGTGTTTCAATTCCGTTTTCCATGATGAGTGGAGAGTGTGGGAGGAGGACACGCTGATACCAAGCGTGAAATAAACATAGTTCTCATACACACGGTACAGTTGAGGTGATCATGGAAGTGCGTTTGAAAGGGAGCGAGGTCAAGCAGCCATCACTGAGCTTTGTCTCTTCGGTGTCTTGGCCCTGATCCAGTTGACAGCATACTCAATGGTGAAGGGAAAGAATCAACGTGAGGGGGACCGATTGCTGGAAGCGTGGTGTCTTAACACCGAGGCACAGGAGTGTGGGGTTTACGTTCCTCTTAATTCTCTGAAGCTGATCCTTCCTTTTCCCACACTCCAGATATTGCGTGGAACCACCATTGCCTTGTGTAGAGACCAGCTCTCTCCCCGGGCACTCTGGTCCAGGTGATAAGGGGCTGTGACTTGGGTATCAGGATTTAAAATCCCCCAGGTGGTGAGTGGGCAGCAGTGCTCAGGGTCTGCTGGGATGCACACAGTCAGACACAGAGCCACTGCCCAGCCTGAACGCAGCATCCCCACCCTGTTGATCTGAGGCCGTGGAGCAGGAGACCTAATCTCATGGGCACCTTGGAGGTCCTACCCACTCTGCTGCCTTGATGTAAAATACATGCAATCTTCAAAGAAAAACTATTCATTTAAAACCAAAATGTTTTATTATAACAGTGTGTAGTCTCAAGACTTCTTAAGAACGTGAGCATTTGCAAGGTATATATGGATAGGGGCACCTGGGTGGCTCAGTTGGTTAAGCGACTGCCTTCGGCTCGGGTCATGATCCTGGAGTCCCGGGATCGAGTCCCGCATCGGGCTCCCTGCTCGGCGAGGGGACTGCTTCTCCCTCTGACCCTCCCCGCTCTCCTGTACTCTCTCTCTCTCTCATTCTCACTCTCTCAAAATAAATAAGTAAATCTTTTTTAAAAAAAAGGTATATATGGATAGTAGAATTTACATAAGGAGACCAGTATAAATGTAAATTTATCACTAGGTAAGTAAATGTGTAACTGTCAAATCTTAACATAATTTAGGGCAAGTGCCTCTGAACAGTTCTGTGATTCTGAGCTGATGCCAGTCGACGGCCTTGCTGAGCACCCAATGTGGGCGGAAGGCATCCTGGTCAGTATAACGTGTGGGTCACTGGCATGGCCCTATATGTAAATTCAAACTGTACTCTCCGAAATCTCATCTTTAAGAATCTACCCCACATAAATAATGGTTTTGTAGCTGCATTTTTTGGTGATAACAAAAAATTTTAAACCATCTGAGTATCCGTGTTTGGGAGGAAGATCCAGCAGAACCTTGTGTACCATACTGGGTTTATGGTATACCCCCTAAAAATAACGTGGAATACCCCTGTGTGTAGTCATGTGAAAAAATAGTTTATAAATGCATACTTGTCTCTACCAGTGGAAAAGTTGGAAGAGGTTATATACCTAAACTAGGTGATCCCAGGGTGTGAGAGGGTACAACAAGTATTTACAACTTTTAATATAAATGAAGGCCTCCAATTCCAGAACGATGGAGTGGATGTTCTTCTCCCTGTCTGTCCTGCTGAGCACACCACGCACCTGACGTGCTACGTGCAGCGCACACAAGAAGACCGTGAGCGGGGAGGGAGGAAGGCAGGCTCGCCCCATCAGGAGGACCAGCAGTCAGTTCCCTGGTGTTCCGCTTCGTGCCCAGACTGGGGCCTGGAGAAGCCAGCGATGCAGAAATGCCAGTGGGCACAGACAGGCTGAGAAGAGCTGCTCTCTGTGACCGAAGGAGCAGCCTGGCAAGACGGGAACACTCATGCTTCCATTCCAGCCGTTGGAGAAAGCACAGCACAGGTGGCCCCATGATGATGTGATGGACGGAGGAGTTACCACGGCGGTGGCCATCCCATGGCCACATGTAAGTGTGTCCAGTCAGCGCATGGTGCAGCAGCAGCTTGCACAGTGTTCCCTGTCCATTTGTGCTCAGCAAAGGCCCCACCCTCTGTCTCCGAAGACCAAGTGGGGACCCTAGACTTCCAACCTCTCCTGGCTGTCCAGATGACCCAGCTCCCAGGCCAGCATGGAGTCTAAGAAGGCCAAGGGTCGGACTTTCATGTCTGCTGGGCGGGCAGCCTGGACGGCCATTGTCACAAACAGAATCAGCGCGGTGAAGAACTGATGGGTCGTGCCAGACTAGGGGTGGGCGAGGGCGTGGATGTGGCCACGGATGCAGGTGAGGACCATGTTGGTGCAGATGGGACGCCTCTGCATCTTGATGGCCATGCTGGCCGTGCAGATCCACACATGACGGTGACGTGAAGCTGATATGCTGCGCGGTGCCGGGCACTGGTCTGATACTGCGCTACTCGACATAGGGACGGCCAGTGGGGTGCCAGGCAGGGGATGCGGGCAGCCCCCTGTGCCGCTGTGGAATCCAGAATTGCTGCAGGAGAAGTCAGAAGAGAGGCCAGCAGCCCTTACTCAGGAGGCTGGCGGACACGAGAAAGGCCTATGGTAGGCATGCCACCCAGGGGGAGGAATCACACATTTCCTTGTGAGGTAGCAGTTTTTTCTTTAAACTAGAGTAGTTTCTTATGAAATGCATATGTTTCTTATTTTTTCCTATCATTTCATTGAGATTCCTGGTAGTTGCTATTTTCTAAACTGGAGAGCTCTAATTCTGTAATCGTCTAGCATTTCAGGGGCCTGGCAGGTCCCAGCAGCCGTGAAGTGCGCTGCCCAGCTGACATTTCATGTAGACGGTGGACATTGCTGGTTGTGTTTGAGGGAGGGAGGAGAATGAAGGGTCCTTATTCTAGGAAGGTGGCACCAGTCAGGAGGTCAGAAGCCATTCCCGAGTCTCGCAAGTCGGGATGAGCGGTGAGGGCCCCAGAGTACATGTAGCCGCGGCAGAGCCCCCGCACCACACCTGTGCGGCTGGTGTGAGGAGGTCTGAGGGTTGGCAGAAAGGACGGAGCATGATGAGGGCGGCGTGTGGGGCAGCTCCGTCACCCGCCTCCGCCTGCGTGCCTGTGGACCCCCTCGCCAGCCTCAGCCGGTGTTTCACGGTGAGGGGGTGGGCGGCAGGGGGGCGGCAGTGCCCGCAGTCAGGCGCTCAGGGGGCGCTCCGGCAGGGGCGGGTGCTGCTGGTCAGGGGGCGTGCGGGCCAGGTGGCGGAAGGGGAGGCCAAGGCTGTGCGTCCACAGGGTAGAACAACCATCCTAGAGGAAGAGTGGGTGGAGCTGGGCACCATGAGATCTGGGAATGGTGACACCTTAGACCCTAGAATGTCTGCAAAGCCAGAGAATCCTAACAGTGTGGCCCCAGCACGACACACACACAGACCAGGGGAACAGAAAAAACCGCACCCGTAAATGGGCAACTAAGGCAGGACGAGGAGGGCAAGAGCGGACAGTGTCCTCGCACGTGGTGCCACAAGAGCTGGACAGCAGCGTGCGGAAGAAGGAAACCGGCCCTTTGTCCCGCACCACACAAGATGAACCCAGGACTGAAGACCAGAAACCAGAGGTTCCAGAGGAGAACACGGGCAGTAATCTCTTTGACATCGGCCTTATCAACATTTATTTGGAACTGTCTCTCCAGGGAAGGGCAACAAAAGCTAAAATAAACAGACAGGATTCCATCAAATGGGATTTCATCAGACTACAAAGCCTCTTCAGAGCCAAGGAAACCCATCAACAAAATGAAAAAGGAACCTATTGAATGGGAGCAGATATTTTCAAGTCATCCATCCTGTAAGGGGTTAATATCCAAAAACATATGAAGAACTTAGACAACTTAGTATCAAACAATTAAAACGCCCCAGTTTAAAAATAGGCAGAGTATCTGAAAGGACATTTTTTCAAAGAATACCTGTAGACACATGAAAAGATGCACAACATCACTAATCGTGGGAGAAATACAAATCAAAACTACGATGATACATCTCCTTCACACAGGTCACAGTGGCTAAAATCAACAGGTGTCGGCAAGGATGCAGAGAAAGGGGAACCGCCGTGCACGGCTGGTGGGAACGCAAGCGGGCGCAGCCCCTCTGGAAAACGGTGTGGAGGTTCCTCAAGACATTAAAAGGAATCACCATGTGATCCAGCAATCGCACTTCTGGGTGTTTATCCAAACAAAATGAACACTAATTCACAAAGATACACACCACCCCTATGTTTGCAGCATTATTTACAACATCTGAGATCTGGAAACATCCCAAGCATCCATCCGTAGATGAATGGATACGGGAGAGGTGGTAGAGACCTATGTTACTCAGCCATAAAAATGAAATCTTGCCATTTTTGACAAAAAGAATGGACCTAGAGGGTATGATGCTCAGTGAAATGAGTCCGAGAAAGCCAAAGTTGCAGAATCCAAATAACCAAACACAAGAGAAACAGACTCAAAGACATGGAGACAAATGGGTGGTTGCCAGAGGGGAGGGGGCGGAGGAGGGGGGAGAGCCGCAAACCTCCGGTTATCAAATGAGTCCCGGGGATGTACAGTACCGCATGGGGAGTGTGGCTGGTGATACTGTACTAGGGCCGTGCGGTGACCGATGGCGACCGCACTCAGACGGGGAGCATTTTGTATAAAAATAGCGAACCGCTGCCGTGTACACCTGAAACAGATAGTGTATGTCAGCCTTCAGTTTTCACAAAAAAGAAACACGGAAGTGATCCACCCAGTTCCAGCAACAGCACTGTGAGACGGTGGGTCTTCGCACTGGGTGAACTGGGCGCATCCCCGTTCCATCCCCGCGGATCCCGCGGTGTGAGCCAGTGAGCAGGGCAGAGCACCCTTCGCTTAGGGTCTTTTGCCACTTGCGTTCAGTGGTTTACAAACCTAAAGAAATAGTAGTTTATTCTTGGTAGGAACTGTGCAGGCGTAGTATTCTTATTTTTGCCATACGTGTAAAATTGTTAGTAATAAAAAGGTTGAAAAGCATTATTTATTGTCATCGTATTTATAAACTGCCTCATACCACAGCCCACCATAGATTAGAAGCCTCACATTCAGTGTATGTCAGAGGAAAAAGTGTCTACAGGAAATTCTTTAATGATGTCAATCTGATAAGTAAGATATTTTTTTTTAAATAATAAATTTTCAGGGAACTGCTCATTTGGGCACACGTAACAGAGGTGAGCTTGGTGCTTATTCTAACAGGAATTAATGTACAATTTCATTAGCTTTTGATGATAGGTAACTATCGTCTTCATCTCAAATCTTTGATGTAAATAATTTCTAGAACTTCCTTATTTCATTTGGAAGCTGAATTGTTTTTAATTACATTCTTTAAACTATTTTAATTAATTCTGCTTTACTTAATGAGGATGACATAACCAGGAAACCCTTTTAAACTGTACTTCTCACATAATTTTGATTTCAGGAAACTTAGGTGCCATTTAATTGAGGTACTAAACGGGCTAAATAGAATTTTGAAAAAGCAAAATTTCTAAAACTGATCAGCATCCCTGAGAAGAGCTGCTCTTTGAAATTTATGAGACCCTAATGTATGTATTCTATCCATTCTTGTAAGAAGGTTATTCAAAACAGTCTCTGAAACAGTGTTATGAAATACGGATTTTCCTTTATGTTAACGTAGCCTTCCTGTCCTGTAGTGGGAGTTCTGAGCTATTTTGTTTTGAACACCAATGTGTATGGAGTCATGGATAGATGTGAAAACACTTTTTATTATATCTTCCACATCACATGTGCCAAAGAAAACAGAAGTTAGTTAATATTTTATGGGTGCCTTGTAACCGTGTGGAAAGCCCAGCTTCTAACTGACTGGGGATAGGATTGTTCATACCCACATTGATAATTACATCAGTCAGTGGGTGATCCTTCTGTGAGCTGTGAGGTAAGTGCAGAAAAGCCCGGGGGCCTACATGACCGCACTTTTCGTTACCGTACCTGACGCCCATGCTCACAGGTGTTCACACTTCCCCAGGTTGCTTTACTTCTAGAAAACCCAGTAAGCAAAAATCCTATGTGCGTATTGTGTGTGCATTTTTATATTAAGTGATACACATACACAATGTTTAGGGTTTTCAGAGTCATGAAGATGTGTAACATTGTGAATTTATGTGTCACTTTTAATGAAAATTCACCGTTTTTGAAATAATGTTAACGTCTTGCTGCCTTTCGTGATGTTACTTCACTGTATTTGGCAGACCCAAGACATCTCATAAAATTGACCTGTGCGTGCTCCTCTCTTAACTGACTTCCTTACACACCAGGGGTGAAGCACTTCCTCATGCTCAAGCACACGTGAGTGCCTGGCCTACATGGACTGGCTGTCCCCAGGAGTGAGCCCTGGCCATCTGGAGGGACGTGAGCACCTCCAGGCAGCTCACCGGGCAGAAGCCCAGCTAAAGAGAACGTGCCTCCCTGCTTACTGACCTTTCTGTTGCTCCACATGATGCAAGTGGTGCTAAGGGTTAAATGCATCTGTTTCTGTTCAATTAAAAATACTTAATTTTTCAAAATTGGGTGTTTTTTTTAAAAAACTGGTAGGCACGCTTATTTGGGACTAGTTGATGTCTTTCTCAGGCAGTGTTCTAGAGTATAATTACAAAGGTAGTGACTCTGTTTTCCAGTTTCACGCCTGTCTCTTTCAGAACAGGCAGAAGTTATATTTGTACCAAACAATGCATCTGAACTGAAAGACAGAGGCCACACTTTCTTCAGGTAGTTAGAGCCCTTCACGTTATCGCGCTCTTCCGGAGGGATCTGGGAGGGACACTTGTCCTCAGTGGGGAAGGACATTCCTAGCTGCTGGAATTACAGAGCAGAGCATTCTCACTGCCGAGGGGCGCCCCGCTATGAGAGCTCGGCCCGTGGAGGTCCACGTACGGGATGGGGAGTCCTGGTCCCGTTGATGAGCTTTCCTCTGTGACCTGGTCTTTGTTGCAGGAACCCTCACCCAGAACGAGATGGTGTTTAAGAGGCTGCACCTGGGGACTGTGTCTTATGGAGCAGACACGATGGAGGAGATCCAGAGCCACCTCAGGAATCCATACTCACAGGTAAGCTCATTGGCATCCGCACGGGAGCTGCCTGCAAAAGTGCCTGGCTCTGTCGAACCAGCCTGAACCCACTGTATCCGCTGATCTGGAAATCGGCAAACATCTTTGAATGTCCTAAAACACTCAGTTCTAATTTATAAATCAAGAGGCAGTTTTTGAACCAATTTTATTTTATTTTTTTTATTTTTTATAAAGATTTTATTTATTTATTTATTTATTTATTTATTTATTTGATAGAGATAGAGGGAGAGCACAAGCAGGGGGAGGGAGAAGCAGGCTCCCCGCCGAGGAAGGAGCCCGATGTAGGGCTCGCTCCCAGGACCCTGGGATCATGACCTGAGCCAAAGGCAGCCACTTAACCGACTGAGCCACTGAACAATTTTGAATAAGCATTTCTATATTGTAAAATAATAGAAAGGATATAATGACCTTAAACCATTTATTCATATTAAATAATTTTCTTAGTGAAATATTCCAAAAGATTACTCAGGATAGGTAGTATTTTTAAGACTATTAAGTAGAATACTGCATCACAGGTGTTTCTTACCAGTTCCTCTGGGTTTCTTCATAATTAGTAAGACTTTCTCATATTTTCTTGCCTTTTCCATAAACAGAAGTAGACACACGGGATCGTGAGCCCCGTGTCCCTGTCATTCGGCCTCAGCAGCTGTCCATGCACCGCAGACCTGGTTCCCTCCGTAGCCCTCTCCTCCTTCACCATATCACTGTGAAGTGAAACTCAAATGTCATGTTATTTCATCTGCAAATACATCGTCTGTGTCTGGATCAGATAAGGACTCCTTGGGTGGAGGCAGGGGGCGTATATCCTAAGTCTTGGCCTTTCCCTGGAGCTTCAGGAGCTCTCTGAAGTTGCAGGGACAGGAAATACACAGCCTAGTAGCCACAGTGTTTGCCAGAGACTTGGTAGGCCGTGCGCTCTGCAAGTGCGTCTGTGGCCCGGGAAGGTCCTGACACGCCAGATCCTGACATGGGGCCCACAGGGCCACGTGTTCCCACAGATGACAGGGTGTGGGGCAGGCAGACACAGGCCACTCTGCAAAGGTCAGTTTAGGCCGCAGAGGTCCCCTAGCCTGTTCTCAGGTAGCGTTCGTGTTGCACTCATTTGAATTCACTGATTCTGGGTAACCAAACCTTGCAAGCCCAGGGTGTCTAAGATGCTGCACACACAAGGCTGTGGTTTGAACCCAGTGCCAGCCATCACTTCCCTAGGCTGCTTTTCTGCCTCTCTGCTGGCCTATTGTGAGGTTCGGGCACCCCCGTTGTAACAGGCCAGCATATATCAGGTGCAAACGTGCCATCACCCGCCCCCCAGGGAAGCGGGGCCTCGCATGTACACAGACCACTGCCGCCTCGAGGCTCCCACGGGCCGTCTGGCAGCGGCGCCCCCAGAGGCTGTAGGCCCTGTGTATTGATGGTCATACTTCTGACTTGACTTCCACAGACGGGGCTGAGCCACACACGCCCTGAACAGTTTCTGCTCTGACCGAATTCAGGTGTACTGTCTGCCTTACATTCAGTTTGTGAAAACCTCTTTCTTCTGTAATGTTTACCAGAACGGCGTATACTTTACTTTTCAAGACGCTGTCAAAAGAAAAGTATCTAATGCATATGTGTTTATTGGATGTAATGATCACTTACACAAGCACACATATACTTAAAACCAAGCCCTTTCTTCAGTTGGATGTCACTCAGTGCAATACAGAGCATTTTGTAACCTAGAACATTTATTAACAGAAGGAAAATCTAAAAAGGAGAAGGAATAGGTCTTCCCTTCTCCTGGTAATCTAGGTCTAGGTCGAAACAGTACCAGGTAAAATCTGTTTTTAAAAAATAAATTTACATTATGCATGAATATGATTTTAATAGCTCCAAATAAGCTGTTTTCTAGAAAATTTAGAAACAGAAAGGATGAGTCAGTGTATAAAAATAGCAGATATTTAATACTTATTTCCACGGAGGAGGTCTTTTAAAAATCTTTTTTCGAAGCTGTCTGTTGGTTGGCTGGTTAGATAGTACTCTTTTGTAAAATTGATTTTATTACTGAGATTCTGTCTTTTTATTAAGATGATAATAGTCTACCAGGTCCACTGCAATGTAACATGAATCTTTCATAATCTGATTATATTTCCCCTCTGGAAGCATTTGGTGATGGAGGGCATAATCTTTAATGGCATTTGTGTGAAATGAAATTCTACAGCCATCGATAAACAGAGTCCTAAGGGGAGTCAGCCGTGTTGCGTGCCGCTCTCCCTTTGCCGTGCAAGCAGCAGGCGGGTGGGAGGCGAGCGCAGGGGAGAGGCAGTGCCAGCTGCTGAGCTGCACGAGCAAACCCTTCATTAGACAGCACTGTGACTTCACGGGCAGAGAAGTCACGGCTCGGTGGCTCTGCATGCCCCGTCCAAAAGCGAGAGCCTGGCTTTCTCAGGAGGGCCGTCACAAGTGGCCATGAAGGTAACCGAGGAGCCTCTGTGGTCCTGCTCCACCTCCCCCTGGAGCGGGGGGGAATGGCCACTCCACTGACGGAGGCGAGCGCCCTCGAATGCAGCCTGGTGCAGGGGGAGCCAAATGGAGGGAGCGGGGAGTCACGTCTGGAGCGCAAGAGTCTGAAATAGGAGGTGAGGATCAGTTTTCGTCAGATGCCGGGGTTACTGTCATGCACAAAACTAGCTCTTAATACAGAGGCTGTGACAGGCTGGATTCCTTTATTGTATTAAAGGAAGATTCGTAAGTATTTTTTCCTGCTTTTAGCTTTAGTCCACTTCAGGTACAGCACTTTTTAACGAAACATGAAAGCAGTTAGGAGCATATGGCTCTGGTTTGCTCTTTAACTCACCCCATCTTTACAAGGAGAACAAACATGACTTATTACGGACTTAGCAAGCCAATGCTATGGATCAAGTGAATGTAGAAAAGGAAAACCCTCCGACTCTAAGTACTGCAACAGTTTGGTAGCCGTGCCGACCAGGAGACGCGAGTGCTTACGGCGCTAGCACGGACACGTCACGTGAGCGAGCCCGTTCCCTAAGAGCTGCTTGTCTCATCCCTCACTGATGCACTCATAAAAATCACACGTGCTGGTAACTCCAGTATCAACTACGTTGTCTCTTTAATTTTGTGACGTTCGTATTTTATCAGATGCAGTCTCAAGCTAGCGGGAATGCTACCAGTTCAACACCACCAAGAAAGGCCCAGTCCTCAGCTCCCAAAGTGAGAAAAAGTGTTAGCAGTCGAGTCCACGAAGCTGTGAAGGCCATTGCGCTGTGCCACAACGTGACCCCCGTGTATGAGCCTCGAGCCGGCGTGATCGCGGAGGCCGAGTACGCAGAGGCGGACCAGGACTTCAGCGACGGGAACCGCACCTACCAGGCCGCCAGCCCTGACAAGGTCAGTTGGGGCCTCTTAGAGGATCTCAGATACAAACCTGCCTCAGAGGCACAAGAATTCGTTCTTCCAGGGGCATGAATGCAAGGGGAGCTTTATTATCGTGTCTAATGGTGCCTTAGCTCCAGGCCTGAAGGCCACATGGCTCTCTGGGATTCGTGCATTTGGTCCTGGTGTGTCCACTTACCCCAGAAAGCCTAAGAGTTGAGTTACTGGAAAACACATGAGAAAAATCAGAGTTTTACTGATTTGTAAACTGATTTGTGACCGAGTCAGATCTTAATAAAGCTGCTGGCGCCTAGACTGTTCCTCCCTCATCATCCCATCTTCTTACTTCCACATGAATTGTCAGGCTTACGTGTTAAATTTCCAGGTTTGTTCGTTTGTTTGGGCAGAATTTAGCTATAGCATATCTATTTCAAAAGAGAATTGGGCTATAAATCATTTCAAAAATCTTCAGAAGACAGAAACAGTAAAATCTTCAATGTGGCAAATTAGTCATTTCTGACCTTACATCATTTTTTTACTTTTTTTTTTTAAAGATTTTATTTATTTGTTTTTGTCAGAGAGAGACAGAGCACAAGCAGGGGGAGCAGCAGAGAGGAGAAGCAGACTCCCTGCTGAGCGGAGAGCTCGATCCCAGGACCCTGGGATCATGATCTGAGCCAAAGTCAGACACTTAACCGACTGAGCCACCCAGACGCCCCCATTTTTTTTATTTTTAGATTGATAAAAGTCATTGTTAAATTAATTTGCCCAATTCCTGTTCAGCCAGTATATTTTAAATAACGTTTTCTTATGCCCTCCCTTTTAGTCAAGGTTCTTGAGATGATTCTGTAATCAAACCAACCATGGAAGCAATATAAGCAAACAACCTTCTTTTTTTTTTTTTTAAATACTGTAGGAAATTGGATCGTGTAATAACTCCCAAAAAGTACCATCCATCACAGTTTAAAAAAGAAAAATCTGATCTAATGTTTTTTTTTTTTTAAAGATTTTATTTATTTATTTGAGAGAATGAGAGAGAGAGAGAGCATATGAGAGGAGGGAGGGTCAGAGGGAGAAGCAGACTCCCTGCTGAGCAGGGAGCCCGATGCGGGACTCGATCCCGGGACTCCAGGATCATGACCTGAGCCGAAGGCAGTCACTTAACCAACTGAGCCACCCAGGCGCCCCTGATCTAATGTTTTAAAGAGAGGAGCCCAGTGATTCTCGTAAACGAGTATTTCAGAAGAGCGAGGTCCTTCTGTAATGACATCACAGCAAGGAACTTGCGCGCCGCTTTCCCCTGAGATATCTGTGTTGGGGAGGCTGAAGGGCTGGGGCCTTAGGCTGCCGCTGGGAACCACAGCATGAAACCAAGAGCGCCAAGGTGCTGGGGTGTAACGTGTACTGCAGAGTTTGCAGCGCTGACAAGAGCGTCCCTGTTGTGCTGAATAAAATTAATTAAGAGGTCAGAAGATAAATCTGTGAGTTTCCCGTGTTAGGAAAGGCGTTCTGTGAGTCATAGCTAGAGCCGGCTTGGGACCTGGGCCAGAGAGGACTGTGTAGTTGTGTGTTGTGGGTGCCGGCTTGCAGGGGCTCGTGTCCTGCTTCCCTGCAGCTGGGAGCAGCCAGTCCTGCCTGTTTATTCCTCGAAAGCTGCTTGCGACCATCCTGATGGGTTTCGTTCCCAGAGGCGCCCTCAGTCCATGTCTGCCGTCTCCTGGGAGCCACAGGGGACACACCGGCACCCTTCATCCTGTCTGCGTGGCACGGGGACTGACAATTTTGTTTTCTTCAGTCTTTTTTGTGTATCTGCCTTTTTCTGTACCTGTGCATGGTTCCAGAAGTGCTGATTGCTGGGCCTGGTGTGGAGCCAGTGCTTCTCCATTCTAGGGACGCACTAAGTGGCCCCCATAGCTGAGAACCACTGAGTCTCGTGAGTCTTCCTGGGCGCTCCCTATGGTGTGCGGGAAGCACCTCGGCGGAGCAGGTGGGGAGTGCCGGTGTGCGTGGTCCCTCCACAGTGCCCCCCACAGGCCGCACGGTGGAGACAGACACTTGGGACCCCTTTACCTTGTTCTGACTTCATAATGACGAAGAACAGTAGCAAGAAACCCGAAGTGCACCAGCAAACGCTTGGTGTTTTACTAAGCTTTATGCACCGCTGTATGATTTGAAAACCAAATTTATTTTTGAAGAGGTAGTTACATAGGCACTGCCTTATTTATTTAGTCAGGAAATTATCCCACGGTAACCAAAACAAGCTACTTTAGAAATTATGACATGTCATTACTCAGGGGAAAAACAGCCAAAAAGATGAAAGTTCAGTTTTTCTTTAAACGTGGAAAGCTGAGACCGGTTTCACTAGCTCCAGCCTCCCCTCAGTGCTCGCTCACATGGAGACACCTCCCTGTCTCCCCCCCCCCAGCCCCCGCAGCTGCCTGCCACACCCCTGCGGCCCTGGGCCCCCTCCACTGCGGAGGGTCAGCTCAGGGGTGATTTAGCTGGAGCAGACCTGCTGATGCACCCCCAGTGTCCCAGGCACACTGCGGGTCACACAGCTTGCGTGGGGCTCAGAGTGCCTCCCAGACATGAAGCGTTCAGGGAGCTGTGCTCAAATCATTCCCATGCACCCCAACTTCTCCCCATGCCTCTGCCTGCACCCCACCCAGGATGCTCTTGTTGGTTCACAACCAGCTGACAGTGGGCTCGTCAGGGCTGGGGTAAAGGGAACTTCCACTCTTAAACACTGTTGTATTCCTATTAGACATTTTTACAGTAACTTTATTATTCCTATAATTAGTTTTTAAATTAAACTGAAAAGAATGAAAGAGGCTGAAGACAAAGAAGGATCTCAAAGCCTGTTTGATCCTGAACCATCACCTTCATAGCAGCTTGTGTGGGTCGACCTGGCACGTTTTGGGTGTGGTGTGGTGCCACAGGTGTTTGAGGGGAGGGGTAGTGCTCTTTCTCAACCTCCTCAGACTCTTGTCTTCTTTTGTGCCCTGTGAGGGTCTCACCCGGACCGCCCCCCACACGGTGTGCAGGTCTCAGCCACCGCCCCCCCCTCCCCGCAGGTGAGCTGGTCTCACCCGGACCACCCCCCACACGGGTGTCCGGGTCTCAGCCACCGCCCTCCGCCACCCCACCCCCCCACCCCCCGGCGCGTGTGTGCAGGTCTCAGCGGGACCCTTGAGGCCCAGGCTGCAGGGAGGTGCTGGGATTGCCCTGCCTAGGGTAGAAAGGAGGGAGCTGTCCGTGGTATTTATCTAGAAACCAGTTTCCTGGGAGTATCAGGCCTTGATGTTCAAGCAGGAGCCAGAGCCCTGGAGTCCATAGCCAGGCCGAGTCTCAAGTCTCGCAGTAAAAGGTCTTTCCCCGTTCTGCTGCCTGATGACCTTGTGATGGCGAACCCCCATCACTGTGGAGTGCCAGCGTCACCCAGCTCTTCTCAGGATCACCGGCACGGCCTGTGAACACGGGGACTGGCCGCGGTGTGGCAGGTGGTTGAGGAACTGCGCAGCGCAGCCGGCTCATCACGGGGAGGCGGGCTTGGGGCACGTGGGGAGGCCCAGTTCCGCCATCTCTCCCGCTCTCCTCCTCGGTGTGCTTGGTCTGGAGTCTGCTGGTCAGGGGATGGGACTTCATTAGCACCACTGGTACACTCTGTAGATTGTGTTGACCACTAAATATGGAGACATCTGTTGTGGCCAAACTGCATGCGGCTTTGGGAATCGTGTATATAGCACATATGTTTATTTGGTAATAGGAAATCTAGGAGAAACTGCTAAGAGGAAGAGCTAAGATTCAGATGATGTATAAATTGCCATCTTAGCATTCCATTATATGCTTTGAAACAGATGTGGGCCCCTGGTCACGGCCCTTTAAAGGAAAGGGGCCATGTTCCTTTTCATACAAAGAAAGGATTGAACACATTTTTTTCTGTATTATATAACAGTCTAGAAATTCTCAAAAATTGCATGTGATTATATATTGAAAAAGGACTATTTCCCAGTCTTAAGCATAGGAAACTGAGACCACAGATGTTTCTCAAGAAAAATCTTATTAGAAGTTGTAAAAATACTATATTCCATGTTTACCTTGTTACCTGCCAAAAGTAAATATAAATTTTATTGAAAATACATGGAATTTTTCATCTTTAGGTTTTTATATAATTGATAACACTTTTTAAATCTTAGGTATGCACAATAGAGAGGGGTCTCATCAATTCCAAGATTACCGGAATCAAATAGAAACTGCCAATCTTATAATTGAATTTGTTCCTTGTTTAAAAATTCTTTCTACTTTGGAGATTGGACAATGATTAAAAGTAGCAGCCCTTTTAAATAACCTTAAAAAAAATCCCTAACACATAGTCTAAATCTGAAAATGAAGAAAATAGAGTTCATCATAATTTTTAAAGAGCTCTATTGATGCAACGTTTGCAAATCCCTAAGGCCCAAGGAAAATAATCTAAATGGTTCATTATTTAGCTTATTGAACTTTGCTGCAGTTAGGTTGACGGATGATGGCAATGCTTCCCCATCACCAAAGCACCGTTTTAAAAGCATTTTTTATTGAATAAAGTGTTTAGAATATTGCACCCTGGAGCTTTATTCAGGGAAATGGCTCAGTTGATGTTTTCTGTTTGACCTCAGCTTTGACCTATCACAACATGGATGGTTAATAAGCAACATTATCATTTCAGAGATGTCACTGGTTTTGTCCATTCTGCATCAACACTCTGCTCTTACAATCCCTACGTGTTTATGGCTCTTGTGTTCTCTTCGTCTTTAGAAAGAATGTAATTTAAGTAGAATGTTCTTGTTTCTGAGTCCCTGGTATCACAGTTGCAATTCTTCACAACATAAGTGGCCTTCATTTTCATTTTCCTGAAAACAGAAAGGATCTCTTACCTTACCTACAGATGTGCACAAAGGAATGTTTTATACAAATAATGAAATTCTGGGGGAGTTAATGTTAAATCCTTAAAGGCTCTGTGAGGTACAGTCATGAAATACTTGCTGGGACGTGTCATCGGGGAACAGCGGTGATACTTTAAGGTGTAGCAAGCGGTGGTAATAGTCGAGTGTCAGTAACTCATCTTGTATTCACCACGTGGAGCCCACTGATGCCCTGTCCCTGTTTCTTATGATAAGTGATCAATATTTCATTTTCTCTGAGAGAGTAGAAAGTTTCACTTGCCTGTCGCTTTATCTCTAGAGCCTGAGCATAGCAAACTGCAGCTTAGTAAACATTAGATGTTCCCTGGAAATTCCTAGACAGAATTAAGACCCATCCTCCTTCAGTTGTGGTGTGTCCCGTGCGAGACCCCGAATGTTGTGAGCCGTCAGAGCGGATATGCGCTCCGTGGGCAGAGCCTTGGTGCTCACAGTCCCTAGCTCCAGGGATCAGGGCACACGGTGACACAAACCCTAAAGGCCTCTGGCCTCTTTGGGCCCAAAAAGACTGATTGGCCATGATTTTTAATGACCGCTTCCTTCTGAAAACTAGCTGTTTACTGGTAATATTCTTCTCCGCACTGTGGCAAGAACATTCTGTGTTTACATGTTATTTTCAGGTATAGATATCAGCTCCTCACTTGGACATTTATTTGCAAGAATCAGCTAAAATTTATGCCAAACCGCAAGTGGATTATTTAAGTATGGAAGTCTATACCGTCCTTAATGGCCTTGCTTTGGGGTTTCCCAAAGCAAGCTGTCGTGCGTGGGGTGTGTCCCGTTGTATACTCGCTGTATTGTGCACACTCAGTGGCGTGGGGCTAACTGTGGTGTTGCATTAGTGCATGTGGGGGCGGGCCCCCGGCTGACGGATGCCCCCTCCCAGGAGCAGCGGACAGTGTGTGCACAGCCGACCGTGACTGCTGATCGGAAAGTTTTCCAGGTGATCAGACTGCATTTCATGTTCATAATCTGCCAAGTTATAACAATGATGGTAATACCACACTCAAGAATGAAGACAAGTCTGTGATCAGGTTATGATCTATCAAATGCCTGGTGAGACAGGCATCCCTGGCTTATACCTGGCAGGTATGTGTATGTCATTGCTAATATGATCAAAGAAAGTTCTCCCAAGCTTTTCAGTAATGGCACAGAAGCTTCTGAATAATGGAATTGTAGAGAAAGACTAACGTTAAGATCTTGCCTCATATTTTCTCTCCTACGGAAGGACCCTTGGGAACACCTTCCTATACTGGTTACTTAGCGTGGAAAAGTGTGATGTGTACATAAGTTGCCTGTGACAAAGATTGTGTGTTACTAAGTGGCCTGTGGATGAGATTTAGCCCAGGCTCCCTCTTACATATATTTTTCATATTCACATTTTAACTAATTTTACCTCTGTGTTATTGTCAGTAGTTACATTGTTAGAAATTTCTAAAAGCTCAGTAGTCATGGAAATAGTCATTTTGAAATGTATTAAGCCTTTAAGTTTAGAGTTATCTTTACATTTCAGAGAATGATCTCTCAGCATTACATGCTGTTAGAACGTCAGGCAGCAGCTTCCGGAGGAACATGGCAGCACACAAGGAGGATTTGATAAACCACTTTCCCCACGTTTTATTCCAGTACTGACAAAACTGCCAAAACAGATCAAATCAAGCAGTAGCACTGGAAACTTCCTTACTAAAGAACCCATACCTGAGCACCAGGACAATTTTGTGTTCTGTGGGCCACGGATACAGGGCGAGGGGTGCTAGATGGCCCACCATCACAGAGAGCATCCCCCGGGAGCAAGAAAAGACGTGCACCCCACCTCTGCCCTCTGCCTGAGTTAGAGGGCCTCACTGATGGAGAAGGCAGGTGGCTGTGTGTTCCCTGCTCCTGAGATAATTCTGAGCCAAAGACCTGACCGTTTCTACCCAGCCCTCAGCAGCTTTGTATGTATGTCCTGTTAGTACAGAGAAGACAACCAAAGAGAAGCCCTGGTCAGGAGAGGCCAGAGATCCAAAGCGACGTCCGTGCAAACACTGAACAACTCCCGCTCGCGCTCCAGCTCCCAGGGCACGGCCAGCAGCATGGTGGGGGGCACGGCAGACGGACCTGCGTTCCCCTTGGAGGACGTACCCGGGAGCACCTTGCAGACCAGACGAGAATGCTCCCCAATAAGAAGAACAGTAAGTGAAGTCGCATCAACTAAAACATTCAGAAGGATAAAACAAAACCAGAGGAAAGTAGGAGAAAGAAAAGGTAAGGAGAACAAAAAGTCATGATTGAGAAGCCAATAAATTCAGAAATTGTTGGCAAAAATCAAAACAAAACTAATACAAACCAGTGAGTGCAAACTAAGTGCAAAATTAACCCAACACAAAACTTTTCTGGAACAAGGAAGGATATTCCAAAGGTTTCGAAATCATTTCATGAAGCCAACTTAATTCTAAATTCTAAAATCTGATCAAGATAACATAAATATACACACAGTAAGAAAGAGATTTACAGATGAATCTTATGACCATAGAGACAGAAATCCTGTAGTACCCACAAACCTACAGTATGTTGAAAGACCATGACCCAGGAGCATTTTTCCTAGGAATATGAGAATGATACAGGACATACATTAGCATGGCTCTGTCGGAGTCAGAAATCACTTGATAATCTCACTTCCATTAGTGAGTGCCTTAAAAAAGGCATTTAAGTTAAAATTCAGTACCCATTCCTGGATCAAAACAAACAAACTAGGCCCCTCTCCACATCTAGTAATAGTCAATGCAAAATAGAGAGGTCCTTTCCTAGCATGATTCATGATACCAGTCTTAAATCAATACTCACCATCACACCAGATAAACTCTACAACCGTCCCAAGTGAAGAATAAAACAAGGATGTCTGCTAACTGCAGTACCATTTCATACTGTCCCGGATGTTCTATCCAGACAGTGTGTCAGAAAAAAATCATTATCGTTATTACAAGGAAATAAAATTACCGCTTAGACATGACATGACTGTATATCTAGGCAACCGAAGAATCATCATTCAGGAGACCCCAATAAAAATACACAAACTCATAGTTTCTTATATATCAACAACCACCTGCTGCATTGAAGATGATGGCCCATTCACAAAGCTACAACAATAAAAATATTTAATCATGAACTTAAGTAGAAATACGTCCTATGGGGAAAAAAAACCAGCTAATTTTAAAGCTGTGCTTCAAAGCACTGTTATTAATGCTTTACCTACATCAGTCTTCTAACAGATTCTGAAAGAGGTGTCCTCATTGATTGTTCAGGTAATTGTCAGCCCTGGCTCCCGTTCAGAAACACCTGAGGAGTTTTAAACCCTCCAATGTCTAGATTTCTTCCAAACCTACTGAAACTAAATCTGCAGAATGAAACATTCTTCAGCAGTTCCTTATATTATTCCTGATTGATGTGTTTTAAAAACAGTTAATTTCAGTAAATGTGAGGGTTGCGGTGTACGTTGCTTAATTAGTTAAGTAGGTACACATGTTCATATTAGACTGTTCCGCAAATCTACGTTTTACCAGCATGGAAGAACCTCCTGTGAAAAGCACTGTGCCGGGAGTCTGTAGTCTTGAGTCCTAGAAACCCCTCACCCCTGTTAGGCCTCCGTTACCCATCAAAGGAGAGCAGGGCTGTCTATTTATGCCTGTACCGGTGATACCCCACCTCTCCCTCCCCCCAGCTCCCTCACAGTTACTGGAATACCCAAAGCAGTCTCGGGCCTTATATCTAATTGAATGTGATTGCAATTGCATACCTTCCCACATCCAGGCCCAAGTGGCTTCAGGTGAATTCAACCAAACATTTAAGGGGAAATAATACCAATTCTATAGAAACTCTTCCCAAATACAGTAGGGAAGAAACACTTGTCTGTGCTAAACTGACACCAGTATCAGACAAAGGCATCACGGGAGAGCTACAAACCAAATCACTATGAGCATAGGTGCAGAAATCCCACAGAGTGGGGGCAGGTAAAGCCCAACAGGAGGTGAAAAAGATAACACATCCCGATTAAGTGACGCTTACCCCAGGAATGGAAGGTTGGTTTGACAGTTGTAAATCGATCGATGTAATTTCCTGCAGACTATAGGGGGAAATCCCTATGATCATTGCAGGAGCTTCATGGGGAAAAACACTTGGCAAAAATCCAGCGTCTGTTTCTGATAAAATCTCTCAGTAAACTAGGAGTAAAAGAGTTTGTGCAGCCTAGTAAGGACATCTTTGAAAAATCCTGCTGTTAACATGATACTTCATAGGAAACAATGAGTAAGTTCCTTCTAATGTTTGGAGCAGGCAGAGGAGGTGTCCTCTCTTTCCACGCAGAACTAGCCAGGGCACTAACACAAGAAAAGAGAAATAAAAGGCATACAAGCTGGAGAAGAAGAAATAAAACTGTCTTTTTTGGTGGAGGATATGAGTATCTTCATAGAAAATCCCAAAGGCTCTACTAAAAAAAAAAAATAGTAATGTTTAAGAAGTGAATTTACCAAGATAGCACATCATAACGCCCATATACAAAAATTACTTGTATTTTTATATACTAGCAGTGAGCAATTACAAATTGAGATTTTTTTAATGTACCATTTAAAATGCACCAAAAGCACATGAAATACTTAAGGATGGATCTAACCAAACATGCATAGATCTGTGTACTGTCAGCACCGAGACAGTGGAGAGTTGAAGAGGGCCTGTGTGTGAGGGCGCATCGTGCTCACGGACCGGAAGACCTGTTGCCGAGGTGCCGACTGATTTCCTGCCAAGGAGGTGCAGTGCAGAGGGGGTGATGCTTGAAGAAGTGGTGCCCAGAACAACGGGACTGTCATACGCAAAGCCTCAACTAGTATCTCTCCCCATGTACAAAAATTAAGTCAAGGGGCACCTGGCTGGCGCAGTCAGTTGAGCGTCTGCCTTCGGCTCAGGTCATCATCCTGGGGTCCTGGGATCGAACCCCGAGTCAGGCTCCCTGCTCAGAGGGGAGCCTGCTTCTCCCTCTCCTCCCGCTCGTGCTCACTCTCTCTGTCACTCTCTCTCAAATAAAATCTTTAAAAGAATTAACTCAAATTGGTCACAGACATATGAAAAACCTAAAAGTATAAAATTTCTCGAAAAAAAGTCTATAGGCTTGAGTCAGACAGTGATTTCACGGGACACAAACAGCACAGTTTGTAAAAGAAGTTGATGAATTGGACTTGATGGTAAACATCACATTGTTCAGAGACACCATTAAGACAAGGACAAGCCACAGATCTGCAGAATATGTTTGTGAAATACATACCTGATCAATGAGTGGAAACCAAGATACATGAAGACTTCTCAGAACCCGCTAATGAGAGAACTCCCCCCACACAATTCAAGCGTTGGCAAGAGATCGAACGGCACCGCCAAAAAGAGATATTGACCATATAAAACCATAGGAATAGTGAGGCTTCGTGCATCTGTCAAGTGACTGGCGTTTTGTGGGCAAGAATTGGCTGAAAGGTAGACTGGCAACTTGAGGGGAAGAGAGACATTGCTTAGACCCCAGGCCAGTGACACTGGGCACCCGGGGGCATGCCGCTCACGAGCAGGTGCTCAGGACTGTCCCGTTTACGCTTAGGCGTGTGTCATAGGCGCCCGTCAGCCCTCCATTCCAGATAAGAGGTTGTTAGTTCTCTCTTATTGAAGGAATGTTTGTGCTGGCCCCGACCAGTGAGCTGGGGGAGAGTGAGCCCGGTAGAGCTCGGGGGCCTCAGGCATGGAGGTCCTCAAACCACTGCGGGTTTGGGTGTGGAAGGTGACACGCAAGCAGACCCGTCGACGTGTGTGTGTTGTAGTGAGTGCCACAGCGGAGGGAACAGGTGGATGAAGGGGAGAGTGGGAGGGGGCCAGGACAGGAGCCCCCCCAGGCTGGACTAGGGATGCTGGACTCATATCTGACCCAGCCGCTCAGCTCAGGAGCAAGACAGCCCCCACGTGTTACTGTTCCTGCAAACCAACCACCCAGCATGGATCCTGGGGGGTGGCCGGTGGGGAGGAGTAGAAAAGAGCCACTTGAGAGCACTCCTGGTGCGTGGGTCTGGAGTCGGGGGCTCACCCAGCCTGCGGAGCGTGTGCACCCTGGGAGGCCGCCACGGATGCCCCACCCCAGGCAGTACAGTCAGCCACGGAGACCACCCTTCGCTCAGCAGCCTGCGGGGGGCGTGTCCACCCCTGCGGGGCTGTCCCATCGTCTGGTGCTGAGTGGGGACCTGAGAACATGTGAACACTCAGGCCCCTACGTCCTCACTGCCGTGGGAAGACCTGCCTGCCTTCAGTTCTGCCACATCTAACGCACAGTCTCCACTTGTGGCCCTGGTCACCCCGATTCAGACACGCAGATCCTTTCTAGGACCAGAGATGTTGCCTTTCTGGATGGCTTTCCTTAATTTTAAAAAGCAGTGAAAAATCCTGGCATCTCCATGCGGCTTTTCAGTTCTCTGCCCAACCTGGGAGTTCCCTCTCCTGACCCGGTCGGGTGGTCCTGGGGAGGCTCAGCTGGCGGGGGGGTGGGGGGGGCGCGTCGCTGGTGCTCGGTACACACGTATTCTGCTTGTGGTCAGACACGCGCTGCAGTTTGGGGTCCGCGAGACCTTCTGCCGGCCTGGGTTCCCCAGCAGGACTGCGCAGCCGTCAGACTCACTTCCTGGCGGTGACCAGAAGAGGACGAGTGGGAGCAGTGTAAGGGGTGCCCAGGCCGGGGGTCCCTCCCCGGGGCTCCTGTGGACAGCGCTCACTCATCAAAGCAACGATGCGTGACACCATGCACGGAGCGCTGCCCACCCAGGAAGCCCACCTGAGCCTTGGCGTCCAGGGTTTTCACTGGGGGTCATTCGTGTAGGTGCGGGTGACCCCCACATGGCTGACCTTCGTTTCCAGCCCCTGCAGGTCAAGGGGACACCACGAGACTGGCGCCCCTCCATAAAGCACAAGGATGGTGCCGACCACGTGTAGCTGGCCCCCCGTTCCCAGGGCTCGTTCCCGCGGCGTGGAGGTCACCCCCAGAAACACAGGCCCAGCAGGCCATAGAGTCAGGCAGTCACCCCTACGCAGGGGAGCGTTCTGACCTTGCATTCGCTCCCCGGCAGAGGTCAGGGGTCACAGCGTGCTCTCCTGACTCTGTGACCCCATCTGAGGCAGCTTTGGGCCTTCACTGTTTTCCGGCAAAACATTTCTAGACAGCAGTTTCTCACAGTATTTGACAAACATAAACATTCAAGTTGTTACTAGTTGTCTAATTTATCTAATGGAAAAAGGAGAACAGAGATCTTACTGAAACAGTTAATTAAAATAGATAAAAGTAAAAGTTTGCTCATTTCCTTTATTTCCCAGAAATAGGGGAGAGGCATCAATTACACATTGAGAGTGGGGCTTCACATTTATAAAGGTAAGGTGCTGGGTGTTCCTAGAACAGCGGGCTCCCGAAATGCAGCAGAGGAAATCCAGCATGTCAGACATGGTCTGACCATCCCGAATATTGTACAGATTCAGGGCTTTGGGCTTATTCTTGTTTCGAGTTTTGCCTTAGCTCTTTAAACTCAGTCTTCCAGCCTTTTGAGCACATTGTCTCTGGTCAGTGGTTTTGGGTACTAGGCAGGTACCTCCTATCTAAGGACACCTGGTAGTGTCCAGGCTGCTCCAGGCACACAGAAGGTCAAGGTGGACACAGCAGAAAAGGCCCAATGTCAGAATTTTCCCTTCAGTGAGACCGTGGGAACACCCCCTGACTGGGGGTGTCTGTGCAGATGCCCTCGTGGGCGGACCTGGCCCAGCGCGTGTGGACGGCACTCTCCTAGATGCCAGAGCTGATTGCATGGCGTTGCTCACAGCAAAATGAGAATTCTGCACCATTAGATCTTACTGGTTGGCAATCTAATATGTAACATTTTGCTGTCTTGAATTTATAGTTAGCTAATAGTATGATTTTATTAACTTAAATGAAACTTGTATCTTTAAAGGGAAAATTGGGGAGCAGAAATTGGCACACTGCACATAGCTGTTCCTACCTCACCAAGCAGACTTGTGCCCAGCAACAGGCGGGGGGCCAGGCGTGGGCAGTCGGGCCAGACACCGTTTCCGGTGTCCCGTGATAGTATTTGCCAGCAGGGCCCAGAATGATGTAGGGTCCAGAGAGGAAATCTCTGGGTGCCTGAGGACCCCGCCGGGTGGAGAGACGGGGTTTCCAGGACCTGCCTGTGAGCACCAGCCTGGGTCCCCAGTCCTGCGCCCCAAGCCGGGTCCCCTGCTCGGCCAGCCCAACGTCCGGACGGAACCCGGGCCCGGACAGATCCGCGCGCCCCGCCCGGAGCAGCAGGAGGCCCTGGCAGCCTGGCCATCCCGCCCAAGGTGGAACACCTCATTCACCGCCTTGGCCCCGGGGTCCCTTCGCCCCCTGCTGGAAGCTGGCTGAGCGCTCCTTGGTGCCACCAGGGCTGTGCCCTAGGATGGCTGGGCCGCCACACTGCGTCCCCGCCAGGGCGGCTGGAAGGGACATTCTGAGGGCCGGCGGGATGCCCGCGATCGCCCCCTCCTCTCCAGCTAGTACATGGCCGGCCACGTGGCAGAGGTTTCTTTCTAGTCAGGGCACCTGCGGTAGGTGCTAGGGTGCTCCTCCTTCCACGGGTGAGGAAGCTGAGACTCAGGGAGGGAAGCACCCCTGAGGGTGGACTCACCTGCCCTCCTGCCTCGCTCAGTCCTGGAATTCCTATTCCTTACTCCCCCCCCCCCCACTCAGTTCACCCAGGTTCTTTCCGCTCAGAATGTCACCTCCCCTCCGCTCCATCAGGGAGCAGTGTCCCCCAGAAGCCCAGTATCCTCGGCTCGATGCTCCTCTTGCTCACTCTTAGGGTCCTCCATCAGCCCCTCACCCCTTCCCGTCTCCAGGCAGATGATGACATTTCCCCTGGCTTTGGCCCCGCTGACCTCAGGGTGGCACATCACTAAAGCGCTCAGATTCTGTAGAGACACCTGCACACAGCCTCAGCTGATCTGCGCTGTGTCCTCAGCCCCACCCCACCTTCCCAGGCTCCGAGGTGAGAAGGGGAAATACAAATGCAGCCCTCCAGCGGGGGCTCACGAGGGAAGCTGGGACACCAACATGACTCAGACACAGTGGGACAGGGTCGCTGGTCATCTGCAGGGTGTGGTGGCAAGCAGAAGCTGAGGACACTGTGCTCCAAGACGGATGGCCGCCTTGCACACACCAGCCCAGGCTCGAGAAGACTGCTGAAGAGCTCGCTCAGCGTGGACACCTCAGAGGGAATTAAAGGGCATTCCGCACCCGTGTCTCCGACGAGGATTTAAGAAGAGTCCACTACAATGAGGGATCCTAGACGAGACGCTAAAATATCTGGACGACACCCAAGAGTGATCCCAGACCTGGAAAAAAAGGCCCCAAAGTCTCATTGCACGAGGAATAAACAATGGAGTTTTCATCAGAATTGTGCTGAGCTGAACAGCGGTGCCCAGTGGCTGCCGGAGGCGGCCACAGGAGTGCCGCTCCCGTCCACCCGAAGGCTCACGAGCCAGGGCTGGTTCTTCTGAGGCTGGGATGGAGACTGCCGCTTCCTCTGCCCCAGCACCTGGGGGTTTGCTGGTGGCCATGGGTGCTCCTCGAGGGCTGGTGCGTCCCCCAAAACTGCCCCCATCTCTGCAGGCCATCCTCCCTGTGTGCCCGTCTGGCCCTTCCTGAGCAGGTGAGAGATCCCAGAACACAACACACAAGATCGGGGAAGAGTGTCTGGAGAGAGTGCAAAACGACGGCAGGTCTGACTCACGCCGGGTGGAGCAGGAGGGGTCAGGGAGGGCTTCTCGGAGGAAGGGACATTCGGAAGAGAGCTGAAGCACAGAGGTAGTTAGGGAAGTTGGGTGGGCTTCCGCGGAAGAGGAGACCACTTGTGAAAAACCCCAGAGTGCTGGAAGCAGAGGGAAGGGTGAGGGGGGGAGAGCACAGGCCGTGGAGGGAGGTTCAGTCCGAGGACAGGGAGCCCCGGGCAGGCTCGGGGCCTGAGCTTGGAGCCCAGGACCCCCAAACGGAGATGCCACGTGGGGGGCTGGAGTTCAGAGGACAGAGAGATGTGGGAGCCGGACTCGTGGAGTCACCAGTATGTAGTTGGCGATGCAATTCGCTGGTGCGGTTAGGGCCACCTGAGGAGAACCCAGTAGAATGGCATCAGTCAGCTACTGCCACGTAAGGACCACCCACAGGATCTCTGTGCTATGAACCGACACGAATGTACTTAGCTTTCCCGTCTGGGCGGCGTGGGGTCAGGTGGCGCAGGCCGGCCCTGCTGGGCGGCGGGGGTCTCCGCAGCTTGCGCCCGCCTTGGGGGGTGGCTGTCCGTGACTGGTTCGCGCCGGCTCTGCTGCCATTGTCCCCCTCCCACCGAGGGCGGCCACGTCCTGCTCGTCTCACGGCCACGCCGAGGCCACAGCAGGCGAGGACACAGCAGGCTGGGAGGAAGGGCTCAGCACAGGACTGCATTTCTGCCTCAGCGGCTAAGTGAAGCATGTCAAGGGGCCGAACCCCAAGTGCAGAAGGGCCTGCACAGGGTCTGTCGAGGGTCACAGCCCTGGGCACGCGCAGGAGCCCAGGCTGCACCCAGCTCTGTGTCCTCACACAAGGGCTGCACCCAGGCCTTGCGTGGGGTGTGGGTGGGGTGGGGTGGGAGGGTGTCACTGTATAGATGGGTCATGGGGGGGGTCAGCATTGAACAGCTGGGGGAGGGGCCCTCGCGGCTGGGGCTCTTGCCTGAGGAGGAAGTTGGGTGAGGGGACCCCGGCCATGGTGACCTCACTTCCCTGACAACAGAGCCCATCAGAATTTGGAACCCAGGTAACCAGGAACCCACATTCCAGAGACAGCCCCCGGCCCAGCTCATTACTTTAGAGATAGTCAAACCAACATGTTCGCGTGCTGTGTTCCCAGATCCGGAGGTTGCCGACGGAAGAAAGCGCGCCCAGCAAATGCTGTCTCAAGATGTCCTTTCAGGGCTCCCCACCGCCTCTGGCCGTTTGGTCGGAAAGACCACAAGGTGACACCAGGAGCCCCAGAGCCGGCCACCCAGCCCCACAGGGTCTAATCCACCTGTGCAGCCCCAGGTCCCCACCCGTGTGTGTGTGTGTGTGTGTGTGTGTGTGTGTGTGTGTGTGTGTGTGTGTGTGAAGAGGGGTCATGTAGGGTGGGCCAACCCCATTCAAGAGCAGGCTGATGAGGGGTCAGATACCCAGTGGGCAGGTCTTGTTCAAGGTCAAGTGTGGCTGGGTGGGATGGGCTGTGTGCGGATGCGAGCTTCTGCCCTGGGTTTATCCCAATTGCCCTGGAGCGGGGGTCACTGTACCGCGTGCAGGGCTGGGCACGCACAGGTGTGTCTGATCTGGGAGCAGGAGGGGGACTGGGCAGGGGGACAGGGAGGCTGGCTGGGCAGGGCTGTGATGCCTCTGGGCCGGCTACCCGTCCCTGTCTTTGCAGACCACGGATGAAATCGGGAGGAGGCTGGCGGACAGCCGTGACGTTTCCGCGACCTGGGGCGTGACCCCACAGGGGTCCCCAGGAGCAGGTGCTGGGGATTGCGGGGGAAGGCCTCCGACACCACCCAGACCACTGTCCCTGGTGGTCATTGACTGGATTGTGCTCCAGGAATGGAGCCCACGGAGACCGAGCTCGAGGCTGAGAAGCCTGGGGCGGGGTGCCTGTGGGTGTGTGGGCACGGGTCGGGGCCGGCCCCACAGGGAGGAGCCCCGAGAGGCTGGTGTGGGGCCAGGAGCAAAGACTGTGTGCAGAGCACCCAGCGGGTGGACTGCAGTCGGGGAGACGTCCCGGGGAGGGCACCTTCCTGGCTGCGGCTTCTCTGGGAGGCTCTGGGCTGGGCTCTGTCTTGCAAATACCCACGGAGAGCAGGCACGGGGGTGAGCTTTCCTCCTCTCACAGATGTTCCACGACCTAAGGAGCTAGAGCCGGCTCCAACTCCATCAGCAGCTCTGCAGGGAGGGGTGGTGCCTGCAGAGACTTCAGCAGGAGCCCAGGAGCCGGCAGTTGACCCAGCACCTGCCCACGGAGAGCCTGACACCGACCAGGAAGGGCCTGCTCGAGAACCTGTGCCCGGAGAGCCTGCCCCTGTTCCTGCCACTGATCCTGCCGGAGCCAGGGCCCCTGTGCCTGCCCCGAACTGTGGCCCTGCTCCTTGCCCAGACCCCGCTCCTGCCCTGGATCCTGACCCGTCCCTACCCCTGCCAGTGCCCCTGTCCCTGCCCCTGACCCAGATACTGCCTTGGTTCCTCTATGTGCCATTGCTGCAGACCCTGTCCCTCCCCTTGCACCTGCCCCTTCCCCTTCCCCTGCTTGTGCTCCTGTTCTGGCCCCTGACCCAAGTCCTGCCCCTTCCCCTGCCCATGCCTGTGTCCCTGTTTTCGCCTCTGACCCAAATCTTGCTCCCACTCATGTCCCTGCCCCTGCCCGTGCCCCTGCAGCTGCCACTTCCCCAGCACCTGCCTGTGCACCTGTTCTTGCCCCTGCTCCGGATCCTGACCCAGCCCCTGGCCTGGATCCTGCCCCTTCCCCTGCCCCTGGCTCTATTCCTGTTCTTGCCCCTGTCCCGGCTTCTGCCCCTGCAACTGTCCATTGCCCTGCCCCTCCCTCTGCTCCGGTGCTTGCCTCTGACCCAGCTCCTTCCCCTTTCCCTACCCGTTTCCCTGCCCCTGCATGTGCACCCATTCCTGCCCATGACCCACCTCCTGCCCCTGCACCTGTCCGTTCCTCTACCTGTGTCCCTGTCCGTGCCCCTGCCAGAGCCAATGCCCTTTCCCCTGCCTGGGTCCCTGCTCCTGCCCCTGCCCCTGCCA
This sequence comes from Eumetopias jubatus, assembly GCF_037043125.1. Taxonomy (NCBI): domain Eukaryota; kingdom Metazoa; phylum Chordata; class Mammalia; order Carnivora; family Otariidae; genus Eumetopias; species Eumetopias jubatus. The sequence goes on from NW_028274826.1 coordinate 2,670,670, forward strand.
GAGCCGATGCCCCTTCCCCTGCCTGGGTCCCTGTTCCTGCCGATGCCCCTTCCCCTGCTTTCCAGGGCCGCGGGCCCTTCCCTTGGCCCTGCCTGTGCTCCTGTACTTGCCCATGACCCAGCTCCTACTGTGCATCCGGCCCCTGTCCCTGCTCTTGCATCTGGCCCTGCCCCTCCTCCTGTTCCTGCAGGGCTCCCAGAACCACAGCCAGAGCCCACATCCTCGTGGGGAGAGCCCCTTGTACAATTCCCCTTATTTCCATCACCTGACCCTGATGCCCCGCCAGATTGTTTCATCCCCTCCCCCTGTGTTCTTTCTCTCTGGTACATATTAACTGTTATATTATCTTTCCTTATCCTCTACGCTGTTTATTATTTATTTTAAATAAAATTAATTGTTTTCTGTTGGACAAGTCTGGAGCATTAATTATATTCCCAATGCTGTGCCACCGCACCCCAGAACATTGCTGCACAATATCTGCTTCCGCAAAGGACACCCTGAACCAGAAGGCCTCCCTGCCCATTTCTCCCCGAGCCCAGCCCCTGGCGACCCCTAAGCTGCTTTCTCTCTCTGTTCCTTTCCTGGGTGTTTCCTGTACGTGGAATCACGCAATAGGGGCTTTTGCGTCTGCCCCCCTATTTTCAAAGGGAACTCGTTTCCTTCTGTATTTATTGGACACAGAATTTCCCTTATTCGATATTGAAATGCCTGGGGGTTACAGATCAGACGTAATCAGAGAGGCCACTTTAGGAATTATGGGCACAATCTTGGGGCCGAGACCCCTGTTCCTGCTGGGACACCTCAGCCTGACCCCAGACAGGACAGGGCTGGTTCCTCCTGTGGCCCACACAGAAACCAGGGAAATGCAGAAAGCTGGAAGACACACCCCAAAGGGCAATGCATTGCTCACAACCCAAGGCCAGAGAAAGGTTTCAGCGGACTCTGGTCCAAACCACGCTCCAAGTCACTGGGTTCCACAGGGAGAGACCACACGCATGCAAGTCCAAGTGGGGACAGGCACGGGGGGAGTCAGAGAAGCGGAGCTACCAGGGAAGGACTCTGGCAAAAAAAAAAACTCTATGGAGGCAGCGCTGGTCACCCTCAGACCGGCAGGTGTCTGGTCTGGGGACCAGCAGCCCTGGGGAGAACGTGAGGAAGCGGAGGTCCCCTGGAGGAAAGGGTGACGGCACCCCTGTCTGGGAGGACAGTGCGCAGCACCCATCCCAGCCTGCAGGTGCACCCATCACCTACTGCGGGCAGCTCAATCCCAGCTTGTTGAAGGGAAGACCCGTGTCCATAATCCCCTATTTGCAACAGAATCCATAAAGGGGAGTTTGTGGGTCAACACGTATACAGTGTTTAAGGTACAAGTCTCGAATTCCAACATCCATGGTCTGCTTGTCCACCTTGAGCCTTGTTTGGGAAGCAGGGGTGGGGACGCCCGGGGCTGTGACCTGTGGGAGGGGTGGGGAGGGGGAGCTCTGAATGGAGTGACCAAAGCACACGGGGTGACCTGCCCAGGAGGGACCCTCTCGGTCCCCAGCCCCTCTCCTGACCTCGCGCACGATGGCGAGGGTGTGATGATGAAGGTGCTGGCCCTTGGCTGGCGAGTTCCGTAGCTGGTGTCGGAGCTGCTCAGGCTGCACACCGGGCTCTGATCCCAGAGCTGGCGCGAGAGCTGAAGCTGCAGCTGCCCCAGTCTCGGGAGCTGCGGCTCGCATCGCTGTTGGACCTGCCTCGAGCTCTGGGGCAGGTGCTAGAGCTGAATCCCCCTCCAGAGATGATCTAGATCCGGTTCCGCACTTGGATAAGGCTCTTGAACCCACGAACGGCTTTCCTCCCCTGCCCATTTCATGGATGACAAAACTCGGGGCGGTGACGGGACCGGCTACCTGGGGGTAATGGCTACGGGGGGATTCAGCCCAAGGATCCTGCATGACCTTCACCTCGTGCCTCATACAGGTCGGTCCTGAGCTGCCCGAAAGGGGGAAGGGCCTGAACCGCTGCTCCCGGCACCTGATCCCACCTGATCAGAGACTCTCGCCAGGGACGTGAAGTCGTCGTTTGACCTCTGCTCCGGCCAGCCCCACGCGAGCAGGGACCGTGCTTCCTCACCGCTGGGTCCCCAACCCCAGAACAGTGCCTGGTAGTGGTATCAGTTCACATTGTAGTGAATCACAGGGATCCCCCAGCAGCCCCTTGATGTGGGGGATGTTGCTTACAGAAGAGAGATCTGGGCCACAGACTTGTGTTCACTCTTTCATCCACTCGTGCAGCATCCCCACCTGTGTCTGTTTGCTGGAATTCAGAGGGGACCCCCAGACACCCTCCCTGCCCTCGGAGCTCCCAGCCCAACCCGTAGGTCAGCATCTCACCTACAGTCCGCAAGGGGGCGATACAGAGCTAGAGCATCTCTAGCACCAGACCTTGCAGGAGGCATGGGGCTGGGCCCGCCCTGGTGGCAGCTAAGATCTAGAACCATCTGACGCACTAGAACCTGCCCCAGTGCTGACTCGAGCCAGCCGTGGAAGCAGCTCGAGAGCCTGAGCCAGTGCCCCCACAGACTAGAGCCCGTCCAGCTCCGACCCGATAATACTGGTATTATCAAAATCATTCTGTAGACAGAACCCGAGAGAAATATTATGCTTGTATATACCCCACCCACTACCATACCGTACAACACTAGTAAAAAACAAGAACCACTAATCAATCACCAATTACATAGGATATGATCTGCACTATCTTCAGAACTGATAAAGGCTAAAATATGTTTAATTCTAGCTTTGTTAACATAGGTATCCTTCTTGAAATGATCCTAAATATCTTCCTAGCTCTGGGGAAAATCTGAAAGAAGCCCAGAGCTGATATATTTAATGTCATTCAAACCCAAACTACTTATTCCCAACAAAACAATCAATTGTGAGAAGTTGATGGACAAAGCAAAAGGGTAGAAACCCTATATATGTATATCCTTTCAGCTCCCTGATGAGGTACATTCATAAAAAGCAGTCTCAAAGCATGTAACTCCTATCAGGTATCAAATCTGCCTAATTTCTATAAAATTTATTTAGAGCAATCCAATAATTCCCAGTATTTCAACAAATATTGATAATCCCTTATTATCAACAGGTTTAACACTCACAGCAAAATAAAATAGTAAAATAAGAATAAATACCAACACACAAATAAATAAGTACAAAAGCTGACCGACCTAGGAGAAAAGGGTGGGGTGACCCACTTCAGCAGGCCACCACTGAGGGCCTCCCCCAGGAGATGACCCTTGAGTCCTAAATGGGAAAGACTGGGCAGATGGACAGCACCGGTACAGGCAGCGGACTGGGCTAAATTAATCCAAGACAGGCTCTGAGCCTACAGTAGGCAGGGGCCCTATCTTTGTGGGTCATGATATCAAGCTTCTTTCCCATCAATATTCTCACCATTTCTACCATTTGGATCACAATCCAGTTTTTACTTTTCTTAAGGTCTAGCCCATACAAAAAGATTTCCTCTTACGATGCAAACTATCCATCAGTGACTTACCACCATGGGTCTGTCTTCATGTGAGTGAGTGACAATGAATGGCACACCGATATTTATGTTAAATGCTTGTGTGCCTCATCCCCTTGATTCTACAACAATCCAATGAAAAACAGACTGTTATCACCCCCATCTTATACTATGCCAAGAAACAAGGGTTTGGCAAAGAAAAGTTATCTTCCTTTTAAAGCCTATACTCTTAAACACTCTGAGCTGATGGGGACCTAAATATGAGTCAAACACAGTCCCTGACCTCAAACAGCTTACGTTCTAGTGTCCAGGAAAAACAGAATGAACTCAAAAAAGTAATTATAGGGTGAAAATAACTGTCATAACTGAAGCAAAAATAAAATGTTACAAAAGTTCAGAGGAAGAAAGACCCCCAAATTCTAGGTGGGAAGAAAAAAGTTTTGGCGAGTGTTTTTGATAATAGTAGCCTCTTAGCTGATAGCTTAGCTTACTAAAAAGGGGAAAGGCATTTGGATCAGAAAACACTGTAAGCAAAACACAGAGATGAAGAGGTATGAAGTACACTCAGCAATAAAGCGGTTCGAGTATTCTGGAGCTTATGGCAGAACAAAACAGTGGTCCAGAGCCCAGGGTCTGTAACCAGTCTCTGGGTTCAAATCCCACCCCATCATGACTGATCTGTAATCTCATACAAGTGACTTAATCTCCCTGAACTACAGTTAATTCAGCCATAAAATAAGACCACCACCTAACTTATGGGTTTGTTAACACAATTAAATGAAATGTGTGTAAAATATAGTACTTATCACAAACATAGAGCCTACACTGAATTGAGTATCATTAATATTGGATGTTAGGAACAAGAAAAGAGGTGAAGATAATTAAAGTTTCGAGAATAATGTTAATAAAGAGACAAGTTTAGGACAAAAATCAGCTTTGGGAAGGGCACTAAATAAGTAGTTTGGTTTTCTATAAGCTGAGCTTTCAGCTCCGTTGAGTATTCGGGTATAGCATTTACAATGTGGTGTAGTTTGTTTTCGGTGCCTTTTGCTCCCTAGAGCTACACATTTAGAAGTGTCATGAAAGTGGCAGAGGTGGTAAGGAGAACAGAGCAGAGCAACTTTAGACCAAGGACAGAACTTGGAACATCTGCCTATCTTAGGGGGCTAGGAAATAAAAACGGAAAAGGAGACCAAAAAACAAAAAGAAAAGCTCTGCCAGAGAATCAGGAAAAAATTAAGAATGCAGTGTCATGAAACCTCTTCAAGAGGGAAGTGAATTTCAAGATTTGATAGCATGTTTTGAGTGTGTATACATTTATGTAGCAAGTTAAATAATCCAATTTTATTTTTTTAAAAGACAGGAAAAAATTATTTGTCACTTATTTTTTTAAATCTTTCAAAATTAAGCAAGCATTACTAAAGGAATGTCTACTACAATATTTCCTCAAATTTTTTCTGATTAATCACCTCAATAGGAAAGACAAACATATAACCAAAATAATTTAATAGGTACTAACAAAGGGGAATATGAAAAGTGCAGAGAAAGGAGCTTGATTATCTCAACTTAAAGAAGAGGTGAGGCAAGGTTCAAGAGTAGGCAGTGGGTGCAGCAACATCAGAGCCAGGCCTTGAGGAGGCGGTCAGGCGGCTGGAGCAGTCAGGGGGCACTGATAGGAGAAAGCCCCGGACACGCCTGCTAAGTGAAAGCACGCGGCCCGTTGGGAGCACAGCCCATTAGCAGCGACCGTGCAGTCCGAGCCGCGGGGGCAGGAGCACAGGCTGGAGGTCAGCGGACGAGGGAAGAGGCTGTGAGTCATTCAGACCTGAGTCTGTAGGCAGTGAGGACCCATGAAAAGAATGTAAATGGCAAGTTCCTTAAATGCAGCTAAGAATTACTACCAACTGAAAATCAAAAATGAATATATGGCAACTCTGAGATTCAAGTGAAAAGTATAATCAAAATGTAACATGCAGACAACTTCTCAGAGACATAACTGCTCTGTAAATCAAGGAATGTATGTGGTAAATTTTGAAACATAACAGAGTTACTACTGATACAACAGACACCTAAAATACCTGTAAGTATTTGTAAATTTTGTCTTAAAATTTGCTAGAAGAATTTCTACCTGAGTGTCTATAGTTAGTATTTTAAAAGCAAAAACAAATTTGTTTCCAGAGATGAAAAAGATTAAAATAAAAGCAACAATAACAAGGAGGTCACAAGCCCACAGAAATACACTAATGTTTCTGATTGCTAATTCACAACCTAAAAGATGTTCAAATGTAAACACATTTAACAAACAAGATGACACCCTTACTGTTCGCTTCACCAGCAACTGACCCATCACTGTGAACATGCGGGAAAGGCCAACAGGGGTACACACTGCAGGAGAGGTCACAGAGAGGAGGCTGATAAATGGCTAGTGCAAAATACAGAACAGACTCCAAGACGATCGTTGTAAGAAAAGTCTTGCCTCAAATTTAGATTCTCTCAGTGTTTTATCAGAGGAGTCTTCATCAATAAAGAAGCTAGAGAGGATGACAGGTGAAAGATGAAAGATACCCAAAGACTGAAGAAGGCTTAGCACGTGCAAGACTCTAGCATTGAATAATAGTATTTTCACTTAAGAAATTAAAAAAAAAAACTAAAGAACAGATTAAAATTTCAAGTACTGAAGGAGTTGAGAACCAAACAACTATTATCTTAACTCCTTTTAACTACATTTATCTGCTTATAATATCCCTGAGATATGCTGTAATGCCTCAGGTAAAACTGAGTACATTTTAACTAAATTAAACCACAAATTCACCACACAGGGTCTATGTTACTACTCAAAAGTAGAATCTAATGCTTCAGTGAGTGTGGGCCTGTGTGTGTGTCTCTCCACAAGAGAGGCTTTCCTTACAGAACAGCACATGAGTATTATTTCATGGCTTCAGTTTATCAAAATTTATCTTAACATAAAAAAAGTTAAGGGCCAATTTTAAAAACATCTCCAAGCTGTTAAGTAATTTCATCAGGAAACCTTAGTATAATTTTCTAGAACAAAGAACTCCATTTTCCCATCAACATTAAGCCAGAAAAATACTTACAGAGAAGTAACAAACATCCCGTCCGAGATATACAGGAATATAAATAGGGTAGGTAGAACTCCCAGAGATCTGTAAAGAAACACAAATATATTTTAGTAAATCCAAAATATTGTACATTAAGATATAGGTTGACTATAATGTTTGATAAACATCATAATTGTCTATTTGAGTCTACTAAACCATATAATTTCTAAATTGTACAATAAAAAGATCTAAAACAGAAAAGGAAATACCCCTTTTGCAAAACTTGTTTGGAGGGAGAAAAAAAGTCTCCATGGAATTTTAAGAACAGAAACCAACTAAGAAACAAAGAAAAATCTTAAAAAGCTGCTTGCTCGTTCTGAATACAGCAAACACAGGAACACTCATTTATGTTCTTAAACCTGTCTAAAGACTTGTGAACTCTGTAAATTAACAACAAGGGCTGACCACACAAAGAATCAATACAACGTTCACGACAGCGAACGTGTAGTCATAGGCCGGTTCGAGGTCCCGGAGAGAAGCCGACTGACCGTACAAAGACTCCATGCTCGCGGCGTCCTTGTCAACGAGCGCGGAGGCCACCCACACCATCCCCAGGATGAGGAGCGCAAGCAGGACAAGCATGACCAGAGTTTCTAAAATTCGGGCTCGGATTCCCTGAAAAAGATAATGGAGATCTAACTGTATTTCATTTCATCTCATGATTAATTAGGCTTCTATCTGTAAGAAAGCACAAAAATTCTTTGGAAAGGGAAGAAATTTCTATTTATAAGGAAGACAGAAAACACTAGCTTTACAGTGTCATGTTTAGACTACCTTTGTTTTACCAAATTATGTAGAATACCATCAAGCTTTAAAAAACCAAAAAAATTCGTCACGAAAGCATTTTTCAGAGCAGTGTTTTAAGGGGCGCCTGGGAGGCTCAGCCCGTCAAGTGCCTGCCTGCCGCTCAGGTCATGGATCCAGCCCCACGCGGGGCTCCCTGCTCAGTGGGGACCTGCTTCTCCCTCTCCCTCCCGCTTGTACTCTCTCTTGCTATCTCTGTCACCGCCTCTCTCTCTCTCAGATAAATAAAATCTTAAAGAAAAAACAAAAACGGGTTTTAAAACACAGACTGATGAATTTTTGTCTGTGGCTCTAAGCAAGGGCCTCGAGGACGACCACGGTCCGGGGCCAAGCAGCCATGGGAGCGACGGACCCCGCGAGCACACACAGCCCCCAGTCCCCGGGCGCCAGCCACCTGCACCGCTCCCGCAGCCGCGGGTGCAGCCGCCAGCGTCCCCACCCCCTTCCCCCACGCCCACAGGGCCAGCGCCCCCTCCCCCGCTCCCGCCAGCGCCCCCCTCCCCTCTCCCCCCGCCCTGCAGCGGCCAGTGCCCCCTCCCCGACTTCTGCCAGCGACCACCTCCGGCTCCCGAAGCCCGTGTCCCCCCTGCTCCCGCCAGCAGCCCAGGGACTCCCTGAGCAAAGCCCGCAGCAGAAACCAAGGCCAGGCGCAGTGCACGGTTATCGATTATGTACTACACTTCTTTCTTCACATTAGATAAAACCGCCATTACTTCATGTGCCTGGAATATAATAAACCATCTTTCTGCACAATTTTGTTTTAAATATAAAACAAATTCTGACCATTCTGACCTCAGGGCCAAACCAGAGGCCAGGCTCCTAAACTTGAAACCTATTGGACAAGCCAAACAAACAAACGAATAAAAACAACTTTCTTATATTCCTGAAAAGTCACCAAATGATTGAATCCATACCTAAATTCAAAGATTCACATTGTTGTTTTATACTATAATGTACATGGAATACAACAAACAAAATTAGAAGTAAATCCATGTCTCTCGATAAAAGAGTTGGAGGGGCCTGCTCTTATAGCCCAGTCTTACACAGGACTGCCCTCGGCCGGTTAAAAGATGTCCCCAGGTGTGGAGTCAGCACACCTTAAGTGTTTCCAGTAGGGAGGTCGGTGGACCAGAGTAAATGACGCTTGTATTTTATTTAACGCATCAGATCTAACAGTAGTTATGACTCAAGTAAGATGAAATATGAACAGTCCCCAAACATACTACTAAAAAACACACTCCAGCTTTCCTAAAGAACTCTCCAAACCCGCACTTCACAACTTTCAAACCACTTAGGATACCAAAACATGACCACCACCCCCCTTTTTTCTTTTTTAAGTAGGCTCCACGCCCAGTGTGGGGCTTGAACTCACAACCCTGAGATGAAGAGTCACAGGCTCTACCAAGTGAGCCAGCCAGGTGGCCCAGACAGCCACCTTTTAATGGTAATTTCTTTTTCCTTCCTTCTCTCTTTCTGAGCAATAGTCTTTTTTTGTAAGCAAGAATCTTCTTATTACACATCAAATATTATGTGGAAAGCTTGTAACAGATAAAAAGAACAGGTGCTTTGATGAGAATGTGTAACACCCTTTCAGCTTGTCTCTTCCTATCTCTGACTGGAGCCCAAATCCTGCCTGCCTCCAACCAGAACTTAGGAATACTAAGGGCTCCCAAAACACCTAACACATGTGTCTTAAGTGTTATGACATATGAGCTAAACACTGCAACCATGTTTGATACAAAACAGTAGTGATCCTTGGAACCATCTGAGACCCACTGTCCCAAAAAAGTGTTTTAATAATATAATTATTAAACAATTGTAATAACGTAATAAGTATATAACCATTACGATGATATTAAGTGTTGGGGAATCAATCTACCATAAGATTTACACACTTCCTCTGTTATTTTGGTAAGAAATATCTGTTGGCAATTAAATGTATATTTCTTCAAATATGTTATTCTGCTTCGGGAGCTAATGCTCCATGGGCCTCTCTCATTTCTGTGCATCTCAGAGGCAGGGATAGACCTTGTTCTGGACTTTTTTTTTTTTAAGATTTATTTATTTTGGAGAGAGAGCATGCATGCATGCAGGGGGGAGGGGGAGAGGGTGAGGGAAAGAGAATCCCAAGCTGACAAACCACTGAAAGTGGAGCCCAACAAGTGGCTCAATCCCATGACCCTGAGATCATGACCTGAGCCGAAATCAAATTGGATGCTTAACCAACTGAGCCACCCAGGAGCCCCTGGACTATCTTATTAAGGATGTCTGGATAGCAAACAGCCTTGGAAAATAGAGACGCTGTCTCTCTGAAGCAGGTCTGTTTCATACAGAGCAAAGCACAGACAAGTTTGCTTGAAGCCCATTTGTGGGTTCCCCTGAGATTCCTCAGCTATGACTTACGCCCACTGTAGGAACAGCCTCCACCTGAGCCACACTGCCCCCATGAAGCTGGGGGGTGGGGGTGTTGTCCTGGAGAACAGGAAACTCATGGCTTGCCTGTTCTGAGTAACGAAGTCCTTTGTCTCTGATCCAGGAGTCTCATGTCTACAACTACCATGCAGGAATCTAGCAGACTGTCAGCTTGCAAGTACAGTAAAATCTCAGACCCTCCACAATTCTTGCAGCTTTGGGTGACAAGGGTAGGCAGCTAACATGGCTTTCTAGAGAAGAACAAATAAGGGCCCACAAGGTTGGGTTAGGGGCAATGAGAAAACTCCCAAGATCTAGCAGGGAATGCTCTTACCCAAGCAGTAGGCAAGTGGGAGAAGTATGAGTCCCCCAAGGACCTGACGTGCTAATGCCTGTCAGAGGCTGAGCTACAGGTGGAGCTTGGTCATAGCCCCTTCTCCCAGAGAGTAGGGGTGTTATCATGTTCGTGTAACACCAAGCCCTACAAGGCCAACTAAAAAGACTATGATTACAAGGAACTATTTTTCTTGTATACTTTGTCCTTTTCTGTATTTTCCAAATTTCATAGAGTGAATGTGCAGGGCTTTAAGTAATATGAGAACAAATTAATGTTGTTTTTAATTTTTAATTTTTTTCTTAAAAGAACTAACTTCCAAGAGATTGACACTCAGAAAAATAATTTTTAAAATATCCAACTTCAGTTTATGAGACAGTATAGCGAGCTAGTTCAGGACCCCAACTCCAGCAACAGACTGCTTGGGTTCAAAGCCTGGTCCCATCACTGACCAACTGAGTAACACTGTGCAAATTTCTAAACCTCTCTGTGCATCAGTTTATTTCTTCATAAAATAGGTTTATCCCTACCTTATGGGGTCATTATAAGGATCAAATAAGTTAAAATAAGTAACATGCTTAGCATTAGGCTAGGTGTTTAGTAAGCACAGTAGAAGGGTTAACTGTAACGGCTCAAATTACTGCCTTTGTTTTTAAATTTTCCAAGGCTTTGTAGTTCACCTATCATTTGTGTTTCTGGATTAAATTTATTTCTCCTAATGCCAGCTTATCAACTTCTTTCCATCTGTCACCTATCATTCACAGACCTGTAAGACAGCACATCCACTAGCCTGACTCCCTCGTCTCTCAGCTCCATATTTCTCTGATACCTCCAGTTCTCTAACCTACACTGTGTCTTCATCATTATAACCTCCACTCCCTCAATCCACCCAACTCCTCCAATCAGTCTTGTTTTCACTTGCTTAAACCCTATGTTGAACTGTGTATTTTAATGATAATCCAGGACCAATAATATTCTAATATTCCTGGTCCCTTTGATTTCCACCAGACTACCTTAATTCCACTGGTGGCTCATTCCTTTGAATTCTCAGTCCTGTGAAAGAAATTTACAAAATCTTGAGAAACATGTGCTACTACATTCCAAAGTGGGTCTTTGCTGTTACCTGGCAATACTTATGCTGATCTCTGGCTAACGATTCCCTCAATGATTTTTTAAATGTTTTCCATTCTCCTTGACCCTAAATCTCATCCCCTGCTTTCTAGCAAATTGCAGCTGCCCTTACCTCTTCCTTAGTAGGACATAACTGGGGAGACTGCACATCCCTCAGCTTCCTTCCCCTATCTCTGGTTTCTCTGTCTCCATTCTTTCTGTCATTCTTTATATAAAGGAAAAGGCCTCAGATCCCTTTTTTCCATGGCTCAGGCTTAGATGTTCATCCTTTCAACATGCCGGATTAGTGCTTCTCAAACTTCAGCATATGTCAGCATTACCAAGGGGCTTGCCAATCCCTGAGAACCAGCCCAAAGACACTTCAGTCAATTCTGACGAAGCCAGTTCATGTGATGAAGACACCAGATAGACTGCTCTGTTCTTCCCCTGGGTGATCTCGGCTCCTCACGTAACCAACGGCTCTAAAGTTTCCATCTTTAGTCCAAATCTCACCACTGAGACCAAGATCCATACATCTAAACGGCCACCTCCCCTCAAGTATCTCACAAGTACATAAACAATTCTAAAGTCAAACTCATCACTTTATCCCCTAAACAAGCTCCTTCAGTGTTACATACCCCAATTAATGGCACCATTACCCACTGTTTTTTCCAGATGCTGCAAACATCCTTATCATCCCCCTTGCTGCTGCACCCTCTCTCTCGCTCTCTCTCTCTCTCTCTCACACACACACACACCTTGGACTCTGATCTATTCAAACACCAAGTCCTTCTGATTCTACTGTGTCATTACAACTAAATCCATCCACTTCTCTTTCTGCCACTACATCCAACTCACCTGGACAACTCCCTACTTTGCTAGCTAGTAGTCCAAAATGCAACTCTTAACTCTTTCTGCCTGACCTGTTGCCTACATTGCAGTGGGAATGCAATCTTTGCAAAACACAACTCTGATCGTGTCACTCTTAGTCAGAACTTGCTAACAGAAGTACAGGCCAGCAACAGGGAAACAGGTGCATTAATGCAACAACACATAAACATCAAATCTCATTAGCATCACTTCTAAGAAAATGAGGTGCTATACACATAGATCCTTAAAGCTGGGTCTTACTCTGTCTTCTGCTGTTTAGATGGTAGACAAAATAATTAAAGACAAAACAAATATAGATGAAACAAATTATTTATGATTTAATAGCATACAAAAGTGCTGTCCAAAAGACCCTTCTGTGATGATGGAAATGTTCTGTGTTATCCAATAAGATAGCAACTAGCCATACGTGTTTATCAAGCACTTAGAATGTCGTTACTATGAATGAAGAGCTGATTTTTAATTTTATGTAATTTTAGTTCTTTTAAATTTATATAGCCACACATGGCTAATGGTTACCATATTGATCAGAGAAGATTATTAACAGCCTGTTGCTAATAAAATCTGATATAAGTACTCTCTGTACTCTCAAGTACTTTCTGGTTATTTTTTTTAATCCATTTGTTATTCTGTTTTTTTTTAAGATTTTATTTATTTATTTGAGAGAGAGAGAAAGAGACAGCACAAGAGGGAAGAGGGTCAGAGGGACAAGCAGACTCCCTGCTGAGCAGGGAGCCCGATGTGGGACTCGATCCCGGGACTCCAGGATCATGACCTGAGCCGAAGGCAGTTGCTTAACCAACTGAGCCACCCAGGCGCCCCTACCTTCTGGTTATTTTTCTAAATTTAACCTTGATATAAAATTATTTGAAAAACAGCTTGGTTAAAGTAACCTCATTTAACATGCTATTGCTCTACTTAGTATTTTCATTAGCATTTATGTCAAAAAGAGGTAATCTACTTTTAATTCAAAAACTGCCCCCTTCTGTTTATATTAAGAAAAATTACATTCTCTCAGTAAGAAAAAGTTTTTAAAATGCAGCCTACATATGACCCATCTAACACTGATACTAAGGTTCAAGACCCACACACTTATTCCCATACACTGACAAACCAAGTCCTTAAATAAATCTCTTTGTGTTAAAAAATAAATAAATTATATGTGAACAGTTTTTCTAAAAAGAAACAAGCTGTGTAATTCCAAGAAGATGCTTTTTTCTATTACAGATATATGAATAATATCAAGAAGAAATGTCTAAAATGTATACTCACATGCTTAAGCAGTCATATAAAAATCATTTAGCAAAAAAAGACCTCTGTAGTCAAATCATATAAGTGGTTCAAAATTTACTATCAATATTTCTTTTGAAAAGTACTAAATAGGGCGCCTGGGTGGCTCAGTCGTCAAGCGTCTGCCTTCGGCTCAGGTCATGATCCCGGGATGCTGGGATCGAGTCCCGCATCGGGCCCCCTGCTCCGTGGGAAGCCTGCTTCTCCCTCTCCCACGCCCCCTGCTTGTGTTCCCTCTCTCGCTGTGTCTCTCTCTGTCAAATAAATAAATAAAATCTTTTAAAAAAAATAGTAAATAACACAAAAAGAAATCTGCTCATTTTCAGTTATCAATCTAAGCACAAAGGAGTGAATTAGCAATATTACATGTACAGAAAAGGCTGCCACAGAGCAGGTCATCAAAACTGTTGGATAGGATTATGCGTGTTATGAAATACTGATAACTGCTGTAGGAAGAAATAACCGTTATTCTGACTCAGTCCACTAGGAGGCCAGGACAGTTATGTTTTTCTTTTAATTGTATTCTTTTTTTTTTAATTAAACGAGACAAAAATCAGCCCAACTTGAAATCAGTGAAGTGTCACATTTATGAGCTTTAGCAACACCAATAGAAAAATATAAATTTTTTCATTAAATGCAACGTGGCAGCTTTTTTTTATCCTCAACAACTTTAGGACAGAGAGAAGAGGGGTAATGGGGCTCTAAATAACCAGAGACTTCATCTGTTAATTCAGAATTGACTGGCTCCTGCAAGTGCCAAAAATACATAAACTATGGTTACTACCTTTCTTGAGACCATAAAAGTATGACAAAGCCTAAAAAGTACAGGCTTTGTGGCATGGAATATGTGAGATTTTTAAACTTTTGTACGTGATTCTGCCTGCAAAAGTAATGAAAGCATTGAGAGAGCTTTTATCGCTACCACTAATCACCAGCAGGACAGCATATAAGCAAAAAATATGCCTACTGCTCATTTTTCCATTAAGAGTCAGAATGAGGAGCTAGGATCCCCAAGGGGAAGGTTCCTATCAACTCTATTCTCGCATATGCTGAGCTGAAAGATGTGCCAGATGTCAGAATAACTTACTGAAATACCCTGCAAATAACAAAGTGGCAAAACATTGTCAGAGGGGAAAAGGTTTCCATGTTTATCTTAAAAAGTAAGGAAAGTCTCCTGAATATAATAAGATCACAAACTATAAGAACTTGAACTTAAACAGTTGTACTTCAAGTACTTTTGAATGCTTATCCTCTATCATATATTACTAAGATTTCAAGAACTCCATAATATTTTTATCCCCAGTATAAATACTGGGATAACCCCTCCCAAAAACCATGAACCTAAGTTACTTTAATGAAACTCCACCCCTTTTATTAAAATCATAGTTCAATAAGCACTCAATGTACTAGTTAAAAACAGCATCGAAACTAAGTACTTCTTTCTGCTAACACTTTCTGAAACACTACATTGTTTTTAAGAAAAGCAAGCTACATAATTACACTAGTTTCATATCAATATCATTTTGAAAAATTACAACCATCACAACATAGTAACAGGTTAAATTAAGTAGGCTAATAAAGACGAAATACATGTAAACAGAGATTTCTTTTTACATTTAAATAAGCACTGAATGGGTAAAAGTCTAAAACATTAAAATAGTTATTGCTTTTTGAACTTTTCGTGCTGGTCAATTACACATTTAATTGCTTTGTGCTGAAGATCAATGAAGTGACAATTACAACGTATACACAAAAGCTCTAACAATAAGCTGACATGTTTCTGTGGTGATGAACATTTAAACAAGATTTTGCCTGGACATCTTGACCTCTCAGAAGGTATGTAAACACCATATTATATACTATGGCTCCACCCATCAGGAAAGCCTGGTAAAAATTTCTACAATTATAGAACATTTAAAATATGTATCAAGCCACTGTTCATTTAACAAAAAGAGTCTCTTAGTAACACTAAGATACAGTTTGCTCAGCATGCCATCAAGACTGCACCAAACAGGCTCAGTCGTTAGGTGTCTGCCTTCGGCTCAGGTCATGATCCCAGGGTCCTGGGATCGAGCCCCACATCGGGATCCCTGCTTGTCAAGAAGCCTGCTTCTCCCTCTCCCACTCCTCCTGCTTGTGTTCCCTCTCTGGCTGTTTCTCTCTCTGTCAAATACATAAATAAAATCTTTAAAAAATAATAAATTAATTAAAAAAAAAAGACTGCACCAAACATATATGCTGTCATCTGGGGAAGATTGACAGAAACACTAATAAGGAACAGAAAATAAAGGCAGGTCTTAATTATTTTAAACCATGAAAATAGCTACAAACAAGCATCAGTAGAGTGTCACACATTTCCCCCCTTTGCTCCCAAGATAATCATTAAGAATTTGGACAAAAAAAAGTTTTGGTCCCAGGGCAAAGAAAACAGCTTTACAGAAAGATTTGTTAAGCTACAGTGAAATATTTTTAATATTAATATTTTCTGCATTTAATCTATTTAAGATGGAAAGATTAAAACTATAAGATGTTCAAGTTATTAAAATTTGACAGAGAGAATATATTTTAGGATAAGTTAAAATAAAAACACTATGATTGCCAGTTTATTTAACTAAGATGTTCACTGTATTCAAATTTATAAGAAACTTCCCATGATGTTAGACAAACAAAAATCCTCAAGATTGCAAGTAAATAAATTAATACAGCAAGTAAATGAAACAAGTAAATAAAAGAACTGAACCATAAAAAGATTGCAAAGAATTTATATTAAAATTTTAAAATGTAATTCTAAATTTGGAAAAAAAGTATTTCTCGGTATACTACATCATATCAAAATAACTTAATGGACAGCCAGTAAAGACCTTTCCTTCTACTTCTTTTCCAATAATCTTTAGTTATCAATTTCACAGAAAAGAGATGGGAAATGACATTTGCCAAGCTCCTACCAGTTGTTTTATATGTGCTCACTGAACCTTCATGATAAATTAGAAGGTAAGTTATATTATAAATGAGAAAGCTCACACCCCAAAAAGTTAAATAATCTGCCTACAGTCACCCTGTTCAAGGTTTGCCTGCACTCACAGTAAACACAGGTCTGTCAGCTTTCAAAGCCTGTGCTTTCCACCTCCTCACACAACAGAAATAAGACACCAAAGACAAACTGACATGGAAATAGGGACGTGGGGGAGAATGCTTAAAACATATTTAAGACAAACCTCTAATTTAGTAAAAGAAATAAAGCAAAATACATAAAAGCTTCTTTTACTAGAACATTAATTTTCAATCCCATAATAGCAAACTCATGCTGAGGTCAAATCCTCAGTCCCGTAAGACACTTAATACAAAAGAAGTCAATACCTTACTATTGGTTTCATAAAACACCCAAGCATAAACTCCAATAAAGACACAACAAAACAGAGATTAGGGTTTTTATCACATTACTAGAGCAAAATGTACAAAATACTAAAGTGTAGAATATAATAGAAAATACTGCCACATGATTTAGATGTAGCGTCACATCGCTTATATGGCAAACAGTACATTCACACAAAAAGCACTAGGAATTCCAAAATACTACATAAACCTTAGGGCTATCTGCCCTCACTCCATTATCTGAGTTGGGCCCATCTCTCCCTGATTTCCACATTCCCTCCAGCTCTCAATAAAAGCTGCTTTGGGTGGATAGGTGTGCACGCATGTGTATTTTACAGTTTTCCACTGAAAACCAATAAATTGGCATTTTAGTTTTACCTATCAGCTTCAATTTGGGTAATGTGAGCCCATCACCAAGACATAAAGAGCCTTTTGTTCCTTCCTATTTTTAAATAATGACAGGATACTGTTTAGCTCTGTATGTCTATTAAATACTTGTGGATTTCCCACCCAACTTAAAGGAACATCATCACAACCACTGCGGCACCCATGTGGCCCTCCCAACTGCACCAAACTTCCATACCAAAGTGGCCAAATGGAACCACTAATTTGAACTGCCATCTTTGTCATTTATTTACTTTTATTTTGGATTGTGGTAACATACACAGAACATAAAGTTTACCACTTTGAACATTTTTAAATGTACAGTTCTAGAGCATTAAATACATTCATTCACATTGTTCTGCCATCACCATCACCATCCATCCCCAGAACTTTTTCACATTCTCCAGCTGAAACTCTGCACCCATTATAACAATGACTCCTCATTCCTTCCTGCTCCTACCCCCAGCCCCTAGCACTTACCATCCTATTTCTGTCTCAATGAATTTGACCATTCTAGGGACCTCATATAAGTGGCATCACAGTATTTACCTTGTTGTGTCAGCCTTACCTCACTCAGCATAATGCTCTCAAGGCTCACCCATGTTGCAGCATGTGTCAGAAGATTTCTTTACTTTTTAAGGTGAAATAATATTCCATTGTAGATGCAAACTACATTTTGTTTATCTATTAATCCATTGGTGGATACTTAGGTTGTTTTCACCTTTTGGCCATTATAAATAATGCTGCCAGGAAAATAAGCATAGAAAGGTCTGTGAAGGAAAGAGAGGAAGACGGCGGTGGAGAAGGAGGACCCTAGGCTCACTGGTTACCAGAGGGCAGGTGGGCGAGAGGACGGGGGAAATAGGTGATGGGGATGAAGGAGTGCACTTGCGATGAGCACCAGGAGGTATATGCAAGTGTTTCACTGTGCTGTACACCTGAAACTAACATTACTCTGTATGTTAACTGGAATTTGAATAAAAACTTTTATAAATAAATAAAGGAATATCTGTGGAGTTCTTGCTTTCAATTCTTTTGTGTGTATACCCAGAAGTGGAATTGCTGGATCATATACAGTAGTTCTATGTTAATTTTTTGAGCAACCACCATGCTGTTTTCCGCAGCATCCACACAATCTTACATGCCCACCAACAGTGTACAAGAGTCCCGTTCTCTCTACATCCTCACCATCACTTGTTATTGTTTTGGGGGTTTTGGCAGTTGTTAGCAGCCATCCTAGTGGGTGTGAAGAAGTACCTCACTGCGGTTTTGATTTACGTTTCCCCAAAGACTAGTGCTGCTGAGGTCTTTCATGTGCTTATTGGTCACACGTATGTTTTCTTTGGAGACATGTCTATTCCAGTCCTCTGTTCCTTTTTTATTTGATAGAACAGGTACCATCACCATGTTCTTCAAAATTGCTTTGGCTATTCTTGGCTCTCTGTTCCTCCATAAGAATTTTACTATCTGCTTATTACATTCTTTAAGATAATTTGCTGG
This sequence comes from Eumetopias jubatus, assembly GCF_037043125.1. NCBI lineage: Eukaryota > Metazoa > Chordata > Mammalia > Carnivora > Otariidae > Eumetopias > Eumetopias jubatus. The sequence continues at coordinate 2,689,390 of NW_028274826.1, forward strand.
AACTCTTTTTAGAATTGCATAAACTCTAAAAAATAATTTGAGAACTGTTATTTTTACCATATAAAGAAAGTCATAAACACAGAATAACCTATCCATTTGTTTAAGTCTCCTGTAACATCCTTCAATGAGATTTTTTGTTTCCATATATTATTTCCATAAAGATTCTGCATATCATTTGTCTAATTTATTTCAAAATACCTTAAGGCTATCTTGCTACTATAAAAATATTTTTAATTAGATTTTCTTTGTTGTTATTTGATTTTTCTATATTAATTTTCTATTTTAATCTATATTAATTTTTTCTATGTTAATCTTATATCCAGGTTCCTTGCTAAATTTTTTTTTACTTGAATAATTTATCTTTAGATTCTATGGGATTTTTCAATAGACAATATCATCTAACAAATAAAATAATGACTATTTTATTTGTTCCTTTCAAGTTTTCCTTTTCTTGTCTAAATTGTACTACTAGTAACTCCATTACAGTGTTATTATTAGAAATAAAGGATTTAAGACGGCATCCCAATTTTAAAGTAAATACTATTTACATTTTTACCATTAAGTACAATGTCAGTTACAGACTTAGAGTAGATATCCATTATCAAGTTAAGAAAGTTCACTCAAGTTCTTAGTTTGCTTTTTAATCATGAATGGTTACTGATTTTGCTAAATGTGTTTTGTGTCTCTTTGGAGGTGCTCGCTTGACTTTTTTTTTCCTCATTTACTTTCCTAATATGAATTACAGCCATTGATTTTCTAATGTGAAACCAATCTTACATACCTGAAATAAAATTTTCCTTGATGATGATTTTTTGCATACATGGCTGAATTCAGCTTAATATTTTCTGATTCACAAGTATTCGCAAATAAGAATGGCCTATAATGATCCTTTCTTATACTGTCCTTGTCTACTTTCAGTATCGAGATTATATTAGTCCCATAAAACTCTGAGTGTTCGTTCCATCTTCAAATCTCTGAACAAATTTGTATGAAACTGAAGTCATCTAGGGGCGCCTGGGTGGCTCAGTCGTTAAGCATCTGCCTTCAGTTCCGGTCATGATCCCAGGGTCCTGGGATCGAGCACCACATCGGGCTCCCTGCTCAGCGGGAAGCCTGCTTCTCCCTCTCCCACTCCCCCTGCTTGTGTTCCCTCTCTCGCTGTCTCTCTCTCTCTGTCAAAAAATAAATTTAAAAATCTTAAAAAAAAAAAAAGAAAGAAACTGAAGTCACCTATTCTTTGAAGTCTGGTCAAAATATCTTGCAAACTGTCTGGACTTGATTTTTTTTAAATCTAATGACTATAGAACTTTCATTTCTGGCAATATTGAGAATAAGATATCCTTAATTCCCTCCGCCAAAAAATGTCTAAAATGCTAGATCAAATATTTTTAAATCTCCCTGAAATCTTCTCTTTGTCTATTTATTCTGAGCAATACATTGAGTTCGGTACCTCTCACAGTGTTGGCTTTTCCCAATATCAGGTCATCTTCTGAGTCCCTACTCATCCTTATATTTAAGAGTTTTTGTCCCTCCCAGTTCTCTTTATCACCTCCTGACTCTGGTGACGGTAGAACTAGTAAGTGAATCTAGAAAATAGATCTAGATAGGCAGGATCTGATTCTGAGTGACGTGTCTTGGTAGCTTGTATCCTGGTGGACACTTTTAAGTATTTACCAGACGCTCTACCACCAGAACCCCCATTTTCTATGTCGTCTACAGTATTACTGCTGCTTGCTAACTGCAGCTCCCCTCTGAGTACCCTGATCCTTTCTGTTCCTCACATCCTTTACCAGCAGAGCCAGATGGTTTTAATTTTTGTTAAGACCAGGTCAAACAAAAATGTGAAAAACAGGGCGCCTGGGTGGCTCAGTTGGTTAAGCAACTGCCTTCAGCTCAGGTCATGATCCTGGAGTCCCGGGATCGAGTCCCACATCAGGCTCCCTGCTCTGCGGGGAGTCTGCTTCTCCCTCTGACCCTCTTCCCTCTCGTGCTCTCTATCTCTCATTCTCTCTCTCTCAAATAAATAATAAAATAAAATCTTTTAAAAAAAATGTGAAAAACACAGATATACTTAGGTAACTGGAAATGCTAAAATCAATTTGCTAATAGATGCAAAACTGGATAGTATCCTATGGGACAACATAATAAAATGTTTGGCGTTATCTTTTGTATAGAAAAGGAATCAATTCTATCAGACAGAATCATTTTCATTGCTCTTACTTTCCTACAAGTTAACTCTAATCCTAAAGAGATGTAAAATAGTCAAGTCAATAGAAAGTCAGCCAAAGATACACACCCCTACAAAATCGGATGACCACCACGGTCTACTACACAATGCCTAGGACTCCACTGACAGAACACCCAGGATCTCCTCTGCCCATTTCCAAGTCTTGGACAACTCTTCCTGGCACCAGAAAATTTATGTATGCAAAATAAATTATTAAAATAAAAAGGATATAAACTATATGTACACACTAATTATAATTACACAATACTCCAAACACAAATATTGACAGGTAATCTGAATGATATAAAGTATAATGACAGATTAATTGGCTTTCTATGAAATTGTCTAAAATTAAAATATTAATGAAAAAGCAACAGAAGTCAAGATACATAGGACAATCAAACAAAATCATCAGCCTCATAAGTATGCTTCATGCAAGCCCAATATGACATAGGAAAAGTAAACATTAAGGATCCTACAATACAGATGCATTCAGGAAGGATGTGTACATTTGTAGAAACCATCTTGGAATCTTGAGGATTTCTGAACATTAGATTGAAAAAGATCTTCTTTGAACAGTAAGGCCATGAGAGGCCAAAACAGTTTACAAAGCTAAAGAGGAGAGGCCAAAAGGAAAGACTGGACCCCCATATTTGCTGACAAAATCAGAGACAATTCAAACAGAGACCACAAAATCTCCCAATCTGGAAAAAGACCCAAGAATGTCCCCAAATTAACAATTAGCAAATTAACACTGTATTCCAGATAAAGGGCCAGTAAAGTTAACAGGTAGAGAGAAAAGAGCAATCAGGGAGATTGGTTCAAGATGATGAATTATCATAGAAGACAGGAAAAATATATAATAATCAATCAATCAATTAATCCGCACCATCCCTAGCAGCTGTAATAATACCAAGCATACAATAAATGGCCAACAGGAATTAACTGAATGAACTATGCTAGAAGACAAGACTGCCATCAGTAGACTAATAATGTTAAGAAATCCCTAAATGATAGAAAGTAGATGGGATCAAATCTATAGAGAAATTATAGTCTTAAAAAAAGGGGGGAAATAAGAAAAGAGCAGTGATTCTAAGAGCTATAAGCTTCTAGTCAAAAAATCCAAAAATTATAGATAAATATAGAAAAGATCAGAACACAATAAAATATTTAAAATAATAGATAAGAGTAATATTCTTATATAAATTGCCTTAGAATTGAATAATACAGAGAAAAATAATTTAGATTCATTCTTTTTAATCACCTCACAAAATTAACTACATAGATTAAAATACTAGATCTTTGTAAAAACTCACAGAAAAGGGTAGCTAAAATAAAAGAGACTACATTATTCATTCTTGACTTTGAGGGATGATAACACTTAACAAACTAAACCAATATCAAATTACTAAGAAAGAGTATAAGTTTAAAGTGTACAAAAGCTAGGATAAAATGAAACCAGGTTTTATTTAGGCCTGCTTATGTAACATTTATTGTCAGGCCTGAGTTTTCTCACACAATTAATTTAAAGGCAATTAAACAACACATGTCATAGTTAAATAGGACCAGGTCAAAAACATATATGGATTATGAATCTTGAATTATAGTAAATGAACTTTCTAAAACCAACTTTAATTATATATTTATATAAACCATTTTTAACTAAAATTTACTTAAAAGTATTACACACTAGGTTAAAATGACAAAATGATGCATAATGGTTTGAAACAACTTTTATGCTAATTTCTTGTCTTGGGATTTCCCAGCAGTTGTTAAATACTGAACCCCAACTCCTAGGAGGTAAAGGCCTGTGCAGTAACTCTCTACCCAGAACTAAGGCTGACAGTACAGTCTTCCCCTATCAGTGGGCAAAGGGTGTGAGTGTGTGTGTATGTGTCTGTGTGTCTGTGTTAAACAAGGAGGCCCTTTTGCTGAAGGTTTTCAGAGGGGCCTCAGTTCCATCTCCTTGCCTCTATGCGCCTATGATCCTCTGTCACCATATAACCACCTCGCTGTCCTGACCAATGCAGCCAGGGCATCACCTACTCACTATTCATGTTTTTGGTGCCTTTTCAGTTTAGTCTTTGGAGATCTTCTTGCTTTCCTGGAACTTATCTATGCATTTAATCATACAGGGATTTGGTTATACAATTAAATTTTTGACTTGGTTCTCTTTAACAATGATAGATGCTATTTAACTTCCTTTAAACTAACTATGTAAGAAAACTCATGAGTTGGGGGCGCCTGGGTGGCTCAGTCGTTAAGCATCTGCCTTCGGCTCAGGTCATGATCGCAGGGTTCTGGGATTGAGCCCCGCATCGGGCTCCCTGCTCAGCGGAAAGCCTGCTTCTCCCTCTCCCACTCCCCCTGTTTGTGTTCCCCCTCTCACTGTGTCTCTCTGTCAAACAAGTAAGTAAAATCTTTAAAAAAAAATTCATGAGTTGGCATCAAACATCATATAAGCAGACCTAAACAAAGCCTTATGTATAAAATATATAGACTAAATTTTCTCTATGTATTACATCTTACAGTATTTTTTTAAACTCTAACGTCTCAAACTTTTAAAAAACTATTTCTTATAACCTTCATATTTTATTTCTACATATTGAAGTAAGAGAACATTTCAAGGAGTTATTTGCAAATGTTCCTCAATAAATAACACTCCAGGCCCAAGTTGTCTATTTTTAATACATAAAAAGCCAAATTAGATAAAATTATTATTCAATTTTCTCTGGTTAGCATTAATTTTGAAGCTCCAGGGCCATCTTAATGTGCAGTACAGAATTTTTAATGAGGCAAATACCTTCACCACAACCCGGTGAGGAGTTACTGGGTGGGTCTGCAGAATCATGATTTGTCTCATTATTAGTTGCATGTTCTCTATCCACATTGCACTTAAACCTCAGTGCCCCTTAGATTCATGGTATTTAAACAATCATTCATTGTAGCACTAAATGACTAAGAATTTTTAAAAAAGAAAACACACAATGCTCAAAACCACTACTGTGGCTTGTGGGGTTCACCTGAGTGATCAATCAGTGGAGTACTGCAACCATGAGCATGCTCCCTGAATCTCCACTAAAACCTGGCAATCTCACCAAATACACATTCACAAGCTCTCAAGATATTTTCTTTTAAGGAAAAAATATACATTTATTGATTTTTTAAAAATAGAAATAGTATGAGATCTCTTTTTAGAATTGCACTGCAGTAACCCTTCTCTAATCTTGAGAAGGTTTGAGAACTATTTGATTAGTAAATACTAACACAGGGAAAACACACTCTTCGGAGTCTATTATGAGCTTTGCCATGGACCATGTCCTGGAAGTTTCCCAAGAAACCTGGGCTTCAAGACATTATCTATAAGAAATGTGCAATATAACTTGCCTTGGTTACTTCTCAGATATTTAACAAATCAAATGAAATATATGAAAGCAGTTTAAAAACAATAAAATACAAAGCAGGCATGAACCTTCAATAATACCTGGCTGCAGGGAAAAAAGAGGCTAGTGCCTATTCTATGTGAGAATCAGATTTGGCATAGAAGACATTAGGTTAACAATATTAACGCTATTTTCAAAGTTTACCTTTCATCAATTTCTATCACAAGTAAACACTAGCACCTGTCTTCCTGCCTCTCAGGCACTCCAACCCAGGAGGCATGCTAGTCCTCCACTGACAGGCCAGGCAGAGAAGGAAACTGGGAATGGAGCACTATGGACAGAGGAAAGCTCCACTGCTGAACACGTGGCCCTTGAAGGGCATGGCCAGGAGAAGGAAGACCTCACACCCTGGCAGGTGGTCAACATCCTGCCAGGCAGGCTACAGTCAGGCTGAGCTCTAGCACAACAAGAGAGCTAGAACTACCAGTCTCACCCAACAGGCAAACACGGTGGTGACTGTGGGGCTCATTCCTAACAGCCAGCTAAAGAACCAGGATGGGGTGGGGGAGATACGGTTTTGTAAACCAAGCCAAGGATGGTAAAGATCCTGTAAAGACTCACTTCATTAGTGAAGAGCCTCAGTATAATTTAACCTGGAGGTTCTGGACTAAAAGCCTAAGCTGTACTAAAACAATGCAAACTCTCATGTCTTCATTTGTGTTGAGGTTCTAAAATGATTCTAAAAATAACACACCCTGAAAGATAACCATGCAGGAACCCATAACCAGCCCCCTCCAGAAAGGGGAGCATTGATGCATTTTTAGATCCTTCCTCTGACAAACCAATGGAACCTAAGACCTACTCAGCTTTTATGCTTTATTTTTCCTGTACAAAAGCTTTGTCTGCAGTAGGCTAAATATATATATTTGGGAATACCATGGTAAATAAGAGAAAAAGACACACCTACAAACAATCACAATAGAATTACAATCCCTAACTGCAGGGGGAGGAAGCAGGTCACCACAAAGGAGGCCCACCGGAAAGACTTAAGGAGCACCAGGAGGTAGCACTAAAAGACAGATTCCACTGGGAAGTGAGTAGAGGGCTTCCTGGCAGAACAGCACATGAAGACAGGAGGCCATGAAAGCACCTGGAAAGTCCTGGGCAAGGTGAGGAGCTCAGGGGGATACAGCTTGGGGAACAGGGGAGCCTCCTGAAAAATGTGGCCGAAATGACAGACGGAAGCCAAATTTCCAGAGTTGTAGATATAACGTTACAGATTTTAGACTTCATTTTGTTGGCAGTTAAAAACTATCAAAAGATTTTATGGAGGTTAGTTACACAATATCATTAAGAAAACAATGCTGGAAAGCAGTGTGGAGAGTACATTGTATAGGAAGGAAACTGGAAGCAGAAAAAACAGTAGGACAGTGGTTTAAATAAATCCAAGCAAAAAATGATGAAGCCTGAACTAAGGTAACGGCAAAAAGAAAAGAGGAACATTCAGAACACTTATTCAGAAGTTATTCATAGCAGTGAATCCAGTGCTTTTAAGCTATCTAATGCACTAAGTTCTTACTACAAGGTAAGGTACTTTATTACATCTCTTCTAAAAAAAATAAATCAGAAGTATAATTTAATTCTGGGCATTTAAGAAGGAAACAAAAGTCATCATGAGATCAGACAAATCTTTATGATAACTCAAAAAAGCTTTAAAACATTTTAAGCCCTTCCCACGCCTGTTTAAAAAAAAAAATCCCACGCTTATAATAAAAATTAATACTCATTAATTAATGTGTAAAGAGAAACATTAAATATCAAGTAATCCCAACTAAAATATGAAAGTATACAAGTATTTAAATCTAGCATTCTGAACAACTTCAAATTTCTTCTTTGTGTTCTAAAAAAAAGATAACAGGAAATGTTTTCTAAGAACTGGTCATTTCAGTACTTAATTCTAACTTTTTCTTCTGTTGATATAGCCTTATTTTTTCAGTTTTTGCCTGCTAATCTTATTTTTAATAACTAAAAGAACATACATTCATATATATACTTCTGACAATTCAATGCTTTAAAATTCAATCATTCTAGAACAGTAAGAACTTGTCTTTTTTAGATAAGAACTTCCTTTGCTTACCAGATGTGCAAACCAGTAAATTTGTAAGTAATGAAACTGCTAATAACTTCAGTTTTTAAAAAAAGTAGGTATATCACAACCTAAAATATTCCCTAATGTCAAAACTATCAGGGGCGCCTAGGTGGCTCAGTCATTAAGCGTCTGTCTTCGGCTCAGATCACGATCCCAGGGTCCTGGGATCGAGCCCGCATCGGGCTCCCTGCTCACTGGGAAGCCTGCTTCTTCCTCTCCCTCTCCCACTCCCCCTGCTTGTGTTCCTGCTCTCGCTGTCTCTCTCTCTCTGTCAAATAAATAAAATCTTTAAAAAAAAAAAACCTATCAAACAATCCAATCGCCTTTGATTTATCTGCTTATGCAACATTTATTTCCCATACAAATGGGCCAAATAAATGGGTTGGTAAAGTAATATACCAAGTTTCAACTATACACTGGCAAACATTTCATAGAGATCAGAAGATTAACACTGTACCATGCTGAATAAATTATTTTATACACAAATAAATATGTTTAAATGCCAAACAGATTTTAACAGCCCAAACTCCAGCCGTCCTGTGGACCTGTGGGCATGTGCCATAACGTGCCATAACCAGGTAAGCAGCTCTCTAGTCAGCATGAAATTAGACATTAATTTTACTTTCAAATAAAGTTTATTCCAGCCAAGGGTAGATAGTTTTCAAGTCCCCCCCCAAGAAAAGTTTTGGAAAAGAGACTCTAATCGACAATGATTATTTCCATAAAATTGTTTCATGAATGTTGGAAGTAGTAGGGCCAATTTAATTACGAGTATAATTACTTTAAAATCTGAACCTATTTTTTATTTCGTCCATACTAAAACTCTTCATTTAACAAGGAGCCCAAAATTGTGAGACTTTTAGTTAATACTTTAATCATCATATAAAATAAAGTTTGAAGTCTAGTTACCTATTAAACATAATACCTATATTTTTACAACTTATACTGTTACAAGATAAGGCAGTTCCTATTTCAAAAAGTAAATAAATAAAGCTATGTTGACACCACAATAGTATCTTATATGTAGCTTTGCTATCATATGTAAAAAATAATCCTACACAAATCTTCCTGATGTTTCATATCAACTTCCACACAGCCAATACATTTAAGCAACTACTAAGAGTGGCTGCTCCTACTGCATCTCATATGGTAGGTGAGACAAACAAGACCCTCAGCAACTCCACACCGAGATAAGTACTGCCAGCCCATTTTACAGATGCAGACACTAAGAAATATGCCTGAAGTCCCACGTCAGTAAGGAGAAGAGTCAGGATTTAAGTCAGTCTAAATGCCAAAGCTCACAATTTGTCCACTATACTATTATGCAAATAAAGAGAAAATTTAGCCTTAGAGTAGAAATCTCTCATTTTCTGATAGGACAGAAAGATGAAAGTGCTATATATTGGTCCAATTCAACACTCATACCATCTCAAAGTATATGGGTATACCAGTGATAACTTTTAGAAACACAGCTGCTATTTAACAGTAACAGTTACTGTTACTGAAATTATAATTTAGTTCCCTCCAATATGCCATTATACTAAGAACAGTGACAAAATTAAGATCATTTCATGAAGTAAATGATTTTTAGTTCAAAATCTTTATAAACTCAAATAATTTTAAATGAAACAAATGTATTCTTTTCCTCAAAGTAGTACTTTTATACATCTTTCTCTGAGATCCCATATGCCAAGCTTCAATAAATCATTATAACCACGCCTTTTACAGTAGATTAACAATTCCAAAAAGAACCCTGAGCATAACAGCACTACCAGAATCAAACGTTTTAAAAATAATCATCTTTATCCATGTTGTTTCTATGGAAAACAGTGAGTGCTCCCAAGTGGGGGAGGGCAGAGGAATTCTATTAATAAATTACTGAATGATTTTTTTTTTCTTGAAGGTGTTGGGAAAATCAAATTAACACATAACAATAGTTAGTGAGATATGACTCCATTTTCTGTAATAAACACCAAGATCAAAACGCACCCAAGGTAAATTTCCTTGCAAGTTCCCCAGCAGGAGTTTTCCTTTTTGTATGCGATTTCCTCTCACCCACAAAAACCAGGCCAAATACGCGCATGTGCCGCTAACACTAAGCAGCACTTCCTTATTCACTCATGTCCAACAATTTATGGATGATCAGTGGCAAAAACGAGCAAAAATAACGAAAGAATGCCATGAAAGCTCCCTGAGACCAAGCTGGACTTCCTACTCATTTCTGTGTCTCTTTCAGATGGAGGCCTGATACAAATTAGCCACTGGGGGGAAAAGTCATCTGGTCATAAAATACAGTACAAGGTCACTTTTATGTAAGTTTGCCAAAAGGGACATAAACCAGGACAATTTCACACTGTGACACAGGATAGAAACATATTCAAACAATCTCTGTTCCTCCTCCATTGTGCTGTCACAGTGCTCAGCTTTATAGGCCTTCCCGGCACCGGCACCGGGCTCTTCGCTTCCACCTGGTCAGTCTAATTAATTAAGAAAGGAAGTTACCTCAAATTCTGTACTTTTTGCTTTTATTATCAAGCACTTCGTTTGAAGTTATAGGAGTTAACCTCTTAATCCTACAGACCGTGTGCTATGTTCTGGACATTTGGGGATGTCTGGATATAGCTGGATAATTGGTCAGGATGTTGCTGTCGCTTATGTTAAATTTTATGCAAAGGCTTCAAATCAAAGATAGGCACTAAGGTGAGGCACGATATAAAGTTACTCCCAGAAACATCTTTGGTTTGCGAATTAATCTGTCACTGATTATATTTTTTTCACTCTCATTAAATTGTTGAATTTTTACTTCGTAACATCTGAACTCAAAGTAAGATGTTAAAATATAATATGAAATAAATATATTCCTAACCCTTATTTCAACCCTGGCCAGAGGTTAGACCCTCAGAGTTCACGATGCAATCAGCAAACATCTTCTGACATCATCCCACATAATCCAGAGGCCTCCCCGCGGCAGAATGGGAAGAGAAAACCACACAGCTGATCTGAGGTGTGACAGGAACAGTAGTGCTGTCGGCCCCAATACCCTTGTACTCTGGTATATGACTGAGTGACCAAGACAAAAACTGCAGAGAAAGGATCTCCACCACAACACACAACACTCAGCAGATGCAACCGTTTTTATCAGAACTGAAACAAACATTAAGATGCAAGCATGGGATCAGGTTCAAACACACATGAACAAATATAATGCTTGACACAATACATAAAGGTGACTAATAATATAAATTTGATAAACATTTAAGTGCTAATAATAAGTTAGAGTTCTAAGATAAAAGTTACCTTCTTACTAAAAAAATGTTTTGCTTTATCCAAACCATTTACATTCTCCTACCCTTGAGAATATAAAGAATGGGAATAGTGAGGAGATGGTCCTAATAAAATAGAAACATGCACCATGGTAAGGAGAGAGAAGAAAGGCTTATTTAAGGCCCTTAAAAGGGCATGGTCAACCCCCCAGGCCTAAAATGTCCTGTTTGAATTAACATAGTGGTTTAATTAAAAACTAAGTAGAGAATTCTGCTTAATTTGATTTTCAATTCAAGCTCTGCATCCGCCCGTGGCCAGTGGCCAATTTCCGCGTCTCGGCACAATATGCAAGGGGCTGTTTTAAAATCGATTGCCCAGGGGAATCAATGGGAGTATGGTGGAGCCATATGCCATTTAGGGACTCCACCAGACTTAGACATAGTAAAACAGCACCAGGAGGGTGGCCAAAGGAATAAAAAAGAAATTTAACTTAACCATATTTCAAGTTTGTCATTACTCAAATCATTGTGCGGAATCTACCAATTAGAAGTGTTTTCTAAGCCCTCTTCAATATCCCTTCAGACTAGACGTGTCTAATGCCAATGAGCAAAAAGCTTTAAAGGATATACACAAAGGAATATCCTTGCTAGCCAGCTGTGTTAAAAGTCAATGTCTGTGATACATTCGCTTCAGTGAGGCAGCAGTACAAGTCTGGGATACAGTCTACAACACTGTGTAAAGAACTACAGATCTTAACAAACACGATGTAAAACCTGCACAAGTCAACTCCTAGGATCGTGTATTAGAGAAAGGCCTAACAATGAAAGGCTCAAACATAGTTTACACATTTAAGACTTAACCATGCAATGCTAATAACCCTTGCAACTTTCACGTAACTGATTTTAAAACTGAAAAATATGAATATTTAAAATAATATGTCACAATTACCTCAATTTTAAAGCTTTCCAAACAATTCTAATAGGGTCTAGAATGCACCTTATCTTCAAGCAGGTTTGATTTTGCTTCAGTCCATGTCATTTCAAAATGGGAAAAATAATTTGTAACCTTAAAATTGCCCAAGATAATAAGTGAATAATTAAGAACTGACTGTACTGTACTCCGTTGCTTTCTGATGGCCCCATAGAACACTTACTGGTGAAATGCATTAAGCTCTAGAATGACAGCACTAATAGCTACCATACCCTGGGCTGTGTGTTCTACATGAATAATCTCCTCTCATTTAATCCTTAAATAATACAGTAAGGTAACAATCATTACTATACTCATTTTACAGAAAGAGAACGTGAGGTCCAGATGAAAAACTGGCCCAGGCTGTGAGACTCAAAGGGCAGATTTCCTCACCTTAGCACCCTCACCCTCCATCTCTCTGCCACAGGCCCCTCAGTGCAAAAAGAGCAGAATCATTCTGCCTCTTCTGCCTCCAGGCTACAGCCCCATTTTCCCTTCCCTCCTCTAAGAGTTTTAAAGACCAAGTTCTTTCATTTGGTTCCTACAACGCCCAATCATTGTCCAGAGATGCAAGTTGGACAAATGGTAACCAACCATCCTGAGCTCTGTCTCCTTGCCCTCCTTTAGATCCTTCGCTGAGCTGGGGAATCACCTGGACTGGTCATGTCGACTGTACCCTACAGTCATCCAACACATCAGTCCCCTCTGAGATCACGAAATGGGGCTGGTGATGTTGAGGGATTCTGAGGAGACTAACAAAGATGTGCTTAGAAAAGAATAGTCTTTTAAGTGCGTATAGAGAGACTAGACGTAAAAAACTTAGAGAGGAAAGAATGCTCTACAGTGGTAGGTATGAAATATCTTCAAGTACCTTCTTGTGTCCTTCCTCAAGCTGCTTCTCCCCTTGGACCTTAGTCTACAAGGGGGAACAAGAGAACAGTGACATGTCACTGGGGTTTTTGTCAGTCTTTTTTTTATTCTAGAGATGGTAATTCTACTCCAATAAATGTAGCCAAGTCCCTCTTCTAGTTGGTTAGTTCACAACAAGGGAGGAAAACAATTTGGAGACAAGAGGTCTGTCCACATTACACACTGTTTTTTAAAATAACCTATTTAACTAAAAACTAGAATTTTATAAAGAGTATAAATTAGGTAGAGAAGCGTATACTACCAAATATGAAATTACACTTAACACTGGGCTTTACCAATTGTTTTTGTACTTGGCAAGATTACACACAAGGCAGAGATAGGACAAAAGAACAATCTGCATATTTAACGCAAACATCAGCACAACAATGTTGGGGACCTATGCTGCAACGCTGTTTAGCAGGACAAGGTGCGTGACCGATTCAGTATGGTGGTGTCTCCACATGTACTCCTTCCCTTAGTGACATATGTTTAAACTCTGACATGTGCATTTATCTCCATACTCAAATAAAACAGTAGATGCAAAAATCTTTTTCAAAATTCTGTTGCCAACACCGTTATCTATAGATAATGGAGCACAAAATCCAAACTAACTGGCAGAGGATTCAAGGCCTCCAGGATGTGACCCCAACAAGATTCCACGCACCCTGATCTCTCACCAATTCTCCGTTCTGTAGCTAAGGGTCAGCCATTCCCGCAATCCAGTCAGAACCCGTGCCTTCCCCCAATTCCCTAGGCAAATCAAGCTCTTCGCTCCGCAGTGCCCCCCACCGCAGCGGTGTGAAAGTCCATCACACTGCGTCCTGGCAGACTGCACCTCTTCTTTCTCCTTCCACCTACCCCTGGGAGGCAGAAGCCCTGACTTCATTTCTGTCCCCAGCAAGGTCCTACAGTAGCATAATAATTACTTTCTAGTAGGTGCTTAGTAAAACTCTGTTGAATGAATGAATATCCATCAAAAGCTTTGGCTCTAAAATTATACAGAAATCGCTTTCTCAAGTGTCTCCTATGCTCTCACTTCTTCTTGATGTTCTTTCCATTCCATTCTTCTAGAAACTCTGTCTTCTGGCTCCCAGAAAACCACACTTCTCTTGCTCCCCTGCCTTCTGGCAGGACCTGCTCAGCAGTCCCCTCCGCTTCCTCCCCCCGCAGCAGGCCGTGTAGCCCTCTTCTCTGCTCCAGCCTCACTTGTCCTCGGCCACCTCATCCCCTTGGGCGGCCCCAGTACACTCCACAGTGTTGACGTGTGAAGATCACAACCACTCTGGGGTGGTTAAAAGTGACCCTAGGTTTTAGTACCAGTTCTGGAATTGTACATATATGGCCCTTAGACAATTTAATAATATTTAATATATTTGGACCTCAGTTTTCTCCTTACAAAAGGAAGGTTTGTATTGAATCCCATTCAGCAAAACTCCTATAATTTCTTCAAGAAGTCATAAACACTCAAAGAGCTTTTTAAACTGAAACTACACAATTCTTTCACATTATACAGATGACTTAAATAATTCAAATACATCATGATAAAAAACAATTCCAATATACCAAAGCCAGTTTTCTCAATGTCAGGGTTGACTACCAAATACAACCATCCATTCTGATCTCAGCACATTTACTATATATGAAATCAACGCTGAGTTTTTCAGCTTCAAACTATTCAAGTATGGAATAATATCTAGAAAGCAAAAAGGTGCATCCACTAAAACAATACTTTATCACCTCTGTGACTCTTTCCCAGCATCCTTCAACACACAGACCTAAAAAGTGCTGCACTTAAGGTTTAAAATCAGAAGACTTATCAAAATGTGAAACTAAACAATTTCATTCCTAAGTACCTACAAAAAGTTATATGAAATAAAAAGTCATATAAATTCACAGTTTATGGCTTCCCTTGCCAAATTTATGGAACTGGCATTATAGTATTATTCAACAATAAGATACATAGGCATACTTTCACTTCATGTATCACAATATGAATAGAACTAACAACTAAAAAGGTGTAATGTGTCTATAAATAAACTGTAACCTAGAACTCATTTTTGCCAAAAAGTATTAACTACTTAAATCTTTGTATTATATTCCAAATGTTTATAGCAAAGACCTCCACGAGCTATAAACAGAAACATTGTTCATTTCACTTTAAAATGTTATATTCAAAGACAGATGAAGTTATTACCACTGATACAGTCTGGACTGATTGTTTAAGATGCCCTTGCAAAGTCTCCTGTTTTGCTCACTTCTAACCTCCCACATTCACTAAGATCAGTAACTCACAGAATCTTGAGAATTTGACTATCTCCAGGGCATGTTTGATTTTATAAAATGCTACTCTTCTGAAAATACTAGATATAAAATAACTTTTACATCAAGATATGTTTTACTATTTTGAGAATTTCATGTCATGCTTTAAACTAAATGCGAGAGAGCCTAGGAAAGGAAGAATGGCTATTTTATCAGCTTTATTCTCTACAAACATTCCACCAAGTAAACATTCAAAGGCCAAAAGATGACTTCCTCCCTGTGGGCACACAAAATCATTCAATATGCACTATTATTAATAGTATTGTCAACATGATTAATATTAATAAGATGTTATTATTACTAATTAAACTTTTGTATTTCAAATGGTGGCTCAAGCCTGCTTTTACTAGTTCAACATGAATGACGTATACTTCTTAATTTGACAAGTTTAATTCCAAAATATGATTCCCTTACCTTTTTCAGGCCAGCAAAACCTTCTGATTCCAGAAAGAAAAAGGCAAAGGGCATCAACACAAATAAACAAAGGTTGGAAAAGAGAGGAGCAAGATTCCACAAGCCTATAAGGAGATAGCAAAAAAAACAATAAAGATTAGAGACAGGCCTTGTAAAAAAAAATTACTATGCTAAATTATGGTATTAGTCGAAGATCTATACTTTTTACTAATAAAAATAAACATAAACTTGAGGACAGTGGACTAACGAATCACCTAAACTTAGAAATGAGAAAATAATTACACATCCAAATTTCTGTAACTTTGTAACTTGTAACCTATTAGGAAAAGCCAATATAGAAACTAGAAATATTTTTCCTCATGTCCTAAAACAAATTCACTAAAGATATGACAAATGCAGAGATCCAAAGACACAGTCTCTTTAGACATACTGGCAACTGAATATTTAAATTAGATCCACTAGCATTTACTGAGCACTTAATAAATGCCAGATACTCTACTAGACACTGTACATGCATAATATCATTTAACTTAAGCCTAGTAAAAACACTAAGGGTAATAATTAGCATCTATTGAGCCCTTCTGTGCCAAGCACTATTCTGAGTGATTTACCAATATTATACAAACTCACATACTCTTCATAGGAATCCCCCAACAAGACAGAGGAACAGGCTGGTTATATAACTTAGCCAAGGTTGCAGAGCCAGTGGCAGAACTAACTCCTGGGATTTTTAAAAACCACTATATCATAGAAGTTTAAGTAAGCAATTCTAAGTGGGAAGGAAAATGTAAGAGAGGCAGGCAAATTCATATTACCTCTTCCCTTTTTGACACATTCTGTACTCTTGTCAAACCACAATAAAAAGGTACTAAGATGACAATAAAAATAGATTTAGAAAAAGAAGACTAAGTCTGTCTTTGGGATTATGTTTGGCCAAACATCTTATACCTTTTATAGGTATAACACTCAAATTTAAAACAATTTTCAAAATAATGCCTACTTTTTTTTTAGATTTTTATTTATTTGAGAGAGAATGAGAGAGAGAGAGAGAGAGAGAACATGAGAGGGGGGAGGATCAGAGGGAGAAGTACACTTCCCACTGAGCAGGGAGCCCAACGTGGGACTCAATCCCAGGACTCCAGGACCATGACCTGAG
The DNA here is from genome assembly GCF_037043125.1 of Eumetopias jubatus. NCBI lineage: Eukaryota > Metazoa > Chordata > Mammalia > Carnivora > Otariidae > Eumetopias > Eumetopias jubatus. Next base: position 2,706,180 of record NW_028274826.1, read on the forward strand.
CTGAAGGCAGTCGCTTAACCAACTGAGCCACCCAGGCGTGCCAAAATAATGCCTATAATACTTATAAAATCAAAAGTTAAAGATAAAATTATGCTAAGCATAAATTCAATCTATCACATGCACTTATCATTCAGTGCTTTGGAAAATGGGAAACCAACGTTCTTTCAACACCCTTATTTAGAAGGCACCGTTCCAAGCACAGGAGACACAGGAACAAACAAAACACAAAACCTTTGTTTTCACCAAAATATGCTATGAGGAATCTTTTCAGTTTTAGCCATTCTAACAAGTATAAAGTGGTATCTCCTTACTGTTTTAATTTACATTTCCCTAATCAATAAAGAATAACATGAACATCTTCATTAACTTATCTGCCACCCATGTATATCTTCTTTGGTGAAGAGTCTCTTCAAGTCTGTTGCCCATTGTTTCATTAGATTGTTTACTTATTGTTGAGTCTGTCAAGTTCTTTATATATGCTGAATACAAGTCCTTTATCAGGTATATAATTTGCAGATATTTTCTCCCCATCTGTAGATTGTCTTTTCATTTTTTTAACAAGTATCTTTCAAAGAACAAAATTTCTTCATTTTGACAAAGTCCAATTTACCAATTTTTTCTTTTACAGACCATCTTACCCAAGAAATTATATGGTCTAGCCCAGTAACACTAAGACTTTCTCCTATGGTTCCTTCTACAAGGGTTACAGTTTTAAGATTTACATTTAGATCTATGATCCCTCTGAGTCACTTTTGTATATGGTGCCAGGTATGGACTGAAGTTCATTTTTTTCCCTATGATTATCCAATTGCTCCAACACCATTTGTAGAAAAGAATACCCTTTTTCCACCAAATTGCCTTTGCACCTTCTTTGAAAGTAAATTGACAATATATGTGTAGATATATTCCTGGATCCTCTATTCCATCGAGTCGATCTATTTATCTTTATGCCAATACCACACCATCAATGATTACTATGGCCTGAATATAGTCTTCGAGTTGGGTAGTAAGTCCTCCAATTTTGTTCTCTCTCAAAGTTGTTTTGACTATTCTAAGTCCTTTGAAGTCCTATCTGAATTTCAGATCAGCTTTTAAATTTCTACAAAAAAAAAAAAAAAAAAGCCTGCTGGGATTTTGAATGAGGTTGCATTTAATTGGGAGACCCATCTGGGGAAAACTGACATCTTAACATTGTCTTCTTATCCATGAACATGGTATATCTCTCCATTTATTGTGGCATTCTTTAATTTTTGTCAGCAGTGTTTTATAGTTTATGGTATATAGGTCCCACACATCCCTAAGTATATCAGGTTTCTGATGCTACTGTACACAAGTGGGCTTGTTTTTTTTAATCAATATCCAATTATTCATTGCGAGAATATAGAAATGCAATTGAGTTTTGTATATTTATCGTGTATCCTGCAACCCTGCAAATTCATTTATTGGTTCTAATAGCTTTTTAAGAACAGATTCCATCACAATTTCTATATAGACAACCATATCATCTGTTAATAGAAACAGTTTCACTTTTTCCTTTCCAACCTCAATGTCCTTTACTTTCTAAAAATCACCAGAACAATGTTGAATAGAAGTGGTGAGAGGGGACATCCCTGCCTTATTTCTATTCGCAGGAAAAAGAGCATTCAGTCTTTATTAAGCATGATGTTATCTGTAGGGTTTTTACAGATGCTCTTTATTAGGATGAAGAAATTCCTTTTCATGCCTAGTTTGCTGATTTTATCAAGAATGGATGTTGAGGGTGCCTGGGTGGCTCAGTCGTTAAGCGTCTGCCTTCGGCTTAGGTCATGATCCCGGGATCCTGGGATACAGTCCTGCATCGGGCTCCCTGCTCTGCAGGAGACCTGCTTCTCCCTCTCCCACTCGCCCTGCTTGTGTTCCTGCTCTTGCTATGTCTCTGTCAAATAAATAAATAAAATCTTTAAAAAAAAAAAAAGAATGAATGTTGAATTTTTTTCCTGCTTTTTCTGCATGTATTGTGGTGACTTTTCTTTTTTAGGGTTTGAATATAGTAATTACATTCACTGATTTTTCAAAAGTCATACTGTATTATCCTTTTTATATATTGCTGTATTTGATTTGCTAAATTTTGTTTAGAATTTATGCATATATGTTCATGAGGGATATTAGTCTGTAATTTTCTTTTCATGTAATGTCTGTCTGGTTCTGGAATCAGGGTAATGCTAGGCACCATGAATTAGGAAGTGTTCCTTCATTTCTAATTTTCTAAAAGAGTCTGTGTAGAACTGGTATTGCTTCGTCCTTAAATATTTGATAGAATTGACAGTGAAGTCTTCTTGGCCTACAGTTTTATTTGTGAGAACATTTGTAACATTTTTACAATGTCTGAGAGACTTTAGTAGTTTTTGCCTTCCAAATTTTTCCATTTCTCTAAGGTGTTGTATTGGCATAAAGGTTTTCACAATGTGCACTAATTATCCTTTTAATACCTGTAGAATCCACATGTATCATAGGACCTCACTGATATGAGGAATTCTTAATCTCAGGAAACAAACTGAGGGTTGCTGGAGTAGTGGGGGGGTGGGAAGGATGGGGTGGCTGGGTGATAGACATTGGGGAGGGTATGTGCTATGGTGAGCACTGTGAATTGTATAAGACTGTTGAATCACAGACCTGTACCCCTGAAACAAATAATACATTTTATGTTTTAAAAAAAAGAAGATAGTAGGAAGGGAGAAATGAAGGGGGGGAAATAGGTGGGGGAGACGAACCATGAGAGACTATGGACTCTGAGAAAGAAACTGAGGGTTCTAGAGGGGAGAGGGGTGGGGGGATGGGTTAGCCTGGTGATGGGTATTAAAGAGGGCATGTACTGAATGGAGCACTGGGTGTTAAACGCACACAATGAATCATGGAACACTACATCAAAAACTAACGATGTAATGTATGGTGATTAACATAACATAATAATAAAAAAAAATACCTGTAGAATCCATAGTGATGTCATCTATTTCATTCCTGATATTGGTAATTGGTGTCTTCTCTTATTTTTGCTAATCAACCTTGCTGCAGCTTTATCAATTTTATCGATCTCACTTTCTCTGTATTTTCTGTTTTCTATTTCATTGATTTCCCCCTTATCCTTTTTTTATTTCCAATTTTCCTTTTTTTTAAGACTTATTTATTTATTTGAGAGAGCGAGAATGAGAAAGAGAGAGAGTACATGAGAGGGGGAGGGTTAGAGGGAGAAGCAGGCTCCTCACTGAGCAGGGAGCCCGATGCGGGACTCGATCCCGGGACTCCAGGATCATGACCTGAGCCGAAGGCAGCCACTTAACCAACTGAGCCACCCAGGCGCCCTCCAATTTTCTTAATTCGGTATTCATTTGTTCCCCTCTTCCTGTTTTCTTAAGGTGGAAATTGTGGGCACTGATTTGAGACCTTTTCTCTTTCCTAAAATAGACATTTTAGTGCTATAAATTTTCAAATGTTTTATTTTTGTTTTCATTTAGTTCAAAGAACTTCCAAACTTCCCTTCTAATTTCTTCTTTGACCTATTATTTAGTTACCAAATAATTGAGTGATTTTCTAAATATGTTTCTTTTACTGGTTTCCCATTTAATTTCATTAGAGAACCTATCTTGTATGACTTAAATTCTTCTAAAAGTACTGAGATTTATTTTATGGCACAGAATATGGTCTCTCTTGGTAAATGTGCCTACTGTACTAAAAGAATGTATATTCTACAACTGTTGGGCAGAGTGGTCTATAAATGCAAATTAGGCCAAATTAGTTAAGAATGTTATTCAAATCTTCTGTGTTGTCTTCTTAATTTGTTCTATCAATTATTAAAAAGAAGATATTGATAAATCTGAATAGAACTGTGATTTTGACCATTAATCCTTTCATTTCTATTAAGTTTTTGCTTTATGTATTTAATAGCTACTTATTAGGTAGATACATGTTTATTATGTTTTGATGAATTTCGTCATTATGAAATGATCTTATTTATGCCTGGCAAAATCTATACTCTTTTCTAATAATAATAATATACCTACTCCAGCTTTCTTTTTATTAGAATTAGCATGGTATACCTTTTTTCTTCTATTGCTCTAAACCTATTTGCGTCTGTATATTTAAAATGGGTTTACTGTAGGCAGCATAAACTTGAGTCCTTCCTTTTTATTCAGTCTGATAATCTCTGCCTTTTTTTTTAAGTTTATTTATTGGTTTATTTTTAAGTAATGTCTACACCCAACGTGGGGCTCGAACTCACAACCCCAAGATCAAGAGTTACATGCTCTTCCGACTGACCCAACCAGGTGTCCCCAATCTCTGTCTTTTAATTGGAATGTTTAGACCACTAATGTTTACTGATATGGTCAGGTTTAAGTCTATTGATTTGCTCTTTGTTTTCTATTTGCCCCATTTATCTTCCCTTTTTCTTCTTTTTCTGTGCTCCTTTGGATTAATTTTTATGATTCCATTTTATTTCTTACAGTTGCTTATTGACTGTATCTCCTTGTTGAGCTATTTTACGGTTATCTGCAGGTTTATCACATACACCCTAACTCATCACAATCTGCTTTCAAGTGATATAATACTTCATGTACAGCATAATAACCTTCCAATAGTATATTTCCGTTTCTTTCCTTCTGCCTCTGTGCTATTGTTGTCATGAATTTTGCCTGTATATACTATAAAATCACAATACATTGTTACTACTTTTTAAGCAGCCAATTATCTTTTTATTTTTTTTAAAGATTTTATTTATTCGAGAGAAAGAATGAGAGATAGAGAGCATGAAAGGGAAGAGGGTCAGAGGGAGAGGCAGACTCCCTGCTGAGCAGGGAGCCCGATGTGGGACTCGATCCCGGGACTCCAGGATCATGACATGAGCCGAAGGCAGTCGCTCAACCAACTGAGCCACCCAGGCGCCCCTCTTTTTATTTTTTTAAAGATTTTATTTATTTATTTGAGAGAGCACAACCGGGGGGGGAGGGAGAGGCAGGCTCCCCACTAAGCAGGGAGCCCGATGCAGGGGCTCAATCCCAGGACCCTGGCATCATGACCTGAGCTGAAGTCAGACGCTAACCAACTGAACCACCCAGGTGCCCCCAATTATCTTTTTAAAAGACATATAATAAAAACTTTTATATTTTGCCACAAAATTCAGCCAATAACCTGAATGAGCCTGGAAGCAAATTCTTACCAAGAGCCTTCAATAAGGAATGCAACCTCATGAAAACGTTGTCTACCAATTCTGAATCTGTGTCAATTGTAAGTCAGTTTTGACTTATTTTTCTCTTTGTTATGAGTTTTCCTTTCCTGCTTTGTACTCAGTTGTAGACTCAAGGTAGGCAGAGTGAACCTCCAAAGATGTCCATATCTTAATCCCTAGAATCTGTGAATATGTTACATTACATGGTATATTAGTTTTCTAGGGCTGCTCTAACAAAGTACCACAAATTGGATGGCTTCCAACAACAGAAATTTGTTCTTTCACAGTTCTGGAGGCTGTAAGTCCAAAATCAAGGTATCAGTAGGGCCATATCCCTTCTGAAGGCTCTAGACAAGAATCCTTCCTTATCTCTGGTAGAGACAAGGTAGCTGCATTCCTAGTTCCTATAGAAGTATCTCTCCAAATCTACCTGTCTTCACATGGCCTTTTTCAGGTGTGTCTGTGTCTCTGTTTTATCTTCTTATAAGGATACTAGTAATTAGGGTGCCTGGGTGGCTCAGTTGGTTAAGCGACTGCCTTCGGCTCAGGTCATGATCCTGGAGTCCCAGGATCAAGTCCCGCATGGGGCTCCCTGCTCAGCAGGGAGTCTGCTTCTCCCTCGGACCATCTTCCCTCTCGTGCTCTCTCTCTCTCTATCTCATTCTCTCTCTCAAATAAATAAATAAAATGTTTAAAAAAATAAAAATTAAAAAAAAGGATACTAGTAATTAAATTAGGGCCCACCCTAACCCAGTGTGAACTTATCTTAACTAATTACAACTTCAAAGACATTATTTCCAAATAAGGCCACATTCTGAGGTTCTAGGTGGACCTGGTGGGGGAAAGAAGGGTGGGCAGGAAAGAGGACCATTATTCAATCCAGTATACATGCCAAAAAGACTGCAGGTATAATTATTAAGGCTATAGACCTTAATATAGGGAGACAGATCATCTTAGATTAGCCAGGTGGGTGAAACCTACCCAATGAACCTTTAAAAGCAGAGAACTTTCTCCAGCTGAAGTCAGAGAGAAGCAGTAGAAGGGTAAATCAGGGAGGAACTCAAGCCACTTTTTCTGGAGGGGGTCACATGAAAAACATAAGAGGTGGGCAGCCTCTAGGGCAAAGACCAGCACCTGGCAAGGAAATGGAGGACTTCAGTCTTACAACCACAAAGAACCAAATTCAGCCAATAACCTGAATGAGCCCGGAAGCAAATTCTTCCCCAGAGCCTCCAATAAGGAATGCAACCTCACGAAAACCTTCATTTCAGCTTCCCCCCACAAAAGAACATCCATTTCATAAGATCTTACAAAGAGAAATGTTTAAACTGAGATTATGATACTCCATTAATTCTATTCATCTGTAAAACAAGATGTTTCTCTGTGCAACTCTCACCTGTCTAGTACTCTGCCCAGAACCTCCAGCCACCTGCCCCCCAACTATAGCCTGCACCCCCATTCTCTCGGCAGCACCCTCCAGCAGTTGAATGTATTTATTTACATGCTGAATTGCTATTCTTCAGTGCCTAGGTTTTCTTGAAAACTTAGTTGTTTTAGGTGACAGGGTATATACAGTCTCTCTTACTTCATCTTGGCCAGACTATATGTAGCTTTTAAACTTGAATGCTGATTTTAATTTTTCTTACTTCATACCTGAGCCTTAGTTTTTGATAAAACAATAAACACAGGGAATGTTCTGGGCATAAAATACCATAGCAGATCACTCATTCTTTACTCACTGTCCTCATGGATTTGTTAATCTTTAAAAAGCTGTTTTTAACGGGTAGTTACCCACTGTTTGAAGTTGACTTCCCAAATACTTATTGAGGTCCTTGACCCTTTTTTAAATTGTTTCAACACACAACTCAATAAAGCCTAAGCCTCAACTCCTATGTCTTAGACAAAATTGTTCCCTATTACCCTATTGTAAAATATCCATTCTCTTTACTCTCTTGCCCTAAATTCCTAAAATATAACTGCTCCAGTACACATTCTATAGTGGGCCTCTAGGATAGTTCACAAAACCATCATGCTTATTCTTTTTTCTCCCTTTTCTATACCCTGCCCATTATATTCTTTGATACATTTAGAAAGTGCACTCTAATCAAATAGGATAGTATCTTAGGGGCGCCTGGGTGGCTCAGTCAGTAAGCATCTGCCTTCAGCTCAGGTCATGATCCCAGGGTCCTGGGATCGAGTCCCGCATCGCATCGGGCTCTCTGCTCAGCAGGGAGTCTGCTTCTCCCTCTGCCTGCCACTCCCCCTGCTTGTCTCTCTCTCTCTCTCTCTCTCTCTCTCTCTCTCTCGCTGTCAATAAATAAATAAAATCTTTTTTAAAAAAACATAGTGTCCTAAAAACATATTAAACATAATGAAATCATTGCAAAGCCTCACTTTGTTAAGCTCCTATTATACTATTCAATACCTGCTACTTTCAATTTACACTCTGAAAGGAAAAAAAAAAATCACTTAGGAAAAAAAGTACCAGTTTTATATCTTCTCAAAGAATTGTATTAAATTAAAAGGACCTCTCTTCCTGTTTCTACTGGTCTAAATAAAGATCTCTTTAACAAAATACTTAAGCAGGGTAGACATACATTTGTAAGATTCTGAAATTAAGATTTATTCAAAATAAGCAAAAGTGTACTTTTAATGCACCAAGAATAACAAGTAAACACAGAATTTTGGAGCAGAAAAGAACTTTGAGATCCCTTGTTTAATTCACTCAGAAACCAAATTCTTTTTTTAAAATTTTTAAAAGTGGTTAAATAAATGCCACACAAATTCCAAAACTTACAAATAATGGACAAAGGATTAGATCCAAGATCTCTTGCTCTTTCTACACTACTGTATGGATCTCACACTTACCATTCTGGATGAAAAAAGCACAATATTTTGAATTTTGTTAATATTATCTGCTGAAAAAAGCAATCAGTTTAATAAGATTTTACTAAAGGAAATGTTTAAACTGAGAATATGACAGCTTATTAATTCTATCCATCAGTGTAAAACAAAATTAGTGGAGCTTCTGATCAGTTTGAAAGACACTGAAACAGAATTCAGCACTAGTTTGAAAGACACTGAAACAGAATTCAGCACTTCTACATGTAGCACTTCTACATTATATGTGAGCACATGTACACCCAAGCCTCTGAAAACATCAAACACAGAAAGGTTTTAACAAATCCAACTCTGATAAAACACTGACTGTACTATATGTACTCTGTGTGCTATAATGTCCTCTAACAAAACAAGGCATTCACACTATTCATGATTTAAAAAGCCTAAAAGTCCTGAGGCCAGATGTCTGAGTAAGTGGCACTTTATGTCTGACTAGCCTAAGATTGCATCTATCAGCTATACATGAGCTGGAAAAGGAACTTCAACTCTGTGTCCTCATAAAATAGGCTACAACTTAACTCATAGGGCTCTCATAAAGAAGAGAAATAACATACCAAATACTAAACCAATGTCAGTGCCTCCCGCCAGCCATCTCAAAATAATGTAAATGTTCCAAACAACTGAAAAATTCTAATGCACACCAGCTTTGACCTGATAAAGACAAGACAGTGATTTACAGCTAAAATCAGCTCTCAACCTTTCCCTAAGGAATTATTCTCATTAGGGGCTTCCTGGGTGGCTCAGTCAGTTAAGCATCTGCCTTCAGCTCTGGTCATGATCCTGGGGTCCTGGGATGGAGCCCCGAGTCTCTTCGAGTCTCTTCGGGCTCCCTGCTCAGCAGGGAGTCTGCTTCTCCCTCTCTCTCTGCCAATTCCCCAGCTCATGGTCTCTCACACTTGCTCTCTCAAATAAAATCTTTTAAAAATTTTTTTAAAAAGCATGATTCTCATTAATTATACCCCAAAAAGCTTACAAAACAAAAACCTGTATACACACATTAAAAATATATAAAAACAGGGGCGCCTGGGTGGCTCAGTCGTTAAGTGTCTGCCTTCGGCTCAGGTCATGATCCCAAGGTCCTGGGATCGAGCCCCGCATCGGGCTCCCTGCTCAGCGGGGAGTCTGCTTCCCCTCTCACACTCCCCCTGCTTGTCTTCCCTCTCTCGCTGTCTCTCTCTTCATCACATATATAAATAAAATCTTTAAAAATATATATATATAAACATATATATATAAACAACGACCAAAAACAGAAACAGAAAATAAGCTGCAAAGAAATACACCAAATTACTAACAATGTGAATGTACTAAAATTATGGATGATTTGCTTCCTACTTTTCTACATATTATTAGTTTTCTATAAGGAGCAAATAAAGACCCTTAAAAAAAATGAAATATATTTAAACCTTGTTGTGAAACTCAAAATTCTCCAAATCCCTGTTAGGTAATCTCCCAACAAAATGCTGGGCTTCCCGTCAGCCATGCCATTCACTCTATTTACCAGCCTCACTGACAACACAGTTCAAATCCAAGCTTCAGCCAAGTCACAGATTACCACTTAGGAGGGAGCTCAAAGCTTGCTCTCAAATAGTTGCCACCATGAATATAAACCCCTGAATGCTTAAAATCCACTATACTTTTATAATAAGGGGTAAAACTTTATTAGTTTTTGTAATTTGAAACAACATTCGTAGCACAGAAAGGAACTTTTTTATTGTTATTGAACTATAAATACACGTACTCCCAGAATTCATCCTTCTGATCATATATGTCTCCTTTCATGCAGGGAAAACTACAAATTGTTCTCTGAAAATCAAAAGTTAAGAAATAAAACGCTGGGGGCGCCTGGGTGGCTCAGTCGTTGAGCATCTGCCTTCGGCTCAGGTCATGATCCCAGGGTCCTGGGATCAAGCCCCGCATCGGGCTCCCTGCTCCGCGGGAAGCCTGCTTCTCCCTCTCCCACTCCCCCTGCTTGTGTTCCCTCTCTCGCTGTGTCTCTCTCTGTCAAATAAATAAATAAAATCTTGAAAAAAAGAAAAAAGAAATAAAACTCTGCCTTGGGCAAAAGCTCACAAATCAGAAAAAGTATCTGCTCTGACTAACCTACACACTTAAAATGAAGATAATTAAGAAAAGCTAAATAAAGAAATCTGTATCAACAGATATCAACAAGCAGCAATGTCTGCAGAACAAGTGGAGAAAATGATGAGTATGATCACAAAGATTCTGAATACCAACTCATTTAGTTTGACAGGAAATTAGATGCCTACATTTTTACATACTGAACTTTATATATAAGTAATATATGTGTGTACATATGTATATGCTATATATGTGTGCATATATAATACATAAGTGTGTGTGTATATATATACATTTATCATTTAAATTTTTTTTTTATTTTCCCCCAATTGCCCCTTTTCCAGGAGACTCAACATTACTACTAATGGTTTTGACAACCACAATTGTAGAAAGGGATATGTGATACAGGACCTCCACTGTATTTATTTTTGCAAGAAATATTCACTTAACACAAAGAATTTGAGAGCTGAGGTCTTATCTTAACAGAATAATCATCTACACAAATAACCAGTTTTTATTCAAAGTCTAAATAATTAAATGCAAAGAATTAAGTGTATTTACCAGAGTAAGTAAATGTGAAAGTTTCAGGCTTAGCTTATGCTAATTTAATTATTAAATCTACAACATATAAGTTAAAGTTACTATGAGAAAAACATCTAATATAGAGAAATATATCTAACATACATTCCTAAGTAGTAATTATATTCTTGACAATTAAGACTTAATTAGTTTCCAACAGTTTACAAACATACATCAGACATATATACGTAAATATCCCTTAAGAATTATTCTGTAATTTTGATGAAACTTTCCTAATTTTAAATTAGGACTAATATTTATAATATAACTTATTTATATGACTACATATTAATTTATAAAATAAAAATAATCAAATTTCTCTACTTCCAAAGGCTAAAATTACTTCATATAGCTAAAATCCTTCAATATAACCCCAAAAATTCAAAAACCTTGTAGTTTGTCTAAATCAGTATCAGTGACAACCTTTCTGAAAGATGTCCTATGCCTATCTCCCAAAGATGTATCTGAACTTAAACAAAGGTTATTTACTAATCCTAGAATACTTCATTTCAAACCAAACCAAACTGAATTGCCAGATCACCGTAGGATGCATTAACTTCTAGCTCCATCTGCTGGAGTCACAAAATATTCCAAAATCTGACATAAAATACTATGAAACAAATGATCTACAATTTATCATATAGACCAAACACTTCATGAATTTAAAACAGAAAATTAATCAGAGTTCAGCCATATTCAATAATTTCTAAAATGACAAATCTAAGTTAAAATCAGTATTGCAGTGGAATTGAGGATCTAACGCTATTGTCAAAAAGTGAGTTATATAATAAAAAAATTCTACCAAGAAAGCAGAAGCCTTAGAGAAAGACAAGTTTGCTTTTGAACAGTAAGTATTGTGTGAACCTCAGAATCAGAACAGCTTCCGTCTATTAGAAGAAAAACAAAAATTAAAAAACAACTTTAGCAATGAGTTGTGAAACTTTTTACCTTAATATAACTTTTTCTTGTAACAAAAAAGCAATACATGTCCATTGCAGAAATATTATACAATACAAGCACCAAAAAAATGTCTATATCCTGTAATTAATCCTACCACCCAGGGAAAAACATGTTTTTCAACATCTTTCTCTATCAACAAATACTCTTCTACATCATCATCTATAATGGCCAAGAAAGCACTCCACTGTTAGGATTTACCAAAATTCAATTAAGCAAATTTCTTACTTTGACACTTAGATTGTTTCCTTTTTAAAATTTTTATAAACAATACCTCCATTACTATCCAGTAACTACGGTGATGCATACTATGACAAATGACTATTAAGACCAATTAATTAGAAACTACTAGTAACATTTAACTAATAATGGTATATTAAACTTTATGAAGGACTGACTTTGATTTAATATCTATACATAAGTAGATGTAATACTTATTTTTAAGTTTAATTGCTTATAATCTAGAAGTCTGATTTTTTTAATCTTCTGTGGGACTTGAAAATGGCTAAATTAAAGATGGATTTTGCATAGTTCCTTCATGATATCCACAATAGCATATTGTCTATTCCTGTTGAAAAATCAAAATAAAACACCCATACCTTGAAAAGACTAGTCAGGTTCATGGTGGTTATCTTTTAACAGACCTAAATGTCAACTAGGCAATCATGTTATAAACGTGTGTCTCTGTCTCTTTCATAAATAAGTATGAACGGCTTAGCAAAAATTGGCCCCCAGTGGAGGATACCTCAAAAAACTGAAGAATTATTTCCTGACTTTATTTAAGGCTACAACTTAACTCCATCATTCTCCTACCTTCCAAAGATTTATTCCTGCTTATTTTTTAACTTTAATCTCACATTACATAAAATTACCATTTAAATAAGGAAGTAATTCAATGCATTTAGTGCATTCACAAATCATGCTACCACTACCACCATCTCACCCCAAAACATGTCTATCACCCCGAAAGGAAAACCCATTAAGCATTTGTATCAGTTTTTCAATTTATGGAACTGAAAAGTTTCGTATTTTTCTGCTAAGTTTTTAACAAGATACAAAGAAAGTGAATACAAATAGATGCTTTCTTTTTCTGTCCATTTTTTACCCTTTTTCAATTTTAACAATAAAAGTGACAATACAAATTTTAGCTACCATTTTGTCATCTCTGCTCTCTTTGTACCATCCTATAACTATCGTTGCCGGCATGTCATACCCACACTAAGTGAATGATGGGACACACCTCACAACATCCAGCTGACAAGCAAAAAAGACCCTGGGCTAAAACTGCCAATGACCAGATTACCATTCTGCCCCATTCTAGCTCCAATATCATTTTTGTGTATCACATTTTCCAAGCTATTTTAATCATTTTCCCCATGTAGACAGAGATACATCTTGCTACACGATACAGATTTAAAACTAAGGGTAATATTTTATTTATTTATGTTATTAAATTCTGGCCCACAGAAGTGAAGTGGCATTCTAACGTAATCTGGTTAACATGTAACATCTCAAACCCAAGTGGCCCAAATCCAGACACTATATTTAATTCAAACTAAATATTTTTATACATACTAAAGCATTATCAACACATACAGTGGCCTAATCCATATGATTTACACACTAAAGGCACAAGTGATCAAAACCATCCATACTGACACTTTTACAGGATAAGCCATTACATTTGTTTTCAAATTAAGTTCCTTTTTACCAAGGTATTCCTAATGACACAATAAATAACTTTTATTCACTCAACGATGAATCTTTATTGGACAATTTCAGTGTGAAAGTACTGGAGCAGTGATCCGTGGGAGATTAAGAGAATTTCAGACATATTCTGAGATCTCAAAGAATTTGGCATAAATTCACAAAAGCTTAACACAAAAAGACAAGTAACAACTTAAGAAAATCTCGTTAAGTGTTACAAGATGGTAAATGATTGACAAATGAATATGGATGATATAACTGCACTGGGGTAAAGGAAATCATCAGACTTTTCAGGGACTGCTTTTGGGAGACCCAACACATCACTGCGGCCCACCAGTCAGAGCAAAGGCTTATGGAGGTCAGCTGGTCAACTGAGTGTTAGCTCAGGTCTCACATGTGTCACAGTGGGTCTGCAAACCAGGTCTGTGGTCATATCCCCAGTGCCAGAATGCATAAGGAATAGACATACTTCACAGCTAACAGAACCCCTACTCTGGTCCCCTGACCTGTGTAGTAAGGGCTATTACAATGGGAAACGCCAAGTGGAAGCCCCCAGAATTGCCTCTAACTAGGAAAACAGTAAACCAAAAGTCATGCCACATCCCCAAAGGAAATGCAGAGATTAATGCCACCATCAAGGGTTTGAAAGACGCAGAAGTAGTGACTCCCACATCCCCAAAACAGACAGACCTTAGGACAATGACAGTGGATTACTGTAAGCCTCACTAGGTGGTGGCTCCCACTGTAGCTGCTGTTCCAGATGTGGTTTCACTGCTTAAGTAAATTAACACATACCGTGGTACCTGGTGTATGACTCCTGATGTGACAGAGGCCTCTGTCTCCATCTCTGTCCATAAGACCCACCAGAGGAAGTTTACTTTCAGCTGCAAGGCCAGCAAAGCACCCTCACTGTCTTACCTCAGGGACACCCCAACTCCTCAGCCCTGTTACAATTTAATTTGCAGGAATTTTGATCGCCTTTCCCTTCCACCAAATGTCACAGTGGCCCATACTAATGATGACACTGTGCCGACTGGATGTAGTGAGCGAGAAGTAGCACTACTACTTAGAGCACTACTCTAGACTTATTGGTAAGACATTTTCATGTCAGAAGGTGGAGAATAAATCCAAAAATAATTCAGGGGCCTTCAGTGAAGGGTCAGTGAAATTTCTAGGGGTCTAGTGGTGTGTGGACGTGGGGATCTCTGTTCTCAGGCGAAGGATGAGTTGTTGAATCTGGCTCTTCCTACAACCAAGAAAGGCACAAAGTCCATGGGCTTCTTGGGATTTTGAAGGTAACATATGCCCCCTATTCCTCCTCTGGGTGTGTTACTGCAGCTCACTTACCAAGTGACACCCAGAGCTGCCAGTTTACAGTGGGGTCCAGAACAAGAGAAGGTTCTGCAACAAGTATAGGCCGCTGTACAAGTTGCTCTGTTATGTAGGCCATCTGATCCGCAAACCCAGAGATGCCTGAAGTGTCCACGGCAGGCAGGAATGCTGCGTGGAGCCTTTGGCAGGCGCTATAGATGGATCACAGCACAGGCCCGTAGGACTTTAGAGCAAAGCCCTACAGCACTACAGCCCCTCTGGGATATACCTGAAGGACAGCCCTGCACAGATAACCATTCTCGTTTAAGTAACACTTGTAATTTAATTTAATTAACACAGTAAATCTTGGCCTGTTACCGGGCCTTAGAAGAGACTGAACACTTGACCATGAGCCACCAAGTTACCATGTGACTGGAGCTGCCCATGATGAACAGGGTGTTTGTTATCTGACCCACCGACCTGTAACATCAGACATGCAACAGCAATACTCCATCATCAAACATAGTGGTATACATAAGATCAGGCCCAAGCAGGCCCTGAAGGTACAAGTAAGTTACGTGAACAAGTGGCCCAAATGCCCATGGTCTCCACTCCTGCTCTACTACTTCTCTTCCCCAACTTGCGCCTAGGGCCTCATAGGGAGTTCCCTACAATCAGCTGACAGAAGGAAGAAAAGACTCAGGCCTGGTTTACAGATGGTTCTGCACGACACCACCCAGAGTGGACAGCTGCAGCACCAGAGCCCTCTGAGACAGCAGTGAAGGGAAATCCTCCCGATGCCCCTGGTTGTTCACTTTGCTTGGGAGGAGAAATGACCAGACACGTAATTATAAATTCATGGGTTGTGTCCAGTGATATGGCTAGAAGGTCAGGAAGAAACATGACTAGAAAACTGGTAACAAGGAAATTGAAATTTGGGGCAGAGGTAGTACAGACAGTGCTCTCTGAATGGGGAAAAAAAACATGAAGATATTCATGTCCCATGTGACTGCTCATCAAAAGGGGACCCTGGCAAAGGAGGAGTTTAATAATCAAGTGGATGGGACTCCCTGTTCTGCAGATACCAGTCAGCCTCTTTCCCCGCCACCCGTCATGATCCAATGGGCTCAGAAGCAAAGTGGCCACGATGGCAGGGTAGAGATTAGGCACGGGCTCAGCAGTGTGCACGTCTACTCATCACACTCACCTGGCTATGGCTACCAACTGCATGCCTAATCACCAGCAGCAAAAACCAACACTGAGACCTCAATATGGCACCACACCCAGGGGAGATTAGCCAGCTACCTGGTGGTGGGTTCCCTGAAATGGGCCACTCCCATCATGGAGAGGGCAGCAATTTGTCCTTATTGGAAAAGACACTTACTCTGGGTACAGATATGCCTTGAACTTCGCGCAAAGCTGCTGCCAAAACTACTATCTGTGGACTTTCAGAATGCCTTGCCCACCATCATCACAGCAGTGCTTCTGATCTAGGAAATACTTCACAGCAGAACAACAACAATGGGCCCATGCCCTCGGAATTCACTGGTCATGCATGTTTCCCACGATCCTGAAGCAGCTGGTTCGACAGAATGGTGGAATGTCCTTCTGAAGACTGTTACGGTGCCCGCTAGGTGGCCATACCTCGCAGGGCTGAAGAAAGGTACTCTAGGAGGTTGTATTCGCCCTGAATCTGTATTCAATATATGGTGGTACTTCTCCCATCGCCGGGGTTCACAGGTAGAATCGAGGAGTAGAATCGGGAGTGGTAGCACTCACCATTATCCGTAATGACCCACTAGCAAACTTTCTGTCTCCTGTTCCTGTAACCTTAGGAACCAGTGCTGCTAGACTAGAGTTCTAGCTCCAAAGGGAGGAACGTTTCCACCAGGAGACACAACAATGATTCCACTGAAATGGAAGTTCAGACTACTGTCCAGCACTTTGCGGTCCTCATGCCTCTCAATCAACCAGCAAGGAAGGGAGTTCTGACCCCCAGGGGGAACCTGGACGCCTCCTCCACAATAGAAGTGAGGAAGAGCGTGTCTAGAACACAGAACACGCCTCAGGGCATGTCTTAGTATTACCATAATTTGGCCCCATTAATGATTTTTTAAAAGCCAAGAAGCAAGTATGTCTAAGGTTGACAAATCTTCAACCCCAAGACAATCTAAGGGACTAATAATAAGCACTCCCTTGAATGTCATCGACAAGGTTAAAGAAAGCTATGAATTAAGAGAAAGATGAATTTAAAAGATTTACGAAATTCACTACATGCAGCAAAGGATACAGACCTACCAAAGATTTAGCAGAAACAAAGCCAGGGGTCATAAAACCCTCAAGGAAAATTTCCAGGGCTTACATCCCAGGCCTCCTGAAACCTATTCCTAAGGGTACATTTAGAAGCAGTGACATCATTTAGAAGGTTCTTCCTCTAGTTCCCCAACTTTCAGATGATGTGGTTTATTGGAGTTCAAAATTATTGTCTATCACATATTCATTCAATAGGTTTATTAGGCAATCACTATGTGGGAATCATTGTTCTAAGCCCTAATTTATAAACAAAATATTTGAGCTTACACACCTTACATTATAATGAGAAAGACTACCAATAAAACAAATACATTTACTTCCAGAGTTAAGGCCTCCAAATATATGGCATGTCATGTGTTAGTAGCTCTTACTTACAGTCCATAAACAGAATAAAAGAAATAGCCTTGATTTAGAGTATGTGAAGGTCACTAAGTATAGCATGCAATTTCTACTCAGTAAAACTGGAAACAAAGGCCAGTTCACCTGTCATACTGGTTAGCCCAGCTCGAGACCACCTGCACTGCTGGTAAGAACACCTGGAGCCCAATCCTGAAAAATGTATGTGCTATAGTACCTATAGCTTTACAGAAAGCTAGGGCCAAGGGGAACCATGCCAAACAGTCTTCCTCAAACATTTTAGACAATACATATAAAAACCATTTTCTAAATTATATATTATCCAAGTATTTTTAATAACAAAAAACATGTCATCTAAAAAAAACTCACCAAAACATTCATAGCCATTACTTTCCAGGCTGCCTCCTGCCTTTCATAATAATAGCTGACTTTTCAGTAGAGGATTTATGTTTTGTATCAATTTCAGTTTGCTTATTCAGTTTTTTTCAATTGCTAAGCAAAAAAATGGAGTAATTTCTTTTTATTCAGTTAATAATTAGTCCTCATTTTACTGAATTCATTTGGTCTTCAGAGCATCATGACTCCATTTGTTTCTACTTTCAAGCATGACAGAAACCACAAAGGCCAGATTCAAATATATGATTAAACTAAAATGTTAAAATTTTTCATGTTAAAAAACAGTTTAAGCAGTATTAAAGGACAAATGGGAGGAAAATGTTTGCAATTAACCTCTGAGAGACAACTAATTACTTAAAAAAAAACTGCAAGTGTAAAAAGGAATGAAATCTTGCCATTTGCAACAACATGGATAGAGTGAGAGTATAATGCAGGAGAAATAAGTCAGTCAGAGAAAGACAAATACCCTATGATTTCACTCATATGGGGAATTTAAGAAACAAAACAAATGAGCAAACGGACAAAAGACAGAGGGGGGGCAAGCCAGGAAACAGACTCTTCCCTATAGAGAACAAACTGATGGTTACCAGAGGGGAGGGAGTCGTTGGGGGATGAATGAAATAGGTGATAGCGATTAAGGAGAGCACTTGGGATGAGCACGGGGCAGTGTATGGAATGCTGAAGGACTGCACTGTACACCTGAAACTAATATTACACTGTATGTTAACTAACAGGAATTAAAATTTTAATTAAAAAAAAAAGGAGGGGAAAACACTGTAAAAATGGGCAAAGGAAACATAGGTAGGCAATTTACTAAAAAATAACTATGAATGACCTCTGAGTATGTTTTGTAAATGTCTATCCTTACTAGTAATTAAAGAAATGTACATTTAAGAGGGGAAATGTTTCATATTTCTGACCTGGAACTTTTTTTTTTTTCAAGATTTATTGCAGGGGGTGGGGGGTGGGCAGAGAGAGAGAATTCAAGTAGACTGCACTGAGCATGGAACCTGATGCAGGACTCAATCTCATGACCCTGAGCAGAAACCATGAGTTGGACACTTAACCAACTGTGACACCCAAGCACTCCTTGAATTGGCAGGTTTTAAGTACCACCCACAGTTGATGAAGATACATTCTGGGAAGAGGAGCCCCTCAGTGAAAGTGAAACCACTAGTGGAATTCACACAGCTTTTCGGGATCAGCAAACATCTTCTCAAAACTTTTAAAGTGTGCTTACCTAGAAAGTGAATTGCAGAAATTTATCCTAAGGACAAATATTTGTAAAGATGTACACTGGAGCTCTTTTAGTTAAAAAAAATTGGGAACAATCCATGCTTATAACAGCTCCAGGCACTACTATAAATTGCACAGAAAAGTAGTTAATGGCATGGAAACCTCCCACTTACATGTTGATTTAGGAAAACATAAATCATCAGTGAGTCCATGAAGGTTGCCATCTGGTTATGTATTCACAGGAAGACACCTTACTGAAGATTACAGACCACAGTATTCACAATAGCTCTGTGGGTTGTAGGATTGTGGGTAACATTAATTTTCTTCACCATATATTGTTTTCCAAATATTCTCCAGCAAACGAAGCATTTTTTTAAACACAAAGGAGTGAGAGAAATGGTAGTTGTCTGTATAAATTCCAGACGAATTAAACAGTTATGCACAAAAAAAGTCATCTTTAGAAAATGAGGGGGAAAAAGAGAGTATTTGTCACATATCAGGAAGGGAAAGGATCTTCTAAACACAAAACAATTAGAGAAACCAAAGGAAGAAAAAAGACTGGACCCTGGACAATATACAAATGTTAAAAATTCTGTCAATAAAAAGCAAGTAAAGTTAAAAAGAAAAATAACTAGAACATATTTACAAAAATCTAATAAAAAGCTGATGTGCTTTCCATATAAAGATATCACAATTCAAAATGAATAAAAGGGGAAGGACAATGAAACATATAAAAAAGATCTATGTATTAGATCTTGTAATATATTTTATAAATTAAAATTAAAATGTCATACACCTCACTAAAAATTTCCAGGAAATGGCAGAGTCAAGATTGGAATGCAGGTCTAATTGGCCTCCAAGCAATATACCATGTTGCCCACAGTAAGTAAGTCACTTTTTTAACCACATTAATTTTAAAGTTTGTACTTGACAAAAGAGTTTTTCCCCCTTCAATTATACATTCTTAAATAACAAAAGTAACAGAAAATAAATTAAGTAGAAAACTATGGCTAGTATTCTTAGGTCTTAAATGGAGGCTGCGTTCTTTTGACATATCCAGATAAACCAAAATTCTCTTGCTAAATATTTAAATGAGAACTTACCAAATCATTAAGTATAAAGACTGCTTCTTGATTAAGTAAAACAGAAAAGCCTTTCACAACTAAGAATACGAATAGTAAGTAAAAATCTGGTTTTCTGATTTTATGAAGGACTCATGGTTTATTGGAGGAAGATGCAAATTATGAAGGAAATTAAGAAAAGGCAAATCTAAAAATACAGTGCAGTAAAAAATGAAAACATTCATTGTGATATTAAGCAATATATACTAACCATGAATCAGGGAGCCATTTAGCCATTGAATATAGTAGTTTTGAGGAAAAGAAAGCAGGATTTCATTGCTGATTATTGAAAGGGGTAAAAGCAAAACAGCCCCAGCTGAAACTGCCAGAGTGAACGTGCTCAAAAACAACCTGGAAGAGAAGAGATCATTGTCACCAGCAATTGAAAAAAGCAAGGAATACGGTAGGAATTTAAAAAGGATAAAAACTCTTTAAATCTTTAAATCCAAAAAGTTACATAAGATTTTCATTAAATATGTGTAGTTGGGAGACAAATGATATATATATGATACTAGAAGTTCAATTAGGTATACTCTAAAACTACTCACTCTGTGAAAAGGGTCATTAACTTGTTGAACAAGCAGGCCCTAGAAGAATCACATACAGAAGACAGAGTACTTTGCACATTTTACAAAGAATAAGCCATAGTCTCTTTCCTCTTTTAAATTTAAATATTTATTTCACAATTGCATTTAATTAACTACATTGGCAAATACATCCTAACAGCAATGCAAAAGCTGATTTCAGATGAAAAAAAAACAAAAACTTGTGAAAACAGTATGAAAAACAAATCAATTCAAAATGGTTATTTCAAGAGAAAAAAACTTAACAAAGCCATTGGTCAGCTACCTCTTAAAATGGGTAAAGGCAAAATAAATTATACTAAGAAACCGTAGAGAACTATTAAACAATATTCTACTATTAAACAGTATTTAAAACACTATTTGTCATTTTTAAAAATAAGATATTGCTAATAAATACTGATACAGAGAAATGTCTAAGATAAATTAAGTTAAAAAAACTGAAAAGGCATGGACAATAAATAGAACACATGCTCCCCCCCCCAAAAAAATGCATTTATACACACAGGAAAATAGAGGTACACACACACACACACACAAACCTAGCACAATATATAACAATCCCACAGGAGAGTGGAATTCTAAAGGGCTTTCACTTTCTCAGTTATATATATGTCTGAAATGTTTAAAATTTTTTATCTAATTTTTAAAAGATTTTTTTAAGACTTAAAAGGCAAAGGAAAAGAAAACCTCACCAACATTAGAGATGGAATCTTAATTTAATATCCATCCCATTAAAGTCAATATAGGAAGAACGTGAAAATAAATGTAACACATAAGAAAAAAAAAACACGTAATAAACGCTTGAAATACATATCCACTAGAGTAACTTTGAGACCAATACCATCTTGTGGCAACCAACAGAAGTGTTTTCCTACTTAAAAGCCAAAACAACCACGAAACCTCTGTTCAGTAAATCATCGATGATGTTTAAATGTAGACCATATCATACATACCAAAAATGCAGCTCAAATCAGACACAGAAGAAGGCTTAGAAGCTGTTTTGCTGAGTGGGCATGTTTCCTAGGAAACGCACTAGGAAAAATGTCCACCCAGGTCCACTGCCAACTCTGGCAACTACCAGCCCGTGGCCTGAAGCGTGCTTCTCTGGTTTTGTCCTTGCAAGTCAAGGGAGGAAGTTATCCCAATCGCTACCATTGCTTCCTTCCAATGCTAAAAATAGGATCAAATCCACAAGGTCACCATTCCAGGTCCTGAACAGCTATTCCAGTATGTGTGCCAGGCTCCTCTTGCCACGACAGACTCCCACATACAGTGTGATGTACCCACCTGCTCACACACCAAACCTCAATGCGTCTCACGGTTCTGTGCTCTGGGGCAGTCAGCTCTGCCCCTAGGGTCGCTTTATGTCATCTGCCCTGCGAAGCAGCCTCAGCACCACTCTCCACACTCCTCTCAACAGTCAATGCTTCTCCTCTCAGCTCACACGACACTGACCACATAACCAGCAAGACCAACCAGAGTTTCCAAATCAAAAACCGGGACCAGTAATCTGACAAAAAACTAAGCTTATGAGGGCAAATAGGTAAAGTATTTGAAATCATAAACGATCCAGAAAAGCCTAACTATAAACAAACACTTGCAGAATCTACTGCATCTCAGGTACTGTGCCTGGGCTCTGGATACAGAGCGCCGCCGCCACCCTCTCACCCTGCCTGTGAGCACCTAGCATGAAAGCTACTCAGAAAAGGCCGATGCAGGTCAGGTCAATGCTGGCAAGGGGTCCCCAAGGGAAGGCCAGATCGAAAAAGAGCAGTAGTGGTCATAGCTTGCAGACCTCCTGAAGTGCCCTTCAGATTAAAGTGCCGTTTCTCAAAAGTCACCTTCCGAAGCGGAGCAGATTCTGAGGACAGCACCCACAGGACTTCCTGGGGTCGGGGCAGCCAGGGCTCAAGGCTGACGCTGAGCCTTCAGCCTGAGAATGGGAAGGGTAGAGCTGGTATCGCCCGTGACGGAGAAGGCCCCAGCTGGAGCGGGCCGGCGGGGAAACACGGGACTCAGCTTTGGCCCCGCCTCGTCTGTCATGTCCACAAGGCAGGAGCACCACGGAGGCCACGCTTCACACCTCTCCGCAGGCTACCAGGTGGCCTAGAACTTCTGTCTGCCCCATTGCTGGCTACGTTCTGACTGACCACTGGGCAGGACGGTGTCTGCCAGGGCTCTCTGACTCTAACATCACTCTTCCACTTTTAATTAGTAAGTATTTTGTGGGAAGCTAAGTTTGAAACTAGGAAAAATACCCTGTTCCTTGCCAAAAAGTTTATTCATTTACTGATGTCTATCAGTATGGACTCAAGATTGTTCTATTTTATTCTGTGCAGGATCCATTACAATCGTTCTCCGGACACTCAGATTGTCCCTGATTGATGTGAAAGTCCTTCAAGGCTCTTGGGTCTTTTAGACATGCACCCCATCGTTCTTGGAGCACTTCCTTGCATTCTGGCAGTACCATACGTACAAAATGAGCCTGGAACTTCCCCTCTCTTACCCCTGCAGTCAGCTTCTTCCCCAAGGAGCCCTGGTTCCTATCAGTGGAAAGTTGTATTTAGAAGCACAGATCTAGGGCTAAGTATATTCACTGCTCTTGGGGTGTCATGCTCCCAATGGACAGGCAAGGAATGCAAGTATGCACTACGCCTACATGTACATATACACACTAACATGCACCCACCTTCACATCTAGATCTGGTGCAACAACTCTATATTGAAAACCGTGAGTCCACACTGATAGTTCACTTGCAAGTCCAACTGCAATGCAACAACCCTGTTCATTTTCATTTTTCTCCCTTTCCCTTAACTACAGAATGGTTCCCCTCACCTTTAATGGACCAACCCCCTGGAAATGATCTGACACCCCGCCCCCTGCGGAGGTGCCCTCCTGCTCAGGTGACGCCCCATTCTGGACCGTCCCACCTCCCTCCCCACGGACCTCTGATGCCTAGGCCAGGCCATCCCTCTGGGGACACCCTCCTCAGCCTGCTTGGGCTCTGTCATCCTGCCTGGATGCCCTCCCCAACCTCTGACTCCCTGTAACAGAGCACCCCTGAACACACGCGAGTGCCCCTCATCACTGCTCAAGCTGACACTCCACCAAGGATTTCCCTCTGCAGGGAAAATTCCCTCCCGGCTCCTGGACCCTGAGAGCCCACACCAAGTCACCCCTGGGCTCTGATACCTCATGCCAGGCCTACTTCCTGCAATGGAGACTCTCCTCTCACCTGCAAGGACTCCCAAAAGTTTCACCAGTTAGGCATTCCATTTTTATATCAATAACTTAAATCCAAATCAAATCAACTAATTAGCCAACAGTAGCTCTCATAAAATGTAGTTTTTGGTTGCAAAGTTAATTTGGGGGCACAAGTAGATACAAACAGAGAACAGAACAAAGGAGCAAAGGAGAAAGCAAACATGGGTCTAACGGGAGGTGAGAACGGCCAAGGGACAGGCTTTCCATTTTGACATGGGTGCTGAACCAGCTGCAGAGATCCCTGTTTCAAGTGGCCAGGTAGTGCTGCCAATCATTACACTTAAAAACTTGTCTGAGGGCGCCTGGGTGGCTCAGTGTGTTGGGCGGCTGCCTTCGGCTCGGGTCATGATCCTGGAGTCCTGGGATCGAGTCCCGCATCAGGCTCCCTGCTCAGTGGGGAGTCTGCTTCTCCCTCTGACCCTCTTCCCTCTCGTGCTCTCTATCTCTCATTCTCTCTCTCAAATGGATAAATAAAATCTTAAAAAAAAAAAAAAAACTTGTCGGAGCTCTTCCCCTTTTTTCTCTTTGTTCAGCAGGACTCTCCTTCCATTTCCTCCTTTTTGGTGGAGGGGGCAAGGCAAGGAAAGACGGTGGAGAGAAGGGAGGCAACCCCAAATTCCCACAGACTGTGCACGAGCACCAACCCTGGATTGTTTTGCAGATGTGATTGAATCCACACAACAGCATGACAGAGTAAGTGGCAGCTCTCCTTCACACACAGAGAAAACAAATCTTTCTCAATCTCTTCTGATCTTAAGTTAATCTTGAGTTCGGAATTTGAACCCAGATCTACCTTCCTCTTCCATTCTCACTCATTCCATCTCACAAGGGGGAAAACAGGCGGTGAAAGCCAAAAGGATTACTGGGCAAGGTGGGGGGGAACGGACCAGCCCTGATTCTCTCAGGTGCCCCCCGCCCCCGCCACCCCGCGCCCTCTCCTGTCTTTATTGTAAGTACACCCGTCGGTCTGCAGGAAAGGGATGCCAGCTCCAGGCACGTGATGCAGGAGCCACCTGCCAGGAGAACCCTCAGACCCGCCACAACAGCGATGGCAGCAGAACTGATGAAAGCAGAAGGGGAGGTCAGGGCTCCTGAGCCTCCTCACAAGGAAACGAGGCACAGCCACCGTTTCACAGAATACACTGCAAGGTAACGTCTAAGTGATGTGTTCTGGTCTGTTGTGCAAACACCACCACTTTCTAGTTCCAGAACATTCCATCACCCCAAAATAAAACCTTGTATTCATTAAGCAGCTGCTCCCCATTTTGCCCTCCCCTCAGTCCCTGGTAACCATCAATATGACACTGATGGGTTTACCTATTCTGGGTATTTCTCATAAATGGAATCCTACACTACATGGCCTTTCATGTCTGGCTTCTTTCACTTAGCATGATGTTTTCAAGGTTCCTACATGCTGTAGTATGTGTCAGTACCTTATTCCTTTTTATGGCTGAATAATATCCCCGGGGACATGAGAGTATCCGTGAATGTGTGCGTAAGTGCGGGCAGCCTTTCTCCCTTTCCCTCACCTCCTCCCCACCCCAGGCAAAAGATGAATAATCTGATACTAATCGCAAAGAAACAAATCCAAATAACTGGCCTGTCATCTTCAGAAGTATCAAGGTAAGGGAAGTCAAGAAAATACTGAAGGGTTTCAGTCTGAAGGCAACTAAAGGGACATGACAACTACAAGCAATGTGTGATTCTGAGTGGGATCTTTTTGCAACAAAGGACATGAACGGGACAACTGGTAAATCTGAATGGGGCAGGAGTGGTACAGCATCAGTTTCATTATCTTGATGTTTGTATGGTAGCTACACAGGAGAATGCACTGTTTACAGGCATTATATAAAAAAGTATCCTGAGGAAATGGAGAACCAGGTCAGCAACTTCTCAAACAGTTCTGGGGCAAAAAGGCTCTTTTTTGTTATATTTCTAACCTTTGTCTAAATTCAGGACTACGCCAAAAATTTTTCAAGAATCCAAAGAATCCTGGAATAATAATCTCTCCAATGTAGTTACATCTGTGTGATTTCAAATTTTAGTCAAGCAAAATATGATAGAAAGAAACTCACTGCTTCCCATCTGGTTTGATACCTCAAAAAAAAAATTAAAGGGTACATCAATCATATATCAGCATATATAAGCAGAAAAAGAGCTATCGGGAACCTAAAGAACCATCTGCGTCCGTCTCCCTGCTCACAGCAGGTAGATGTTCAATTAACTAGAAGAGATGTCTGTTCCCTATTCCAAGACTGTCACAGCCTTCTCAGCAGACCATTAAACAGCCAAGAGTTTTCTTCCTTATGGCCCAGCAACTTCCCCAACCATAAGCCCACTTCCTGGTTAAAACCTCTGAAGGTAAAATTGTCAGCTCCTCAAACAAGCAAATTTTAACAGGAGACAATCAATCCTCATTTTTCCATGTACAGTTGATCCTTGAACAATATGGCTTAGAAATGCACAGGTCCACTTACAAGTGAATTTTTTTAATAAATATAGTACAGTAATATAAATGTATTTTCTCTCCCTTATGATTTTCTTAATAGTTTTCTTTTCTCTAGCTACTTTATTGGGAGAATACAGTATATAATACATATAACATATAAAATATGTGTTAATCAGCTGTTTATGTCATCAGTAAGACTTCCAGTCAATAGTAAGCTATTAGTAGTTAAGTTCTGGATAAGTCAAAAATTATACACAATTTCCAACTGCACAGGGCCAGCGTCCCTCACCCCCACGGTGTTCAAGAGTCAACTGGGTATCTGTTTCTATGTGTTTCTAAGGATAGGGTTAATATCGATAAAAGCATTGTAATACTTCAGGTGAATTTTTTCCACATTTATGCCCAAAGGTGTGAATTAAATTTGAAGAATTTATGACATCAAAATTTGAAACAGAACAAATGAATTTTAAAATACATACGAAATCCTGTTGACTATGGCATCTTCGTCTTCTTGTTCATCCGTAAAAATGGTTAAGGTATTAATTTTTTTATCTTCAATAAAATGTTTCATTAATTTATTAGGAAATTAAACAAAAATAGAAACTTAATTATTTTGAAAAGAACTGATTTTCAAAATGCACTGTATTTATTTCAACATGGATCCAAATTTAAATCTCATTAAATCACGTAAGATAGAATGTAGTTAGGTAAGAGTGTTGTGATTAACCAAAATCCTGATTAACAAAACTACCATATGTAAATTGAAATTTTCCAAATATTTATTGCTCAAGAAAATAAAACTTAGTAGAACCTTAGGACCACTATCAAGTTTACTGTCATATGATATAAGTAAAATTATAATTGCTAATGAATGAAATTTTTTAGTTGATAGTATCCAACAAAAATCTTTACTATAAAATTAGAAGTCAGAATCTTAAAACTCATGTAGTTTTCTATGATTTGAGTTTGTCATTATTAATGGTAATAAGGAAGATTCTCTTCGACCAGTCTAAACCATTTAGATACCACTGCCTCAATACTTCATAATTACTGTGCAAGTTATAGAGTGGAAAGTATCAAGTTCTGTATCTCTTACAAGTAGCAGATACCCTCTGCCCCAATGCTCGCTCACCTCCTCTACCTCTCCCTCATGGCTGCTCGCCTTCTCTCTGTCCTCCCACATAAATTTACCAGCTAAAGAAAGTCCGATCCAATTACAAGAATATTGCACAGCACCCCCTGGCCCCACCTTCTCCTCAATACCTAACTGGGGTTGTCCTCAAAGGCTCTCTCTCTAAGTCTCTGTAATTATGAGTGTCCACCTGCTTCCGTGTCAATGGTTTATTTGAGCCATTCTCTTACTCCAATCTCCATTCTTAATTATGGGCTGCCCAAAATAGCTTTACAACCAAAAGGACCATATAATAACAGTCACAATTTTTATACTGTTGTACACACCCCCAATTAACCATCCACTACTGAAGAACGTTTTAATAGCTTCATATAAATTTCAATTCTTCTCCCTACACTCTACTAAAGTCCAGGGTATTCATCACCTCTCCCTGCCATTACTTTAAAAATCATCTGATAAGGGTGCCCAGGTGGCTCAGTCAGTTGAGTATCCAGGTCTTGATTTCCACTGGGGTCATGTCTCGGGATCATGGATCAGGCCCTGCGTCAGGCTCCGGGCTGACTGAAGGGGTCAGGGGAGTCTGCTTGGGGCTCTCTCTCCTCCTCTGTCTCTGCCCCCCACCCCTGCTCACTCTCTCTCAAAATAACTTAAAAATCATCTAAATCATCTAATAAATCTCCAATTTTCCTGCTCATCATCCCCTAATTTCCCCTAAAATGATGCATTTATATTCATTAATTCTCCCCCCACCTTCTATGTCCATAATCATTAAAACCTGATGCCAAAACAACTTTAAAAATAGCTAAGATACTGTGTTGAATCTGCAGGTCTTCAAATTTTTGAGAGATTATAGATTCTAGGAAGTATTTTAGTGTAATCATAGAGCCAAACTAAAACACTAGAGAGCAAGCATTTACTGACTGCTTTCAAAAGTCTAACAAGTTTAATATTATGACATAAAGAGTCCCTATTATATGGAATCCTTAAGTATTCATATGGTACCTACTATTAGCCCAGCATCACAGGTAGAAAATCCTGTGATTTATAGAAAATAGCTGAGATTTAACAGAAGGCAGTAAGGCAACTCTTTAGGTCCTTACAAAACCCTGGCACAAAAATCTGTGAATGAATTAGCACAAAGTTCATTTTTAAAAAAAGAATAGGGGATGGGATGCATGGGTGGCTCAGTCAGTTAAGAATGTGCCTTCAGCTCAGATTACGATCCCAGGGTCCTGGGATCAAGTCTCACATCAGGCTCCCTGCTCAGTGGGGAGCCTGCTTCTCCCTCTGCCTGCCGCTCCCCCTGCTTGGACTCACTCTCTCTCCCTCTCTCTACAAATAAATAAAATCTTAAAAAAAAAAAAAGAACAGGTGCCTGGGTGGCTCAGTCAGTTAAGTGTCTGCCTTCAGCTCAGGTCATGATCTCAGGGTCCTGGGATCAAGCCCCACACCAGGCTCCCTGCTCAGCAGGAAGTCTGCTTGTCCCCCTCCCTGTCCCTCTGCTCCTCCCCCTGCTCGTGCACATGCACATTCGCTCCCTCTCTCTCTCAAAAATATAAAATCTTTAAAAATAATAATAACAATGCTGGAG
The DNA here is from genome assembly GCF_037043125.1 of Eumetopias jubatus. Classification (NCBI taxonomy): domain Eukaryota; kingdom Metazoa; phylum Chordata; class Mammalia; order Carnivora; family Otariidae; genus Eumetopias; species Eumetopias jubatus. The sequence continues at coordinate 2,735,361 of NW_028274826.1, forward strand.
TGGTGGGGGGTGGGAGGGAGGGGGTGGCTGGGTGAAAGACATCGGGGAGGGTATGTGCTATGGTGAGCGCTGTGAATTGTGCAAGACTGTTGAATCACAGACCTGTACCTCTGAAACAAATAATGCAATATATGTTAAAAAAAAAAAAAAGAAGATCATAGGAAGGGAAAAATGAAGGGGGGGATTCAGAGGGGGAGACGAACCATGAGAGACGATGGACTCTGAGAAACAAACTGAGGTTCTAGAGGGGAGGGGGTGGGGGGACGGGTGAGCCTGGTGATGGGTATTAAAGAGGGCACGTTCTGCATGGAGCACTGGGTGTTAAACGCACACAATGAATCACGGAACACTAGATCAAAAACTGATGATGTAATGGATGGTGATTAACATAACATAATAATAAAAAATATGAAAAAAAATAAAAATAATTTTTTAAATAAAAAAAGAACAAAGATTTAGTGGTCCCTCTGGTAGACACGATATATATGAAATAATAAAAAGAATAATATACGACTGAATCCTAAATTGATACTAAATGGTATCATGGAGACTCTACATTCTGTATTACTTTAGAGAAAGAAAAGATAGTCTAGTAGTCAAGAGAAAAGATGGGATAGGGTATGCATGTTCAAACTCAGAGCCAGTCACAAGAACTCATATATCCTTATAAACTCTAGAATTTCCCAGATACTGAGCAGCCCCACACTGTTCTTGGTTGGACATAAGAACGGTAGTAAACGAGGGCTCAGGTCTGAGAATGACGACCCTGCAAGCAGTCAGATTCCCTGAAGGTTACTGTTTACTCTTAGTACCAGGCTATCGTGTCCTTCAATCATGGCCATACTGAATATATATACTACCACACTGACAGGCACAGTACACAGCCCAAATACCACAGACCAGCGGACATGATGATCTAAGTTTTAACTACAATGTTTCTACTTGCCTGATTTTCTCTTGTATCTTGTGATGATGAAGTAGGAAACAATGTAGAGAATGGCAAAAAGAAGGAAACATATCTGGAAAAAAAAATTAACAGTTCATTTACATTTGTGGCATTTTTTTTAATAAATTATAGAAGATACATCTTTGGTATTTATATGCAAGAAGGATTTGATCTATTAAAAAAGTAAAAATTTTTAGATATTTTGCTAATATAAAGTTTTGATAAAATACTAACTTATATGAACTAATAACTCAAATAGCCCAGTGTTTAATATCATTGCAGAAGAAAAAGCCCAAGAAAGATCTTTCTTTTCATAACTTAACCGAAATGTTTTCAAAATCATATGGAAGTGTAAAGAGCAAGACCAACACCAACAATTCTGAAAACCAAAGTCAATGAGACGCTACTATCCCTTCCAAATATCAAACACACTATAAAGCTTCAGTAACATTTAAAGAGTGTGATGGCACCAAAACTTGACAGACAAATGAAACATCTACTACACAAAATTTATATAATTGGGTTCTACATATAGAAAGCATCGCAAATCAATGTGGGGGGAATAATCATTCAATAAATAAACCACATATCAAAATAAACAGCAGTTGAATGAGAAACTTCTTAAATATTAAATTCAAATTAAATTCCATTTAATTTCATGGGAACGATAGGTAAAAGAGGGTGGGTCAAAGAACGGGAGACCTCGTCCCTGTCAAAGACCAAGTGCGCAGAAATACAGTCTCACTAGAGCTATGAACCAGGGTAAAAATAATGTGAAGACTCTCAAATGAAACAATTCAAAGTGACGATAGTCTAGGGAGCACCCCTATGCATAGATTTCTGAAGGACTGTTGGCCACATGACTAAAAAGGACCTTAGATCTAGGTGTGAACAGCCACTGTGAAATGTCATCTAGGAAATGACAAACTAAGAGTGGACAGGAAGACCACGAGCCTCATGTTCTTCCAATACCAGTGGAGTGGGAAAGTGACAATGGACCATAATGACAGTGACCAAAAAGGAGCCAAGAGTCAAAAGCATCAAACTGGCCTACTGCTGGGAGCCCACTAAGAACTCCAGATGGATAAGAGAATGTTAGCACCATCACTACTTCCTCCCAAAATCCTATGAGTAGGGAAAATGGGTCAAAAAAGGAAACCAGTTATTGGTGAAGAAATGTAAACGCAGGGGGTCTCCTAAGAAGATGTTGAGGGCGCCTGGGTGGCTCAGTCGGTTAAGTGACTGCCTTCGGCTCAGGTCATGATCCTGGAGTCCCGGGATCGAGTCCCACATTGGGCTCCCTGCTCAGCGAGGAGCCTGCTTCTCCCTCTAACCCTCCCCCATTTCATGTACTCTCTCTCTCTCTCTCATTCTCACTCTCTCAAAATAAATAAATAAATCTTTAAAAAAAAAAAAAAGAAGATGTTGAGTGTCGGGGGAGACTGTTTATAATGGAATGGTGAAGTCTGAGTAGGGCTGCAAGAGCACTAGAAACAGGGTAACTGGGCAGAAACTCCGTGACTTACAAGGTTAAAGTCAGAGGGATCGGATGACCAAGGCAATTAATATTTATTACAGAAGCTAAATGAAATTCAATTCATTCAACAATTACTTGTCATGAGCTTACTGTACACCAGGCATTCTTTTCAGAACTGAGAACACAGCAGTGAACAAAACAAAACTCCCACCCTCACTGAGCTTACACTCCACTAAGAAAACAGCCCATCAATAAACAGGCAACGGGGCAAATGACAATTGGTGCAGGATTACGGGAACAGGGAGTGCGAGCTCAGGTGAGGGGGCACGCTTCACTAATAAGGTGACATCTGAGGAAGGACTTATGGGAGAAGAGAGAGCAAGACATGCAGAAATCTGGAGGGAGGGTATTCTGTTCTCAAGGGACAGAGAACAGTCACACCAAGGGTCTGAGACAGGAAAAGCTCTGGTGTGTTCAAACAGCAAGAGAGAAGTAAGAGATGAGGTCATACAGGAGTTCGTACTAAGCGTCAGTTCTCACAAACAGTGAAGAGTTGGTTTTTACCCTGAGTGAGACAGGAATCCGTGCGACGAGACTCTGAGCAGAAGGGTGACAGGATCTGACAGAGGGCAAAAGGCTCACTCTAGGTACAATGTGGAAAGTAACTTAGAAGGGACAGGTCAGAAGCAGAGAGACCAGTTAGGAGTGCCCTGCAATCATCCAGAAGACAGGTCACTTGGACCTGTGTAGTAGAAATATCAAAAATTATTAAGTTCTAGGTATGTTTTGAAAACAGACTTGAGAGGGCTTGCAGGCATTAAGGCTTGGCCGAAGAAACTGGAAAGAGAGAGTGGCCATTTCCTGAGTCAGGAAAGATTATGAGTAAAGTTAATTTGTGCTGGAAATAAAAAGTACAGTTTACACTGATGAATGTGAAATACTTATTATTCACTCAGGTGGAGAGGGTGGATGAGCTGTTGGATATACAAATCTGTACAGTCCAAGGAAAGGAGCCTGGCTAGAATTTTTTTCTAAGCTGAGGAGCAGGGGGGACATAAGCAGATAGATAGCTAAAGCCCTGAGACCAGATGAGATTTCCACCCCAGGGAGTGAGTACAACCAGAGAAGTCGGAGAACCAAGCCCCGGAGCTCTCAAATATTTAGAAGTCAACTTGACAGAAGGAACCAGGAAGAGCTAACTGAGAAGCAGCAGTCAGCAGGTAGGAGGCAAACAACAGACTGTGATGTCCCAAAAGTCAAATGAAGAAAGTTCATGTAGGAAAAGGGAATTATCAGCTGTGTCAAATGCTGCTGACAGGCCAAGTTAGACGAGCACTGAGAATTGACAACTGGATTTAGCAACATGGAGGTCATCGGTGACCTTGACCAGAGCTGTTTTTCTGAAGCAGTGAACGTAAAACCCTGACTGAAGTAAATTAAGACAGAAGAAGCACTGAAAATAAAATGTACATAGACAGTTCTTTCCAGGAATTTTAAGGTAAAGGGAAGCAAAAGAAAGGGGATGGGAACTATGAAGAGGGCTTTTTTTTCTTTAAGATGAGAAAAGTTACACATTGCAATAATAATCAGGTAGAGAGAAAAATTATTGATGCAAGAAAGAAAAAGGAGAAGTGCTAAAGCAATGCATTCAAGGTGAGGAGCTAGAAATAAATGTATCCCTAGTCAGAAGGAGGAGGAGCAGAGGACAGAACATTTGAGTTCCACTGCAGCTAGGTCAACAGATGCGGGGTAAAAGCACAAAAACATTCCCTTTAGATGGTTTCTATTTTCTTAGTAAAATAGAAGCCAAGTTCCTCAAATAAGAGTTACACATGGAGACAGAATGCACACAGGAGGAGGACACCGTAAATGGAGTAGAGAATATGAGGGAATCCTGAGAGCCACGGCAAGATGAAATGGACTTCACAGCTCCAGGCAAGCCCAAGCTGAACCTCCGAGCCAGGCAGGAGGCCTACTGCTGCTCTACAACACGACGGCCTAGCTCTTAGGTGCTGGGGAAGCTGCAGGTACACCAAGCAGAGCTTTGAGGATTCTAACAACTACCCTATTCTCTCCTCCCCTGTACAGCCTACACTGGCAGACTTGTGCTAGGTACCGCTCACTCACTCCTCCAGTCACAGATCTGACTTCATGTCCACTGACCAACTCCAAGTGCTCTGGCAGTGGTCAGTCAAGACCCAGCATCCGAATTCCACTCTCACAATTTCACCTGATCTCTGAGCAGCCCCTCCTATTTCAGCAATCATCCTCCTTCTCTGATTATTCACCCATTTTCCATCACTAGCTTCCCTTTTCCTGCCAGTCTTTAAACATTATTCTTCTAAAACAAACAAAACAAAACACAGCACACTATTTTTCTTCTCCATGATTTCAGGGCTGAGCCAGAAATCTGTTCTCAATCCACAAACTCTTCACAGGTAACCTAATCTGCTCCCAGGGTTTTAACCATCAACCCCAGAAATCCCTGGACAACAGTGTGAAAACCACTGGATTAGGGTATTAGCAAAAGTAAGTAAAGGGCACCTGGGTGGCTCAGTCGGTTGGGTGTTTCCCTTAGGCTTAGGTTGCAATACGCTGGGATTGATCCCTGCGTCAGGCTCCCTGTTCATAAGGGAGTCTGCTTCTCCCTCTCCCTCTGCCCCTCCCCCACACAGCTTGTGCTCGCTCTCTCGCACGCTCTCTCTAAAACATAAATAAAATCTTTGAAAAAAAAAAAGAGTGAAATAAATGGCCATAAATCCTAAGTAGATTGGGGAGGAGAAAAAGAAACCAAGTACAGAGTGATGGATAAGTGGAGATGTCTATCAACTGAGGCTTCCAGTAGAACTGCAGGAGACCAAGGAACGTGGAAGAAGAAAAGGTTATGATTAAAGAATGTTTATAGATTTTTAAACTTAGTATTTGAATTTAGAGAACAAAAGTGTCAGGAATTCCAGAAAGTTCATGCAGAAGCAGAAGATGAGAAGGCATGAGAGGTAATGAACAAAATGAAATTAAGAAACCAAAATGCATGGCATAAAATGAAAAGACTAATGGAAAGCGATTCATTTAAGAACGGAAATAAGGCTAACAATTATAAAAACAAATATAAGTATTACTAATTTAAATATAAAAGCCACACATTAAGAAAATAAAAATACAACTATAACGGATTAGAAAACTCACAGAATGGGTTAGACTATTTTTCTAGTTCCAAAAGTGAGACTAGGAGCAAATGCCTCCCCTAAATGAGTGCATCTTCAACAGAAAGCAACCCAGAGATGAGTGAAATGAAAGCAAGCTGTCGTATGCCTTTTATTGTCCCTATATCTGGTGGGAACAAAAGGAAATTCCTAACCAAAAAAGGAGAAAGGTGGGGGCACCCTGGGTGGCTTAGCTGGTTCCGCACCTGCCTTTGGCTCAGGTCATGATCCCAGGGTCCTGGGATCTAGCCCCACATGGGGCTCCCTGCTCAGTGGGGAGTCTGCTTCTCCCTCTCCCTCTGCCACTCCCCCTGCTTATGCTCTCTCTCTCTCTAATAAATAAATAAAATCTTAAAAAAAAAAAAAGAAGAAGAAAGTCATTACAGCTCCTCGCCATTAACAGTGAGTAAGACACAGCTGATAAAAAGGGAGAGGAACAGGCTCTCATGGTTCTCTAAGAAGACTGAGCTCTTCCCTCCTGGTCAGGGAGGAAGAGCAAGGTTACTGAAACTCAAGCAGAAACAATACCAGTTGCATGTCTTCTATGCCAGCTAAACTAGACAGCAGAAAATTCAGCCCTCTCGGGGGCCACATGGCTTTAGTCCTGATGATGATCAAGGATGGCTATCCTAGAAACATACACTCTTCCAAAACTGAAACAAGAAGAAATAGAAAATTTGAACAGACCGATTTCTAGTAATAAAATTGAATGGGTAATGAAAAACCACCAACAAACAAAAGTCCAGGACCTGATGGCTTCACAGGTGAATCTACCAAACATTTAAAGAATGGTTAATACCTATTCTTCTCAAACTATTCCAAAAAGATAGAAGATGGAGAAAAGCTTCCAAATTCATCTTATAAGACCAGCATTACCCTGATACCAAAACCAGACAAAAACCTGAGGGGGAAAAAAAACAAGCTGATATCTCTGCTGAACACAGAGGCAAAAACTCTTCAACAAAATACTAGAGCAAACCCAATCCAACAATACATGAAAAAAATCATTCACCACAATCAAGTGGGATTTATTCCAGGGATTCAAACATGGTTCAATATTCACAAACCAATCAATGTGATACATCATACTAACAAGAGGCAGGATAAAAACCATATGATCATTTCGTAGATGCAGAAAAAGCAACTGACAACATCCATTCATGATAAAAACACTCCACAAAGTGAGTTTAGAGGGAGTAATACCTCAACATAATAAAGGTCATATATGAAAAATCTACACTTAACATCATACTCAATGATGTAAAACTGAAAGCTTTTTCTCTATGATCAGGAACAAGGCAAGGATGTTCACTCTCACCACTTTTATTCAACAAAGTACTAGAAGTCCTAGCTGCAGCAATCAGGCAAGAAAAAGAAATAAAAGACATATATTGCTGAGGAAGTGGGGTGCCTGGGTGGCTCACTCGATAAGTGTCCAGCTCTTGATCTCAGATCAGGTCTTGATCTCAGGGTCGTGAGTTCAAGCCCCACACTGGACTCCATGCTAGGCATGGAGCCTACATTTAAAAAAAAAAAAAATTGCTAAGGAAGAAGTAAAACTACTACTGTTTGCAGATGACATGACACAATATACAGAAAACACTAGAGACTCCACCAAAAAACTATTAGAACTGATACTGAATTCAGTAAAGTTGCAGGACACAAAATTAATATTCAGAAAACTTGCATTTCTATACACTGATAACAAAGTAGCAGAAAGAGAAATGAAAGTATCAATCCCATTTATGATTGTACCAAAAATAATAAAATACCTAGGAATAAACTCATCAAAAAGGTAAAACACCCATATTCTGAAAACTATAAGACATTCATGAAATAAAGATGACACAAACAAACAGAAAGATACACCATGCTCATGGACTGGAAAAATATTATTAAAATGTCCATACTAAAGCTATCTACAGATGCACTGCAATCCCTACCAAAATACCAATAGCATTTTTCCCAGAACTAGAACAAATAATCCTAAAATTTGTAGAGAACCACAAAAGACCTTGAATAACCAAAGCAATCTTGAGAAAGAAGAACAAAACTGGAGGTATCACAATCCCAGATTTAAAAATATACTACAAAGCTAAAGTAATCAAAATAGTACAGTACTGGCACAAAAACAAGAAACACGGGTCAACAGAACAGGACAGAGAGACCAGAAACAAACCCATATCTATATGGTTAATTAATCTACAACAAAGGAGGCAAGAATATACAATGGGGAAAAGACAGTCTTCTCAATAAATGGTGCTGGGAAAACTGGACAGCTACATGCACAAGAATGAAACTGGACCATTTTCTTACAACATACCCCAAAATAAATTCAAAACAGATCAAAGACCTAAATATGAGACCTGAAATCATAAAACTCCAGAAGCAAACAGAGCTAGTAACCTCTTGGAAATCACCTTAGCAACATAGTTGTGGATATGTCTCCTGAAGCAAGAGATACAAAAGTAAAAATAAACCATTGGGACTACACCGAAACAAAAAGCTTTTTGCACAGCAAAGAAAACCATCCACAAAACAAACAGTCAACTTAATGACTGGGAGAAGATATTTGGAGCAAATATCCAAAATACATAAAGAACTTACACAACTCAATACCAAAAAAACAAACACTCCAATTTAAAAATGGGCAGAGGACCTGAATAGACATTTTTCCAAAAAACACATACAGATAAGCCTATGTGAAAAGATGCGCAACATCAGGGAAATGCAAATCAGAACCACCTTACACCAAAAACAAACAAACAAATAAATACGACCTCACACCAGTCAGAATGGTTAGTATCAAAAAGACAAAAAATAACAAGTGTTGGTGAAGATGTGGAGAAAGAGGACCCCTCGTGCACTGTTAGTGGGAATGCAAATCAGTGCAGCCACTCTGTGAAACAGTATAGACGATCCTCAAAACATTAAAAAAAGAAATACCATATGATCCAATATTTGCACTACGGGGTATTTACCCAAAGAAAACAAAAACATTAATTTGAAAAGATGTATATACTCATGTGTATTGCAGCATTTTCTACAACAGCCAAGATACAGAGACAACCCAAGTGTCTACCAATAGATGAATGAGTAAAGAATATGTGGCACATATATATAAATAAAATAGAGTATTACTCAGCCATAAAAGAGAACGATATCTTGCCATTTGCAACAACATGGATGGACCTAAGGGTATTATGCGGAGTGAAATAAGTCAGACAAAGAAAGACAAAATACCGTATGATTTCACTTACATGTGGAATCTAAAAAAAATGAAAAGCAAACAACCAAACAAAATGGACTCTTAAATACAGAAAATAAACTGGTGGTTGCCAGAGGGAAGGTGGGTAGGAGGATGGGTGAAACAGATAAAGGGCATTAAGAGGTACAAACTTCCAGTTATACAGTAAGTCAGTCACTGAGATGAAAAGTACAGCATAGGAAATATAGTCAATAATATTGTAAAAATGTTATATGGTGACAAATGGTGACTACATTTATTGTCGTGAGCACTGGGTAATGTACAAAATTGTTGAATCAATAGGTTGTACACCTAAAACTAATATAACATTGTATGTTAACTATACTTAAATTATAATTTTTTAATTAAAAAAAGGGCTAGGCATTTGGGAACTGAATCACCCGGTCACAAATAATCTAATAATGCTTTCAAAATACAATGTTAAAAGCTAAAATTCTTAAATTCCAGGTATAAGATTTGAACCTAAATTCAAACTGGTACATTATAATCAAATGGTACTACCTAGTAGCTTTTCATTCAAGGCCGATAGGCTTCAACTATTTTAGGGTAACCAGAAGGAATGAGTATCATAAAAGAGTCATGGGTGCAAAGACGCTCAAGGACTGTTACCGTGAACACATTTCTGACAAAATCTTGGCAGAGAAATGAGGAAACTATAATTGAGCCAATAATCTCATACCACAGCTGAGAGCCAATAGACACTGCTTTATTTTAAGGTCACTAAATCAAAAATAGAGATGTTAAGTATCCTTTAACATTACAAGCTAACCACTAAAATAAAATTAAAATTCTTCAAGTTACCCTAAGAGCCAGGAAAACAACAATAAAACAAAGAAAAATCCAGACTATGTAGTAAAAGACAGGAAGACACCAACATTATGAAAATAATAATACAACAGATTAAAGATGAAACACTAAAACCAAAATTGTAAATGAGACAAATGATTAAAAGAAAACGCTCACAGATACAGACATATCTACAATAAAGTGACTCATGCGCTTGGGTGGCTCAGCTGGTTGAGCGCCTGCCTCCGGCTCAGGTCCCTGACCCCAGACTTCTGGGGTGGAGCCCCACACCGGGCTCCCTGCTCCGCGGGAAGCCTGCTTCTCCCTCTCTTCCTTGCTCTCGCTCTCACTCTTCCTCTCAAAAAATCTTTTAAAAAAATGAAATAAAATAAAGTGACTCAAAAAGATTGAAAACAAAAGGATAAACAGAGACAAACCAGGCAGATGCTAACAAAGAAGCTGTCGTCTTTTTTTTTAATAAGGTGTGAAGACAAAATAGGGTACTTTATGAACAACAGTATCGCCCACAATGAAGAAAGAATCCTCATGTACCAAAAACACCAAGATAATTTTTCAAAACTGAGTATGAAAGGGAAAATGTAAACCACTACTTTAGTTGGGAGTCTTCAACTCACCATCAAAGAAAAAGCAAATGCAAACCAAATACATAATAATAAATATGAAATTTTTTACAGTAATAATATTGCTCCAGTAAATACATGGCTTTATCATACTCAATGGTATATACCTATAAATCCATGTCCTGCCACCCCAATGTCCTAGCCCCTCACAACTACTGCTTTCTGTTTCTATGGATTTGCCTATTCCGGATATTTCATATAAATGAAAACATAATATGCGCCTTTTTGTGTCTGTCTTCTTTCCTTAGCATAATGTTTTCAAGGTTCATCCATGCTATAGCATGTACCAATACATCGTTCTTCCAGACTTTTTACAAGAAAAATAAAACACTATGTAATTAAAAACACAGTGAATATTTTGTTGCTAGCAGCTGCAAGCATTCCTTTCAGATACATTTGCATATGTTCATTGTTTATAACTGCAACAAACCACCTTTTAAAGAGATAAGAAAACAAAATTAGCAATATTCTATCTCCCAAACAATTAACATGACTTTGAAACACAAGCGGATATCCACTTTTCTGTTATCGGCACCATCATAATAAATTGCCCTGTGTCCATCAACTTGTGCTTCAGTAAAGGTAAAACAGTATTTCCTCATAAACATCTAACAGAGACCTTTAACAAGGAGCAAATATTCTGTTTTTCAAGATTATCACAGTAAATGTCAAATTCAGTAATGTCATCTACAATATTACACCTTATTACTTATTGAGATTTTTCAGATTCTGTCTAATCTTACATTGTATGTCACCAGCCAAAAGTTCTCTAAAAGAACTTTTAGAGACCCAGAGCATTTGACAAAATCCAATACCCATTTATGATAAAAGCTTCTGAGACCCAGACTCCAGCAAAACGTAAACGAAAGACAGCTTTACCTGAGAGAAGCTGCCACCAGAGCCAGCTGTCACTCACTTTGTCCTTCGTGTTCTACATCCCAAGCACAGCTATTCTACCCACAAAGCCCCCCCTTCTGAACCCTCACAATACTCCTAGTTCACAGTATTTCAGCACAACCACTGATTTCCATTAAATGTTTCATGTAAATAAAATGTGTCTCCTAAAATTCTTATTATATATAGTTTAGGCACATTAAAGGTACTAATACAAACAGGAACTACCTTATACATCTCTTGAATCTTCCTGAGTGCCTAGATAAATAATTTTAAAATAAACAGAGTAAATTACAATCCTTCCCACTTCTGGTTCCTTAACCTCCATGAGGCCCAGTCACGGCAAAGGGGAGACACTTTGAATAGGATGAAAGACAGAAGTTTAAAATCGACTGGACTTGATTTTTCAATATGTGAGAGTGACCATAAAACTATTAGATGAGCCAAAGTTGTCACCAAAGGAAGGGAACAGAGATCCAACAAAGGATCCTTGCAAGCAGCAGTGGGAGAAAATGAAACTGCTTTACAACTATTTCCTACCAAGTTTACCCACACAATAACCAGTTAAGTACGACCTCCGAACCGATACTAAGTCTTCCTTCCAGGAGAGGAACAGCTCTCCACTAATTATCTTCTTTGATTTTTTTAAATCAGAGTAGTTTTCCTCATATAGATCAGGTACATGTTTTGTTAGCTTTATACCTAAGCACTTTTTTCTTCATGCTAATGTTAATGGTGTATTTTTAATTTCAAATTCCAATTTTTCATCCCGGTATACAGGACAGCAACGGACTTTTGTGTATTAACGTTGTATCTTAATGTCTTGCTATAATCTATTAGTCCCAGGAGTTCTATTGTTGTTATTAACTTTCTGGGATTGTCTACCTAGACTATCATGTCATCTCTGAATGAAGACAGTTTGCTTTTTCTCTCCCCAATTTGTAAACCTATCAGTTCCTTTCCTTTTCTCACTGCATTAGCTAGGACTTCCACAAAAAAGCAGTGATAAAAGGGGACATCCTTGCCTTGTTTCGGATCTTAGTTGGAAAGCTTTTGGTTTCTTCATTAGTGTGATATTAGCTGTAGATTTTTTGTGGATGTTCTTTATCAAGCTGAGGAAGTTCCCCTCTATTCTTGGTTTATTGAGAGCTTTTATCATAAATGGGTATTGGATTTTGTCAAATGCTCTCTCCGATAGGATATTAATAGGATTATATGCTATTTCTTCTTGAGTCTGTTGATGTGATGGATTACACCAAGTGATTTCTGAATGTAGAACCAGCCTTGCATACTTGGAATAAATCCCACTTGGTCGTGGTGTATAATAATTCTTTCGATATGCTACTGGATTTAGTTTGCTAATATTTTCTTGCAGAACTGTGCATTTATGCTCACAACAGATACTGGTCTGTAGTTTTCCTTTATTGCAATGTTTTTGTCCAATTTTAGTATTAAGGTAATGCTGGCATCCTAGAATGAGCTAGAAGTGTTCGCTCTGCTTCTATTTTCTGTTCGAGATTACAGAGAATTGGTATCACATCTTCCTTAACCATTTGGTAGAATTCACCGGTGAAACCATCTAGGACTGTTTGGAAGGTCAATTGCTGATTCAATTTCTTTAAAAGATACAGGCCTACTCAGATTATCTGTTTCTCATTCTATTACACTTTATTTGATTTCTACCATTCCTTTGTTCTTAAAGTTTCCATCTCTTTGCTTACATTATCCATCTGTTCTTCCATATTGTGCACTATTTCCATTACCACCCTTGGCATATTAATTAGTTATTTCAAATTCGGGCTTTATAAACCCCAAGTCTCTGTCATATCTAAATCTGCTTCTGATGCTTGCTTTGTATCTTTCAACTGTATATTTTACCTTTTGGTTTTTAAATTTTTTCATTAAAAGTCAAGGCATTATAGGGGCACCTGGGTGACTCAGTCAGTTAAGCATGTGCCTTTGGCTCAGGTAAGATCCCAGGGTTCTGGGATCGAGCCCCACATCGGGCTACCAGCTCAGCGGGGAGCCTGCTTCTCCCTCTCCCTCTGGTGCTCCCCCTGCTTGTACTTTCTCTAACTGCCAAATAAATAAATAAACTATTTTTTAAAAAAGACATTATACTAGAGGAGCTAGGGAAAAAACAGCAAATAAAGCCTAAACCCAGCAGGAGAAGAGAAATAATAAAGATCAGAGCAGAAATCAATGAAATAGAAACCAAAAGAACAGTAGAACACATCAACGAAACTAGGAGCTGGTTCTTTGAAAGAATTAACAAGATTGATAAACCCCAGGCCAGACTTATCCAAAAGAAAAGAGAAATGACTCAAATCAACAAAATCATGAATGAAAGAGAAGAGATCACAACCAACACCAAAGAAATACAAACAATTATAAGAACATATTATGAGCAACTATACGACAGCAAATTAGATAACCTGGAAGAAATGGATGCATTCCTAGAGATGTATCAACTACCAAAACTGAACCAGGAAGAAATAGAAAACCTGAACAGACCTATAACCACTACAGAAATTGAAGTAGTCATCAAATATCTCCCAACAAACAAAAGCCCAGGGCCAGATGGCTTCCCAGGGGAATTTACCAAACATTTAAAGAAGAATTAATACCTATTCTCCTGAAACTGTTCCAAAAAATAGAAATGGAAGGAAAACTTCCAAACCCATTTTATGTGACCACCATTACCTTGATCCCAAAACCAAAGACCCCATCAAAAAGGAGAATTACAGACCAATATCCTTGATGAACACAGATGCAAAAATTCTCACCAAAATACTAGCCAATAGGATCCAACAGTACATTAAAAGGATTATTCACCATGACCAAGAGGGATTTATCCCTGGGCTGCAAGGTTGGTTCAACATCCACAAACCAATCAATGTGATATAACATATTAACAAAAGAAAGAACAAGAATCATTTGATCCTCTCAATAGATGCAGAGAAAGTATTTCACAAAGTACAGCATCCCTTCTCGATCAAAACTCTTCAGAGTATAGGGATAAAGGGTACATACCTCAATATCATAAAAGCCATCTATGAAAAACCTACAGCGAATATCATTCTCAATGGGGAAAAACTGAGAGCTTTCCCCCTAAGGTCAGGAACGTGGCAGGGATGTCCACTATCACCACTGCTATTCAACATATTACTAGAAGTCCTAAACACGGCAGTCAGACAACAAAATCAAAGGCATCCAAAACAGCAAAGAGGAAGTCAAACTCTCACTCTTTGCAGATGATATGATACTGTATGTGGAAAACCCAAAAGACTCCACCCCAAAACTGCTAGAACTCATACAGGAATTCAGTAAAGTGGCAGAATATAAAATCAATGCACAGAAATCAGTGGCAATCCTACACACCAACAAGACAGAAGAGAGACAAATCAAGGAGTCGATCCCATTTACAATTGCACCCAAAACCATAAGATACCCAGGAATAAATTTAACCAAAAAGGCAAAGGATCTGTACTCAGAAAACTATAAAATACTCGTGAAAGAAATTGAAGAAGACACAAAGAAATGGAAAAACGTTCCATGCTCATGGATTGGAAGAACAAATGTTGTGAAGATGTCAATGCTACCTAGAGCAATCTACACATTCAATGCAATCCCCATCAAAATACCATCCACTTTTTTCAAAGAAATGGAACAAATAATCCTAAAATTTGTATGGAACCAGAAGAGACCCCGAACAGCCAGAGGAATATTGAAAAAGAAAAGCAAAGCTGGCGGCATCACAATTCCAGACTTCCAGCGCTATTACAAAGCTGCCATCATCAAGACAGTATGGTCCTGGCACAAAAACAGACACATAGATCAATGGAACAGAATCGAGAGCCCAGAAATGGACCCTCAACTCTATGGTCAACTCATCTTGGACAAAGCAGGAAAGAATGTCCAATGGAAAAAAGACAGTCTCTTCAACAAATGGTGTTGGGAAAATTGGACAGCTGCATGCAGAAGAATGAAACTGGACCATTTCCTTACACCACACACAAAAATAGACTCCAAATGGTTGAAAGACCTAAATGTGAGACAGGAGTCCATCAATATCCTAAAGGAGAACACAGGTAGCAACCTCTTCGACCTCAGCTTCTTCCTAGCAACATCGCCAAAGGCAAGGGAAGCAAGGGCAAAAATGAACTATTGGGATTTCATCAAGATAAAAAGCTTTTGCACAGCAAAAGAAACAGTCCACAAAACCAAAAGACAACAGACAGAATGGGAGAAAATATTTGCAAATGACATATCAGATAAAGGGCTAGTATCCAAAATCTATAAAGAACTCATCAAACTCAACACCCAAAGAACAAATAATCCAATCAAGAAATGGGCCGAAGACACGAACAGACATTTTTCCAAAGAAGCCATCCAAATGGCCAACAGACACATGAAAAAGTGCTCAACATCGCTCAGCATCAGGGAAATCCAAATCAAAACCTCAATGAGATACCACCTCACACCAGTCAGAATGGCTAAAATTAACAAGTCAGGAAACGACAGATGTTGGAGGGGATGCGGAGAAAGGGGAACCCTCCTACACTGTTGGTGGGAATGCAAGCTGGTGCAACCACCCTGGAAAACAGTGTGGAGGTTCCTAAAAAAGTTGAAAATGGAGCTACCATACGATCCAGCAATTGCACTACTGGGTATTTACCCCAAGGCTACAAATGGAGGGATCCGAAGGGGTACGTGCACCCCGATGTGTATAGCAGCAATGCCCACAATAGCCAAACTGTGGAAAGAGCCAAGATGTCCATCGACAGATGAATGGATAAAGAAGATGTGGTATATATACACGATGGAATATTATGCAGCCATGAAAAGGAATGAGATCTTGCCATTTGCAACGTGGATGGACCCAGAGGTTGTTATGCTGAGTGAAATAAGTCAATCAGAGAAAGATATGTATCATATGACCTCACTGATATGAGGAATTCTTAATCTCAGGAAACAAACTGAGGGTTGCTGGAGTGGTGGGGGGTGGGAGGGGTGGGGTGGCTGGGTGATAGGCATTGGGGAGGGTACGTTCTATGGTGAGCGCTGTGAATTGTGCAAGACTGTTGAATCACAGATCTGTACCTCTGAAACAAATAATGCAATATATGTTAAGAAAAAAAAAAGAAGATAGCAGGAGGGGAAGAATGAAGGGGAGTAAATCGGGGGAGACGAACCATGAGAGATGATGGACTCTGAAAAACAAATTGGGGGTTCTAGAGGGGAGGGAGGTGGGGGAATGGGTTAGCCTGGTGATGGGTATTACAGAGGGCACATTCTGTGTGGAGCACTGGGTGTTATATGCAAACAATGAATCATGGAACACTACATCAAAAACTAATGATGTAATATATGGTGATTAACATAACAAAACTAATGATGTAATGTATGGTGATTAACATAACAAAATTTAAAGAAAAAAAAGACATTATATAGAGGGTAAGAGGAACTAGGGTAAATAGGTCTTCAGTGAGGTTTATGTTTATCTGGCTGTGAGCTGGGCTGTTTACTGTTTGATGAAGCTGTAGGAGCCAGAGGCTAGAATGTCCTCTAGGGTGCTTGGTTTTGTCTCCCCTGTTGCCTCTGGTTTTCTATAGAGACTTCCTCTTAAAGAGAGTCTGAGCCTTGCAGTTCTTTTAGCTGTAATCCCCTGTTATTATACAGAAGCCTGACTGATATGGTAGAAAGGGGTGGTTCTGGTAAAAACAATTTCCCTCGAGAGCAGGCCTTTTGTGAAGGTGAACAAAATGTTCTGGTTATTTTCCAGAATGGTTACTTTCCCTCCCCCCTGCCAGAAGCACTAGGGGACTTTTTTTTTTTTTTTTTTTTTTTTACCTGAGAACCCAATAGAGCTCTTAGAAGTAAAACTCATTAAAGTGTAGAAGCACCCCCTATGAAGACTAGACCTCTGGAGGTTCAAACTCTGGTTAGTCCACACTAAACCTCCATCAATTAATTAATTACAGCTTAAGTGTTCCTACCAGTACTAGCTACTTAGCAGGCTTCTGCTATATAGGCTTTTGTTCTGGGTAAGCTATGATTCTAGGTACCCACCTCTCTTTCCAGTTTTCAAGGCAGCAATGTGCCCTATGATCTCAATTCTCTGACGAATCTAAGAAGAGCTGCTGATTTTCCAGTTCTTCAGCTTTTCTCACTATTGGGAGTTTGGGAATGATGACTCCAAGCTCTTTTCAAATTGGACTGGAAACCAGAAGTCACCTATATGTTTTATTGTTTTAGCTCTTAGCTTTAGGTCTTTGATTTACTTGGAAATTATTTTTTGTGTATGGTGTATATGATGTAAAATACTGTTTTAAAAATACTTATTCTCTTGGAGAACTCTCTTGGATTCATCATTTGGCAGCTGCTTGGGATCTTCCTCTGATATGCAGTCTCTGCATAGACTTAATCCAGATGAGTTATGCCAGGGCTTCTTTCTAACTTATTCTGTTTTACTTTTAATTTTAAATATAAGTTTCTGGTTGACAGAGTAAACATTATTTTAATCATTTTTTAAAAAAACACAAGGTGTAAGATCATAATGGAAAGTGCTTTCTCCCCCATTTTAATACTAAGTAGTTTGGAATGATCTATCCTTTAATCTCTTAATGTGCCTATTTTTTTTAAAGAGAAAGGAATTCAGTTATTACAATGTTCCAATTAAATTAATATAAGCATTCCCTACTAAGGCAACTTATAATAGAAAACAAGCATTACTTGTAAGAGGCTATTCAAATTGTGTTGATTATGTAATTATTTCTGTGCTTATGTATTTTTTGGCAGTTAGTCTAAAAGAGAGTTCCTCCACCCTGGCATTCTTAACATTTTAGGCCAAATAATTCCTTGTTGCTGTGAGGGTCCTTGCAATGTAGGAGTTTAGTATCATCTTGGTCCTCTACCCACTAGATGCCAACACATAATCCACCCCTCAAGTTGTTACACTACTACATGTTTTCTGGGGGGGGTGGGGAGGGGACCCAGTTGAGAACCAGTGGTCTAAGAAATAAATGCTAAATGTGGAAAAAAGAAATAATGTAAAAATTATATTACTTGGTTTTAATTTTTTCAAATAATGTAAATTTTCAAGTGAAGGAATGGAAGCTAAATCTCTAAGGAATGACTTAAAAATTGTGTCATTGTGCAAGACTGTTGAATCACAGATCTGTACTTCTGAAACAAATAATGCAAGATATGTTAAGAAAAAAGAAAAAGAAGAAGATAGCAGGAGGGGAAGAATGAAGGGGAGTAAGTCGGAGGGGGAGACGAACCATGAGAGACGATGGACTCTGAAAAACAAACTGAGGGTTCTAGAGGGGAGGGGGTGGGGGGATGGGTTAGCCTGGTGATGGGTATTAAAGAGGGTATGTTCTGCGTGGAACACTGGGTGTTAGGCACAAACAGTGAATCATGGAACCCTACATCAAGAACTAATGATGTAATGTATGGTGATTAACATAACAATAATATATATATATATATATATATATATATATATATATATATAATTGTTGTGTCAGAGATATACATGCATGTGATATACAGACCTCAAGAAAAGACTGCCAGGGGCGCCCCGGTGCCTCGGTTGGTTAAGTGGCCGACTCTTCGTTTCTGCTCAGGTCATGATCTTGGGGTTGTGAGATCAAGCCCCACATCAGGCTCTGCATTCAGCGTGGAGTCTACTTGAGATCCTCTCTCTCACTCTCCCTCTGCCCCTCCCCCTGCTCACACAAACTCTCTCTCAGGAAAAAAAGTATTAAAAAAAAAAAAAAGACTTCCATCCAACTCTCCTCCATAGGCAATCTGTTGTTTTCCTAAGCCATTTCCGTAATACTAGGAAATGTTTCAGTTTACTGACATTAACAATATATACTGACTACCCAATACAGAAGTTCAGAATTTACCGATTAGCTTTCTGATACTGAGGATTTACGCCAATCAATGACTATTACCACTACTACCTGTCTTCCACTTCCTCCTCTGGCATTTATTATATTATTACTCTTTGTTATTCTCTTGGGTAACCCGCTAAGGATTTAAATCTTTACTTCTTGTCTTACCAGTTTATTCCCAAAGGTGTAGCTGACAGATGTCTTCCTGCTCCTAAATTCTCTAGTAGCTGCTATTACATTATTGTGATTATTAACATCATCCTAAGTAGTAAAAAAAAAAAAAAAAAAAACTAATTATCTAACAATAGATGAATGGTTCTCTTTAGTTTTTCATGGTTTAAGATAATGAGACAAAGAAAATTTTAATGCATACAAGCCACATTTTTACATAAATGCAATATAAATTCCCAGGAATAAGGTTATTGAATCATAGTGTATAAATACTCCATCATATTGCTTTCCAACATGGTTATTAGAATCCATTTTATTTTGTTCATATTGAAAATAGTGTTATTTTTTTCCCATTACATAAATAAAAATCCTTATTAAAAATTCAATCAATTCAGGGGCACTTGGCTGGCTCAGTGGGTAGAACATGCAACTCTTCATCTCAGGGTTGTAAGTTCAATCCCCACAGTGGGTATGGAGATTACCTAAAAATAAAATTTTTTTTAAAAATCTAATGTATTCAAAGAAGTATAAGGAAGAAAGTAAAAATATGAAAGTCCACATTTAGTATAATCCTTCCTGTTTTTTTTTTAAGATTTTATTTATTTGAGAGAGAGAGAATGAGAGATAGAAAGCACGAGAGGGAAGAGGGTCAGAGGGAGAAGCAGACTCCCTGCTGAGCTGGGAGCCCGATGTGGGACTCGATCCCAGGACTCCAGGATCATGACCTGAGCCGAAGGCAGTTGCCTAACCAACTGAGCCACCCAGGTGCCCCTTCCTGTTCTTTTTAAAAAATATTTAAGTAATGGGCGCCTGGGTGGCTCAGTTGGTTAGGCGACTGCCTTCGGCTCAGGTCATGATCCTGGAGTCCCGGGATCGAGTCCTACATCGGGCTTCCTGCTCAGCAGGGAGTCTGCTTCTCCCTCTGACCCTCTTCCCTCGCGTGCTTTCTATCTCTCGTTCTCTCTCTCTCTTAAATAAATAAATAAAATCTTTAAAAAAAATATTTAAGTAATTGTCATTAATTTCCATCTTATTTGGCACTTTTGTTAGGAATGGTTGCTTAATTTTATCAACATTTACTGGAATAATCAATTTTTCTTTTAAATTCTTGAGATGATAGAGGCGCCTGAGTGGCTCAGTTGATTAAGCATCCAACTCCTGATTTCAGCTCAGGTCATGATCTCAGGATTGTGAAATCAAGCCTCATGTGGAGCCTGCTTAAGATTCTCTCTCTGCCTCTCTCTCTGCCCGTAACCCCTCCCTCTCTTGAAAAATCAATCAATAAATAAATTCTTGAGATGATAAATTATGTTAGTATGTTTCATGGTCCTAAGCCATCCTGATACTGACCCATTCCCCTGGAATAAATCCATTTTATTTACTGTGTATTAATCCTTTCATACATTATTATATTGTACTATATTTAAATTTTTTTATAATTCTTTTTTATTCAGATTTTGAGGTTACGGTAACTTCATAAAATGAAATTGGGAGCTTTCCTCCTTTTTGTGTGAGTTACATCAAATAATAATAATCATTATTATCTTGAAGGGTGATACAGAATTCGGCTATGAAGTCATCAGGTCCCAATATTTTATGTGATAGAGAGTATTAAACACATCTCCAGTGTCTTCTATGATATATAACTAACTCAAGTTTTTAGATTTTACCTTGGTTAAAGAAAATGAATCTAGGAGGGAGGCAAGATGGGCAGAAGAGTAGGGGACCTTGTTTCATCTGGTCCCTTGAATTTAGCTAAATAACTATGAAATCATTCTGAACACCTATGAATTCAACCTGAGATATAAGAAAAGAATTGCTGCAATTCTACAAATAGAAAAGCGACCACATTTTGCAAGGTAGGAGGTACAGAGAAGTGAATCTGAGGGGATACATCGGAAGATAAACAGCAGGAGGGAGGGAGCCAACTACAGGAAAGTGATATAGCAGTGGACTGCAAAATCTGAACTTTTAGCAGTCTGCCCCAGTGAGAGACGTCCCTGCCTGAAAGGTGCTCAGGTGGCAAAGCAAGGCAGAATCCTAGGTGGGACAGTGTGGTCTCAGGCTGCCCCAGGTCACAGAAAGAACAGGGCTGCCTGAGCCAGCAGAGTTCCCAAGCACTGGAGCAGGGAAACCAGTTACAGTCAGTGAGCCCAGGCTCTCAGCTCGGTTTGCCATGAACTGCAAACCACGGTACCATTTGGCGACCACTCTCTGTGCAGGGGCCCTGCAAAGGGCAGAAATGCAGCAAACTTCTCCCTCCCCCCTCCCCCGGGGAGGAGGGGCGCGGGTGGGCACTGCGGGAGTCTGCAGAGTTTAGCACACACAAAAGTGAAGACTGCTCTTCCTTGAGGGTTTACTGAAGAGAGGGGCCATGGTCTCTCAGCTCTGGGGCTGGAGATCAGGGCATAGTCATTTTTATTTTCATCCTCTAAAGCAGCACGCAAAGCCTCCAGGGAATAAAAGCCACATAGAACAACCCCAAGCAGCTTACACTGAGCCCAGCCCCCTGGCAAGAGGCAGTTCAACTCCACCCAAGCAAAGACACCTAAGAATCAGTGCAGCAGGCCCCTCCCCCAGAAGACCAGCTGGAACATCAGGTGAATACCAAGTTTACTGAGCTCACAGAACTGCAAAACTCCAGCACTAGGGGAAAATAGTATATACAATTCAAGGGTTTTTTTTTCATGATTCTTTTATCTTTCAGTTTAAAATTTTCCTTTTTTTTCTTTTTTTCCTTTTCAACTAGTTTCTTATTTTATCAACTCTGTTAAGTCTTTAACTTTCATTTTTACATTTACATTTTACAGATATATTCATTTTTCGCTTCCTTTCACTGTACTCAACTTTATTTTTCTATAGACATAAGTTTTGCTTTCTTTACAATTTGGGGATTTAGTGCCTTCTAACAAACAAACCAGATACACCCAGGACCAAGTGGATCACCCTGTTTTGTCCACCTGGGAGATTATATTCTCCCTTTTTCCCATTTTTTTTTCTTTTCTTTTTTGGTTTCCAACCTCTTCGGATTTCTCTAGTGTGTATTTCACTTCGGTTGTGGTTAATATTTTTTTTAAAGATTTTATTTATTTGAGAGCGAGAGCAAGCACCAGTGGGGGAGGGGCAGAAGGAGAAGCAGACTCCCCACCCAGCAGGGAGCCCAACACAGGGCTCGATCCCAAGACCCTGAGATCATGACCTGAGCCAAAGACAGATGCTTAACCGACTGAGCCATTTTTTTTGTTCTCTCATTCATCTATTCTTCTCTGGGCAAAATTACTAGGAGGAGGAATTCACAACCAAAGAAAGAACCAGAGGTAATACTCTCTGCCAGAGATCTAATCGATATGGATTTAAGTAAAATGTTAGAGCTGGAATTCAGGATAACGATTATAATGTTACTGGCTGGGCTTGAAAAGGCATAAAAGACACTAGAGAATCTCTTGGTGCAGAAATAAAATCTAATCGGGCCGAAATTAAAAATGCTTTAACTGAGATGCAGTCTAAGTTGGATGCTCTAACAGCTAAGGTAAATGAGGCAGAGGACAGAATAAGTAACATAGAAGAAAGTTGATGGAAAGGAAGGAAGCTGAGGAAATGAGAAAAAAAACACTAATGGACCATGAGAGGAGGCTTCGAGAAATCAGCGATACCATAAAGTGAAACAATATTAGAATTACTGGGGTCCCTGAAGAAGAAGAAAGAGAGAGGGACAGAAGGTATATTTGACCAAATCATACCTGAGAACTTCCCTAATCTGGGGAAGGACACAGACATTCAAGTCCAAGAGGTAGAGAGGACCACTCTCAAAATCAAAAAAAAAGATCAACAACCCAACATAATAGTGAAGCTAGAAACGAAAAAAAACCACTAATGGACCATGAGAGGAGGCTTCAAGAAATCAGCGATACCATGAAGTGAAACAATATTAGAATTACTGGGGTCCCTGAAGAAGAAGAAAAAGAGAGGAACAGAAGGTATATTTGAGCAAATCATACCTGAGAACTTCCCTAATCTGGGGAAGGACACAGACATTCAAGTCCAAGAGGTAGAGAGGACCACTCTCAAAATCAAAAAAAAAAGATCAACAACCCAACCTAAAAGTGAAGCTAGCAAATTTCAGAAATACAGAGAAAATCTTGAAAGCAGCTCAAACGATGGACTCTGAAAAACAAACTGAGGGTTCTAGAGGGGAGGGGGGGGATGGGTTAGCCTGGTGATGGGTATTAAAGAGGGCACGTTCTGCGTGGAGCACTGGGTGTCATGCACAAACAACGAATCATGGAACACTACATCAAAAACTAATGATGTAATGTATGGTAACTAACATAACAATAAAAAATTTAAAGGAAAAAAAACAAAGAAAGCAGCTCAAGACAAGAGGTTCTTAACCTACAGGGGTAGAAACATCAGGCTGGCAGCAGACCTATCCACAGAGAGCCGGCAGGCCAGAAAGGGCTGGCATGATATATTCCGGGTACTAAGTGAGAAAAACATGCAGCCAAGAATTCTTCATCCAGCAAGGCTGTCATTCAGAATGGAAGGAGAGATAAAGAGCTTCCAGGACAAACAGAAAATAAAAGAATTGGTGACCACTAAACCAGCCCTGCAAGAAATATTAAAGGGGATTCTCTAAGCAAAGACAGAGCCCAAAAGTAACACAGACCAGACAGAAACAATCTACAGAAACAGAGACTTTACAGGTAATACAGTGGCACTAAATTCATATCTTTCAATAATTACTGACTGTAAATGGGCTAAGTGCTCCAATCAAAAGACATAGGGTATCAGATTGGATTTAAAAAAAGCAAGACCCATGCATATGCTGTCTACAAGAGACACATTTTAGACCTAAAGACACCTCCACATTGAAGGTGGGGGGGTTGAGAACCATTTATCATGCCAATGGATATCAAAAGAAAGCTAGGGTAGCAATCTTCACATTAGACAAATTAAACTAAAGACCATAGTAAGGGATGAAGAGGGACCCTATTATCATACTTAAAGGGTCTATCCAACAAGAAGATCTAATGATTATAAATATTTATTGCCTAATTTGGGAGTAGCCAATTATATAAACCAATAAATAACCAAATTAAAGAAACACTTGGATAATAATACAGTAATAGTAGGGAACTTCAACCCCACTCACAGTAATGCACAGATCATCTAAGCAGAGGATCAACATGGAAACAAGGGCTTTGAATGACACACTAGAGCAGATGAACTTCACAGATATATACAGAACATTCCATCCTAAAGCAACAGAACACATTCTTCTCAAGTGCACATGGAACATTCTCCATAACAGATCACATACTGGGTCACAAATCAGGTTTCAACCGGTACAAAAAGATTGGGATTATCCCCTGCATATTTTCAGACCACAATGTTATGAAACTTGAACTCAATCACAAGAGGAAATTTGGAAAGAACTGAAATACATGGAGGTTAAAGCGCATCCTACTAAAGAATGAATGGGTCAAACAGGAAATTAAAGAATTTTAAATTCATGGAAACAAATGAAAAGGAAAACACAACTATTCAAAAACTTTCGGATACAGCAAAGGCGGTCGTAAGAGGGAAGTACATAACAATACAAGCCTTTCTCAAAAAATTAGAAAAGTCTTGGGGTGCCCGGGTGGCTCAGTCATTAAGTGTCTGCCTTTGGCTCAGGTCATGATCCCAGGGTCCTGGGATTGAGCCCCGCATTGGGATCCCTGCTCGGCGGGAAGCCTTCTTCTCCCTCTCCCACTCCCCTTGCTTGTGTTCCCTCTCTCACTGTGTCTCTCTCTGTCAAATAAATAAATAAAATCTTTTTAAAAAATTTAGAAAAGTCTCAAATACACAAGCTAATCTCACACCTAAAAGAGCTGGAGAAAGAATAGCAAATGAAGCCTAAACCAAGCAGAAGAGAAATAATAAAGACTAGAGCAGCAATCAGTGAACGAGAAGCCAAAAGAATAGAACAGATCAATGAAACTAGAAGCTGGTTCTTTTAAAAAATTAATAAGACTGATAAACTCCTGGCCAGACTTATCAAAAAGAAAAGAGAAAGGACACAAATAAATAAAATCATGAATGAAAGAGGAGAGATCACAACCAACACTGAAGAAATATAAACAATTATAAGAACATATTATGAGCAACTATATGCCAACAAACTAGGCAATCTGGAAGAAATGGATGCATTCCTAGAGACATGTAAACTACCAAAACTGAAACAGGGAGAAATTGAAAGCCTGAACAGACCCATAACCAGCAAGGAAATTGAAGAAGTAATCAAAAATCTCCCAACAAACAAAAGCCCAGGGCTGGATGGCTTCCCAGGGGAATTCTACCGAACATTTAAAGAAGAATTAATACCTATTGTTCTGAAGCTGTTTCAAAAAGTAGAAATGGAAGGAAAACTTTCAAACTCTATGAGGCCAGCATTACCTTGATCCTAAAACCAGAAAAAGACCCCACCAAAAAGGAGAATTAAAGACCAATTTCCCTGATGAACATGGATGCAAAAATTCTCACCAAAATACTAGCCAATAGGATCCAACAGTACATTAAAAAGATTATTCACCACAACCAAGCGGGATTTATTCCTGGGCTGCAAGGATGGTTCAACATCCTCAAATCAATCAATGTGATACACCACATAAATAAAAGAAAGGGCAAGAACCGAATAATACTCTCAATAGATGCAGAAAAAGCATCTGACAAAGTACAGCATCCTTTCTTTATTAAAACTCTTCACAGTGTAGGGATAGAGGGAACATACCTCAACATTATAAAAGCCATATATGAAAAGCCCACAGAGAATATCATTCTCAATGGGGAAAAACTGAGAGCTTTTCCCCTAAGGTCAGGAACATGGCGGGGATGTTCACTCTCACCATTGCTGTTCAACATAGTACTGGAAGTCCTAGCCTCCTCAATCAGACAACAAAAAGAAATAAAAGGCATCCAAATCGGCAAAGAAGAAGTCAAACTCCCACTCTTTGCAGATGACATGATACTCTACGTGGAAAACCCAAAAGAATCCACGCCAAAATTGCTAGAACTCATAAACGAATTCAGGGAAGTCGGCAGGATATAAAATCATTGCTCAGAAATCAGTTACATTTCTATACACTAACAATGAGATAGAAGAAAGAGAAATTAAGGAGTCTATCCCATTTAAAATTGCACCCAAAACCGCAAGATACCTAGGAGTAAACCTAACCAAAGTGGCAAAGGATCTGCACTCAGAAAACCATAGAACACTCATGAAAGAAATTGAGGAAGACACAAAGAAATGGAAACATTCCATGCTCATGGATTGAAAGAACAAATACTGTTAAAATGTCTACGCTACCTAGAGCAATCTACACATTCAATGCAATCCCTATCTAAATACCATCAACTTTTTTCACAGAACTGGAGCAAATAATCCTAAAATTTGTATGGAACCAGAAAAGACCCCGAATAGCCAAAGGAATATTGAAAAAGAAACCAAACCTTGTGGCATCACAATTCTGGACTTCAAGCTCTATTACAAAGCTGTAGTCATCAAGACAGTATGGTACCAGCACAAAAACAGACACACAGATCAATGGAATAGAATAAAGAACCCAGAAAAAGTCCTTCAACTCTATGGTCAATTAATCTTCGACAAAGCAGGGAAGAATATCCAATGGAAAAAGGGTGGTCTCTTCAACAAATGGTGATGGGAAAATTGGACAGCCACTGCAGAAAATGAAACTGGGCCATTTCCTTAAACCATACACAAAAATAGACTCAAAATGGATGAAAGACCTAAATGTGAGACAGGAATCCATCGAAATCCTAGAGGAGAACACAGGCAGCAGCCTCTTCGACCTCAGCCACAGCAACTTCTTCCAAGAAACATCGCCAAAGGCAAGGGAAGCAAGGGCAAAAATGAAATATTGGGACTTCATCAAGATAAAAAGCTTCTGCACAGCAAAGGAAACAGTTGACAAAACCAAAAAAACCAACAGAATGGGAGAAGATATTTGCAAATGACATATCAGATAAAAGGCTAGTATCCAAAATCTATAAAGAACTTACCAACTCAACACCCAAAGAACAAATAATCCAATCAAGAAATGGGCAGAAGACATGAACAGACATTTCTCCAAAGAAGACATCCAAATGGCCAAGAGACACATAAAAAAATGCTCCACATCGCTCAGCATCAGGGAAATACAAATCAAAACCACAATGAGATACCACCTCACACCAGTCAGAATGGCTAAAATTAACAAGTCAGGAAATGACAAATGTTGGTGAGGATGCAGAGAAAAGGGAACCCTCCTACGCTGTTGGTGGGAATGCAAGCTGGTGCAGCCACTCTGGAAAACAGTATGGAGTTTCCTCAAAAACTGAAAATAGAGCTACCCTAGGACCCAGAAATTGCACTACTAGGTATTTACCACAAAGATACAAATGTAGTGATCCGAAGGGGGACCTACACCCCAATGTTTATAGCAGCAATGTCCACAACAGCCAAACTATGGAAAGAGCCGAGATGTCCACCGACAGATGAATGGATAAAGAAGATGTGGTGTATATACATAGAATGGAATATTACTCAGCCATTAGACAGGGTGAATACTTACCATTTACATCAACGTGGATGGAACTGGAGGATATTATGCTGAGCGAAGTAAGTCAATCACAGAAAGACAATTATATGGTTTCACTCATATGTGGAATATAAGAAATAGCACAGAGAATCAAAAACTAACGATGTAATGTATGGTGATTAACATAACATAATTAAAAAAGAGAGAAAGAAATAGCAAAGAGGATCATAGGGGAAGGGAGGGAAAACTGAATGAGAAGTCATCAGAGAAGGAGAAAAACCATGAGAGACTCTTAACTCTAGGAAACAAACTGAGGGTTGCAGGAGGGGTCATGGGTGGAAGGATGGGCATTAAGGAGGGCATGTGATGTGATGAGCACTGGGTGTTATACATAACTGATAAATTATTGAACACCACATCTGAAACTAATGACATACTATATATGTTGGCTAACTGCATTTAAACATATATATATATATATAAAGAAAATGAATCTAGATGCAGATATATCTTTCACAAAAATTAACTCAAAATAGATCAGTCTTTTTTTTTTAAAGATTTTATTTATTTATTTGAGAGAGAGAATGAGAGAGAGAGAGAGCACATGAGAGGGGGGAGGGTCAGAGGGAGAAGCAGACTCCCTGCTGAGCAGGGAGCCCGATGCGGGACGCGATCCCGGGACTCCGGGATCATGACCTGAGCCGAAGGCAGTCGCCTAACCGACTGAGCCACCCAGGCGCCCGGAAAATAGATCAGTCTTAAATGCAAAACATGAAACTGCAAAAAATGCAGGTAATCTTAGGTTTGGCAATGACTTTTTAGATATGACTTGAAAAGCATAATCCATGCAAAAAAATGATAAGTTGGACAGGATTATAATTAAAAACTTCTGCTCTGGGGGCGCCTGGGTGGCTCAGTCGTTAAGCGTCTGCCTTCGGCTCAGGTCACAGTCCCAGGGTCCTGGGATCGAGCCCCGCATCGGGCTCCCTGCTCCGCGGGAAGCCTGCTGCTTGCTCCCTCTCCCACTCCCCCTGCTTGTGTTCCCTCTCTCGCTGTGTCTCTCTCTGTCAAATGAACAAATAAAATCTTAAGATAGATATATAAAAAAATAGATAGATAGATAGATAAATAAATAAATAAATAAATAAATAAATAAATAAAAAAAAACTTCTGCTCTGTGAAAGACACTGCTAAGAGAAGACAAGCCACAGGCTGGTGGAAATTTGTACAAAACACATAGCCAGTAAAGAAGTTGAACCCAAAATACAGAAAGAACTCTTAAAACTCAAAAAACAACACAAATTAAAAAGTGAGCTAGAGATCTGAAGAGACAGCTCACCAAAAAAGATATGCCCCTTTCTTTACCATACACAAGAATTAACTCAAAGTGATTCAGATATAAATGTGACAGCTAAAATGGTAAAATTCTTGGGAAAAAGTACAAGAGTCTTTATGACCTTTGATTGGCAAGGCCTTCTAGAATATGACATAAATACAAAAGTGACCAAAAAAATTTTATAGGTGAATTGTATTTCAACAAGATTAAAAACTTCTGTGGTGCAATCAAGAAAGTGAAAAGATGACCCACAGAATAGAAGAAAATATATGCAAGTCATATGTTTGATAAGGGCATTATATCGAAAATATACAACTCAATAATGAGAAAAAAAAGAAACCCAATCTGAAAAAGGACAAAGGCTGAATAGACACTCTTCCAAAGAAGATACACAAATGACCAATAAACACACGGGAAGATGTTCAACATCATTAGTCATTAGGGAAATGCAAATCAAAACCACAATGAGGGATGCTTGGTTGTCTCAGTCAGAAGAGAGTGCGACTCTGGATCTTGGGGTTGTGAGTTCAAGCCCCACGTGGGGTGCAGAGATTGATTACTTAAATAAATAAAACTTTAAAATACACACACACACACACACACAATGAGATAACACTTCATATTCACTAGGATGACTACAGTTAGAACTCAAGGAGCGCCTAGGTTACTCAGTCAGTTAAGTGTCTGCCTTCCGCTCAGGTCATGATCCCAGGGTCCTGGGATTGAGCCCTATGTCAGGCTCTACGCTCAGCGGGGAGCCTGCTTTTCCCTCTCCCTCTGTCTCCCTCTCCCTCTGCCTGCCACTCCATCTGCTTGTGCTCTCTTTCTGTCAAACGAATAAAGTCATTTTAAAAAAGAATTAAAATGACAGTTAACAAGTGTTAAAGAAGATGTAGAAAAATTGAAATGTGGTAGAAATGGGAAATCGTGCTCCAACTTTGGAAAACAGTTTGACGGTTCCTCAAAATATTAAACACAGAGGTATCATACGACCCAGAAATTCCATCCAAGAGAAATGAAAACATACATCCACACAAAAACTTGTACATGAATGTTCACAGCAGCATTTTTTATAAGAGCCAAAAAGTGGAAAAAATCTAAAGTTCCATCAACTAAAGAATGAATAAACAAAATGTGGCACATCCCTATAATGAAATATTATTTGACCACAAAAAAATGAAGTATTGATGCATGCTACAATGTGGATGAATCCTGAAAACATCATGCTAACTGAAAGAAGCTAGACACACCAAAAAACACATATTGCATGATTCAATTTATATGAAATATACAGAATGGGCAAATCCATGAAGAAAGTAGATTAGCAGTTGCCTAGGACTGGAGGGAAGAGAATTCAGGAGGAAATGGGGAATGACTGCTATAGTGTATGGTAGTCATTCTGGGTGTAGGGTTTCTTCTGGAGATAAATAAAAATATTCTGGGTATAGGGTTTCTTCTGGAGATAAATAAAAATATTCTAGGATTAAATGGTGGTGATGGTTACACAACTCTTGAATATACTAAAAACCACTAAATTGGGTGAATTATATGGTAGGTGAATCACATCTCAATAAAACTTAAAAAAAAAGTTGAGTTTGTTTTTGTGCAGCATTTCCACTGTTCTGGTGAGAAGAAAACACATACACATATATTAACTGTTAAATATAAATTGCGTAATTTCAGTGTTTGAACGAGTTCAATGCTCTTACATTTGCATTTAAAACTAATGCTGCATTATTTCTATACACTAATAATGAAGCAGCAAAAAGAAATTAAGAAAACAATTCAATTTATAATTGCACCAAAAATAATAAAATACCTAGGAATAAGCTTAACCAAGGAGTCGAAAGACCTGTACTCTGAAGACTATAAATCAATGATGAAAGAAACTGAAAATGACACAAATGGAAAGACGTTCTATGCTCATCGATTAGACCAAATATTGTTAAAATGTCTGTACTACTAAAGCAATCTACAGATATAATGTAATCCATATCAAAATACCAACAGCATTTTTCACAGAACTAAAATGAGCAATCCCAAAATTTGTATGAAACCACAAAAGACCCTGAATAAACAAAGTAATCCTGAAAAAGAAAAACAAAACTAGAGGTATCACAATTCCAGGTTTCAAGTGAACATTCATGTACAGGTTCCACTATTAAGCTGTAGTAATCAGAACAGTATGGTACTGGCACAAAAACAGATATACAGATCAAGGGAACTGAATAGAAAACCCAGAAATAAACCCCCAATTATATGGTCAACTAATGTTCAACAAAGGACGCAGGAATATACAATGGGAAAAACAGTCTCTTCAACAAATGATCTTGGGAAAACTGGACAGCTACATGTACAAGAATGAAATCACACCACTTTCTTCACCACACATAAAAATAAACTCAAAATGGATTAAGGACCTAAATGTGAGACCCAAAACCATTAAAAGCCTAGAAGAGATCACAAGCAGTAATTTCTCTGACACTAGCCATAACAACATTTTTCTAGATGTCTCCTAAGGCAAGGGAAGCAGAATAAACTACTGGGGCTACACCAAAATAAAAAGTTTCTGCACAGCAAAGGAAACAATCAACAAAACTAAAAGAAAACCTATGATATGGGAGAAGATATTTGCAAATGGCATATCCAATAAAGGGTGAGTATCCAAAATATATTTTAAAAAAATTTATGCAACACCCAAAAACCAAAAACCCAATTAAAAAATGGGTAGAAGACATTAACAAACATTTCTCCAAAAAAGACATCAAGATGGCCAACAGACATATGAAAAGATGCTCAACATCACTCATCACAAGGAAATATAAATCAAAATCACAGTAAGATATCACCTCACACCTGTCAGAATGGCTAAAATCAAAAACACAAGAAACAACAAGTGTTGGAGAGGATGTGGAGGAAAAAAAACCCTTGGGCACTGTTGGTGGGAATGCAAACTGGTGCAGCCATTGTGGAAAACTGTACTGAGGTTCCTCAAATAATAAAAAATAGAACTACCCTATGATCCAGTAATCACACTACTAGATATTTACCCAAAGAATATAAAAACACTAGGGGTGCCTGGGTGGCTCAGTCATTAAGCGTCTGCCTTCAGCTCAGCTCATGATCCCACGGTCCTGGGATCGAGCCCCGCATCGGGCTCCCTGCTCAGCAGGAAGCCTGCTTCTCCCTCTCCCACTCCCCCTGCTTGTGTTCCCTCTCTTGCTGTCTCTCTGTCAAATAAAATCTTAAAAAATAAAAATAAAAACGCTAATTCAAAAGGATATATGCACCCCTATGTTTATTACAGCATTGTTTACAATAGCCAAAATATGGAAGCAGCCCAAGTGTCCAGGAACTGACGAATGGAGAAAGAAGATGTGGTATGTATATACAACGGAATATTACTCAGCCATAAAAAAGAATGAAATCTTGCCATGGCAACATGTATGTATCTAGAGATTATAATGCAAAGCAAATTAAGTCAGAGAAAACAAATACCATGAGTTCACTCATGTGTGGAATTTAAGAAACAAAAGAAACAGAGGAAGGGGGAAAAAAGAAACAAACCAAGAAACAGACTCAACTACAGAGAACAAGCAGGGATGGTTACTAGGGGGGAGGTTGGTGGGGAGATGGGCCAAATAGGTGAAGGGGATTAAGAAGAGTACACTTAACTTGATGAGTACTGAGTAATACATGGAACTGGTGAATTACTGTATTGGATACCCGAAACTAATATAATAACACAGTATGTTAACTACACTGGAATTAAAAGTAAAAAATTTTTATTTAGAACATTGGATATCAAACAAAAAAACACCATGGCGATTTAGAAAAAAAAAAAACCACATAATAAAAGGAAAAGCTTTATATTTTAGTACCTCTAACAGCACTTCTTTCCCTGCTTTTTGAAAAAAGCATCCATATTTTCACTTTGAACTGGACCCAAAAAATTATGAAGCCAGCCCCGGAACATATTTAAAAGTTACTGCATGTAACTTCCTAGAGAGTAAGTACAAAAGCATGAACATGAAGAAAAAATTTCCCATCACCTTGCTTTCATTATCTAGATGTCCCTCAAGTTAACAAAGTTACATCAAGTGCTCTTGATAACTAGAACTCTGAAACACATTCAAAAATCATCTATTCTTAAAGAAGCTTAATTGAGGGTGCCTGGGTGGCTCAGTTGGTTAAGCAACTGCCTTCAGCTCGGGTCATGATCCTGGAGTCCCAGGATTGAATCCCGCATCGGGCTCCCTGCTCAGCAGGGAGTCTGCTTCTCCCTCTGACCTTCTTCCCTCTCATGCTCTCTCTCTACCATATTCTCTCTCTCAATAAATAAAAATCTTTAAAAAATAAAAAAAAAAGAAGCTTAATTGAATACAGCAAAGTCAACAGAAATAATAAATCCCAATGTACTAAGTAATGGTCATGTTTCCAGTACCATACCAAGCACTCTCCTAGCATTATCTCACTTAATTGTCACACCTTTAAGGTAGGTGTTATTTTTTTTTTAAGATTTTATTTATGGGGGGGGGAGGAGCAAGAGAGCAGAGGAGGAGGAGACCTAAATTTCGTCTGGTCCCATGAATTCAGCTGAATAGGGATCAAACCATTCTGAACACCTACGAACTCAACAGGAGATCGAAGAAAAGAATAGCAGCAACTCTCTGAACAGAAAAGCAACCACTTTCTGGAAGGCAGGACATGAGAGAAGTGAACCCGAGGCAACATTCGGGAAGATAGATGGCGGGGGAGGGGGCCTCCGTCCACCGTCACTGGCAAGTGATAGAGCAGCAGAGCACAAAATCAGAAATTTTAGAAGTCGGCTCTGCTGAGGGACGTCGCTCCAGTGGCTAAGCTGGGGGGGGGGGGGTGTGGAACCCTCGCTGGGACAGTGTGGTCTCAGGACCCTCGGGGTCACAGAAACACCGGGGGTGCCTGAGTGCGGCAGAGCTCCCAGGTATCGGAGTGGGGAAGCCGGCTGCAGAGACAGAGCCAAGGAGTGGGCTCTCAGCTCGGGGTGGCCATAAACTGTGATCCGAGGCCCAGTCGGGCCACTGCTCCTCCAGCAGGGACCCAACAAGCGGCAGATCCGGGGAGACTCCCCTTCCTCCCCCGGGAGGAGCGGCGCGGGAGCGCACCGCAGGGATCTGCTGGGTTTGGAGACACCACACGGGGTCCTGAGCCAGAGATAGAAACCCTTGGTCACAGGCCAGGTGAGCACAGAGTGCGGCAGGAGACCGGGGAGACGGGAGTGACTGACTGCTTTTCTCTGGGGGCGCACTGAGGAGCGGGGCCCCGAGTTCTCGGCTCCTCAGGGGCAGAGATTGGGAGGCTGCCATTTTCACTTCCATCCTCCAAAGCTGCACGGAAAGCTTGCAGGGAACAAAAGCTCCCGAGAGCAAACCCGAGCAGATTACTTAGCCTGACCTGGCAAGGGTGGGGCAATTCGGCCTCCGGCAAAGACATTTAGGAACCACGGCAACAGGCCCCACCCCCAGAAGATCAGCACGAACAGCCAGCCAAGACCAAGTTTACCGATCAAGGAGAACGGGAGTACTCCAGCGCTAGGGGAATACTGCACATAGAATTCATGGCTTTTTTCCCATGATTCTTTAGTTGTTCAAAGTTAATTTTTTTTAACTTTCTTTTTTTCTCTTTTTGAATTTTTCTTTTTCCCTTTTTCAACATCTTATCAATCCCTTTTTTTAAAAAATCTTTTTTATATTTCATTTTTAGAGTCATATTCTAACCTTTCAGAGTAGTTAACCTTATTTTTGGTATATATATATATATAAGTTGTTCTCTCCTTAAAATTTTGGGATACAGTTTCTTCTAACAGACCAAAATATACCCTAAATCACTAGTGTATGGCTTTGTTCTAGTCTCCTGCCTGATCACATTCTCTCCCTTTTTTTTAATCCTCTCCTTTCTTTTTTCAACCAACTTCTTATCAATTCCTTTTATAAAATCTTTTATAATTTTCACCTCTAGTCATATTCCCTCCCTTCATCCTATTTACCCTTATTTTTGTACATATGTAAGTTTTTCTTTAATATTTTGGGAGACACTTTCTTCTAACAGACCAAAATATGCCCAAAATCTAGTGTGTGGCACTGATCTATGCACCAGCCTGATCATATTTGATCATATTCTGTTCTTTGGTTTGTTTGTTTTTATCTTTTTCTTTCCCTTTCTTCCCCCCCCCCCCCCGTTTCAGGTCTCTTCTGATTTGTTTAGTGTATATTTTTCTGGGGTTGTTGTTACCCTGTTAGCATTTTGTTCTCTCATTCATCTATTCTCCTCTGGACAAAATGACAAGATGGAACAAATCACCTCAAAAAAAAGAACAAGAGGCAGTACCAACTGTCAGGGACCAAATCAATACGGACATTCGTAAGATGTCGGAACTAGAGTTCAGAATGATGATTTTAAAGATACTAGCTGGGCCTGAAAAACGCATGGAAGATATTAGAGAAACCCTTTCTGGAGAAATAAAATAACTAAAATCTAACCAAGTCGAAATCAAAAAGGCTATTAATGAGGTGCAATCAAAAATGGAGGCTCTAACTGCTAGGATAAATGAGGCAGAAAGAATCAGCGATATAGAAGACCAAATGATGGAAAATAAAGAAGCTGAGAAAAAGAGAGATAAACAACTACTGGATCACGAGGGCAGAATTCAAGAGATAAGTGATACCGTAAGATGAAACAATATTAGAATAATTGGGATCCCAGAAGAAAAAGAAAGAGAGAGAGGGGCAGAAGGTATATTGGAGCAAATTAAAGCAGAGAACTTCCCTAATTTCGGGAAGGAAACAGACATCAAAATCCAAGAGGCACAGAAAAACCCCCTCAAAATCAATAAAAATAGGTCAACACCCCGACAACTAATAGGAAAACTTATGAGTCTCAGAGACAAAGAGAAAATCCTGAAAGCAGCTCGGGAGAAGAGATATGTAACCTACAATGGTAGAAACATTAGATTGGCAACAGACCTATCCACAGAGACCTGGCAGGCCAGAAAGGATTGGCATGATATATTCAGAGCACTAAATGAGAAAAATATGCAGCCAAGAATCCTATATCCAGCTAGGCTATCATTGAAAATAGAAGGAGAGATAAAAAGCTTCCAGGACAAACAAAAACTAAAGGAATTTGCAAACACGAAACCAGCCGTACAAGAAATATTGAAAGGGGTCCCCTAAGCAAAGAGAGAGCCTCAAAGTAACATAGACCAGAAAGGAACAGACAATATACAGTAACAGTCACCTTACTGGCAATACAATGGCACTAAATTCCTATCTTTCAATAGTTACCCTGAATGTAAATGGGCTAAATGCCCCAATCAAAAGACACAGGCTATCAGATTGGATTAAAAAACAAGACCCATCGATATGCTGTCTGCAAGAGACTCATTTTGGACCCAAAGACGCTCCCAGATTGAAAGTGAGGTGGTGAAAAACCATTTCCCACGCTAATGGACACCAAAAGAAAGCTGGGGTGGCAATCCTTATATCAGACAAATTAGATTTTAAACCAAAGACTATAATAAGAGAGGAGCAAGGACACTATATCATATTTAAAGGGACTATCCAACAAGAAGATCTAACAATTGTAAATATCTATACCCCGAACATGGGAGCAGCCAATTATATAAGCCAATTAATAACAAAAGCAAAGAAACACATCAACAACAATACAATAATAGTGGGGGACTTTAACACCCCCCTAACTGAAATGGACAGATCCTCTAAGCAAAACATCAACAAGGAAATAAAGACTTTAAATGACACACTGGACCAAATGGACTTTACAGACATATTCAGAACATTCCATCCCAAAGCAACAGAATACACATTCTTCTCTAGTGCCCTTGGAACATTCTCCAGAATTGATCACATCCTAGGTCACAAATCAGGTCTCAACCGGTACCAAAAGACTGGGATCATTCCCTGCATATTTTCAGACCACAATGCTTTGAAACTAGAACTCAATCACAAGAGGAAAGTCAGAAAGAACTCAAATACATGGAGGCTAAAAAGCATCCTACTAAATAATGAATGGGTCAACCAGGAAATTAAAGAAGAATTAAAAAAATTCATGGAGGGCGCCTGGGTGGCTCAGGCGTTAAGCATCTGCCTTCAGCTCAGGTCATGATCCCAGGGTCCTGGGATCAAGTCCCACATCGGGCTCCCTCCTCGGGGGGAAGCCTGCTTCTCCCTCTCCCACTCCCACTGCTTGTATTCCTGCTCTTGCAATCTCTGTCTCTGTCAAATAAATAAATAAAATCTTTAAAAAAACAAAAATTAAAAAAAATTTTTTTAAATAAAAAAATTCATGGAAACCAATGAAAATGAAAACACATGTTCAAAATCTTTGGGATGCAGCAAAGGCAGTCCTGAGAGGAAAGTATATAGCAATACAAGCCTTTCTCAAGAAACAAGAAAGGTCTCAAATACACAACCTCACCCTACAACTAAAGGAGCTGGAGAAAGAAGAGCAAAAAAAGCCTAAACCCAGCAGGAGAAGAGAAATAATAAAGATCGGGGCAGAAAGCAATGAAATAGAAACCAAAAGAACAGTAGAACAGATCAAGGAAACTAGGAGCTGGTTCTCTGAAAGAATTAACAAGATTGATAAACCCCTAGCCAGACTTATCAAAAAGAAAAGAGAAATGACCCAAATAAATAAAATCATGAATGAAAGAAGAGAGATCACATCTAACACCAAAGAAATACAAACAATTATAAGAACATATTATGGGGCACCTGAGTTGGCTCAATTGGTTAAGCGACTGCCTTCGGCTCAGGTCATGATCCCGGAGTCCCGGGATCAAGTCCCACATCGGGCTCCCTGCTCAGCAGGGAGTCTGCTTCTCCCTCTGACCCTCTTCCCTCTCGTGCTCTCTATCTCTCATTCTCTCTCTCTCAAATAAATAAATAAAATCTTTAAAAAAAAAAAAGAACATATTATGAGCAACTATACGCCAGCAAATTAGATAATCTGGAAGAAATGGATGCATTCCTAGAGATGTATCAACTACCAAAACTGAACCAGGAAGAAATAGAAAGCCTGAACAGACCTATAACCACTACAGAAATTGAAGCAGTCATCAAAAATCTCCCAACAAGCAAGAGCCCAGGGCCAGATGGCTTCCCACGGAAATTCTACCGAACATTTAAAGAAGAATTAATACCTACTCTTCTGAAACTGTTCCAAAAAATAGAAATGGAAGGAAAACTTCCAAACTTGTTTTATGAGGCCACCATTACCTTGATCCCAAAACCAGACAAAGACCCCATCAAAAAGGAGAATTACAGACCAATATCCTTAATAAACATGGATACAAATTCTCACCAGAACTCTAGCCAATAGGATCCAACAGTACATTAAAAGGATTATTCACCACGACCAAGTGGGATTTATCCCTGGGCTGCAAGGTTGCTTCAACATCCGCGAATCAATCAATGTGATGCAATACATTGACAAAAGAAAGAAGAAGAACCATATGATCCTCTCAATAGATGCAGAGAAAGCATTTGACAAAGTACAGCATCCTTTCTTGATCAAAACTCTTCAGAGTATAGGCATGGGGGGGTCCATACCTCAATATCATAAAAGCCATCTATGAAAAACCTACAGCGAGTATCATTCTCAATGGGGAAAAACTGGGAGCTTTCCCCTAAGGTCAGGAACGTGGCAGGGATGTCCACTATCACCACTGCTATTCAACATAGTACTAGAAGTCCTAGCCACGGCAATCACACTACAAAAAGAAATAAAAGGCATCCGAACTGGCAAAGAAGAACTCAAACTCTCACTCTTTGCAGATGATATGATACGTTATGTGGAAAACCCAAAAGACTCCACCCCAACACTGCTAGAACGCATACAGGAATTCAGGAAAGTGGCAGGATATAAAATCAATGCACAGAAATCAGTGGCATTCCTATACACCAACAACAAGACAGAAGAGAGAGAAATTAAGGAGTCGATCCCATTTACAATTACACCCAAAACCATAAGATACCTAGGAATAAATCTAACCAAAGAGGCAAAGAATCTGTACTCAGAAAACTATAAAATACTCATAAAAGAAATTGAGGAAGACACAAAGAAATGGAAAAACGTTCCATGCTCACGGACTGGAAGAACAAATACTGTGAAGATGTCAATGCTACCTAGAGCAATCTACACATTCAATGCAATCCCTATCAAAATACCATCCACTTTTTTCAAAGAAATGGAGCAAATAATCCTAAAATGTGTATGGAACCAGAAAAGACCCTAAATAGCCAGAGGAATGTTGAAAAAGAAAAGCAAAGCTGGTGGCATCACAATTCCGGACTTCCAGCTCTATTACGAAGCTGTTATCATCAAGATAGTATGGTACTGGCACAAAAACAGACACATAGATCAATGGAACAGAATCGAGAGCCCAGAAATGGACCCTCAACTCTATGGTCAACTCATCTTTGACAAAGCAGGAAAGACTGTCCAATGGAGAAAAGACAGTCTCTTCAACAAATGGTGTTGGGAAAACTGGACAGCCATATGCAGAAGAAGGAAACTGGACCATTTCCTTACATCACACACAAAAATAGACTCCAAATGGCTGAAAGACCCAAATGTGAGATAGGATTCCATCAAAATCCTAAAGGAGAACACAGGCAGCAACCTCTTCGACCTCAGCCGCAGCAACTTCTTCCTAGAAACATCGCCAAAGGCAAGGGAAGCAAGGGCAAAAATGAACTATTGGGACTTCATCAAGATAAAAAGCTTCTGCACGGCAAAAGAAAGAGTCAACAAAACCAAAAGACAACCGACAGAATGGGAGAAGATATTTGCAAATGACATATCAGATAAAGGGCTAGTATCCAAAATCTATAAAGAACTTACCAAACTCAACACACAAAGAACAATGATTCAATCAAGAAATGGGCAGAAGACATAAACAGACATTTTTCCAAAGAAGACATCCAAATGGCCAACAGACACAAGAAAAAGTGCTCAACATCGCTCGGCATCAGGGAAATCCAAATCAAAACCTCAATGAGATACCACCTCACACCTCACAGAATGGCTAAAATTAACAATTCAGGAAACAACTGATGTTGGCGGGATGTGGAGAAAGGAGAACCCTCCTACACTGTTGGTGGGAATGCAAGCTGGTGCAACCACTCTGGAAAACAGTATAGAGGTTCCTCAAAAAGTTGAAAATAGAGCTACCCTACGACCCAGCAATTGCACTACTGGGTATTTACCCCAAAGATACAAATGGAGGGATCCGAAGGTGTATGTGCACCCTGATATTTATAGCAGCAATGTCCACAATAGCCAAACTACGGAAAGAGCCAAGATGTCCACTGACAGATGAATGGATAAAGAAGAGATGGTGTATATACACAATGGAATATTATACAGCCATCAAAAGGAATGAAATCTTGCCATTTGCAACAACGTGGATGGAACTGGAGGGTATTATGCTGAGCGAAGTAAGTCAATCAGAGAAAGACATGTATCATATGACCTCACTGATATGAGGAATTCTTAATCTCAGGAAACAAACTGAGTGTTGCTGGAGTGGTGGGGGGTGGGAGGGATGGGGTGGCTGGGTGAAAGACAGTGGGGGAGGGTACGTGCTATGGTGAATGCTGTGAATTGTCTAAGACTGTTGAATCACAGACCTGTACCTCTGAAACAAATAATACATTATATTACACATATAATACATTATATGTTAAAAAAAAAAAGAAGATAGCAGGAAGGGAAAAATGAAGGGGGGGAATTGGAGGGGGAGACAAACCATGAGAAACTATGGACTCTGAGAAAGAAACTGAGGGTTCTAGAGGGGAGGGGGGTGGGGGGATGGGTTAGCCTGGTGATGGGTACTAAAGAGGGCACGTTCTG
The DNA here is from genome assembly GCF_037043125.1 of Eumetopias jubatus. Lineage (NCBI taxonomy): Eukaryota > Metazoa > Chordata > Mammalia > Carnivora > Otariidae > Eumetopias > Eumetopias jubatus. The sequence continues at coordinate 2,776,485 of NW_028274826.1, forward strand.
CGTGGAGCACTGGGTGTTATGCACAAACAATGAGTCATGGAACACTCCATCAAAAGCTAATGATGTGATGTATGGTGATTAACATGATAAAAAAAAAAAGAGTATATGAGGATTCACCATGCTATTTTTGCAATGTATCTATCACTCTGAATTAATTTTAAAAAATCAAAAAAAAGATTTTATTTATTTGTCAGAAAGAGAGAGAGCACACAAGCAGGGGGAGCAGCAGGCTCCCCGCTGAGCAGGGAGCCCAATGCAGGACTCGATCCCAGGACCCTGGGATCATGATCTGAGCCAAGAGCAGATGCTTAACCAACTGAGCCACCCAGGCATCCCTAAGGTAGGTGTTATAATTCCTATTTTCACAGACAAGAAAAGAAACATTAAGGTTCCAAGAGATTAAGGAACTCACCCAGTAGCACACAGCTAGTAAATAGCAAATATATGACTGGAACCTACACTGCCCCAATCCAAACCCAACAAATCTACCTCCTTGTTCAGCTTTCAGCACTGTTGTGCAATAAAGAGAAGCTCAGGCTCTCAATAAAATAGTTAAAATTTGGAGTTTTGAAAGAAAGTATTACACTATGAATAACAACAGTATAGGCCTCAATAATACATCTGATATTCAAATATACAACATCAATAAACTCATCCATGAATCTCATAGAATCACTATAGAATCATGAATTAGCATGCTAGTGAAACAATCCTGCTTGCAGTCCTGGATGGCCAGCTTTTTGTCAAATTCCATATTTAGTTATGGTGCTCTTTGAAAAATACACAGATTTGAGAAAAATTAAAATAATGTTAGATGAATGACTTCTAAAGGCCAAAAACTGTACTTTAAAGACTATGTGGGGCAGGTGGCACCTAGGTGGCTCAATCGGTTAAGCATCTGACTCTTGGTTTCGGGTAAGGTCATGATATCAGGGTCATGAGATCAAGCCCTGTATCAGGCTCTGTGCTGGGAGCCTGCTTAAGATTCTTTCCCTCTGCCTCTGCCCCTCCCCCCCCACTCTCTCCTTCTCTCTCTAAAAAAAATTAATTTATTAAAGGATATGTGGAATGTTCCTGAAGCCTAAGCCCCGAAGACATGTGAAAAACTGATATTAAGTATCAGAATACTTTAACAATTCTATCTAGAGAATCTATGGCCTACACAACTGAAACACAAGTTTTATTATGAGTACTGCCACAAAAAGACCCACAAAGAAAAGAAAATGATATTTTATTCCCTCTCCAACTTCAAGTTCCCCTCACACAATTTGAAGTCCATGCAAATTTAATTATACAAAGCTTTTAAAAAAAAAAAAAATTTCTGGCACCACCAAATTTCAAGTCACTCCTGGTGGCGATGGGTCAGCAATGGAAAGACAAGTAAAGTGGGATGACAGAGAAGTAGTTTTTACAATGTCACCTCGGGAAGGCAAATCCAAGCTGCAGAAGGGACCCCACTACCATCTGTGGGGGCAGGAGAAAAACAGGAACATAAAAGATAACAAGTGCTCTGACACAGAGCGAGGGTTCTCCACGCAGCAATCGGGAAAAGTCACCCAAAGCATCCCTCACCTCCAGCACACAAGTTCTTCTGTGCCAGTGGAATGATAGTGAGGAGTTGGGTCCCAGGAGTCAACAACTCTGAGCCAAAAATCAGAAAGACATCTGGATGAAAGAACAGACATAAGGAAATACTTCTCATAATGCATATTATTCAAAACAATCCAAAATGCATCACAAGGATCCCACTGAAATTCTAGGGAAGGGGATTCTGAAAATTCTAACATACAACAGATAACAGATATTAACTGTAAAATTAGAATTTATTGTCTTTATTGTGTACCCTTTTTGAACTGTTTCATCTTAAGTGTTAAAACATTTACAAGGGCTTTCAAAGATAAATTCTGAACTTTATCACCTCATGTGTGTTTTTTCTTATGATGTCTTAAGTTCTTTGAATTATCTTACCACCAAGGTTTTCAGAAAATTAACCTATATTACTATATTTGTATATAATCTTCAAAACCATATCATGAGTAAATATCTACAATTACCTTCTACAATACAGTGCAGAATAAAACAAGAGCATACAGCTCTCAGAGTATATTCTATCCTACTGTATAAAATTAGCTTGGAAACAAAAGGAAAACTAACACTAGAAATCGTCCTGAAATGATACGGCATTCTTTGGATGCCTATACCTCTCAGGAAATGTACTTCCAACTATCACTTAAGATGGAAAGAATAAAAAGGAAAAAAAAAATCTTACACGCAATCAGAAATGCCTCAGTCTCCTTCAACCCCAAGTAAAAAACTAGAGAGAAGTGAAGTATACTCACAAGGAGAGCGGTGAAGGTCAAAGCCTCCTGATAAAGGATTCTGAGTGGCTGCTGTAACCAACTACCGCAACTGAGCACCTAACGTAAATTTATTACCTCATAGTTCTAAAGGTCACAAATCCAACATGGGTATCACTGGCTAAAATCAAGATGTCAGCAAGGCTAGTTCCTTCCGTGATGTGGACTCTAGGGAGAATCCATTTTCTTGACTTTTCCAGCTTCTAGAGGCTATTCAATCTCCTTACCTTCAGAGTGCTTCACTCCACCCTCCGCTTGTTGTCACATCTCCTTCTCTGACTCTGACTCTCCCACCTCCCTCTTAAAGGACCCTTGCGGTTACACTGCATTCACCCAGATAACCTAGGACCATCTCTCCCTTAACACAATCACAGCTGCAAAGCCCTTCTGCCATTTATGGTAACATACAGGTTCCAGAGATTCCCACATGAACATCTTCATGGGCTACTGTGCCACCTCCCGGAAGTTCATTTAAGCCAGTTTAGCAAAATCAAATACGAAGAATCCTCTATACCTCTATCCCGTTCCTTTTTGCTCACCTATGTTACAAAATCAATATATGTCAGCTATTGGATTTGTATCTACTATGCCGTTCAACTGTAAGACTTTACGGAACACACTGAGAAAGAGAAAAGCAGCCCCTGACATCTGGAAGCCCTGCTACTATCAGCTAGGCCTTGTGGCTGCTACAAACTGGCTAGCAGCTCAGAGTGAGGCACTCACAGCTAGGTCTTGATGATTCTCCTCTTGAAAATAAACAACTTCAGAGAACATCAACATCAGAGAAGGGCACTCTGTGACCATAATGGACAAAGAATAAACATCACTCTGTAATCATGCCTGAACAAAGCCAAAAACATGAATACCATCCAAATCATAAAGATGACTAAATATCTCCCCACCATGGCTTACATGAATGACGTGCTTCTTATTAACAATAAGTTTTAAGTTCAACCCACCCCGTCTTCTTTCCTTCTATATAAGATTAAGATACTCAATCATAGAATTATCTCTGCTTCCTAACAGCATCCAATACAAATCAAAGCCCCATTTCTTTAAACTCTTTCCAAATCACCCCACACAAGCCCAAATCCTATTTTTAAAAGTTCCTTTCAAATGCTCTCTTATTGAAACACCCCACAATTCCCAATGGTGTGCATTTTCCCTTACTGCAACATGCAATCAACCCAACTTGTCCAACTACAGGTATATTCCTGGTGGTCTTTGGCTGGAGAGCAGTGACAAAGCTCAGAAAAAACTTACAGACCTCCAGACACCTGCATTTCATATTTAGATACAAGACTGATGACTGGCTCCCATCTTCTGCCCAACCTCTATTCTCAAGAGGGAAGGGCTAAAGTTTTTATCTGCAGTACATGGAGTGAGCCATGGAGATGAAGGCAAGACCCTGGTAGAAAAAGGCAGGTAAACTGACCTAGGGAAGCAGTAGAGAGAGCATGATTCCTGGCATCTCCATTATATCCCCACTCTATGTGGCCAAAAGGAAGCCAAGAAAATTAGAGGGTCCTAAAATCTCCCCTGTTGTAAAAGTCCTAGTGAACCCCAGAACTGCACCAAAAATACTACAGCCAAGTTAGGGAGCTTAAACCATAGCCAGAATAAGGAAGAATTTAAATTGTGCAGCTAGACCCCAAAATTCCCTGCCAGCTAGTTTCACCAGTTCTCCTTGGTCCTTTCATTAGCCTTACAACAAGCATTTTATGTAACCAATCTAGCTGGATCCGACATAACCCTGTTATGGTGGAGGTTTAAACTTTATAAGACTGTAAATATAGTACAGGCTATGAAATCAGCCTGCCTGGATTCAAACTCTCATTCCATCACACACTGACTATGCCACCTTGGCTACATGCTGCGAAATACCTACTTCATATGCTTGTTGTGAAACTCAAATGAGATACCTAGTAAGCACTCAATAAATGTTATTTATTATTAATTTAATGAAGGGATTATGAGGCTATTTTGGTACTGTTATGTATTACTCTGTGACCATTTTAAAGTAAGAGCTATATCAGTGAAAGTGGCAACATAAGAAAACCATTTGGAACGTACCATCTAAGTAAATGCACTTGAAGAATAGAGTACTGGGGTGCCTGGGAGGCTCAGTCAGTTAAGCGACCAGCTCTTGATCTCAGCTCAGGTTTTGATCGCAGGGTTGTGAGTTCAAGCCCCCTGCTGGGCTCCGTGCTAGGTGTGGAGCCTACTTAAAGAAGAGATGGACCAAAAGACAAGTGATGCTGTGCAACTATGGCAGGTATAAAGAACAGGAACATATAAATTACTGTCCATATTTCAGTTCTCCTGCTGGATCCTTAACAAGCTCGAGTCAGTGGTTTAGTATCCTGGGTAACAGTTCATGTGTGCATACTATTTAAAAATAGGTTAATCAAAAGCAGGTCACACATGAACCAATGAAAAATTTGTGTATGAACCAAGGATTATAATTAATCCAATTCTGTGCATCTGAAGTTCAAAATAAAAAGGAAAAAAAAAAGCCAGCAACAGGAAGAAAGAAAATAGATCATTGCCACCTGGTTAATAGGTTTTAGCTACGTAATCATTTAAGTAATTGACAAGAGAACTCAGATATTCATAATACTAAAGACAAAAAAGGATTATTACATGAGTATTTATAAGTTAAACACTACACAATATACAAAAATTAACTCAAAATGGATCAAAGACCCCAAATGTAAGAGTTAAAACTCTTAAGAAGAAAACATAGATAGAAATCTTCATGACATTAGATTTGGTGATGATTTCTTTAATATAACACCAAAAACACAGGCAAAAAAAGAAAAAAAGATGTATAAAATGAACTTCATCAAAATTAACAACTGCTGTGCATCAAAGAACATCATCAATAGAGTAAAAAGGCAACCCACAGAATGGGAGAAAATATGTGCAAATTTAATATTTAATAAGGGATTAATATCCAGAATATATAAAGAACTCCTGAAAGTCAACAACAAAACAACCCAATTCAAAACGGGCAAAGGATGCAAATAGATATTTCTCCAAAGAAGATATACAAATGGCCAGGAAGAACATAAAACAGTGCTCAACATCACTAACCATCAGGGAAATGCAAATAAAAGCCACAATGAGATACCACTGCACACCCGTTAGGATAACAATTATATTTTAAAACAACACGTGTTAGTGGAGAAACTGGAATCCTGGAGCGCTGCTGGTGGGACTGTGAAATGGTACAGCCACTGCAGCAATTTTTCCCAAAAAAATTAAACGTAGAATTTTTTTATATGATGCCACAATTCCACTTCTCGGTATACACATACCTAAAAGAACTGAAAGCAAGATTTCCAAGAGGTATTTGTATTTGTACACCTGAGTTCATAGCAGCACTATTTACAAAGGCCAGGAAACAACCCAAATGTCCAGTGATGAATGAATGGGTAAACAAAATAGGGTTATGTCCATACAAGTGAATATCATCCAATGTCAAAAAGGAAAAAAATTCGGACACATGCTACGAGATGCATGAAACCTGAAAACCTTATGCTGATTGAAATAAGCCAGACATGAGAGGACAAATACTGTACGAGTCCACTTATATGATAACTGGAATAGTCAGATTCATAGAGACATAAGTAGAATGGTGGTTACCAAAAGCCGGAAGAAGAAAGGAATGGTAAGTTAATGACTCATGGGGACAGTTTCAGCTTGGAATAACAGCAAAGTTCTAGAGATGTGCAGTGGTGACGGTTGCACAAGATGTGAATGTACTTAATGCCACTGAATTGTACACTTAAAAATGTTAACCACATGCGATGTATACTGTATCAGAAAGGTAAAACTTACAGCATTACATGGCAAAACCAAAAAAGAGTTAACTAAGAATTGGCAGCATGTCCTAGAAAAAACTCAAGTATCTATGTTCACTCTAAATATGAATAATTTGAGAAAAGAATGCCAAAGACGGGAAACCCAGTGAACGTGCTCACTTCTGCACAGCTTCTGTAGAGGGTGGAGTACGTTCACCACCCAGAGGTGCTGGCTCAGAGGAAGCTGGGGTGACAAGGGGCAGAACTAAGGAACTTTAAAATCAGTGCCAAAACTAAGTCGTTTTCAGAGTGGCAAAGGTAATAAAGCTCCTGGCTACTATAACATGAGTCTTTTTCTCAATCCAAATGACAGAATATCTAATTAATTAAAAAGTAAAGCCGAAAACAAATAGCTCAATGGAACAGCATGGATTACAAAATTAAACCCCACGATTATAGTTACCTAAGTCATGACAAAGGTCCTAAATGGTGCTAAAGCGACTGGACATCCAGGTGGGGGGAAACAAAAAGACTCCTACCTCAAAACATACACAAAAAATAAATTCCAGATGAACTGCAGATCTAAATGGGTGGAGAGGATCAATAAAGCATTTAAAGAAAACACAGAGAATACCTTCATAATTTTGGAATAGGCAAAGATTTCTTAAACAAGACACAGAAAGAACTGACCAGAAAACAATTTCTGTTAAAGTGAACTATATGAAAATTAAGAATTTCTCATCAGAAGATATATCACTGAGTGTTAAAGCATCCACAAAATGGAAAAAAAATTGCAATACATATATTCGACCAAACTATCCTATTCGGAAAACATAAAAGTTGCAAATCAATATTTAAGAGATTAAAGGACTAATTCAAAAATGGGGACAAGACTTGAAGATGCTTCACAAGAGTGGCAAATGACCGTAAGTATATGAAAAGGTACTCAAATTCATGAATCGTCAGGGAAGTGCGAACACAGTTTTTGTGCAGTAAATATGAGACGCTTACTGCAATGGCTTACATTAGAAGAACATGCTGAGCGTCGGTAAAGAGCAGCCAGCGGGCCCGGCGCGGAGCTGCGGGAGGGCACCGCGGCCGCGCACCCGGGAACCGGCAGGCAGGGGTCCCTCTCCGAGGCACAGCCCCGACCAGAGGCGCACACGGCCGGGCACCAGAAAACACGACGCGCTGCAGCCCAGGCCGGGGACTGCCGGAGCGCCCGTCGCGAGGGCGGAGAGCGGCTACAGCCACACGGCCACTCGCTCAGAGCGCTCTCTTCCGCAAGCTACGACTGCGGCGGTCTCCGGGCTGCAGGGTCCAGAAGGGCCCGAAGGAGGCAACGCCACGGCAGAACTTTCCCAGCCGCGGCGAGGGCCGCGGGCGAGCGCGGGGCTGACGGGCGGGCCGGCCGCTGGGCGAGGGGACGCGAACACGTACAACGGGCCCCGGGCCGGTACGAGACACAGAGCCGAGCACACTCCGCGCCGCGCGGCGGAAGGCAACCACAGCGGACGTCCCGGCGGCGCCGCAGCGACGGAACAGGGAGCCCCCGCGCCGCCGCCCGCGCCGCCGGGCTCCCCACGCAAACCCGCAGGGCTGAGCCAACGGCGCTCGACAGTCCGCACAGCCCGCGCCGCGGCCGGGCCGGGCCCGCCCCCGGGTCCCGACGCGCGCTCCGAGAAGGGCGCCGAGGGGACCACGCAGGTGCTCCCCGCCGGGAGGTCCGCCCGCCCGACGGCACGGCGCTGCGCCCCCCGGAGCTCCGGCGCGGGGGGCCCGTGGAGGAGGCGGGGGGCGCGGGGGCTCAGGGGCAGGGGGCACCCCGCACCGAGGGCGGGGGGCGCCGGGCGCGGCGGGGGGAGGGGCGGGGGGCGTGGCCGAGGGCGCGGGGCGACGGGCCCGGGCCGACTCACCGTGGTCTCCCGCACTTGGCTCTGGAAGTGCTGTTCCCGCGCCGACACCAAGTCCTGCCCCTCCATCCTCCCTCATGCCTGCCGCCGCGCCGCCCGCATCCGCGCGCTTCGCCGCACCATCGCCCGCCGGTCCGGGACGGGAGCGGACTGACAGCGGGCCGCCGTCCGCAGGGTCGGCTACCGCGACCCCCGCCGCCGCCGCCTCGGCCCCCTCGACCGCCTCAGCCGCCTCAGCCGCCTCGGCCGCCGCCTCAGGCGAAGCCGCTCTAGCTGCGGAGGGCGGGCGCGGGGCGGGGCGGGGGCGGGACCTGACGTCAGAGGAAGGCGCTTTTGCGTCAGAGAAGCGCGCCGTGACGTCTGCGAACGGGAGCCGCCGAGGGGCGTGGCCTACTGGGGAGAGGAGGCGGGGCCACGCCCCCAGGAAGTGGAGGCCGGAGCCAGGCTGTCAGGACCAGCACCCGGCCCGGTGGGGACGGGGCGCGGGTCGGTTTGCTGGAACGGGTTCTTCCCTCTGTCGCAGTGGCAGGTGGGCGGCCGGCCACAGTCTCGGTGCAGTTGTTCCCGGCAGAAGGGAATCATCGTGGCCCGGCGCCCGGCCCCGCCGGCAGAGCACTGCGCAGGGTCAAGCCGGTCTCCCACGAAAATTTGGGCTCGGCCAAAGCAGGTCAAAGGCCAGGAAGGACTGGCTTCGGACACGTTTCGGGCGGACCCCTGGAACCCTGGCTTCTGTGGCTCTGCTAACGGGTTTGCCCGCTCGGAAAGCGTAGATAGCCCTGAATGTGAGGCCCTTGCCAACTCGGTAGAGTCGCCTCCCTGCCCCCGGGGTGTTTTACGACCCCCCGGAGACCCTCAGCAGACGTTTATATTAGGGACCTCCAGACCTACCGAACACAGTCATTCATCCCCATGGTACGTTCAGTATCTTTTTTGGATTTTTTGGATTCTTGCCATGAAAAAAGTTTGAAGGAATATTTATCATTTCACTTTTGGATTTATTTGACTATAAAGAAGTCATTTAAATTGCTATTGGCTGTGTGATTTTGGGGGCCATCTCTAATCGAAAATTCTAAGGAAGTAAAAATACCTAGAAATTGCCTTCAAATTATTTTAATGATATATGTGCATTTAGATTTTTCAGTATCTTTTGCAATTTTGAATTAAAAATGTTTTCATGACTCAAAAAAAAAATGTTTTTAAGGTCTCCAAAAATCCTGTCAACCCCATATACTGTGCTTATGATGCAGTAGGCTGTAAACTGTTGGTAGTGGGAGGACTCAGAACATGAGGTTTGTTCTGAGGGAGTGCCCCTGCAGCCATAGGCTGATTAGAAACCAGGAATGCTTCCAACTGCTTAAATGCAGTGTTCACTTTTATTTTTAAAATGTCTCAGAATCCAAAAGAACCAGGGAAAGACAAAGTATCTGAGTCTGTTTTTCGAGACACCCGGATTGTGAGAGCTGGGTTAAATACTTGTCCAAAATGCTCTGCATAACTTCTGGGTTAATCTCTCCAGATCAGAGGGTAAGCAGATCAGATTTTAAGATGTAAGGTATTTAGGCGCATTCCACAAAGTGGGTGCATGTATTTCTGCTCTTTCTAACCCAACCTCCAAGCATGTAGAACTTTATGTTTTCTTCATCCCTTAGCCCAGGGTAGGAGGCTTCAAAAATGGCCAGAACCTCACCCCTCCCTATACATCCTCTTGTTTGCCTTGCCGTGTTGCCCCTCCTTCCATCAAGAAGTGGTGTTGGGGCGCCTGGGTGGCTCAGTCATTGAGCATCTGCGTTCGGCTCAGGTCATGATCCCAGGGTCCTGAGATAGAGCCCTGCATCAGCAGAAAGCCTGCTTCTCCCTCTTCCATTCCCCCTGCTTGTGTTCCCTCTCTAGCTGTCTCTCTCTGTCAAATAAATAAAATCTTTTTAAAAGGAAGGGAGGGAGGAAGGAAGGAAGGAAAGAAAGAAAGAAGGAAGAAAGAAAGAAAGAAAGAAAGGGAAGGAAATGGAAGGGAAGAAGGGAAGGGAGAGGAGAAATGGTGTTTATTTTCCACCCCCTTGAATCTGGGCCTGAACAGGTGACTTGCTTTGGCCAGAAGGACAGCAGAAGCTATGAAGCTACTTTGAAAAGTGCTTGTGCATCAGGGCTGGTCCCTTCTTACCACCCCTGGGCATCCTCCAACCGCTACTGTGCAAGTAAGCCCCAACCAAGCTAGAGATAGGGATCCCAGTTTTCTCTGGCACCTATCTAACACACTCTTTTTTGCATCCCTCTAAAACATAAATCTTCCCAAAACAGTTTTTCTCCCCTGCTAAATGTACTGCAATGCAGTTATTCTCACTAACTGTAGAATTAAATTAAACTCCTTACCTTGGCATTCAGGAGCTTGACTTTGGGGCCCCATCCCACCCTTCCAGACATCCCCCCACTTCATTCCCTGAAGAGCTCTTGGCTACAGCCTGGCTTCCTTCCCTCTCCAATCCCCAATTCCAAGGGCCAGCCCCTTTACTTACTCCATATCCTCTTTCCTACTATTCAGAGTCAGTGCTACCCTTCAGCGTTCCCACCAAGACCTTCCTTCTCCAAAAAGGGAACCCTCTGACACTGCTGGTGGGAATGCAAGCTGGTATAGCCACTCAGGAAAACAGTATGGAGTTTCCTCAAAAACTGAAAATAGATCTACCCTACGACCCAGCAATTGCACTACTAGGTATTTACCCAAAGGATACAAACGTAGTGATCCAAAGGGGCACCTGCACCCCAATGTCTATAGCAGCAATGTCCACAATAGCCAAACTATGGAAAGAGCCCAGATGTCCATCAACAGATGAATGGATAAGGAAGATGTGGTTCATATATACAATGGAATATTACTCAGCATCAAAAAGAATGAAATCTTACCATTTGCAACAACATGGATGGAACTAGAGGATATTATGCTGAGCGAAATAAGTCAATCAGAGAAAGACAACTATCATATGATTTCACTCGTGTGGAATTTAAGAAGGAAAAAAAGATGATCATAGGAGAAGGCAGGGGAAAAATAAAATAAGATGAAATCAGAGAAGAGACAAACCATCAGACTCTTAACTCTAGGGAACAAACTGAGAGTTGCTGGAGGAGCAGTGCCTGGGGGATGGGGTAACCGGGTGATAGGCATTAAGGAGGACATGTGATGAAATGAGCACTGGGTGTTATATCCAAATGATGAATCAATGACCCCTACCCCAGAAACTAAGAATACATTATGTGTTAATTGATTTAATTTAAATTAAATAAATAAATTAAAAAGACCTGTCTTCTCCACAAAGTCTTTCCTGATGATTCCAGACACTTCATTCACACATTCATCCAAAACTGTGGGGACACGATGGAAAGACGGCTGGGGTTCCTGGGTGGCTCAGTGGGTTAAGCATCTGACTTCGGCTCAGGCCATGATCCCAGAGTCCTGGGATCAAGTCCCGCATCAGGCTCCCCTGTCAATGGGGAGTCTGCTTCTCCCTTTCCCTCCGTCCCTCTCCCCTGCTTGTGCTCCCTCTCTCTCTCTCTTTCTCAAGTAAATAAAGTCTTAAAAAAAGAGAGAGAGAGAAAGGGAGAAAGAAAGGAAAGAAGGAAGAGAAGAAAAGAAAACTGCTTCAGTCCCTGCTCTCACAGAGGTCACAATCCAAGGGTAAAGCAGAAAGCTTACAGAGGTTATGTTCCTAGCCATTCATTTGGCCCTTAGCACACATGCCCTTGTATCTGTGTCTAGTGACAGTCAACATATAAGCTCTTTAAGGTCTAGAATATCTTTTCTTGCATCTTGTAAACATCTGTGTACTTCCTGCAATACCTGATAGAATGCCTTGCACAAAGTAGACACCTAACAAATATTTCTTGGTCAGTAGGCTGGTTGCCCTGAGAAATTTCCCAGACTTCTTCACATTTCAGTATGTCTTCAAATTTCTATATGGATGTAAATAATTGCCTGGGCCTTGCTGGTGCTTCCAAACTTACCGTTCACGGACATCCGTGATGAAAGGCCATGCTTGTCACTGTGTCCTCTGGCTTCACTGCCATGTCATGTCTTTGAAACTGCTCCAATTCCAGGTAATTCCCCTCCCTTCACTAGGCCTTGCTTTGATTTTCTTGGTCATGATGAAATCAAAGTTTTGAGATATAAGGTGACAGAGACCATTTTTTTTAACCTCTTTATGCCCTATACAAAACCAAGCCAAGCAGTACTGAGATGTACCCTGTATTCCTTCCAGGCTCTGTCAGAGAGGAGCTTTGTCTTTTTCCCTTAGCCAAATACAGCAAGAGAGATGAACAAGAAAAAGTCCAGAAACAGCCCAGCTATCCCTCTGCAGTGGAATGGGGAAATAAACTGTGATGTGTTCATGCAATGGAATAATCCCCTGGGGTAAAAAAATCAATGAGCTACAGCTGCAAGCAACAATATGGACAAATCTCTGAAACAGTGTTGAGCAAAAGGCCAAACAATGCCTACTGTATGATTCCGTCTGTGTGAAGTCCCAAACCGTGCAAAACAAAACAAGGTATTACTGAGGGATACAAACATGTAGTAGAATTATAGAGAAAGAGGGGCAAGGATAAACTTCCAGGAAGGAAGGTCAGGGCCGAGAACAGCGGGAGGTGCTCAGGGGGCCGCAGAGGTGACTGTGCTCATTGCTAAGACTTGCATCTGGACCCTGGATGGGGCTGTTGCCACTTGCATAATGGATCCCCCACAGGGGATCCCCCTCACGTCACTGCACCGGGTCTCTCTAACTGGAGGAGCCTGGGTCACGTGGCTACACCCGAGTTGCAAAGGAAGTGAGTATGGGATATTTTTGGCTTCTTTTTTGGGATGGAGTCCCTGCCTCACAGGATATGGGATTCTCATAACATGGAAAGGGGCTTCGGATATGATTCAGCCTAAAGGAATTATTTGGTCCAAATACAAAGTTCTCTGGTGCCCCAGCATAACCAAAGTATAAAATTTAGACTCTCTAGAGAAACAGATGGACTTTAGGGTTTTGTTAAGTGATAACCAGCCAGCGCTGTGCTGGAGACCAGCTCTCAAACAGCAGTTGTTAATTTTTAGGAATTTTGTGAGCCAATTGTTAAACATAACCATTATTTCAAGCTAAGCTATATAAACTTACATTCAAATTATATTTTTAAGGGACGCCTGGGTGGCTCGGTCGGTTAATCGTCTGCCTTCGGCTCAGGTCATGATCCCAGAGTGCTGGGATCGAGTCCTGCCTTGGGGTCCTTGCTCAGCACGGAGCTTGCTTCTCTCCCTGCTTGTGCTCGCTCTCTCTCTCTCTCTCTCTGATAAATAAACTCTTTTTTAAAATTTATATTTTTAAAAGGTAGCAAATATTCAAAAGCCATCATGTCTTCATTATCTTATACTTCACTCTCCGCTGTGCTCCTAAAGTTACTTCAGTCTACAGCAATGTGTTACTCTTCCTTCAGTGACCTCACTTTGGCAGCTGGAATCAGCCATGGTGGGAGCATCTACGCCATGGAAATCAGCAAATGATACAAATCAGGGCCCTTTTTCCTCCCCCTTGTAGAGCAATTTTTAGTTATAGCATACCATGGAAGCTGCCAAAGTTTTGGAAATCACCTAAGTGAAGATTTTCCATATTGGGAGCTAATGTCAAACAACCAGCTGATCAAAGTCGGTGTCCTTGGAGGGAAATTGAGGGGAATGAGACACTCGTGGCTGATCGTCCCAGGTGTCTGGAGAGGTAGAGGGCTCCTACAGGGAAAATAGGATTTTCTCAGGAAAACAGTTCTAACCCCATGAGAGTACAACTAGGTTTCACATTGATCACAACTCACCAGTGGTTTGTGTATTTGTTGGTTTTCTAAAGGGCCAAGATAAAATCACTGTTCCCTGTCACGGGAGAAGCAGCAAGCAGGTCCAGGTGCAGAGAGGAGATAGACCTCGTGGGAGCGTATCAGTCCCCCGGAGACGCCACCACAGTGTGCCCCAGACCGAGCAGATTAACAGAATCTTAATTTCTCCAAGCTCTGGAGGCTGGAAGCCTGACTTGAAGGCAACAGCGGGGCTAGCTGTCCTGAGGCTCTCTCCTTGGCATGTGGATGGCTGTCTTTGTGTGTCATCCGTCTGTGTGTCTGTCTCATCTCTTCTTACAAGGACACCAGACACATTGAACTAGGGCCCTCCCATATGACCTCATTTAACTTAATCACCTCTTTGTGTTTTTTGTTTTGTTTTGTTTTGTTGGGGTTTTTTTAGAGAGAGAGAGAGAGAGAGAGCAGGGGTAGGGCGTGGTAAGAGAGGGAGAGAGAGCAGCGAATCCCAAGCAGCCTCCATGCCCAACGTGGAGCCCAAGACAAAGGCTAGATCTTACAACCCTAAGATCACAACCTGAACCAAAATCAAGAGTCGGACGCTAAACCAACTGAGCCACCCACGTGCCCCAACGGAATCACCTCTTTGAAGACCCCATCCCAATTAGAGCCGCATTCTGAGGTCCTGGGATCAGGATGTCCACATGTGAATTTAGAGGGACACAATTCAGCCCAATAGGGAGCATGTTTAAGTTCTCTTCTGACTGTCTGCTTTTCTGAGGGAAAGAAACAGCAAGATCGTCCTCCAGAGGGAAGAATGTAGTGTTTGAGGTCCTGGGAGAGAAGAGGTATGACATAGTCACCAAGGGGCAGGCAGGAGTGGACACAGTCATAGGGTACTAGCAGGGGCAGACACAGTCGGGGTGGGCGGGGGTGGACAGAGCCCCCAGGGGGCGGGCAGGGGTGGACACGGTCACTAGAGGGCAGGCAGGAGTAGACAGAGTCATAGGGTGCGGGCAGGGGTGGACAGAGTCACCAGAGAGTGGGAGGTAGTGGGCAGAGTCACCAAGGGACAGACAGGGGTGGGCGGAGTCACTAGAGGGTGGGCAGGAGTAGACACAGTAGGGGAGTGGGCAGGGGTGGACAGAGCCCCCAGGGGCGAGCAGGATGGATGAGGAAAGGCACATCATTTCCCGGCAGCACTAAGCTCCAGCTTGGCACCAGACCCCAGCATCTAACTGCCCCCTCTGCCCAGTAGCACCCTGGCCCCTGCTCTCCAGTTACTGTGCTCAGTGCTGACCAGCGTTTGTTAACATCAATAGATGAACTGCGACTTTGAAACCTAGAGGGAATGGTGTTTATGAACAGTGTCAGACATCCGAGTACTGGATTGGAATACCAGCTTTACCACTTCTTGGTTGGATGGCTCGGGGCAAGTCACTGATCTGCTTTGTGCCCCTGTTTTCTCATCTGTAAATCAGCTGGAAATAATGAAGAGGCTTCACTAGCATTGGTCATTGTGAAATAGTGAAATGCCATATCCACGAAGTGCAAAGGCACCCGAAATTTAGCTGTCATCACCATCGTCATCTGAAAAACCAGGACCTCAGCATGGACTGCGCTGACATTTACCTATTGGGTTATGTACCCACGAAATAGTCACAAATTTCAAGGAAATTCATGGCAAACTTGTAACTCCTACACAGGGGATGAAAGACAATGCTTACAGTGGAAGAGCGGAGCTTCAATTTGCCAAGATACTGCGTGGCTGTGGGTATCCAAGAGTTGGGACTTAGAAGGACCAACCAAAGGAAATGAAGGGATGTGGACCTGGCGTTGGCAGGGGTGGGTGTGATTACAGGGAATCATGGGAAATATAAGTCCACAGATAGAAAGGGCATCCCCTCCTCGACTTGCCCTTCAACTTTGGTGTCAGCTTCTGATTTGGACAAGATTCTGTCTTAGGTGAGTCACGTGGTTTTCACCTGCCCTGCTAACTGTCACTGAAGCAGGAATAAAGAGATGATCAAGGTCGCTTGCAGAGGAAAGGAGAGGGACGTGAGGAATTCACGTGTGGGGAGAATTTGGTCTTATTCACCTAGTGTGCCATCACCTTACTGTGGCGCGCATCACCCTTTCCACAATAATGTATCAGATGCCACAAGAAAGGGGGACCCGCTAAATTCCAAGAGAAGACACCTGTAGACATCTTTAAAGGTTTTCCCCTTGCAGTATCCACACAAAATGGCCTGATCTCTGACTCAGAAACAACTAGAGGAGGCGCACTTTCTCACCAAGGTGTACGTCCGGTGGCAGGGAGCAGAACAGCAGTAGGGATGGCGGCCTGGGCCAACAAAGCAGGAGAACCAGGAGGAGACGGGACACGCCGAGGCTGGTCGGGGATGAATCAGGAGAACAAGGCGTGTTCTTGGACTCACCACAGCCATGGTTTTCTCATGACGACGTGCCGGCCTGAATATCTCCCTGCGGCTCAGCAAAGCCTGCTGGGGCCTGAAGCCAAGGTACAGAAACTCTCTGAGAAAACATCCTTGGCTGGCAGAGCCAGCTCGGAGACGGCTCTAGAAGGAGTTAAGTGCTCAGGCAAAGGAGGCTGACCTTCCTTCCCCTTTTTATGATAGCTTGTTAACTCTTCTGTCTAAGGAAAATGAAAGAAATGCTGAGGAACATATATTGAAGAAGTGAGCCCTTCTCCCCTCTCCCTCAGACCTGCTCTCTGGAAAAGCCAGGGGTGAGGGCCTCTGCCCATTCCTGCACACAAAGAAGTATTTGTCACCCAGGCCAGAGCTATTTTGCCACTTGATACTTTTATTTGACAACGTATCTCGGCTACGGTACCACATCACTATGTACAACTCTGTTTCATGCTTCCCACCGCTTCATCAGTACTCCATTGACTAGGACTTTTTACATTTATTGATCTAGTCTTATGTGGATAGACATTTAGATTGTGCGGTTTTTTATTTTCTAGTCTTATCAGAACAGTGCTATACTGTATATCCTTTGTACATATATATTTGCACGCCTGTAGGAGTCTTGGGGGCGAGTGGGCCACTGGAGAGAATCTCCTCCGGTTTGCTCCAGATGAAGCCAAGGCAGCCCAGGCGCTTTTGGCAAAGGCTGCACGGGGCCCAGGTCCATCACGGCAGAGGGCTCCCGGGGCACCTGGGGGAACCGAGCCAAAGCTGGCTGGGAAGGGACTGGGTCACATTTGAAGTCTTCCCTGGCCACTGGGCCTGGGGAGGGAGACTGCCCTCAGAGACCTTGGGGAATTCACGCAGACCTCACCCACGCCTCCCTCAGAGCTGCCGCCCCCGGGACAGGCCCACTGTGGGTAAATGAAGTCAGCAATGCCAGAAGGGAGGAGTCAGCCGGGACTCTCTCTTGCCTATTCCAGCGGCTTTAGAAAACACTAATTTCGGGGCGCCTGGGTGGCTCAGTCATTAAGCGTCTGCCTTCGGCTCAGGTTATGATCCCAGGGTTCGGGGATCGAGCCTAGTATAAGGCTCCCTGCTCAGCGGGAAGCCTGCTTCTCCCTCTCCCACTCCCCCTGCTTGTGTTCCCTCTCTCGCTGTGTCTCTCTCTGTCAAATAAATAAACACAATCTTAAAAAAAAAAAAAAAGAAAAGAAAACACTAATTTAGCCCGAGTGCCCAGGCTCCATGCTTGAGAACTGGGCCCGGGAGGGAGGGATGGCGGCAGGAGGGGCGGTGGCGGGAGGGGCACAGTCCAGGTTCACTGTCATAACGAGCAGTCACTGAACAAGCACCAGCCTCCAGCTGTCGGCTGTAACCTCAAGGGCGTGAGGCAGGCATCTCGCCCAGTGTTACTTAAGGAACTAGAAAGGCTTATAACATATAGCTTGTAACACTGACAAAAATATCTTGGTTACCTTTTGCACTCCTGAGCTGTGGCATGCCTAAACATCCTGCTGCTTATGTTCCTCTTTTATCGTCTTTCTAACCCAGTTTTCAAGTGAGTGTCATAAAAATCACTCTATCCAGGAAGTCAGCGCCGTAATCTCCACGACATAAACTTGGACAACAAGATACAGAATGCTGTTGGGACACCCTGATGTGCTCTCACAATGTGCTCCTTCGGGAAGTTACCGGCAGCTCAGCGGGACATGAGGATCCACACCGGGGAACGGAACAGAGGACCCGCTCGGCTGTCGCTGGGGACACGTTAGGTTTCGTGAGAAACTGCGATCTGAGAGGACACAGAAGCATTACGCCATCGGCGCAGGTCCTGCTCATTCGTGCGTTTGCCTTCTGGGAAGGTTTCTTTGACCATAAAACATCAAGACGAGCACACAAACAAAACATTAGCCCGAGACCCTGCGCGGCTCTGTTCTAATGTGATGTATGGCACAGCCGAAGTTCCCCTGTCGTTGTTTATGTATCTGCGTGCGCGTCTTGTCTCCGTTAGTATCAGCCCTCTAAGGGCAGGGCGCGGCCCCTGTAATTTCTCTCCCTGGTGTTGCTTCGGCTCTCCCTGGGCTGCGCAGGAAAGGCTTGCCGTAGACAACGACTCGGAGGTCACAGACCATCACAGATGCCTCGAAATGCCTTGCTTGCTCACCTCATCAAGAAATCTTCAACGGAGGCAAAATGCCCTCCGAGCTGGACACTTAGAAATTCAACACAAGAACCACACACACACAAGCCCTGGTTCGGAAGATGCTGCCGGTAGAGAGGCATAGCTTGCCGTTTGTGTGATGGGGGTGCTGCACGCCTGGGCTTGCGGTGTTGGAAACATTAACGGGAGGTTGGGATCCATCCCCGACAAAGGCTGGTACCTGGGCTGCAGCCTCGGCTCCCCCACCTCCCCCTGGCTCCACCAGCCGGGTCCCACCAGCCTGCACCCCGTCCTCTTGGCAGAGGGGCCCTGAAGGAGGCCGTCGGCGTCCCTGGGAGCCCTGGCGGAGCTAGGGGGCAGTCGTGCTACGTGAGCCGCTCAGGCGGCTGGGGACTTGTGGCCTCCAGAGCCGGCTCTCGGTCCCCTGTCCCCAGGGCTCCCAGGCTTTGAGCTCAGGAGCCCGTCACAAGTCAGAGTACTGACATCTTTTGGACCAAAGATGACACTATTTATCCTGCTTATCTTTACACTTCATTTTTCCTTCCTCGTGGACTTAGCCCAGATCTTAGGGCGACGTCTTATAACGGAACCGAGAGACGATGTTACACAGAAGGAAGCTGAGGCTGGGAGGGGTCCGTGCTCAGCATATGGTCCTCTGCGTGGTCTTGTCCCAGCACAGGCCGGGCGGCCCGCTCCTCCGTCCTCCTTGCTGCCCGCAGGCTCTCCCCCTGGGAGCCCAGCCGAACCAACTGCACGCTTCCCTGGGGAATAGGCCTTGAAGTGGGATGGCCTCCCCAGCGGGGCCTGAACAGCCCATCACTAAGAACCTTCTGCTGGTATGTGGTACTTTACTCGTTATTTAAATTCACAGTAACCCGCCAAGATAAACTAGGTTATCACCCCTTTTCAACAGATGAGGAGTCTGAAATATATGGTGATTAGCGCACCCAGGCTGGCACAGAGAATGAGCAGCAGAGGCAGCTCTGAATTCCTGACCTCTGTCCCAAGCCCAGAACCCTCTGTGAAGTGCCCCTCGGCCAGTCCAGGAGAAAGGGAGTGAATGGGGGATGGGACAGGGGAGCATAGACCTGTGGATATAGAAGGGGCTGCAGCAGAGACAGATGTAGCTATGGATCTAGAGACCATAAACATAGTTACCGTCATTGATACACTGTGACTGTCGATCCGATGGTTATGGATGCAGAGGTAAATATATGGTCATAGATAGACATTGACAAAGATAGAGACAGATACAAAGTGCTCCTTTGAGCTGGCCAAATTAAAAATTTTTTTTTAATTTTATTTATTTGACAGAGAAAGCTAGAGAGAGAGAGCACAAGCAGGGGGAGAGGCAGAGGGAGAGGGAGAAGCAAGCTCCCCGCTGAGCAGGGAGCCCGATGCAGGACTCGATCCCGGGACCCTGGGATCATGACCTGAGCCAAAAGCAGACGCTTAACTGACTGAGCCACCCAGGTGCCCCCCAAATTAAAATTCTGAGATGCAACTAGAAAGCCTGGGTCTAGAGACTGTAGCTCCTGGCTTCCTTCAGTCCACAGAACTCCTTGCTGAAGGGACGCCATGCCAGGGAGTGCAGGACGCTGGTTCCATAGACTCAAAGGCATGATAAAATTTCCCTCTCTCTTGTTCATCAAAATCAACATTCTATGTAGTTGGAAAATTTTGGAGCTTCCTGGGACAGCGTGGGAGAGTAGTTTATAAATAATTCTACTTTGTCTTTATATATGCAAGGATAGAAGGGAAACAAAAAAAAAACAGTAAAAATATTTGTTTTATGTTTTACTATTATAAAATTAAATTATAATTTAAGAGCTTCAATACATTTCTAACCATGGTAGATTTTAAGGTAATTATGTGTCTCTTCAGTAATATATTTGCTATCAACTTATTGCATAAAAGGATTGCTTGTGAATTCAAAATTATTTTTAGATTTATAGCCCTTTCAAGTGAAAAAGGGGTTTTTCAGAAATACTTCCGATTTCCAATGTCTGGTGAATCTTCCATTTGCCATCAATAATGCCTCCAAGAGAAATCCTCCTTCATATAAATCCAACCTGACATTCCTATAATGCACAGTGCAAGAGAGTGCTCTTAGGGCAAGAAATAATATCTCTGTGAATTATATTAGGCCAGCCTGTTGAAAACTTTCATCCCACAATTTATGAATTCAGATGCTCCCGGAATATGCTTTGGTATTCTAAGGAGATGTAGGTGTTTTCATTTTCATTGGCTGTCTTGATAAATGTTTATTGTGGGCACTGAAAACTGCTGATCTGGAAAAACATTTTTGTACTCATTTGTTTGCCTGCCTCTAATGTTTATTACTCACATTATCAAAATTGCACATCTCTATTATGCAGCCTAAGGTTGTTTCGTTATTGTGATTTTTCCAACATAAAGCAGCATCGGTGGAAGCCTCGATGTGCAATGTCCGGCTGTACCCGCGCCTGGGCTGTCTGTCCGGGGGGAGCTTGGGGAGCACAGAAGCAGAGGTCTGGCTGGAGACACTGTCCTGTTTAGTGTCGTGTGACTTCATGTTGCTTCAGGTACTGTGCAGTGTTGTGTTGCATTACGCTGCCCATGGTATATTGTCTTACATCATCCAGAGACCATAGAGGCACGGTTGCAATGCAAAAAATAACAATTTCGTGTGGACTGAGGACAGAGTAAGTGTTTGGGCTAAATGATACATACCGTCCACACTGTCTACATTCACAGGGCAGTTGGTACTCTCTTCACTTTCTGTCCTGTCACTGTATCGTTACGATATGGGGTTTGATGGGGCACCTGGGTGGCTCAGTCCGTTAAGCGTCTGACTCCTCCTGATTTTGGCTCAGGTCATGATCTCAGGGTGGTGGGATGGAGCCCCATGTCGGGCTCCATGCTCAGTGGGGAGTCTGCTTGAGGTTCCTCTCTCTCTCTCCCTCTGCCCCTCCCCCTACTCGCTCTCTCAAATAAATAAATCAATCTTTAAAAAGAATATGAGGATTGATTTGTTCATTTGGTTGTTTTAAAAGTTAAAGTCTGGCAGAGAATAGGGGAAGGGAGGGAAAAATGAAACAAGACGAAACCAGAGAGGGAGACAAACCGTAAGAGACTCTTAACCTCAGGAAACAAACGGAGCGTTGCTGGAGTGGTGGGGGGTGGGAGGGATGGGGTGGCTGGGTGATGGACATTGGGGAGGGAGGTATGTGCTATGGTGAGCGCTGTGAATTGTGCAAGACTGTTGAATCACAGACCTATACCTCTGAAACAAATAATACATTATATGTTAATTAAAAAAAAGAAAGAAAGAAAAGTTATACTGATCACATTGAAAAAAAAAGTTAAAGTCTGGGATCTCAAAACTTACCCAGCCTGCTGCCTCTGGATGTGTGTGTGTGTGTGTGTGTGTGTGCGTGTGTGTGTGCGCGCGTGTGTGTTTTGAAGATCCCAGGGAACTGGGATGCTACAATTTATCTTCATAACCAGTTCTAATGCCCAAGCTCCCGAGTCAGCAGCCTTTATCAATACAAGTGAGGAGGCTCAGTTCCTCTCACGCTGCACACTCAGTTCTTCTTACAGTGATGTCTGTCTTGCTTAGCTCCTGGCCTACTCCTGGGAGTGGGATTTAACCTGTTAGTTGAATAATATTTATAAGAAAAAGCATGCAAATAAACATGTAGCATTAAATGAAGAATTATTTGTGAAAGCCACTCAATCATTTCCTGTAGTTAGGTCACTGAAAAGGAACCATACACTATTCATTTTCTGAAAGATTTGTTTCAGAAGCATTAGAAATCCAAGTGGGAATAAATCAGATTAATTTTCAAAATTAGCAGGGACAAGCTTTATTCTGAAATCATGAATGTTCTCTTTTAATTAAATTCAAATCCATTCATTTGATTAATTTGTTAATAGTCTTGTTTGAATCTTCTGTATTCATATTCGAAGTTTACTTATCAGTTACTGAGAAACTTGTGTGAGTCTCAACATCTTTGAGGATGTGTCTACTGCTTTAAATTATGTCAGTTTTGCTTTATATATTTTAGAGTATGTTATTAGATGATGCGAGTGTAGGGTTACTAACTTACTGTTGGATTGATCTTTATCTGATAATATTTCTTCTATGTGGGCTCATAATGTCTATCTTCAATGAAATGATACCAGCTTTCTTTATTTTTATTTCTTTATTTTAATTCCAGTTAGTTGACATGCGGCGTTATATCAGCTTCAGGTTTCCATACGTCACCCTGTGCTTAACACAAGTGCCCTCCTTCATCCCCTTCACCTGTGTCCCTCCCCCACCCACCTCCCTCTGGTGAGCGTCAGTCTGTCCTCTGTTATTAACACTTGTTTCTTGGTTTGTCTCCCTCTTTTGCTCTCTCTCTCTCTCCCATCTTTCTTTGATTAGTATTTGCATGGTATATAATTTTCATCCTTTTACTTTGTTTTATTTAAAAAAAAAAACTCTTCTGGGGGCACCTGGGTGGCTCGGTTGGTTAAGCATCTGCTTTCAGCTCATGTCATGATCCCAGGGTTCTGGGATCCAGTCCCACATCAGGAGCCTGCTTCTCCCTCTACCCGTGCCCCTCTCCCCTGCTCATGCTCTCTCACTCCCCCCTCTCTCTCAGTAAATAAAATCTTAAAAAAAAAAACCTTTTCTTTTGAAATAATTATAGCTTTACAGGAAATTGCAAACTTAGTATAGAGGGGTCCTGCTTATCCTTCACCCAGTTCCCCCCAGTGGTTGCATCTTTTTTTTTTTTTTTAAAGATTTTATCCATTTATTTGAGAGCGAAAGAGTGAGCCTGAGGTGGGGAGGGGCAGAGGGAGAGGGAGAAGCAGTGCTGAGAGGGAATTTCATAGCAGTCAGTGCCGACTCAAGATCTCAAATTAATAATCCAAGTTCCGCACTCAGGAAACTAGAAGAAGAAGAGCAGAATTAAACCAATGCATGCAGAAGAAAGGAAATAAATATCAGAGCAGATCAGTGAAACAGAGAATAGGAAGACAAGATAGTAAATCAGTGAAAGCAAAAGCATTCACCAATCTCAGGGATGACAGAGGGGACATTACCGCTGGTCCCGAGCCATTGAAAGGGTCATTGCGGAATACGCCACCGACAGCTGTACCCCAGCTTAGATGAGATGGACCGATTCTTCCCAAACCACAGACTATCCAAACTCGGTCAGAATTAAACAGATCGTATGAATGGTTCTACAAACAGTAAGGAAATGGAGTTAGCAATGTAAAATCTCCAGGAAGGAAATATCTAGGTCCAGATGTTTTCAATGAAGAATTCCTTGAGACTTTTAAAGAAGACTAGTGTCATTTTTACACAGTAGTTTCCAGAATATAGTTGAGGATGGAACACTGCCCAGGCTCGTGTTAGGAGTCCAGTTACTATCCTCCTGTCAGCACAAGAGAAAGACAGCACAAGAGAAAATAAATATCCCTTGTGAATAGAGACACAAAACAAATTCTTTAAGAAAATAGTTGCGTGTTGATATCCGCAATATATATAGAAAATTCGACATCATGATGATGTGGAGGTTATTCCAGGTACTTAAGGCCCATTCCGACATTCTAAAATCACTCAGTGTAATCCACTCTATGAACAGGTTAAAAGAAAATTATAGGATCATATCAACATGTGACTACATCCAACACCCATTCATGATAAAAACTATCCACAGCTTGGATTAGATGGTAATTACCTTAATTATATTTAAAGGGCATCTGTAAAAACATAGAGCCAACATCATACTTAACAGTGAAATTCTGAATGCCTCTCCTTTCAGGCTGGGAGTAAGTCAGGGATGTTTGTTCTTAACCACTGTTATTTAACTGACATTTCTAGGTACATAGAATAAGGCAAGTAAAGGAAATTAAAGGAATTCAGATTGGAAAGGAAGAACTAAAAATGTCCCCATTTGCAGACGACACGATTGTGTATATAGACAATCCCAAGGAACTGATGAAAAACCTGGAACTAATGATAATGAATAGGTTCAGCGAAGTGGCCAATTATAAGATCACCACTCAAATACCAATCCCATTTCCAACATGTGGAAACTGAAATTAAAAATGAAGTACTCTTATAGGCAGTACTAATGAAAACAAAATCGTAGGTATGCTGAAAATAACTGTGTTCGTGAAAGTAATCAAAGACACTATAAAATTCCAGTTTTCCTAAAACTGAATATAGGTTTAATACAGTTCCCATTAAAATCTCCCAGCGAGGTTTTTTTTTTTTAAGAGATTTTATTTATTTATTTGACAGAGAGAGACAGCGAGAGAGGGAACACAAGCAGGGGGAGTGGGAGAGGGAGAAGCAGGCTCCCCATGGAGCAGGGAGCCTGACGCGGGGCTCGATCCCAGGACCCCGAGAGCATGACCTGAGCCGAAGGCAGATGCTTAACAACTGAGCCACCCAGGTGCCCCGAAGTTTTATTTTTTGTTTTTACTTTTTTAGACACAATAAGCTTATTCTAAAACTAATTTGTCAAGGCTAAAATGGCGAAAACGGCCTTCATAAGGAGAATAGAGTGAGAAGGGTCACTTCCTGATGTTAAGGCATACTACCTAGCTTTATTTACCAACACAGTGTGTAAGAAGAAATAAAGATCAGTGGAATGGTGTGGAGAACCCAGAAATAGACACACCCAAAGGCTCAAGTGATTTTTTTAAGAAAAGAATTCCATTATGATAACATTAGAAAGAATAAAATACTTATAAATAAAATAATTGTTAAGAATAAGCAACAAAAGTGCAACACTCGTACTTTGAAAACTACAAAGCAGTGTCAAAATATACTAAAGGAGACCTAAGTAAATGGAAAGACATCCTAGATATCATGGATTAGAAGTATTAATATTGTTAAAATGGCAGTACTCCCCAAATTGATCTACATATTCTGGGCTATCCCTCTCAACATCCCAGCTGACTTTTTTGCAGAAATTGACAAGCTGATTTTAAAATTATATGGAAACACAAGGGACCCAGAATAGTGAAAAACAGTTTTGAAAAAGATGAATAAAATTTTAGTATTCACACTTTTCCATTTCAAAACTTTATTCAACGTTAGAATAATCTAGACAGCATAGAACTCGCAAAAATTCAGAATTGAAAGTTCAGAAACAAAGCCTTAAATTTGTGGTTAATTGCTTTTCAACATGGGTGCCTAGAAAACTCCATGGGGTAGAGGGGTATATTTAGGTGAGTGCTCTTTTTTTTTTTTTTGGACCCGGTACTGTTGGTGAGATTCTCCCATTTTGTTGTGGGTAGCCGTAATTCATTCATTTTGTTGTTACGTAGTATGTCTTTTATCCATTCTACTGTTGCTGGATATTTGGGTAGCTTATTAGTCTTGCCTATTAGAAATGATAATTCCATGTCATACTTGACTCAGTTGGCACACATTGCTCGTGTTTATATACCTAAAGAGTGGAATTGTTGGGTTTTGGATTGTGCGATGTTCCACTTCAGTAGATACTGCAAATGCTTTTGCAAGGTAATGTATCCAATTATACTGTAATGAGCGTGTGTAAGAGTTCCTGTTGCTTCACATGTTTGCTGACACTTGGCATTGTCAGCCTTTTTAACTTAGCATTTCCAATATTTATGTAGTAGTTGTGGTTTTAACGTGCATTTTCTTGAAAAATAAGTTGGACACCTTTTCATAGGATTTGGGGAATCTTTCTTATTTGGGAAGAGCCTGTTAAAATCCCTTGCCATTTTTCTTCTACGTTATCCCTTCTTTTCTTAACTGTTTATGGGCCATTGTGTATTCTGGCTGGGAGTTTCTTATTAGTTATATGTTGCAATTATTTTTTCCTCCCTGGTGTGCTTTGTTGAAGAGATGTTCCTAATTTTGATTAAGTCCACTTTATTAATCTTTTCATTTGGGGTTAGTTGGGAATTTTTGTTTTGTTTTTTAAATGTTTGTGTGTGGAGAAGGAGGAATCTTGTTAGGGTTGGTGGGGAAGAAATTACTCTCTGCCAAAAAGTTGTGAAAATATCTGTAATATCTTTTAGGGCTTTATAGTTTTGACTTTGACATTTAGAAGCAGAAATCATTTGGAATATATTCTTATGTTTTGATTGATACAGAGCTTTAGTATTTATTAGCTCCTGTCATCTCCTATAGATACCTAATAAATTAGTTTCTCAGGACTGTTTATTGAGAAGACCACAGTGTCCTCGTTGGTCTGCAGGAGCGCCTTTCTCATTAATCTAGTGTCCATTCTTATGTGGGCCTCCCTTCTGGAGTCACTATGTTCCCATTGGTAGAATTATCTATCTTAGAGGAATACCATCTTGTCTTCATTGCTCTACTCTAATATTTTACTTTTGTTATATTGTGGAATCCACCTTCCACGTTTCTCACATTTGTCTTGTTCATTCTTGGCCTTGGCATTTCCCTCTACATATTAGGAATACCTTGTCAATTCCTCTCAAAAAACATGTTACGATTTTGATTGGGTTTGTGTTAAATACATATTACCAGTTGATGGGCACATGACATCTTTAGATTCTGATTTTGGAGAATGATGTATTCTGTGTGTTTAGGTTTTATTTAACTTCTTTCAATAATGTTTGATAGTTTTCGTTTAGAGAACTTGCCTTTTGTTAGTTATAGTCTCACCTTAGTTTTTCTTATTGCTGAAATGGGCGTATTTAAAAAATACTTTCTTGCTTGTCATTACTTCTATTTATATACTTGTTTTCTAGGTCATTAATTTCTGTGTTTATATTTGCTTACATCCTTGTACTTTCTTTGGGGTTCATTGGCTCCCCCTGCCCCTGCTTTCAAGTGGATATTTAGCTTGTATTTTTAGCTTCCTTTATATATTGTATGCATTGAATTGTGAATATTTTCCTCTTAACATTTTCTTTTGGCTCTGGCAGAATGGTTCAGTTAAAAATATTTTCTAATTTCCGTTGTGATTTCTTTTTTGACCTAAGAGTTCTTTAGATCTTAATAATTGACCTTTCTTTATTCATGTTAGAAAAAGGTAGCTTTATCCCACAACATATCGTTTTCACCTTTAACGACTTATATTTGTTTTTATTGCTTGCTTACTGACAGGTAATCCATTTCTTTTTCATGTGTGGGTAAATCTTTACTTAAGTCTCAAAAAATATAAGTACTTCATGAAATTGTGTTCTTATTATATATTTTTCCTTTAGTTTGATACAGCTTTTCCAATTGACAAAATTATTAGTAATGATTAAATAAATGCACGAATAGCAAATACTTGTCTAAGTTTATATGCTGTAAGTCCCTTTGAGTTTTTGTCCTTTTCTGCTTTATAAAAGAATATCTCTCAAATTTATAGGGTTGACTTTTTTGTCTGCTCAGTTGTACATTTATTCATTTATTCAACATTCAGTAAGTGTTTTATTTATGATGTGGTTTGTTTTGTGTTAGGCTTTGGAAGAATCCTATTCTCACTCTCCAGGGTTAGTCTACTAGGGAGGACATAATTTATTATAGGGCAAAAACTGCTATATTGTATGTATGAGTTCAGTTAACAAAGAGGCCACAGAAAAGGCAATATTTAACATTTTTCAGAAATGGAGACGTTTTCAAGTCATCATAAATGCTGTTTTCATGGTTTGTTAACGGGAAAGAATCGTTAAAATGTCCAACTACAAGATGAATTTAAATATAAATTATACAAATTGTTAAAACAAATTATTAATGTTAATTGCTTCAGTATAAATTTTAATTATAACTTTTTTTTAGTTGTTTTTACTAGCTATTTCTACTTTGTAATAGAATGGTATTACTTTATAAACTTGCATATAGATAATTAGTGTTTTATATTACTCTCTGCAGAATCAAAGAACTCCATCGGACATGGTATTTCTTAGGACTTCAGAAAAAGCAGGTATTTATATTTGTATTTAAATGGCTGATCATTTAGTATTTTAGCAGTTTAATTTTCATTTTGAAAGGTAAAAGTTAAATTTATTCTTATAAAAAGTTTTCTTCGAATGATAATACATTGAATTCATTAATTCTAAATCACATTTAACTGTTGATATTTAAAATGAAAATCTTTAGTGTATATGTTTGTTTTAAAAAATATAATCCTATCACAACCTTTATATCAAATGAGTGCTTTTGTTCAAAGCTATATTGATAGCGAAGTAATTAGATGATGTTGCTTGAAATTTGATTGCTATTCTGTATTTGCAGTTTTATTAATTCAGCAAACGTTTATTTACCACCTACTATGTGCCAGGCACTACTTGTCTCTTGGGATACAAAGGGGGATAAGATGGGTGGGGGAACAGAAGAGGAAGCAGACAGTTTGTGTAGGTGAGTTGAAGTGGGCTTCGCAGGATAAATGATAATTATATGACCTGAGCTCTCACCAGTGAGGGGAAGGTGGAAAAGGGGAAATGAGATGGAAGCCTCATGTGGTCAAGGAGAAGAACTGTGTGTTGGAAGTCAGGAAACCCAAAATCTAGTCTGCTTTGGCCAATTTTTAATTATATGACCTAGACACATGTTCACCCATTTTCTTAATGTCTAAAATGATGAGAGGTTTATCAGGTAATACCCAAGTTCCTTCTGCCTTGCATTTCTGACTGTGAAATAAATAGTATTTTTTTCTCTTTAAATTTTTTTATTGTTCTGTTAATCACCATACATTACATCATTAGTTTTTGATGTAGTGTTCCATGATTCATTGTTTGTGCATAACACCCAGTGCTCCACGCAGAATGTGCCCTCTTTAATACCCATCACCAGGCTGACCCATCCCCCCACCGCCCTCCCCTCTAGAACCCTCAGTTTGTTTTTCAGAGTCCATCGTCTCTCATGGTTCGTCTCCCCCTCCAGTTCGCCCCCTTCATTCTTTCCCTCCTGCTATCTCCTTCTTTTTTTTTTCTTAACATATATTGCATTATTTGTTTCAGAAGTACAGTTCTGTGATTCAACAGTCTTGCACAATTCACAGCGCTCACCATAGCACATACCCTCCCCAATGTCCATCACCCAGCCACCCCATCCCTCCCACCCCAACCCCCCTCCAGCAACCCTCAGTTTGTTTCCTGAGATAAAGAATTCCTCGTATCAGTGAGGTCATATGATACCTGTCTTTCTCTGATTGACTTATTTCGCTCAGCATAACACCCTCCAGTTCCATCCACGTCATTGCAGATGGCAAGATCTCATTCCTTTTGATGGCTGCATAATATTCCATTGTATATATGAACCACATCTTCTTTATCCATTCATCTGTCGATGGACATCTTGGCTCTTTCCACAGTTTGGCTATTGTGGACATTGCTGCTATAAACGTTGGGGTGCACATACCCCTTCGGATACCTACATTTGTATCTTTGTGATAAATACCCAGTAGTGCAATTGCTGGATCGTATGGTAGCTCTATTTTCAACTGTTTGAGCAACCTCCACACTGTTTTCCAGAGGGGTTGCACCAGCTTACATTCCCACCAACGGTGTAGGAGGGTTCCCCTTTGTCCGCATCCCCGCCAACATCTGTCATTTCCTGACTTGTTAATTTTAGCTATTCTGACTGGTGTGAGATGGTATCTCACTGAGGTTTTGATTTGGATTTCCCTGATGCCAAGCGATGTTGAGCACTTTTTCATGTGTCTGTTGGCCATTTGGATGTCTTCTTTGGAAAAATGTCTGTTCATGTCTTCTGCCCATTTCTTGATTGGATTATTTGTTCTTTGGGTATTGAGTTTGATCTGTTCTTTATAGATTTTGGATACTAGCCCTTTATCTGATATGTCATTTGCAAATATCTTCTCCCATTCTGTCGGTTGTCTTTTGGTTTTATGGACTGTTTCTTTTGCTGTGCGAAAGCTTTTTATCTTGATGAAATCCCAATAGTTCATTTTTGCCCTTGCTTCCCTTGCCTTTGCCGATGTTTCTAGGAAGAAGTTGCTGCGGCTGAGGTCGAAGAGGTTGCTGCCTGTGTTCTCCTTTAGGATTTTTATAGACTCCTGTCTCCCATTTAGGTCTTTCAGCCATTTGGAGTCTGTTTTTGTGTGTGGTGTAAGGAAATGGTCCAGTTTCATTCTTCTGCATGGGGCTGTCCAATTTTCCCAACACCATTTGTTGAAGAGACTGTTTTTCCATTGGACATTCTTTCCTGCTTTGTCAAAGATTAGCTGACCATAGAGTAGCGGGTCCATTTCTGGACTCTCGATTCTGTTCCATTGATCTATGTGTCTGTTTTTGTGCCAGTACCGTACTGTCTTGATGATGACAGCTTTGTAATAGAGCTGGAAGTCCGGAATTGTGATGCTGCCAGCTTTGCTTTTCTTTTTCAGCATTCCTCTGGCTATTAGGGTCTCTTCTGGTTCCATACAAATTTTAGGATTATTTGTTCCATTTCTTTGAAAAAAGTGGATGGTATTTTGATGGGGATTGCATTGCATGTGTAGATTGCTCTAGGTACCATTGACATCTTCACAATATTTGTTTTTCCAATCCATGAGCATGGAACGTTTTTCCATTTCTTTGTGTCTTCCTCAATTTCTTTCTTGAGTATTTTATAGTTTTCTGAATACAGATCCTTTGCCTCTTTGGTTAGATTTATTCCTAGGCATCTTATGGTTTTGGGGGCAATGTAAATGGGATCGACTCCTTAATTTCTCTCTCTTCTGTCTTGTTGGTGTATAGGAATGCCACTGATCTCTGTGCATTGATTTTATATCCTGCCACTTTACTGAATTCCTGTATGAGTTCTAGCAGTTTTGGGGTGGAGTCTTTTGGGTTTTCTACATAAAGTATCTTATCGTCTGCAAACAGTGAGAGTTTGACTTCTTCTTTGCCGGTTTGGATGCCTTTGATTTCTTTTTGTTGTCTGATTGCTGTGGCTAGGACTTCTAATACTGTGTTGAATAGCAGTGGTGATAGTGGACATCCCTGCCGAATGGACAGTATTTTTATAGGAAGCTCAGCATATTATTTATTTATTTTTTTGGAAGCTCAGCATATGTATTATTGGTAGTGTGGTGAAAACTCTAGAAAGGACAAAGTTAAATTGTAGAGTTGTTAATTAATTAATTTTTTTAAAAAAATTTTTAAATATTCTCTACACCCAATATGGGGCTCAAACTCATGACCCTGAAATCAAGAGTCGCATGGTCTTCCAGCTGAGTCAGCCAGGCGCTAGAGTTGTTAATTTAGTTTTTTCTCCATATGTAAACAGCATTTTTTTAAAGGGGTATTCTGAGGGGGGGGGAAATGTTTTTTCAACTGTAGTTATGGTTATTTGCATTGTAAGACAAGGCTGCCATTAACAGAAGAGTTCAGCTACACCTAATAATCAGGTACACTTGATACATTTACTTTATTGTGTGTTACTCAACGGGAGGTTTTGTTCTTCCTGTGGAGCCGACTAGAGAGCTCTTCTCTTCCAGTCCATTCCCTTTCTTCTCAGAAATACAGCTGGACTCCCTTTCCTGTCCAGTGAGATGGGGCTTTGCTCTGAGGGCTGGCCAAAGGAGGCTAGCTGGCCGCTTCCAGGCCTGGTCTTCACCTCTTCTGTAGCTCCATGTAGCCACGTGTCTCGAGTCAATGCACCTGGGGTTGTTGCAAGGCTTGGATTATTCTGCAGAGTTTGAAAAAGTTGCTTTGGATGATTTTTACTGTTGTTTTCATTATAGTTCTGGAGAAATGGATTTTCAGAGATTTTCACATTGCCATCCCTGTTTACATCACCTATTGTTTATGATGTTTGTCTTTGTTTCTAAATGTATTCAATATCATGAATAGAAAAACCTTTGCATTTGAGAAATGCTTTCATATTAATGGCCCTTCTAATGATTGTGGTAGAAATATATATGAGATTAAGAACATTATCCTAAATATGGAAATGTTTTTTAGATAATTAAAATTAAAGGAAACACAGGTTTCACTAGGGGATAAAAGATGAAGGAAATCCAGCACTTTAAAACTGGAAGATGATGAGAACTGTCCATTTTCTAGAGGAGGAGTCTGAGGGCTGAACAATATGAATGCCTTGTTGAAGATCGTGTGACTAACAGCAGTTTTAGTTCTTCAGCCTCTGAATGACTTATAGCCAGTAAAACATAGATAGAATATTAGAGCATTAGGCAAATGAGATACTCTATATTATGTTAGCTTTGGATAAATAACATATCTAAACTGATGGCTTTTTTTTTTTAAGAGATTTTATGTATTTATTTGATGGAGAGAGAGAGAGAGAGCAAGCATAAGCAGGGGGAGTGGCGGGCAGAGGGGGATGGAGAAGCAGGCTCCCCACCGTGCAGGGGGAGCCTGATGTGGAGCTCGATCCCGGGACCCCGGGATCACGACCTGAGCTGAACGCAGACGCTTAACTAACTGAGCCACCCAGGTGCCCTAAACTGATGACGTTTTAAAAACATTTTCTTTCCCTCTAGTTTTCCCTTGGGTTTCATGTTATAGGGACATGTTGTAGTATAATGATACTTAATATTTTGTAGGTCCTGGATCTCTTTGAGAATCTTTTTTTTTAATTTTTTTGAAAGATTTTTATTTACTTGACAGAGCACAAGCAGTTGGGAGCATCTTAGGGAGAGGGAGAAGCAGGCTTCTCCGCCGAGCAGGGAGCCTGACTCAGGACTCGATCCCAGGATGGTGGGATCATGACCTGAGCCGAAGGCAGACGCTTAACTGACTGAGCCACCCAGGCACCCCCTAAGCTTACAGTTCTCGGTTTCTTTATTTTTTTCTATTAAATTTAAATGGTTAAAATTCACTGATTGTAGATATACAGGTATTAAAATGTGAGATTGCTATTTCATGCTGTTTTTCTTCTGAAATGGACCAAATAGCTTCACAGCTGGATAAAATGTGTGTCATGATACTGCTTTAAGTCAGTAATTCTTAGCTTTGGAAATTCTGTTTCTGTGACTTTAAGTGATTACGTTTTTTAATTGTCTCATTTTCAAAAGTACACATACTCAGAATTTTTTGTGTATCAACACTCTTGATATTATTACTTTTCAGTTTCAGTTCAGAAGAATCTGATAGTGCATTGTCTACTAAAATAAAAATCTTCAAACCCTAGCCAGTATAAAAGTCTTAAATCTGTGTGGTGTGTCGGAGCTTGGACAGTTGCAGCTCAGGGAGTCTCTTTGTGGTGTCCTATTGACTGTGTATTAACACAGGGCTTTCTGTGGGGCCGGCATCTAATTGTTTAGAATGCAGATGAAGCTGTTGATGGATCTGGGGACTGATGGCTTAAATTCCAATTAATCAGTTGCTTCATCAGTTTCTTAATTCAGATCAAATATCTCCTGAATGCACACAGTTCTTTTAGTCTATTAAGAGAAATTAATGCTTTAGAACTAATTTTCACCAATCTCTTATAAATGCCAATATCTTTTTCACTTGTCTCCTCAGTGATGACCTTATAGTTTAAGTGTTTGGGACCTACTACAATAGCTCGGCCTCACCTGTTAGTGGGGCAGGGGTAGGTAAATGACACTGTACTCATCCACATTCTCTCTCTGGTGCTATTCATCTTCCCACCAGCTTAAAAATTTCATGCCGTCATTGAGTCATATAAATGATTTAGAAATTAAGTTTAATGGCAAACGATCTGGTATTAAATATGAGAAGTCAATGTCTATTTTTCTTTTGTTGGGCATATACTGTACCCATCTCTTTCAGAGCTACTGGATTCATGAGCTGTTGCAGACAATCTACTAATATTACAGGATAACTTACCACCGTATATGACAGACTACGGTGCTCAGTCTCGTCGTGTCCCATCAGTTACTTTATCACCACTTGAGGCAGCTCTCCTGTGCGACACCTAGTCTAGTTGATCTTCATTTGATTGTCATTAAACCTGTCCTTTCCTGTCAGCTCTTGTCAGTTATACAAAATAAAATCAAGTATTCATAAGAAGTCTGTAACGGGATATAAGCAGACCAATTTAATAATTCATTTTTGCTGAGCCTTCACTGGCCTCAGTTGTAGCTAGTGCTTGCTGTTAAACATGATTAGATATGGTGTGTGTAAGACATGGCAAGTTGGCCATACTTCTGATTTTGCTACAGTTCATTCTCTCTTTTTAAATTCTGTCAGTTACTGCGAAGTTAGTAATGTGAACTGTACTCGAAAATAAGTAATATGTCTATTGCCCCTAAATTTTTTAAAGAATTTTTTTTAAGATTTTATTTATTTATTTGAGAGAGAGAGAATGAGAGACAGAGAGCACGAGAGGGAAGAGGGTCAGAAGGAGAAGCAGACTCCCCGCCGAGCAGGGAGGCCGATGTGGGACTCGATCCCGGGACTCCAGGATCATGACCTGAGCCGAAGGCCGTCGCCCAACCAACTGAGCCACCCAGGCGCCCTGCCCCTAAATTTTTAAAGCAGCATATAATTATTTAACATGAAGATGTCCTTTTTTCTTTAAAGAAAGACAACTGTATTGCTTCCAGTGTTTAATAAGTTTACAGAACCTAGGTATTACTTTCACTTTTAGAAACAGAATGTTTGAAATATAAGAGTCTCTAGAGATTCTCCCTTCTTATTTTCTATGTTAGAAAGCAAACCTAGAGCAGAGCTGTTGGCACTGACATCTCAAAGTATGTGTCCGACAGAATCTAGAATCCGATCCGTATGCGGTTACTTTTGAATCAGAACACATATAAGCACATACACACACATGTATAAACATGCATATATTTTAAGAGGAAAAAAAATCAAGTTTGAAAAACTGTTTAACTGTAAAATAACATCCACTACAAATTTCCCTATTCTCCTTTTTAGTTGAAACCAGTTTGTAAAATATTCTCCTTGTGGTAGGTCCTTTGGCAAGTAATGCATAACAAAATTTATTTATGTATTTAGATATATCTTTCAAAGTACATGTAATCAGACAAAGGTCTCCTGGGTAAGTCTTCTCTTGATACAGTAGATGATTCAGAAGTCATTTCATAGCGCTCCGTCTTTTGGAGCCTTGGGAAAGTGACTTGGTTTCTGTGGAGGCGCCTAGAATCCTGCTGGCAGCACCACGGCAGAGAGCCGCTCCAAGGGTTGGAAGTGTCATTGGTGAAGGGTTTGCGTGGGGCACATTCCAGATCCTGAACTGTGATTAGTTGAAGGTGCATTGGCTGGCGGAGAAAAGTAGTAAGAGCAAGAAAACGCTCGTGGTATGTGCAGGACTACAGTTTCTAACAGAGCGCTCAAGGGAAAATGCGTCTAGCACGGATGTGGGTTTGCACAGACCCATTTTAGTGTTAGGACGTTATGTGAGAGGTGTCCTGGACTGGGCTCGGTGAAGATACGTTCTACCTTCACTAGTCCCCCAGACTTGAGAAAGAGGTCGCTAAATGAGTTCCAGACATATGGCTCTCACTGGCATACTTCAGTAGATTTTCCTCTAAATTTTACAACGCAAGTCTGAAGTCAGTCCGATTTTTTCCCCCCGTGCAGATGGAAACTTTAGTGGGGCGAGGTAACTGGCAGGGAGCATCGGTGAGTGAGGTGCAGGGCTGGTGTTCAGCCCAAGACTGGCCCTTCCCGCTGTGCCCCGGGAACAGGACCCTCTCCTAGAGCGCGGCTGACACTCTGGGCCACGTTGCTCTTCACTGGGGCCGATGGTCTTACCTGCCGTAGGCTGCTGAGCAGCACTCCTGCCCCAGGTCACAAGATACCAGCAGCGGGTTTGAAAACAAACAGGGTCTCCACAAGTTTCCAAGTGCCCCCCCAGGGGGGAAATCACCCCTAGTTGAAAAGCACTGGAGGACTTTTTTCTTTTCATTGAAGAGAATCCCTAAGTGTTCAGTTATGTATCTTTTGAGACTAATTAATATTCTTCAGAGATGCTCTCAGTAAGAACAAACTGATTCTGTGGTATTTGCCTCCGTGGGGAAGAAGCTTCTGCTCCTGCCAGTGCAGCCAAGAATTCAGGGGCTGGCTCCATGTCCCTGCTGCTGCCAGGCTAAGGCCAGGGCGTCCCCCTGCAGGGGTGTCCACTAGCTGCCCACTTCCCCAGGCCTGGTGGACTGGGCCTCCCTTCTGCTCACCAGCTTCCACTCAGAGGCAGGAGCTCTGCCCCGTTTTGACAGTCTGGGAGTAATGGAGCCCCAGCTGGTCAGCCCCACCGGCTAGCTTGTAGGGCCGGAAGGGCTGCCACAACTCCTCCCCTAACCCAGCGCCCACTTAGAAGCCAGCAGGGGCCCCTCCAGATAAGGCTGGGTGCTGTCCTCTTCCATTCCCCGTGTCTTGGCCCAGACCTTTGCAGACCTTGCTCCAGTTCATGCCTACGGGAGGTGGTGAAAACAGCGGAGAGCTTGGTGGTCCGTCGTTCAAAGGGAGGATCCATGATACGTACCAACAAAGGACAGAGCAGCCCAGTGAGAAACTTTATTGCCAGAACCAGGGAAAGATTCAGCCTGAAGGAGTCCCACAGAATCACACTCTACACTGCGTGCATGTGCTAGTCTGCTCTGCTCAGGAGTGGTCAGAGTGAGACGGTCTTGAAAAGGCCTCCAGGACACACATCCATCAGCAAAGCCAAAGCCTTGCTTGTCTCAGGGGCCCTGAGCACAGTCTCTGGGTGTACTGCGCACGGCTAGTGGTAGTTCCTGTGAAGCTGAGCTTAGAAATAGAATCGCATGCCTCCCCGTTGGTCTAGAAGATTGTACGTGTGCCAGAACCATGGCTGTGGGCCCAGGAGCGTGGACAGAGACCACCTGCAAGCTGCTGGTCCATTCCTGACTGAACTAGGGGCAGAATCAAGAACCAACTTCCCAGTTGGGGAGAATAGCCTCTAAGCCACATGTATCCAGTGGTAAAGGGTGAAAATCTGACTCAGTGAGTTCAGACACCACTTTTGACCAACAGGAAGTTGGTGTGGGGCCAGGAGCAGCCCGTAGAAAGCCAGGAATACAAATCTGGTCAGGGACAGGAGAGGGGTGGTGCATGCTACAGGGTAATTGGACTTCACAGAATTAGGTCAGCCAAGTCACAAAAAAGAAACATGTCTGAACAACAACCAGCACTCAACATGTTTGATGTTTGTGTAACAGTTCAGTGTTCACTCATCAACTCTGGTGAATTTTATGTGATTGTACAGCAGAGGGGTTTGAAGTCAGATGGGCCTCCTGATGGCATTGTGCCGTTCATCCTGCCTGTCCCGGTGAGACCTCAGGGCAGTGCACCTCTAAGCTTGAAATAGGGGCCTGTTCCCTACCGACGGTCCAACAGGACCTCAAATATATATAGGCCAGGACTGGCACTTAGTAGATGCTCAGTATATATTAGTAACTTTCTTGTTCAGAGAGAAATGACTTTTTATTATGCATGTATGTCTCTGTATATTTTGTGAGGAGTGTGGAACAGTTCCTAATCAAGAAAGTAGATACCCTATTTATTTCCTCTTAGTTTGGAGTGTTCTGTTAGTTTCTCCCCGTAACAATCTTTGGAAGGTATTTTCTAAAGGAGCCAGGCCCCAGAGAAGTAGACTTGTATTAAATCCCATGTCCCCGAATTCCTCTCCCTAGCACGTTGTCCCTCCTCCTGCCCACCCCCCAGGGGTCTCTGTAATTGTGGTCCTTTGGTCCTTGAGGTTCAGAGGGATCCCCGTCGTGGCAGGAAAGACAATTACACTCACAGAGCTAGGATACTGCTTTGTAAAGGAGACTGTTCTGGATGCTACGGGTCTTCTTTCCCTGAACTGCAGGTGGTACCTGCTTTTCATTTCCAGCTGAATCCCCGTCCCTCTCACCCTCACAGAAACCGCTCCATCTCATTTCTAGAGTAGGACATTGGGTGTGCCCCAAAGGATCGAGTGTGGGTTCTGCTTTAGAATCTTGAGTCTGGGTTACTTGTCAGCCCTGTCCTACATGTGTCTCCCAGAACTTGTTTTACTCCTTCGGATTTTGCTCATTTGCTTCTCTGATCATTAGACGAAACACTTACTGAGGTCAGGGGTCCCTGGAAGAATGTTCTCAGTGTCGTAGGTGTTGTGTGGATTTGGAGTGCACCCGGAAGAGAAGCTGTGTGTGAGCCCGTGGTGAGGAAGGGTGCAGCCGCGCCCCGTGAGCTGGGGTACAAGTTGGCCGTGTCTGCTGGTTTGCTGCCAAATCTTCAAGTCTGTATTTCCATTTTTGAAGCTATCAGTAAATCTCTTTCAAACATTTGTCAGTATGTACAACCTCCCCATCACTATCCAGTTTTATTTTTGTTGTTTTAATTATAAATATCTAATAGTTTATTTTAACCATTTGAAATTACTTGAACAATGTCACGGTTAAATAACCATATCATTTCAGCTGCTTTTTGGACAAGTGATTGTTTTGTTTTGGAGGGAGAGAGAGGAAGAGAAAAGGTGGGCGGGACGCAGAGGGAGAGAGAGTCCTAAGCAGACGCCAAGCGTGGACTCAGTGTCATGACCCTGAGATCGTGACCCAGGCTGAAATCGAGAGTTGGACGCTTCACTTACTGAGCCACCCGGGCCCCCCTGGATAAGTGATTTTTAACAGGTTCTATTAGATATCAGAAAACTCAGCCAGCATCTTCTGCTTCTGTCTTCTGAATCTAAGCAACTTAGAAGCCACCACAGTGGAAGTTTTAGGCCCTCTCTTTACTGGGTGACTACAGCCTGTGAGCAGTCATGGGCTTATTTGTAAGGCTGTTCACCTCTTTCCCTCTACCAGTCACCTTACGATTTCTGTATCTTCCTTTAAAGTTAAAACCCCTTTCACCCAGGACACTGAAAGTTACGCCATCAATACTAATAAATAAGTAGTTTAAAATATTGTGAAAACGTTTTATTTAATGTTTCTGTTTTGCTGTCTTCTGGATAAAAGGGAAAAGGCCATGAGATAAGTTATTGATGAAATGAGCTGCTGAAGTGGAGAGGAGGTGTAGTCGGCCGATAACTGTCATAGCGTGAGCGCTGGTAAATGACCGCGCATGCAGTCAGCCGTCCACCAGAGCCGTTCTGGTGCTGAGCTGCATCGATCAGTAGTAGGGTGTCAGCAAAGTTGATGGATGGGGCCAACACGGACAGACAGCAGAAGGGAGCCCTGAAATATAAATATGAGAAAAGTACAAGGAAGGGGAGTCTCCATCTCTGCAGGTGTTCAAATATAAATTGAAATGTGGGTTTCTGTGGTGCAGTTCCAGTTATTTGCAGCATTGACACCGAAAACATCCGACATACACGTTGGACCCCTTCACAGCTACAAATGACCCAGAAGTGATCCAAACACACCGACCACAAAGAGAGGAACTTGGGCCCCCAAGCAGACCTCCTGAGAGCGGGGGCGCTAGGGGCTCTGAACATGGCCATGTGGGCAGTGCCGGGCTCCAGAGACTCCCTTGAGGGGACAGAGGTCGGAATCTGCTCTGATGGCTCCGCTCGGCGTGGCACCACCTGACAGAGTCGGGGTCAGCCCCATGCGAGTTGCGGATGTCCCGGTGACTCTTGCGCACGGCCACAAACCTCAGCTTCTTCATGACCCCGGGCCAGCCCAGCAGCTGCAGGTCCCACAGGTACTCTGGGGACAGACCTTGGTGGGCTTGTGGTAGAGAAGATACCTGTTCAGGTGGCTCTCGTCATGCCACAGGGCCTCGATCCCATTGGCCCAGTCGACCACCATCGCCTGGTGACAGGCTGAGGTCAGTCGGGGAACCTCCGGCACCGAACCCCCAGAAAAGCCTCCTGCGTAGTAAAAGTCACCCGGGTCCCTGGGGTGTGCCCCTGGGACCTTGTCCGCGCTCGTAGCTGAAGTCCTAGAAGGTCACCCTGGAGAAACCGGGGTGCAGGGTGCCTAAGAGGAGGGACAGGCTCTCCACGCCCACGTGGTCGCTCAACTTCATGTCCACTACACGGACACCAGGTAGTCCACCTTGCGAAGGAAGAGCGAATGCGAGAAGTTGCTGATCTCCATGCGGTGCATGGGCACATCCTGCCAGCAGGGAGCCCCGGGGACCTGGAACCAGCACTCTCTGGTCCTACGGGAGCAGCACTCGGGCCCAGCAGCCGGCCCGTCGGTGAAGACATAGTAGGTGACCCTGTGTCCCGCCGTGAACTGCTTCTCCGCCGGCTGCAGGAACGGCTCCAGGAAGACCACGTAGCTACAGGGACGGGGGATAGGGCGGGAGGAGAGTCACTGCCAGAGGCTGGTGGCAGGACCCCAGAGCTCGGGGCCGTGCACGTGTTCACCTTCGTCACTGGGACACGCCCCGGGCTGCGTTAAGCCACAGCCACCCTCCTGGCCTGTCCTGAGAGAGTCCACCGGCGGGCCCTCCCTCCCTTCTGCTCCCAGAGATGGGGGCCCTCAGCACCCCATCTTACAAACGGGAGCCCGAGGCTTGGGAGGCTGGAAACCCATGCAGCCACACAGTCAGCATGCTGGAGCCAGGGACACTGCCCCGTGCTGAGCTCCCGGGCAAACCCTGCAGGTGCCCTCCCCTGGCCGCCCCCCTGCGGGTCCCCTCCCCACCTGCCAGGACTGGAGCTCCTTTGGGCACAGCCCTCGTTCCTTTGCCCAACAGACCGGCTAGAAGAAGCAGGGCCAGCCACCTGCCCCTCTTGCTTTGGGTGGGCTGTCGCTGGTCCCCACAGCGGGCTGCACCCCCTGGAGGGTCCCCCCGTGAAGGCTACGGGGCCTCTTGCTGACAAGGTCCTCAATCTACCACTGGTATTCCTAGGGGGGGTCACCTTGAACTCCCCCAGACCGGGAATCAGGTGCAGCCCGGGGACAGGGAAGGGGAAAGAGGACCCGGGGAGTTGAGGGGGGTTGCTAAGACCCCAGCCTTGAATCCAAGGGGGTAAGCTTCTGGATCCAGGTCGACATACGCCCCTCCCTCAGTCCAAAGCCCTCACATAGCTGGTCCCCCTGTGAGGGGTCTACCTGCTCCCCACCGTGGGGACAGCAGCTCCCCCAGCGTCAAGCAAGTGTGGTGAGCCCTCTGAGTCTGGTTTTTTGGAGCAGGCACTGAGGCTACTTCCCTGGGCCTGCCCCACACCTGGCAGCTTAGTCAAGGGCTCACACGGGGAAGGCGGCCACTGCCTTGAAACAGGGGACAGGCACACAACCCGCAGGCCCGGATCAGGTCACCAGGGGAAAGGCCAGGCCCAGTCGTTGTGAGTGTGGTTTCACGGCCCCTTCCCTCAAGGACGCTGCCGGCAAGGGCTCCCTCATGCAAGCCCGGCACCTGCCCTCGCCCCGGGGCTGCGCTCCCGGCCCAGAGGGGGACGCATGAGCACCGCCTGTGCGGGCAGCGTTGGGACAGGGCAACTGGCGCTGGCCGCGGACCCTGGGCCGTGAGGGTCTGGTTGGTGATTTCAGTCCCTGCTCTCCAGGACCTGGAGGACGACTCTGAGGCAACCTGGGCCCTTCCTAGTGCCCCCCGCACATGGGGCTGAAGGCCTCCCTTGCGATGGCCTGGGAAAAGGGTTGCACGGGCCTCAGGCCATCCTGCGGGCCTCGGCGAGCTCTGTGGAGGAAGGAAGCTCTGACTGCCGATGCTGTGGCCAGCCCCGGCTTCCAGAGGCTCCCAGGGGCCAGGCCACTTGCCGGCAGCCATGCCCAGCACGCTCCTGGGTCCGCTGGGGTCCCAGGGCCTCACTGCTCAGCTCCCTCTCAGGGGCCTGGGCTCTGGCACCGAGTGCTGTCTGACCCGAGTGCTGTCTGAGGCTGTGCCCTCCTGAGCCTCATCCTCTAAGAGACACACAGGAGGGGCCAGCCCGACAAGCATCTCCTCGCTACCAATCCAGAGGGCACACGTGACCCCCTTCCACTTCTCTGGTGGGGGGCTCCCCGGAAGCCCCATTGTTGGGGTGCTCTGCCCCTTGACTCAGCAGGATAGCGGCCTGGGGTCAGGGCTGTGTCTGTCCGAGGGGAGTGGCAGCAGGCGGGGGCTGTCACCCACTGTGACGGGCAGCCTCCTGAGAGGGAGCCAGGGGCTGTCCCCTCACCGGGCCCACGAGAGCCCAGTAAGACTGCTGAATGCATGCACTTTCGCATTAATCCCCAGGACGGGGTCCCCCCACTCTGTGCTCAACACACCGACAGTCCCATGGTGACGTTCTGCAGCTAGAACTGCTCGTTCAGGACGTCAGTGTTGCAGGTCCCTTCCCAGATGATGGGGGCCAGGCAAGGGGTGAGGGCAAGGACATCGTTCCTCCGGGAACACAAGAGAACAGCATGGCGATGTGCGAGCTGGGAGGAGGGTGAGCGCACCAAGGGCCCTGGTGCTCACCACCCCCACCTGGAACCTCACCATCCCCCGCCCCATGCCTTCAGGGGCCCACCAGGTGCACCCTCCTTCCAGAAGGACTTCACACTTGCAAGAAACCCAGACTCAAATCTATGCAAATCCCTTCCAGCTCTAAGCAAACCTGGTCCCTGCCAGACCTCAGAGTGGGAGCAGGGATTTCCCAGCAAAGCCAGGGGGCCCTCCCCCGGGAGGGAACAAGCCCCCCTCACACATTCTTTGGTGGGCAAGGGATAGAAAGCAGGAAATGCAAGGCACAGAGAGAGAAAGGGACAGAGAATAATCTGTGGGCTCCAAATCGAGATCTCTGAAACAGGGAGAGGAAAAGAATCTGGCAATCGTGCACCCGCTGAGTTTTCAATCAGCCCGCCCTTCCTTGCCTACCTTAAATTTCCCTAAGTTTGAGAAAGGGAGGGGAAGAGAGGGAAGGGGAGGGGGGGAAATTTCAGTGAATGTATTCCCGGGGGTGTTAGCACCTTGGCTGGGGATAAAGCATCCTGAAAAATCACACAACGTGATGTGAGTTTGCAGGGAGGTGGCTGCGCCTTTATGATCTTGGAGAGATGGGGATAGGAAGGCGGTAGGAGGGCAGGTGTTGGCCAGGCAGGAGGATGCCCGACCGGACCCATTCTGCCCACGCCCTCCAGATTACGTGGGG
This sequence comes from Eumetopias jubatus, assembly GCF_037043125.1. Taxonomy (NCBI): domain Eukaryota; kingdom Metazoa; phylum Chordata; class Mammalia; order Carnivora; family Otariidae; genus Eumetopias; species Eumetopias jubatus. The sequence goes on from NW_028274826.1 coordinate 2,819,869, forward strand.
GAAAGAGTCTGCCACACTTCTCTGCTGGGAAGTAGACCACGGCTCTTGGACCAACGCCGTCCTTCTGTATGCGTCCCACAGCGCGTCTGCCACCAGTCCCCGTGGGCCCTGACGTCCTACACTTCCTCAGGAAGTCTTCCACTTATTTGCCCAACATTTCCAAGCACCCGTGACAGGCCAGGCACGTGCTAGCTGCCGGAGAGAGGCAAACTGGCAAATTCAGTTTCAGAGATCTGATGCCAGGACAGGCTCGCACCAGCGCAGCCGCCCTTCACACGACCGCAGACTCGGGGAAAAGTGTCTGGAGAGAGTGCAAAACAACGGCAGGTCTGACTCACGCCGGGTGGAGCAGGAGGGGTCAGGGAGGGCTTCTCGGAGGAAGGGACATTCGGAAGAGAGCTGAGGCACAGAGGTAGTTAGGGAAGTTGGGTGGGCTTCCGCGGAAGAGGAGACCACTTGTGAAAAACCCCAGAGTGGTGGAAGCGGAGGGAAGGGTGAGGGGGGGGAGAGCACAGGCCGTGGAGGGAGGTTCAGTCCGAGGACAGGGAGCCCCGGGCAGGCTCGGGGGCTGAGCTTGGAGCCCAGGACCCCCAAACGGAGATGCCACGTCGGGGGCTGGAGTTCAGAGGACAGAGAGATGTGGGAGCCGGACACGTGGAGTCACCAGTATGTAGTTGGCGATGCAATTCGCTGGTGCGGTTAGGGCCACCCGAGGAGAACACAGTAGAATGGCATCAGTCAGCTACTACCACGTAAGGACCACCCACAGGATCTCTGTGCTATGAACCGACATGAATGTACTTAGCTTTCCCGTCTGGGCAGCATGGGGTCAGGTGGTGCAGGCCGGCCCTGCTGGGCGGCGGGGGTCTCCGCAGCTTGCGCCCGCCTTGGGGGGTGACTGTCCGTGACTGGTTCGTGCCGGCTCTGCTGCCATTGTCCCCCTCCCACCGAGGGCGGCCACGTCCTGGCTCGTCTCACGGCCACGCCGAGGCCACAGCAGGCGAGGCCACAGCAGGCTGGGAGGAAGGGCTCAGCACAGGACTGCATTTCTGCCTCAGCGGCTAAGTGAAGCATGTCAAGGGGCCAAACCCCAAGTGCAGAAGGGCCTGCACAGAGTCTGTCGAGGGTCACAGCCCTGGGCACGTGCAGGAGCCCAGGCTGAACCCAGCTCTGTGTCCTCACACAAGGGCTGCACCCAGGCCTTCCGTGGGCTGTGGGTGGGGTGGGGTGTGAGGGTGTCACTGTATAGATGGGGCATGGGGGGGGTCAGCATTGAACAGCTGGGGGAGGGGCCCTCGCGGCTGGGGCACTTGTCTGAGGAGGAAGTTGGGTGAGGGGACCCCGGCCATGGTGACCTCACTTCCCTGACAACAGAGCCCATCAGAATTTGGAACCCAGGTAACCAGGAACCCACATTCCAGAGACAGCCCCCGGCCCAGCTCATTACATTGGACATAGTGAAACCAAGATGTTCACGTGCTGTGTTCCCAGATCCGGAGGTTGCCGACGGAAGAAAGCGCGCCCAGCAAATGCTGTCTCAAGATGTCCTTTCAGGGCTCCCCACCGCCTCTGGCCGTTTGGTCGGAAAGACCACAAGGTGACACCAGGAGTCCCAGAGCCGGCCACCCAGCCCCACAGGGTCTAATCCACCTGTGCAGCCCCAGGTCCCCACCCGTGTGTGTGTGTGTGTGTGTGTGTGTGTGTGTGTGTGTGTGTGTGTGTGTGTGTGAAGAGGGGTCATGTAGGGTGGGCCAACCCCATTCAAGAGCAGGCTGACGAGGGGTCAGACACCCAGTGTGTGTGTGTGTGTGTGTGTGTGTGTGTGTGTGTGTGTGTGTGTGTGTGTGTGAAGAGGGGTCATGTAGGGTGGGCCAACCCCATTCAAGAGCAGGCTGACGAGGGGTCAGACACCCAGTGGGCAGGTCTTGTTCAAGGTCAAGGGTGGCTGGGTGGGACGGGGTGTGCGCGGATGCGAGCTTCTGCCCTGGGTTTATCCCAATTGCCCTGGAGCGGGGGTCACCGTACCGCGTGCAGGGCTGGGCACGCAGAGATGTGTCTGATCTGGGAGCAGGAGGGGGACAGGGCAGGGGGACAGGGAGGCTGGCTGGGCAGGGCTGTGATGCCTCTGGGCCGGCTACCCGTCCCTGTCTTTGCAGACCACGGATGAAATCGGGAGGAGGCTGGCGGACAGCCGTGATATTTCCGGGACGTGGGGCGTGACCCCACAGGGGTCCCCAGGAGCAGGTGCTGGGGATTGCGGGGGAAGGCCTCCGACACCACCCAGACCACTGTCCCTGGTGGTCATTGACTGGATTGTGCTCCAGGAATGGAGCCCACGGAGACCGAGCTCGAGGCTGAGAAGCCTGGGGTGGGGTGCCTTTGGGTGTGTGGGGACGGGTCGTGGCAGGCCCCACAGGGAGGAGCCCCGAGAGGCTGGTGTGGGGCCAGGAGCAAAGACTGTGTGCAGAGCACCCAGCGGGTGGACTGCAGTCGGGGAGACGTCCCGGGGAGGGCTCCTTCCTGGCTGCGGCTTCTCTGGGAGGCTCTGGGCTGGGCTCTGTCTTGCAAATACCCACGGAGAGCAGGCACGGGGGTGAGCTTTCCTCCTCTCACAGATGTTCCACGACCTAAGGAGCTAGAGCCGGCTCCAACTCCATCAGCAGCTCTACAGGGAGGGGTGGTGCCTGCAGAGACTTCAGCAGGAGCCCAGGAGCCGGCAGTTGACCCAGCACCTGCCCACGGAGAGCCTGACGCTGACCAGGAAGGGCCTGCTCGAGAACCTGTGCCCGGAGAGCCTGCCCCTGTTCCTGCCACTGTTCCTGCCGGAGCCAGGGCCCCTGTGCCTGCCCCGAACTGTGGCCCTGCTCCTTGCCCAGACCCCGCTCCTGCCCTGGATCCTGACCCGTCCCTACCCCTGCCAGTGCCCCTGTCCCTGCCCCTGACCCAGATACTGCCTTGGTTCCTGTATGTGCCATTGCTGCAGACCCTGTCCCTCCCCTTGCACCTGCCCCTACCCCTTCCCCTGCTTGTGCTCCCGTTCTGGCCCCTGACCCAAGTCCTGCCCCTTCCCCTGCCTATGCCTGTGTCCCTGTTTTCGCCTCTGACCCAAATCTTGCCCCCACTCATGTCCCTGCCCCTGCCCGTGCCCCTGCAGCTGCCACTTCCCCAGCACCTGCCTGTGCACCTGTTCTTGCCCCTGCTCCGGATCCTGACCCAGCCCCTGGCCTGGATCCTGCCCCTTCCCCTGCCCCTGGCTCTATTCCTGTTCTTGCCCCTGTCCCGGCTTCTGCCCCTGCACCTGCCCCTTCCCCGACGTGTGCAACTGTTCTTGCCCCTGACCCAGCTCCTGCCCTGGATCCTGCCCCTTCCCCTGCCCCTGCCTGTATTCCTGTTCTTGCCCCTGTCCCGGCTTCTGCCCCTGCAACTGTCCATTGCCCTGCCCCTCCCTGTGCTCCGGTGCTTGCCTCTGACCCAGCTCCTTCCCCTTTCCCTACCCGTTTCCCTGCCCCTGCATGTGCACCCATTCCTGCCCATGACCCGCCTCCTGCCCCTGCACCTGTCCGTTCCTCTACCTGTGTCCCTGTCCGTGCCCCTGCCAGAGCCAATGCCCTTTCCCCTGCCTGGGTCCCTGCTCCTGCCCCTGCCCCTGCCAGAGCCGATGCCCCTTCCCCTGCCTGGGTCCCTGTTCCTGCCCCTGCCCCTGCCAGAGCCGATGCCCCTTCCCCTGCTTTCCAGGGCCGCGGGCCCTTCCCTTGGCCCTGCCTGTGCTCCTGTACTTGCCCATGACCCAGCTCCTACTGTGCATCCGGCCCCTGTCCCTGCTCTTGCATCTGGCCCTGCCCATCCTCCTGTTCCTGCAGGGCTCCCAGAACCACAGCCAGAGCCCACATCCTCGTGGGGAGAGCCGCTTGTACAATTCCCCTTATTTCCATCACCCGACCCTGATGCCCCGCCAGATTGTTTCATCCCCTCCCCCTGTGTTCTTTCTCTCTGGTACATATTAACTGTTATATTATCTTTCCTTATCCTCTACGCTGTTTATTATTTATTTTAAATAAAATTAATTGTTTTCTGTTGGACAAGTCTGGAGCATTAATTATATTCCCAATGCTGTGCCACCGCACCACAGAACATTGCTGCACAATATCTGCTTCCGCAAAGGACACCCTGAACCAGAACGCCTCCCTGCCCATTTCTCCCCGAGCCCAGGCCCTGGCGACCCCTAAGCTGCTTTCTCTCTCTGTTCCTTTCCTGGGTGTTTCCTGTACGTGGAATCACGCAATAGGGGCTTTTGCGTCTGCCCCCCTATTTTCAAAGGGAACTCGTTTCCTTCTGTATTTATTGGACACAGAATTTCCCTTATTCGATATTGAAATGCCTGGGGCTTACAGATCAGACGTAATCAGAGAGGCCACTTTAGGAATTATGGGCACAATCTTGGGGCCGAGACCCCTGTTCCTGCTGGGACACCTCAGCCTGACCCCAGACAGGACAGGGCTGGTTCCTCCTGTGGCCCACACAGAAACCAGGGAAATGCAGAAAGCTGGAAGACACACCCCAAAGGGCAATGCATTGCTCACAACCCCAGGCCAGAGAAAGGTTTCAGCGGACTCTGGTCCAAACCACGCTCCAAGTCACTGGGTTCCACAGGGAGAGACCACACGCATGCAAGTCCAAGTGGGGACAGGCACGGGGGGAGTCAGAGAAGCGGAGCTACCAGGGAAGGACTCTGGCAAAAAAAAAAAACTCTATGGAGGCAGCGCTGGTCACCCTCAGACCGGCAGGTGTCTGGTCTGGGGACCAGCAGCCCTGGGGAGAACGTGAGGAAGCGGAGGTCCCCTGGAGGAAAGGGTGACGGCACCCCTGTCTGGGAGGACAGTGCGCAGCACCCATCCCAGCCTGCAGGTGCACCCATCACCTACTGTGAGCAGCTCAATCCCAGCTTGTGGAGGGAAGACCCGTGTCCATAATCCCCTATTTGCAACAGAATCCATAAAGGGGAGTTTGTGGTTCAACACGTATACAGTGTTTAAGGTACAAGTCTCGAATTCCAACATCCATGGTCTGCTTGTCCACCTTGAGCCTTGTTTGGGAAGCAGGGGTGGGGACGCCCGGGGCTGTGACCTGTGGGAGGGGTGGGGAGGGGGAGCTCTGAATGGAGTGACCAAAGCACACGGGGTGACCTGCCCAGGAGGGACCCTCTCGGTCCCCAGCCCCTCTCCTGACCTCGCGCACGATGGCGAGGGTGTGATGATGAAGGTGCTGGCCCTTGGCTGGCCAGTTCCGTAGCTGGTGTCGGAGCTGCTCAGGCTCCACACCGGGCTCTGATCCCAGAGCTGGCGCAAGAGCTGAAGCTGCAGCTGCCCCAGTCTCGGGAGCTGCGGCTCGCATCGCTGTTGGACCTGGCTCAAGCTCTGCGGCTGGTACTAGAGCTGAATCCCCCTCCAGAGATGATCTAGATCCGGTTCTGCACTTGGATAAGGCTCTTGAACCCACGAACGGCTTTCCCCCCCTGCCCATTTCATGGATGACAAAACTCGGGGCGGTGACGGGACCGGCTACCTGGGGGTAATGGCTACGGGGGGATTCAGCCCAAGGATCCTGCATGACCTTCACCTCGTGCCTCATACAGGTCGGTCCTGAGCTGCCCGAAAAGGGGGAAGGGCCTGAACCGCTGCTCCCGGCACCTGATCCCACCTGATCAGAGACTCTCGCCAGGGACGTGAAGTCCTCGTTTGACCTCTGCTCCGGCCAGCCCCACGTGAGCAGGGACCGTGCTTCCTCACCGCTGGGTCCCCAACCCCAGAACAGTGCCTGGTAGTGGTATCAGTTCACATTGTAGTGAATCACAGGGATCCCCCAGCAGCCCCTTGATGTGGGGGATGTTGCTTACAGAAGAGAGATCTGGGCCACAGACTTGTGTTCACTCTTTCATCCACTCGTGCGGCATCCCCACCTGTGTCTGTTTGCTGAAATTCAGAGGGGACCCCCAGACACCCTCCCTGCCCTCGGAGCTCCCAGCCCAACCAGTAGGTCAGCATCTCACCTACAGTCCGCAAGGGGGCGATACAGAGCTAGAGCATCTCTAGCACCAGACCTTGCAGGAGGCATGGGGCTGGGCCCGCCCTGGTGGCAGCTAAGATCTAGAACCATCTGACGCACTAGAACCTGCCCCAGTGCTGACTCGAGCCAGCCGTGGAAGCAGCTCGAGAGCCTGAGCCAGTGCCCCCACAGACTAGAGCCCGTCCAGCTCCGACCCGATAATACTGGTATTATCAAAATCATTCTGTAGACAGAACCCGAGAGAAATATGCTTGTATATACCCCACCCACTACCATACCGTACAACACTAGTAAAAAACAAGAACCACTAATCAATCACCAGTTACATAGGATATGATCTGCACTATCTTCACAACTGATAAAGGCTAAAATATGTTTAATTCTAGCTTTGTTAACAGAGGTATCCTTCTTGAAATGATCCTAAATATCTTCCTAGCTCTGGGGAAAATCTAAAAGAAGCCCAGAGCTGATATATTTAATGTCATTCAAACCCAAACTACTTATTCCCAACAAAACAATCAATTGTGAGAAGTTGATGAACAAAGCAAAAGGGTAGAAACCCTATATATGTATATTCTTTCAGCTCCCTGATGAGGTACATTCATAAAAAGCAGTCTCAAAGCATGTAACTCCTATCAGGTATCAAATCTGCCTAATTTCTATAAAATTTATTTAGAGCAATCCAATAATTCCCAGTATTTCAACAAATATTGATAATCCCTTATTATCAACAGGTTTAACACGCACAGCAAAATAAAATAGTAAAATAAGAATAAATACCAACACACAAATAAATAAGTACAAAAGCTGACCGACCTAGGAGAAAAGGGTGGGGTGACCCACTTCAGCAGGCCACCACTGAGGGCCTCCCCCAGGAGATGACCCTTGAGTCCTAAATGGGAAAGACTGGGCAGATGGACAGCACCGGTACAGGCAGCGGACTGGGCTAAATTAATCCAAGACAGGTCTGAGCCTACAGTAGGCAGGGGCCCTATCTTTGTGGGTCATGATATCAAGCTTCTTTCCCACCAATATTCTCACCATTTCTACCATTTGGATCACAATCCAGTTTTTACTTTTCTTAAGGTCTAGCCCATACAAAAAGATTTCCTCTTACGATGCAAACTATCCATCAGTGACTTACCACCATGGGTCTGTCTTCATGTGAGTGAGTGACAATGAATGGCACACCGATATTTGTGTTAAATGCTTGTGTGCCTCATCCCCTTGATTCTACAACAATCCAATGAAAAACAGACTGTTATCACCCCCATCTTATAATATGCCAAGAAACAAGGGTTTGGCAAAGAAAAGTTATCTGCCTTTTAAAGCCTATACTCTTAAACACTCTGAGCTGATGGGGACCTAAATATGAGTCAAACACAGTCCCTGACCTCAAACAGCTTACGTTCTAGTGTCCAGGAAAAACAGAATGAACTCAAAAAAATAATTATAGGGTGAAAATAACTGTCATAACTGAAGCAAAAATAAAATGTTACAAAAGTTCAGAGGAAGAAAGACCCCCAAATTCTAGGTGGGAAGAAAAAAGTTTTGGCGAGTGTTTTTCATAATAGTAGCCTCTTAGCTGATAGCTTAGCTTACTAAAAAGGGGAAAGGCATTTGGATCAGAAAACACTGTAAGCAAAACACAGAGATGAAGAGGTATGAAGTACACTCAGCAATAAAGCGGTTCGAGTATTCTGGAGCTTATGGCAGAACAAAACAGTGGTCCAGAGCCCAGGGTCTGTAACCAGTCTCTGGGTTCAAATCCCACCCCATCATGACTGATCTGTAATCTCGTACAAGTGACTTAATCTCCCTGAACTACAGTTAATTCAGCCATAAAATAAGACCACCACCTAACTTATGGGTTTGTTAACACAATTAAATGAAATGTGTGTAAAATATAGTACTTATCACAAACATAGAGCCTACACTGAATTGAGTATCATTAATATTGGATGTTAGGAACAAGAAAAGAGGTGAAGATAATTAAAGTTTCGAGAATAATGTTAATAAAGAGACAAGTTTAGGACAAAAATCAGCTTTGGGAAGGGCACTAAGTAAGTAGTTTGGTTTTCTATAAGCTGAGCTTTCAGCTCCGTTGAGTATTCGGGTATAGCATTTACAATGTGGTGTAGTTTGTTTTCGGTGCCTTTTGCTCCCTAGAGCTACACATTTAGAAGTGTCATGAAAGTGGCAGAGGTGGTAAGGAGAACAGAGCAGAGCAACTTTAGACCAAGGACAGAACTTGGAACATCTGCCTATCTTAGGGGGCTAGGAAATAAAAACGGAAAAGGAGACCAAAAAACAAAAAGAAAAGCTCTGCCAGAGAATCAGGAAAAAATTAAGAATGCAGTGTCATGAAACCTCTTCAAGAGGGAAGTGAATTTCAAGATTTGATAGCATGTTTTGAGTGTGTATACATTTATGTAGCAAGTTAAATAATCCAATTTTATTTTTTTAAAAGACAGGAAAAAATTATTTGTCACTTATTTTTTTAAATCTTTCAAAATTAAGCAAGCATTACTAAAGCAATGTCTACTACAATATTTCCTCAAATTTTTTCTGATTAATCACCTCAATAGGAAAGACAAACATATAACCAAAATAATTTAATAGGTACTAACAAAGGGGAATATGAAAAGTGCAGAGAAAGGAGCTTGATTATCTCAACTTAAAGAAGAGGTGAGGCAAGGTTCAAGAGTAGGCAGTGGGTGCAGCAACATCAGAGCCAGGCCTTGAGGAGGCGGTCAGGCGGCTGGAGCAGGCAGGGGGCACTGATAGGAGAAAGCCCCGGACACGCCTGCTAAGTGAAAGCACGCGGCCCGTTGGGAGCACAGCCCATTAGCAGCGACTGTGCAGTCCGAGCCGCGGGGGCAGGAGCACAGGCTGGAGGTCAGCGGACGAGGGAAGAGGCTGTGAGTCATTCAGACCTGAGTCTGTAGGCAGTGAGGACCCATGAAAAGAATGTAAATGGCAAGTTCCTTAAATGCAGCTAAGAATTACTACCAACTGAAAATCAAAAATGAATATATGGCAACTCTGAGATTCAAGTGAAAAGTATAATCAAAATGTAACATGCAGACAACTTCTCAGAGACATAACTGCTCTGTAAATCAAGGAATATATGTGGTAAACTTTGAAACATAACAGAGTTACTACTGATACAACAGACACCTAAAATACCTGTAAGTATTTGTAAATTTTGTCTTAAAATTTGCTAGAAGAATTTTTACCTGAGTGTCTATAGTTAGTATTTTAAAAGCAAAAACAAATTTGTTTCCAGAGATGAAAAAGATTAAAATAAAAGCAACAATAACAAGGAGGTCACAAGCCCACAGAAATACACTAATGTTTCTGATTGCTAATTCACAACCTAAAAGATGTTCAAATGTAAACACATTTAACAAACAAGATGACACACTTACTGTTCGCTTCACCAGCAACTGACCCATCACTGTGAACATGCGGGAAAGGCCAACAGGGGTACACACTGCAGGAGAGGTCACAGAGAGGAGGCTGATAAATGGCTAGTGCAAAATACAGAACAGACTCCAAGACGATTGTTGTAAGAAAAGTCTTGCCTCAAATTTAGATTCTCTCAGTGTTTTATCAGAGGAGCCTTCATCAATAAAGAAGCTAGAGAGGATGACAGGTGAAAGATGAAAGATACCCAAAGACTGAAGAAGGCTTAGCACGTGCAAGACTCTAGCAGTTGAATAATAGTATTTTCACTTAAAAAATTAAAAAAAAAAACTAAAGAACAGATTAAAATTTCAAGTACTGAAGGAGTTGAGAACCAAACAACTATTATCTTAACTCCTTTTAACTACATTTATCTGCTTATAATATCCCTGAGATATGCTGTAATGCCTCAGGTAAAACTGAGTACATTTTAACTAAATTAAACCACAAATTCACCACACAGGGTCTATGTTACCACTCAAAAGTAGAATCTAATGCTTCAGTGAGTGTGGGCCTGTGTGTGTGTCTCTCCACAAGAGAGGCTTTCCTTACAGAACAGCACATGAGTATTATTTCATGGCTTCAGTTTATCAAAATTTATCTTAACATAAAAAAAGTTAAGGGCCAATTTTAAAAACATCTCCAAGCTGTTAAGTAATTTCATCAGGAAACCTTAGTATAATTTTCTAGAACAAAGAACTCCATTTTCCCATCAACATTAAGCCAGAAAAATACTTACAGAGAAGTAACAAACATCCCGTCCGAGATATACAGGAATATAAATAGGGTAGGTAGAACTCCCAGAGATCTGTAAAGAAACACAAATATATTTTAGTAAATCCAAAATATTGTACACTAAGATATAGGTTGACTATAATGTTTGATAAACATCATAATTGTCTATTTGAGTCTACTAAACCATATAATTTCTAAATTGTACAATAAAAAGATCTAAAACAGAAAAGGAAATACCCCTTTTGCAAAACCTGTTTGGAGGGAGAAAAAAAGTCTCCATGGAATTTTAAGAACAGAAACCAACTAAGAAACAAAGAAAAATCTTAAAAGCTGCTTGCTCGTTCTGAATACAGCAAACACAGGAACACTCATTTATGTTCTTAAACCTGTCTAAAGACTTGTTAACTCTGTAAATTAACAACAAGGGCTGACCACACAAAGAATCACTACAACGTTCACGACAGCGAACGTGTAGTCATAGGCCAGTTCGAGGTCCCGGAGAGAAGCCGACTGACCGTACAAAGACTCCATGCTCGCGGCGTCCTTGTCAACGAGCGCGGAGGCCACCCACACCATCCCCAGGATGAGGAGCGCAAGCAGGACAAGCATGACCAGAGTTTCTAAAATTCGGGCTCGGATTCCCTGAAAAAGATAATGGAGATCTAACTGTATTTCATTTCATCTCATGATTAATTAGGCTTCTATCTGTAAGAAAGCACAAAAATTCTTTGGAAAGGGAAGAAATTTCTATTTATAAGGAAGACAGAAAACACTAGCTTTACAGTGTCATGTTTAGACTACCTTTGTTTTACCAAATTATGTAGAATACCATCAAGCTTTAAAAAACCAAAAAAATTCGTCACGAAAACATTTTTCAGAGCAGTGTTTTAAGGGGCGCCTGGGAGGCTCAGCCCGTCAAGTGCCTGCCTGCCGCTCAGGTCATGGATCCAGCCCCACGCGGGGCTCCCTGCTCAGTGGGGACCTGCTTCTCCCTCTCCCTCCCGCTTGTACTCTCTCTTGCTCTCTTTGTCACCGCCTCTCTCTCTCCCAGATAAATAAAATCTTAAAGAAAAAACAAAAACGGGTTTTAAAACACAGATTGATGAATTTTTGTCTGTGGCTCTAAGCAAGGGCCTCGAGGACGACCACGGTCCGGGGCCAAGCAGCCATGGGAGCGACGGACCCCGCGAGCACACACAGCCCCCAGTCCCCGGGCGCCAGCCACCTGCACCGCTCCCGCAGCCAGGGGTGCAGCCGCCAGTGTCCCCACCCCCTTCCCCCACGCCCTGCAGCGGCCAGCGCCCCCTCCCCCGCTCCCGCCAGCGCCCCCCTCCGCTCTCCCCGCGCCCTGCAGCGGCCAGTGCCCCCTCCCCGACTTCTGCCAGCGACCACCTCCAGCTCCCGAAGCCCGTGTCCCCCCTGCTCCCGCCAGCAGCCCAGGGACTCCCTGAGCAAAGCCCGCAGCAGAAACCAAGGCCAGGCGCAGTGCACGGTTATCGATTATGTACTACACTTCTTTCTTCACATTAGATAAAACCGCCATTACTTCATGTGCCTGGAATATAATAAACCATCTTTCTGCACAATTTTGTTTTAAATATAAAACAAATTCTGACCATTCTGACCTCAGGGCCAAACCAGAGGCCAGGCTTCTAAACTTGAAACCTATTGGACAAGCCAAACAAACAAACGAATAAAAACAACTTTCTTATATTCCTGAAAAGTCACCAAATGATTGAATCCATACCTAAATTCAAAGATTCACATTGTTGTTTTATACTATAACGTACATGGAATACAACAAACAAAATTAGAAGTAAATCCATGTCTCTCGATAAAAGAGTTGGAGGGGCCTGCTCTTATAGCCCAGTCTTACACAGGACTGCCCTCGGCCGGTTAAAAGATGTCCCCAGGTGTGGAGTCAGCACACCTTAAGTGTTTCCAGTAGGGAGGTCGGTGGACCAGAGTAAATGACGCTTGTATTTTATTTAACGCATCAGATCTAACAGTAGTTATGACTCAAGTAAGATGAAATATGAACAGTCCCCAAACATACTACTAAAAAACACACTCCAGCTTTCCTAAAGAACTCTCCAAACCCGCACTTCACAACTTTCAAACCACTTAGGATACCAAAACATGACCACCACCCCCCTTTTTTCTTTTTTAGGTAGGCTCCACGCCCAGTGTGGGGCTTGAACTCACAACCCTGAGATGAAGAGTCACAGGCTCTACCAAGTGAGCCAGCCAGGTGGCCCAGACAGCCACCTTTTAATGGTAATTTCTTTTTCCTTCCTTCTCTCTTTCTGAGCAATAGTCTTTTTTTGTAAGCAAGAATCTTCTTATTACACATCAAATATTACGTGGAAAGCTTGTAACAGATAAAAAGAACAGGTGCTTTGATGAGAATGTGTAACACCCTTTCAGCTTGTCTCCTCCTATCTCTGACTGGAGCCCAAATCCTGCCTGTCTCCAACCAGAACTTAGGAATACTAAGGGCTCCCAAAACACCTAACACATGTGTCTTAAGTGTTATGACATATGAGCTAAACACTGCAACCATGTTTGATACAAAACAGTAGTGATCCTTGGAACCATCTGAGACCCACTGTCCCCAAAAAGTGTTTTAATAATATAATTATTAAACAATTGTAATAACGTAATAAGTATATAACCATTACGATGATATTAAGTGTTGGGGAATCAATCTACCATAAGATTTACACACTTCCTCTGTTATTTTGGTAAGAAATATCTGTTGGCAATTAAATGTATTTTTCTTCAAATATGTTATTCTGCTTCGGGAGCTAATGCTCCATGGGCCTCTCTCATTTCTGTGCATCTCAGAGGCAGGGATAGACCTTGTTCTGGATTTTTTTTTTTTAAGATTTATTTATTTTCGAGAGAGAGCATGCATGCATGCAGGGGGGAGGGGGAGAGGGTGAGGGAAAGAGAATCCCAAGCTGACAAACCACTGAAAGTGGAGCCCAACAAGTGGCTCAATCCCATGACCCTGAGATCATGACCTGAGCCGAAATCAAATTGGATGCTTAACCAACTGAGCCACCCAGGAGCCCCTGGACTATCTTATTAAGGATGTCTGGATAGCAAACAGCCTTGGAAAATAGAGACGCTGTCTCTCTGAAGCAGGTCTGTTTCATACAGAGCAAAGCACAGACAAGTTTGCTTGAAGCCCATTTGTGGGTTCCCCTGAGATTCCTCAGCTATGACTTGAGCCCACTGTAGGAACAGCCTCCACCTGAGCCACACTGCCCCCATGAAGCTGGGGGGTGGGGGTGTTGTCCTGGAGAACAGGAAACTCATGACTTGCCTGTTCTGAGTAATGAAGTCCTTTGTCTCTGATCCAGGAGTCTCATGTCTACAACTACCATGCAGGAATCTAGCAGACTGTCAGCCTGCAAGTACAGTAAAATCTCAGACCCTCCACAATTCTTGCAGCTTTGGGTGACAAGGGTAGGCAGCTAACATGGCTTTCTAGAGAAGAACAAATAAGGGCCCACAAGGTTGGGTTAGGGGCAATGAGAAAACTCCCAAGATCTAGCAGGGAATGCTCTTACCCAAGCAGTAGGCAAGTGGGAGAAGTATGAGTCCCCCAAGGACCTGACGTGCTAATGCCTGTCAGAGGCTGAGCTACAGGTGGAGCTTGGTCATAGCCCCTTCTCCCAGAGAGTAGGGGTGTTATCATGTTCGTGTAACACCAAGCCCTACAAGGCCAACTAAAAAGACTATGATTACAAGGAACTATTTTTCTTGTATACTTTGTCCTTTTCTGTATTTTCCAAATTTCATAGAGTGAATGTGCAGGGCTTTAAGTCATATGAGAACAAATTAATGTTGTTTTTAATTTTTGATTTTTTTCTTAAAAGAACTAACTTCCAAGAGATTGACACTCAGAAAAATAATTTTTAAAATATCCAACTTCAGTTTATGAGACAGTATAGCGAGCTAGTTCAGGACCCCAACTCCAGCAACAGACTGCTTGGGTCCAAAGCCTGGTCCCATCACTGACCAACTGTGTAACACTGTGCAAATTTCTAAACCTCTCTGTGCATCAGTTTATTTCTTCATAAAATAGGTTTATCCCTACCTTATGGGGTCATTATAAGGATCAAATAAGTTAAAATAAGTAACATGCTTAGCATTAGGCTAGGTGTTTAGTAAGCACAATATAAGGGTTAACTGTAACGGCTCAAATTACTGCCTTTGTTTTTAAATTTTCCAAGGCTTTGTAGTTTACCTATCATTTGTGTTTCTGGATTAAATTTATTTCTCCTAATGCCAGCTTATCAACTTCTTTCCATCTGTCACCTATCATTCACAGACCTGTAAGACAGCACATCCACTAGCCTGACTCCCTTGTCTCTCAGACCCATCCTAAGATCTCAGACTGTGAGACTGCTCCATATTTCTCTGATACCTCCAGTCCTCTAACCTACACTGTGTCTTCATCATTATAACCTCCACTCCCTCAATCCACCCAACTCCTCCAATCAGTCTTGTTTTCACTTGCTTAAACCCTATGTTGAACTGTGTATTTTTTTTTAAAGATTTTATTTATTTATTTGAGAGAGAGAGAATGAGAGATAGAAAGCACGAGAGGGAAGAGGGTCAGAGGGAGAAGCAGACTCCCCGCTGAGCAGGGAGCCCGATGCGGGACTCGATCCCAGGACTCCAGGATCATGACCTGAGCCGAAGGCAGTCGCTTGACCGACTGAGCCACCCAGGCGCCCTGAACTGTGTATTTTAATGAAAATCCAGTACCAATAATATTCTAATATTCCTGGTCCCTTTGATTTCCACCAGACTACCTTAATTCCACTGGTGGCTCATTCCTTTGAATTCTCAGTCCTGTGAAAGAAATTTACAAAATCTTGAGAAACATGTGCTACTACATTCCAAAGTGGGTCTTTGCTGTTACCTGGCAATACTTATGCTGATCTCTGGCTAACGATTCCCTCAATGATTTTTTAAATGTTTTCCATTCTCCTTGACCCTAAATCTCATCCCCTGCTTTCTAGCAAATTGCAGCTGCCCTTACCTCTTCCTTAGTAGGACATAACTGGGGAGACTGCACATCCCTCAGCTTCCTTCCCCTATCTCTGGTTTCTCTGTCTCCATTCTTTCTTTCATTCTTTATATAAAGGAAAATGCCTCAGATCCCTTTTTTCCATGGCTCAGGCTTAGATGTTCATCCTTTCAACATGCCGGATTAGTGCTTCTCAAACTTCAGCACATGTCAGCATTACCAAGGGGCTTACCAATCCCTGAGAACCAGCCCAAAGACACTTCAGTCAATTCTGACGAAGCCAGTTCATGTGATGAAGACACCAGATAGACTGCTCTGTTCTTCCCCTGGGTGATCTCGGCTCCTCACGTAACCAACGGCTCTAAAGTTTCCATCTTTAGTCCAAATCTCACCACTGAGACCAAGATCCATACATCTAAACGGCCACCTCCCCTCAAGTATCTCACAAGTACATAAACAATTCTAAAGTCAAACTCATCACTTTATCCCCTAAACAAGCTCCTTCAGTGTTACATACCCCAATTAATGGCACCATTACCCACTGTTTTTTCCAGATGCTGCAAACATCCTTATCATCCCCCTTGCTGCTGCACCCTCTCTCTCGCTCTCTCTCGCTCTCTCTCTCTCTCTCTCACACACACACACACCTTGGACTCTGATCTATTCAAACACCAAGTCCTTCTGATTCTACTGTGTCATTACAACTAAATCCATCCACTTCTCTTTCTGCCACTACATCCAACTCACCTGGACAACTCCCTACTTTGCTAGCTAGTAGTCCAAAATGCAACTCTTAACTCTTTCTGCCTGACCTGTTGCCTACATTGCAGTGGGAATGCAATCTTTGCAAAACACAACTCTGATCGTGTCACTCTTAGTCAGAACTTGCTAACAGAAGTACAGGCCAGCAACAGGGAAACAGGTGCATTAATGCAACAACACATAAACATCAAATCTCATTAGCATCACTTCTAAGAAAATGAGGTGCTATACACATAGATCCTTAAAGCTGGGTCTTACTCTGTCTTCTGCTGTTTAGATGGTAGACAAAATAATTAAAGACAAAACAAATATAGATGAAACAAATTATTTATGATTTAATAGCATACAAAAGTGCTGTCCAAAAGACCCTTCTGTGATGATGGAAATGTTCTGTGTTATCCAATAAGATAGCAACTAGCCATACGTGTTTATCAAGCACTTAGAATGTCGTTACTATGAATGAAGAGCTGATTTTTAATTTTATGTAATTTTAGTTCTTTTAAATTTATATAGCCACACATGGCTAATGGTTACCATATTGATCAGAGAAGATTATTAACAGCCTGTTGCTAATAAAATCTGATATAAGTACTCTCTGTACTCTCAAGTACTTTCTGGTTATTTTTTTTAATCCATTTGTTATTCTGTTTTTTTTTAAGATTTTATTTATTTTTTTGAGAGAGAGAGAAAGAGACAGCACAAGAGGGAAGAGGGTCAGAGGGACAAGCAGACTCCCTGCTGAGCAGGGAGCCCGATGTGGGACTCGATCCCGGGACTCCAGGATCATGACCTGAGCCGAAGGCAGTTGCTTAACCAACTGAGCCACCCAGGCGCCCCTACCTTCTGGTTATTTTTCTAAATTTAACCTTGATATAAAATTATTTGAAAAACAGCTTGGTTAAAGTAACCTCATTTAACATGCTATTGCTCTACTTAGTATTTTCATTAGCATTTATGTCAAAAAGAGGTAATCTACTTTTAATTCAAAAACTGCCCCCTTCTGTTTATATTAAGAAAAATTACATTCTCTCAGTAAGAAAAAGTTTTTAAAATGCAGCCTACATATGACCCATCTAACACTGATACTAAGGTTCAAGACCCACACACTTATTCCCATACACTGACAAACCAAGTCCTTCAATAAATCTCTTTGTGTTAAAAAAAAAATAAATTATATGTGAACAGTTTTTCTAAAAAGAAACAAGCTGTGTAATTCCAAGAAGATGCTTTTTTCTATTACAGATATATGAATAATATCAAGAAGAAATATCTAAAATGTATACTCACATGCTTAAGCAGTCATATAAAAATCATTTAGCAAAAAAAGACCTCTGTAGTCAAATCACATAAGTGGTTCAAAATTTACTATCAATATTTCTTTTGAAAAGTACTAAATAGGGCGCCTGGGTGGCTCAGTCGTCAAGCGTCTGCCTTCGGCTCAGGTCATGATCCCGGGATGCTGGGATCGAGTCCCGCATCGGGCCCCCTGCTCCGTGGGAAGCCTGCTTCTCCCTCTCCCACTCCCCCTGCTTGTGTTCCCTCTCTCGCTGTGTCTCTCTCTGTCAAATAAATAAATAAAATCTTTTAAAAAAAATAGTAAATAACACAAAAAGAAATCTGCTCATTTTCAGTTATCAATCTAAGCACAAAAGAGTGAATTAGCAATATTACATGTACAGAAAAGGCTGCCACAGAGCAGGTCATCAAAACTGTTGGATAGGATTATGCCTGTTATGAAATACTGATAACTGCTGTAGGAAGAAATAACCGTTATTCTGACTCAGTCCACTAGGAGGCCAGGACAGTTATGTTTTTCTTTTAATTGTATTCTTTTTTTTTTTTTAATTAAACGAGACAAAAATCAGCCCAACTTGAAATCAGTGAAGTGTCACATTTATGAGCTTTAGCAACACCAATAGAAAAATATAAATTTTTTCATTAAATGCAACGTGGCAGCTTTTTTTTATCCTCAACAACTTTAGGACAGAGAGAAGAGGGGTAATGGGGCTCTAAATAACCAGAGACTTCATCTGTTAATTCAGAATTGACTGGCTCCTGCAAGTGCCAAAAATACATAAACTATGGTTACTACCTTTCTTGAGACCATAAAAGTATGACAAAGCCTAAAAAGTACAGGCTTTGTGGCATGGAATATGTGAGATTTTTAAACTTTTGTACGTGATTCTGCCTGCAAAAGTAATGAAAGCATTGAGAGAGCTTTTATCGCTACCACTAATCACCAGCAGGACAGCATATAAGCAAAAAATATGCCTACTGCTCATTTTTCCATTAAGAGTCAGAATGAGGAGCTAGGATCCCCAAGGGGAAGGTTCCTATCAACTCTATTCTTGCATATGCTGAGCTGAAAGATGTGCCAGATGTCAGAATAACTTACTGAAATACCCTGCAAATAACAAAGTGGCAAAACATTGTCAGAGGGGAAAAGGTTTCCATGTTTATCTTAAAAAGTAAGGAAAGTCTCCTAAATATAATAAGATCACAAACTATAAGAACTTGAACTTAAACAGTTGTACTTCTTTCAAGTACTTTTGAATGCTTATCCTCTATCATATATTACTAAGATTTCAAGAACTCCATAATATTTTTATCCCCAGTATAAATACTGGGATAATCCCTCCCAAAAACCATGAACCTAAGTTACTTTAATGAAACTCCACCCCTTTTATTAAAATCATAGTTCAATAAGCACTCAATGTACTAGTTAAAAACAGCATCGAAACTAAGTACTTCTTTCTGCTAACACTTTCTGAAACACTACCTTGTTTTTAAGAAAAGCAAGCTACATAATTACACTAGTTTCATATCAATATTATTTTGAAAAATTACAACCATCACAACATAGTAACAGGTTAAATTAAGTAGGCTAATAAAGACGAAATACATGTAAACAGAGATTTCTTTTTACATTTAAATAAGCACTGAATGGGTAAAAGTCTAAAACATTAAAATAGTTATTGCTTTTTGAACTTTTCGTGCTGGTCAATTACACATTTAATTGCTTTGTGCTGAAGATCAATGAAGTGACAATTACAACGTATACACAAAAGCTCTAACAATAAGCTGACATGTTTCTGTGGTGATGAACATTTAAACAAGATTTTGCCTGGACATCTTGACCTCTCAGAACGTATGTAAACACCATATTATATACTATGGCTCCACCCATCAGGAAAGCCTGGTAAAAATTTCTACAATTATAGAACATTTAAAATATGTATCAAGCCACTGTTCATTTAACAAAAAGAGTCTCTTAGTAACACTAAGATACGGTTTGCTCAGCATGCCATCAAGACTGCACCAAACAGGCTCAGTCGTTAGGTGTCTGCCTTTGGCTCAGGTCATGATCCCAGGGTCCTGGGATTGAGCCCCACATCAGGATCCCTGCTTGTCAAGAAGCCTGCTTCTCCCTCTCCCACTCCTCCTGCTTGTGTTCCCTCTCTCGCTGTTTCTCTCTCTGTCAAATACATAAATAAAATCTTTAAAAAATAATAAATTAATTAAAAAAAAAAAAGACTGCACCAAACATATATGCTGTCATCTGGGGAAGATTGACAGAAACACTAATAAGGAACAGAAAATAAAGGCAGGTCTTAATTATTTTAAACCATGAAAATAGCTACAAACAGGCATCAGTAGAGTGTCACACATTTCCCCCCCTTTGCTCCCAAGGTAATCATTAAGAATTTGGACAAAAAAAAGTTTTGGTCCCAGGGCAAAGAAAACAGCTTTACAGAAAGCTTTGTTAAGCTACAGTGAAATATTTTTAATATTAATATTTTCTGCATTTAATCTATTTAAGATGGAAAGATTAAAACTATAAGATGTTCAAGCTATTAAAATTTGACAGAGAGAATATATTTTAGGATAAGATAAAATAAAAACACTATGATTGCCAGTTTATTTAACTAAGATGTTCACTGTATTCAAATTTATAAGAAACCTCCCATGATGTTAGACAAACAAAAATCCTCAAGATTGCAAGTAAATAAATTAATACGGCAAGTAAATGAAACAAGTAAATAAAAGAACTGAACCATAAAAAGATTGCAAAGAATTTATATTAAAATTTTAAAACGGAATTCTAAATTTGGAAAAAAAGTATTTCTCGGTATACTACATCATATCAAAATAACTTAATGGACAGCCAGTAAAGACCTTTCCTTCTACTTCTTTTCCAATAATCTTTAGTTATCAATTTCACAGAAAAGAGATGGGAAATGACATTTGCCAAGCTCCTACCAGTTGTTTTATATGTGCTCACTGAACCTTCATGATAAATTAGAAGGTAAGTTGTATTATAAATGAGAAAGCTCACACCCCAAAAAGTTAAATAATCTGCCTACAGTCACCCTGTTCAAGGTTTGCCTGCACTCACAGTAAACACAGGTCTGTCAGCTTTCAAAGCCTGTGCTTTCCACCTCCTCACACAACAGAAATAAGACACCAAAGACAAACTGACATGGAAATAGGGAGGTGGGGGAGAATGCTTAAAACATATTTAAGACAAACCTCTAATTTAGTAAAAGAAATAAAGCAAAATACATAAAAGCTTCTTTTACTAGAACATTAATTTTCAATCCCATAAGAGCAAACTCAGGCTGAGGTCAAATCCTCAGTCCCGTAAGACACTTAATACAAAAGAAGTCAATACCTTACTATTGGTTTCATAAAACACCCAAGCATAAACTCCAATAAAGACACAACAAAACAGAGATTAGGGTTTTTATCACATTACTAGAGCAAAATGTACAAAATACTAAAGTGTAGAATATAATAGAAAATACTGCCCCATGATTTAGATGTAGCGTCACATCGCTTATATGGCAAACAGTACATTCACACAAAAAGCACTAGGAATTCCAAAATACTACATAAACCTTAGGGCTATCTGCCCTCACTCCATTATCTGAGTTGGGCCCATCTCTCCCTGATTTCCACATTCCCTCCAGCTCTCAATAAAAGCTGCTTTGGGTGGATCGGTGTGCACGCATGTGTATTTTACAGTTTCCCACTGAAAACCAATCAATTGGCATTTTAGTTTTACCTATCAGCTTCAATTTGGGTAATGTGAGCCCATCACCAAGACATAAACAGCCTTTTGTTCCTTCCTATTTTTAAATAATGACAGGATACTGTTTAGCTCTGTATGTCTATTAAATACTTGTGGATTTACCACCCAACTTAAAGGAACATCATCACAACCACTGCGGCACCCATGTGGCCCTCCCAACTGCACCAAACTTCCATACCAAAGTGGCCAAATGGAACCACTAATTTGAACTGCCATCTTTGTCATTTATTTACTTTTATTTTTGATTGTGGTAACGTACACAGAACATAAAGTTTACCATTTTGAACATTTTTAAATGTACAGTTCTAGAGCATTAAATACATTCATTCACACTGTTCTGCCATCACCATCACCATCCATCCCCAGAACTTTTTCACATTCTCCAGCTGAAACTCTGCACCCATTATAACAATGACTCCTCATTCCTTCCTGCTCCTACCCCCAGCCCCTAGCACTTACCATCCTATTTCTGTCTCAATGAATTTGACCATTCTAGGGACCTCATATAAGTGGCATCACAGTATTTACCTTGTTGTGTCAGCCTTACCTCACTCAGCATAATGCTCTCAAGGCTCACCCATGTTGCAGCATGTGTCAGAAGATTTCTTTACTTTTTAAGGTGAAATAATATTCCATTGTAGATGCAAACTACATTTTGTTTATCTATTAATCCATTGGTGGATACTTAGGTTGTTTTCACCTTTTGGCCATTATAAATAATGCTGCCAGGAAAATAAGCATAGAAAGGTCTGTGAAGGAAAGAGAGGAAGACGGCGGTGGAGAAGGAGGACCCTAGGCTCACTGGTTACCAGAGGGCAGGTGGGCGAGAGGACGGGGGAAATAGGTGATGGGGGTGAAGGAGTGCACTTGCGATGAGCACCAGGAAGTATATGCAAGTGTTTCACTGTGTTGTACACCTGAAACTAACATTACTCTGTATGTTAACTGGAATTTGAATAAAAACTTTTATAAATAAATAAAGAAATATCTGTGGAGTTCTTGCTTTCAATTCTTTTGTGTGTATACCCAGAAGTGGAATTGCTGGATCATATATAGTAGTTCTATGTTAATTTTTTGAGCAACCACCATGCTGTTTTCCGCAGCATCCACACAATCTTACATGCCCACCAACAGTGTACAAGAGTCCCGTTCTCTCTACATCCTCACCATCACTTGTTATTGTTTTGGGGGTTTTGGCAGTTGTTAGCAGCCATCCTAGTGGGTGTGAAGAAGTACCTCACTGCGGTTTTGATTTACGTTTCCCCAAAGACTAGTGCTGCTGAGGTCTTTCATGTGCTTATTGGTCACACGTATGTTTTCTTTGGAGACATGTCTATTCCAGTCCTCTGTTCCTTTTTTATTTGATAGAACAGGTACCATCACCATGTTCTTCAAAATTGCTTTGGCTATTCCTGGCTCTCTCTTCCTCCATAAGAATTTTACTATCTGCTTATTACATTCTTTAAGATAATCTGCTGGAACTCTTTTTAGAATTGCACAAACTCTAAAAAATAATTTGAGAACTGTTATTTTTACCATATAAAGAAAGTCATAAACACAGAATAACCTATCCATTTGTTTAAGTCTCCTGTAACATCCTTCAATGAGATTTTTTGTTTCCATATATTATTTCCATAAAGATTCTGCATATCATTTGTCTAATTTATTTCAAAATACCTTAAGGCTATCTTGCTACTATAAAAATATTTTTAATTAGATTTTCTTTGTTGTTATTTGATTTTTCTATATTAATTTTCTATTTTAATCTACATTAATTTTTTCTATGTTAATCTTTTTTTTTAAAGATTTTATTTATTTATTTGAGAGAGAGAATGAGATAGAGAGAGAGAGACCATGAGAGGGGGGAGGGTCCGAGGGAGAAGCAGACTCACTGCTGAGCAGGGAGCCCGATGCGGGACTCGATCCCGGGACTCCAGGATCATGACCTGAGCCGAAGGCAGTCGCTCAACCAACTGAGCCACCCAGGCACCCTTTCTATGTTTATCTTATATCCAGGTTCCTTGCTAAATTTTTTTTTACTTGAATAATTTATCTTTAGATTCTACGGGATTTTTCAATAGACAATATCATCTAACAAATAAAATAATGACTATTTTATTTGTTCCTTTCAAGTGTTCCTTTTCTTGTCTAAATTGTACTACTAGTAACTCCATTACAGTGTTATTAGAAATAAAGGATTTAAGACGGCATCCCAATTTTAAAGTAAATACTATTTACATTTTTACCATTAAGTACAATGTCAGTTACAGACTTAGAGTAGATATCCATTATCAAGTTAAGAAAGTTCACTCAAGTTCTTAGTTTGCTTTTTAATCATGAATGGTTACTGATTTTGCTAAATGTGTTTTGTGTCTCTTTGGAGGTGCTCGCTTGACTTTTTTTTTCCTCATTTACTTTCCTAATATGAATTACAGCCATTGATTTTCTAATGTGAAACCAATCTTACATACCTGAAATAAAATTTTCCTTGATGATGATTTTTTGCATACATGGCTGAATTCAGCTTAATATTTTCTGATTCACAAGTATTCGCAAATAAGAATGGCCTATAATGATTCTTTCTTAAACTGTCCTTGTCTACTTTCAGTATCGAGATTATATTAGTCCCATAAAACTGTGAGTGTTCGTTCCATCTTCAAATCTCTGAACAAATTTGTATGAAACTGAAGTCATCTAGGGGCGCCTGAGTGGCTCAGTCGTTAAGCATCTGCCTTCAGCTCAGGTCATGATCCCAGGGTCCTGGGATCGAGCACCACATCGGGCTCCCTGCTCAGCGGGAAGCCTGCTTCTCCCTCTCCCACTCCCCCTACTTGTGTTCCCTCTCTCGCTGTCTCTCTCTCTGTCAAAAAATAAATTTAAAAATCTTAAAAAAAAAAAAGAAACTGAAGTCACCTATTCTTTGAAGTCTGGTAAAAATATCTTGCAAACTGTCTGGACTTGATTTTTTTTAAATCTAATGACTATAGAACTTTCATTTCTGGCAATATTGAGAATAAGATATCCTTAATTCCCTCCGCCAAAAAATGTCTAAAATGCTAGATCAAATATTTTTAAATCTCCCTGAAATCTTCTCTTTGTCTATTTATTCTGAGCAATACATTGAGTTCGGTACCTCTCACAGTGTTGGCTTTTCCCAATGTCAGGTCATCTTCTGAGTCCCTACTCATCCTTATATTTAAGAGTTTTTGTCCCTCCCAGTTCTCTTTATCACCTCCTGACTCTGGTGACGGTAGAACTAGTAAGTGAATCTAGAAAATAGATCTAGATAGGCAGGATCTGATTCTGAGTGACGTGTCTTGGTAGCTTGTATCCTGGTGGACACTTTTGAGTATTTACCAGACGCTCTACCACCAGAACCCCCATTTTCTATGTCGTCTACAGTATTACTGCTGCTTGCTAACTGCAGCTCCCCTCTGAGTACCCTGATCCTTTCTGTTCCTCACATCCTTTACCAGCAGAGCCAGATGGTTTTAATTTTTGTTAAGACCAGGTCAAACAAAAATGTGAAAAACAGGGCGCCTGGGTGGCTCAGTTGGTTAAGCAACTGCCTTCAGCTCAGGTCATGATCCTGGAGTCCCGGGATCGAGTCCCACATCAGGCTCCCTGCTCTGCGGGGAGTCTGCTTCTCCCTCTGACCCTCTTCCCTCTCGTGCTCTCTATCTCTCATTCTCTCTCTCTCAAATAAATAATAAAATAAAATCTTTTAAAAAAATGTGAAAAACACAGATATACTTAGGTAACTGGAAATGCTAAAATCAATTTGCTAATAGATGCAAAACTGGATAGTATCCTATGGGACAACATAATAAAATGTTTGGGGTTATCTTTTGTATAGAAAAGGAATCAATTCTATCAGACAGAATCATTTTCATTGCTCTTACTTTCCTACAAGTTAACTCTAATCCTAAAGAGATGTAAAATAGTCAAGTCAATAGAAAGTCAGCCAAAGATACACACCCCTACAAAATCGGATGACCACCACGGTCTACTACACAATGCCTAGGACTCCACTGACAGAACACCCAGGATCTCCTCTGCCCATTTCCAAGTCTTGGACAACTCTTCCTGGCACCAGAAAATTTATGTATGCAAAATAAATTATTAAAATAAAAAGGATATAAACTATATGTACACACTAATTATAATTACACAATACTCCAAACACAAATACTGACAGGTAATCTGGAATGATATAAAGTATAATGACAGATTAATTGGCTTTCTATGAAATTGTCTAAAATTAAAATATTAATGAAAAAGCAACAGAAGTCAAGATACATAGGACAATCAAACAAAATCATCAGCCTCATAAGTATGCTTCATGCAAGCCCAATATGACATAGGAAAAGTAAACATTAAGGATCCTACAATACAGATGCATTCAGGAAGGATTTGTACATTTGTAGAAACCATCTTGGAATCTTGAGGATTTCTGAACATTAGATTGAAAAAGATCTTCTTTGAACAGTAAGGCCACGAGAGGCCAAAACAGTTTACAAAGCTAAAGAGGAGAGGCCAAAAGAAAAGACTGGACCCCCATATTTGCTGACAAAATCAGAGACAATTCAAACAGAGACCACAAAATCTCCCAATCTGGAAAAAGACCCAAGAATGTCCCCAAATTAACAATTAGCAAATTAACACTGTATTCCAGATAAAGGGCCAGTAAAGTTAACAGGTAGAGAGAAAAGAGCAATCAGGGAGATTGGTTCAAGATGATGAATTATCATAGAAGACAGGAAAAATATATAATAATCAATCAATCAATTAATCCGCACCATCCCTAGCAGCTGTAATAATACCAAGCATACAATAAATGGCCACCAGGAATTAACTGAATGAACTATGCTAGAAGACAAGACTGCCATCAGTAGACTAATAATGTTAAGAAATCCCTAAATGATAGAAAGTAGATGGGATCAAATCTATAGAGAAATTATAGTCTTAAAAAAAAGGGGGAAATAAGAAAAGAGCAGTGATTCTAAGAGCTATAAGCTTCTAGTCAAAAAATCCAAAAATTATAGATAAATATAGAAAAGATCAGAACACAATAAAATATTTAAAATAATAGATAAGAGTAATATTCGTATATAAATTGCCTTAGAATTGAATAATACAGAGAAAAATAATTTAGATTCATTCTTTTTAATCACCTCACAAAATTAACTACATAGATTAAAATACTAGATCTTTGTAAAAACTCACAGAAAAGGGTAGCTAAAATAAAAGAGACTACGTTATTCATTCTTGACTTTGAGGGATGATAACACTTAACAAACTAAACCAATATCAAATTACTAAGAAAGAGTATAAGTTTAAAGTGTACAAAAGCTAGGATAAAATGAAACCAGGTTTTATTTAGGCCTGCTTATGTAACATTTATTGTCAGGCCTGAGTTTTCTCACACAATTAATTTAAAGGCAATTAAACAACACATGTCATAGTTAAATAGGACCAGGTCAAAAACATATATGGATTATGAATCTTGAATTATAGTAAATGAACTTTCTAAAACCAACTTTAATTATATATTTATATAAACCATTTTTAACTAAAATTTACTTAAAAGTATTACACACTAGGTTAAAATGACAAAATGATGCATAATGCTTTGAAACAACTTTTATGCTAATTTCTTGTCTTGGGATTTCCCAGCAGTTGTTAAATACTGAACCCCAACTCCTAGGAGGTAAAGGCCTGTGCAGTAACTCTCTACCCAGAACTAAGGCTGACAGTACAGTCTTCCCCTATCAGTGGGCAAAGGGTGTGAGTGTGTGTGTATGTGTCTGTGTGTCTGTGTTAAACAAGGAGGCCCTTTTGCTGAAGGTTTTCAGAGGGGCCTCAGTTCCATCTCCTTGCCTCTATGCGCCTATGATCCTCTGTCACCATATAACCACCTCGCTGTCCTGACCAACGCAGCCAGGGCATCACCTACTCACTATTCATGTTTTTGGTGCCTTTTCAGTTTTGTCTTTGGAGATCTTCTTGCTTTCCTGGAACTTATCTATGCATTTAATCATACAGGGATTTGGTTATACAATTAAATTTTTGACTTGGTTCTCTTTAACAATGATAGATGCTATTTAACTTCCTTTAAACTAACTATGTAAGAAAACTCATGAGTTGGGGCGCCTGGGTGGCTCAGTCGTTAAGCATCTGCCTTCGGCTCAGGTCATGATCGCAGGGTTCTGGGATCGAGCCCCGCATCGGGCTCCCTGCTCAGCGGAAAGCCGGCTTCTCCCTCTCCCACTCCCCCTGTTTGTGTTCCCTCTCTCACTGTGTCTCTCTGTCAAACAAATAAGTAAAATCTTTAAAAAAAAATTCATGAGTTGGCATCAAACATCATATAAGCAGACCTAAACAAAGCCTTATGTATAAAATATATAGACTAAATTTTCTCTATGTATTACATCTTACAGTATTTTTTTAAACTCTAACGTCTCAAACTTTTAAAAAACTATTTCTTATAACCTTCATATTTTATTTCTACATATTGAAGTAAGAGAAGATTTCAAGCAGTTATTTGCAAATGTTCCTCAATAAATAACACTCCAGGCCCAAGTTGTCTATTTTTAATACATAAAAAGCCAAATTAGATAAAATTATTATTCAATTTTCTCTGGTTAGCATTAATTTTGAAGCTCCAGGGCCATCTTAATGTGCAGTACAGAATTTTTAATGAGGCAAATTTACCTTCACCACAACCCGGTGAGGATTTACTGGGTGGGTCTGCAGAATCATGATTTGTCTCATTATTAGTTGCATGTTCTCTATCCACATTGCACTTAAACCTCAGTGCCCCTTAGATTCATGGTATTTAAACAATCATTCATTGTAGCACTAAATGACTAAGAATTTTTAAAAAAGAAAACACACAATGCTCAAAACCACTACTGTGGCTTGTGGGGTTCACCTGAGTGATCAATCAGTGGAGTCCTGCAACCATGAGCATGCTCCCTGAATCTCCACTAAAACCTGGCAATCTCACCAAATATACATTCACAAGCTCTCAAGATATTTTCTTTTAAGGAAAAAGTATACATTTATTGATTTTTTAAAAATAGAAATAGTATGAAATCTCTTTTTAGAATTGCACTGCAGTAACCCTTCTCTAATCTTGAGAAGGTTTGAGAACTATTTGATTAGTAAATACTAACACAGGGAAAACACACTCTTCGGAGTCTATTACGAGCTTTGCCATGGACCATGTCCTGGAAGTTTCCCAAGAAACCTGGGCTTCAAGACATTATCTATAAGAAATGTGCACTATAACTTGCCTTGGTTACTTCTCAGATATTTAACAAATCAAATGAAATATATGAAAGCAGTTTAAAAACAATAAAATACAAAGCAGGCATGAACCTTCAATAATACCTGGCTGCAGGGAAAAAAGAGGCTAGTGCCTATTCTATGTGAGAATCAGATTTGGCATAGAAGACATTAGGTTAACAATATTAACGCTATTTTCAAAGTTTAACTTTTCATCAATTTCTATCACAAGTAAACACTAGCACCTGTCTTCCTGCCTCTCAGGCACTCCAACCCAGGAGGCATGCTAGTCCTCCACTGACAGGCCAGGCAGAGAAGGAAACTGGGAATGGAGCACTATGGACAGAGGAAAGCTCCACTGCTGAACACGTGGCCCTTGAAGGGCATGGCCAGGAGAAGAAAGACCTCACACCCTGGCAGGTGGTCAACATCCTGCCAGGCAGGCTACAGTCAGGCTGAGCTCTAGCACAACAAGAGAGCTAGAACTACCAGTCTCACCCAACAGGCAAACACGGTGGTGACTGTGGGGCTCATTCCTAACAGCCAGCTAAAGAACCAGGATGGGGTGGGGGAGATACGGTTTTGTAAACCAAGCCAAGGATGGTAAAGATCCTGTAAAGACTCACTTCATTAGTGAAGAGCCTCAGTATAATTTAACCTGGAGGTTCTGGACTAAAAGCCTAAGCTGTACTAAAACAATGCAAACTCTCATGTCTTCATTTGTGTTGAGGTTCTAAAATGATTCTAAAAATAACACACCCTGAAAGATAACCATGCAGGAACCCATAACCAGCCCCCTCCAGAAAGGGGAGCATTGATGCATTTTTAGATCCTTCCTCTGACAAACCAATGGAACCTAAGACCTACTCAGCTTTTATGCTTTATTTTTCCTGTACAAAAGCTTTGTCTGCAGTAGGCTAAGTATATATATTTGGGAATACCATGGTAAATAAGAGAAAAAGACACACCTACAAACAATCACAATACAATTACAATCCCTAACTGCAGGGGGAGGAAGCAGGTCACCACAAAGGAGGCCCACCGGAAAGACTTAAGGAGCACCAGGAGGTAGCACTAAAAGACAGATTCCACCGGGAAGTGAGTAGAGGGCTTCCTGGCAGAACAGCACATGAAGACGGGAGGCCATGAAAGCACCTGGAAAGTCCTGGGCAAGGTGAGGAGCTCAGGGGGATACAGCTTGGGGAATAGGGGAGCCTCCTGAAAAATGTGGCCGAAATGACAGACGGAAGCCAAATTTCCAGAGTTGTAGATATAACGTTACAGATTTTAGACTTCATTTTGTTGGCAGTTAAAAACTATCAAAAGATTTTATGGAGGTTAGTTACACAATATCATTAAGAAAACAATGCTGGAAGGCAGTGTGGAGAGTACATTGTATAGGAAGGAAACTGGAAGCAGAAAAAACAGTAGGACAGTGGTTTAAATAAATCCAAGCAAAAAATGATGAAGCCTGAACTAAGGTAACGGCAAAAAGAAAAGAGGAACATTCAGAACACTTATTCAGAAGTTATTCATAGTAGTGAATCCAGTACTTTTAAGCTATCTAATGCACTAAGTTCTTATTACAAGGTAAGGTACTTTATTACATCTCTTCTAAAAAAAATAAATCAGAAGTATAATTTAATTCTGGGCATTTAAGAAGGAAACAAAAGTCATCATGAGATCAGACAAATCTTTATGATAACTCAAAAAAGCTTTAAAACATTTTAAGCCCTTCCCATGCCTGTTTAAAAAAAAAATCCCACGCTTATAATAAAAATTAATACTCATTAATTAATGTGTAAAGAGAAACATTAAATATCAAGTAATCCCAACTAAAATATGAAAGTATACAAGTATTTAAATCTAGCATTCTGAACAACTTCAAATTTCTTCTTTGTGTTCTAAAAAAAAGATAACAGGAAATGTTTTCTAAGAACTGGTCATTTCAGTACTTAATTCTAACTTTTTCTTCTGTTGATATAGCCTTATTTTTTCAGTTTTTGCCTGCTAATCTTATTTTTAATAACTAAAAGAACATACATTCATATATATACTTCTGACAATTCAGTGCTTTAAAATTCAATCATTCTAGAACAGTAAGAACTTGTCTTTTTTAGATAAGAACTTCCTTTGCTTACCAGATGTGCAAACCAGTAAATTTGTAAGTAATGAAACTGCTAATAACTTCAGTTTTTAAAAAAAGTAGGTATATCACAACCTAAAATATTCCCTAATGTCAAAACTATCAGGGGCGCCTAGGTGGCTCAGTCGTTAAGCGTCTGCCTTCGGCTCAGATCACGATCCCAGGGTCCTGGGATCGAGCCCCGCATCGGGCTCCCTGCTCACTGGGAAGCCTGCTTCTTCCTCTCCCTCTCCCACTTCCCCTGCTTGTGTTCCTGCTCTCGCTGTCTCTCTCTCTCTGTCAAATAAATAAAATCTTTAAAAAAAAAAACTATCAAACAATCCAATCGCCTTTGATTTATCTGCTTATGCAACATTTATTTCCCATACAAATGGGCCAAATAAATGGGTTGGTAAAGTAATATACCAAGTTTCAACTATACACTGGCAAACATTTCATAGAGATCAGAAGATTAACACTGTACCATGCTGAATAAATTATTTTATACACAAATAAATATGTTTAAATGCCAAACAGATTTTAACAGCCCAAACTCCAGCCGTCCTGTGGACCTGTGGGCATGTGCCATAACGTGCCATAACCAGGTAAGCAGCTCTCTAGTCAGCATGAAATTAGACATTAATTTTACTTTCAAATAAAGTTTATTCCAGCCAAGGGTAGATAGTTTTCAAGTCCCCCCCCCAAGAAAAGTTTTGGAAAAGAGACTCTAAGCGACAATGATTATTTCCATAAAATTGTTTCATGAATGTTGGAAGTAGTAGGGCCAATTTATTTATTTATTTTTTTTTTAAAGATTTTATTTATTTATTTGAGAGAGAGAATGAGATAGAGAGACAGCATGAGAGGGGAGAGGGTCAGAGGGAGAAGCGGACTCCCTGCCGAGCAGGGAGCCCGATGCGGGACCCGATCCCGGGACTCCAGGATCATGACCTGAGCCGAAGGCAGTCGCTTAACCAACTGAGCCACCCAGGCGCCCTTTTTTTTTTTTTTTTTAGGGCCAATTTAATTACGAGTATAATTACTTTAAAATCTGAACCTATTTTTTATTTCGTCCATACTAAAACTCTTCATTTAACAAGGAGCCCAAAATTGTGAGACTTTTAGTTAATAATTTAATCATCATATAAAATAAAGTTTGAAGTCTAGTTACCTATTAAACATAATACCTATATTTTTACAACTTATACTGTTACAAGATAAGGCAGTTCCTATTTCAAAAAGTAAATAAATAAAGCTATGTTGACACCACAATAGTATCTTATATGTAGCTTTGCTATCATATGTAAAAAATAATCCTACACAAATCTTCCTGATGTTTCATATCAACTTCCACACAGCCAATACATTTAAGCACCTACTAAGAGTGGCTGCTCCTACTGCATCTCATATGGTAGGTGAGACAAACAAGACCCTCAGCAACTCCACACCGAGATAAGTACTGCCAGCCCATTTTACAGATGCAGACACTAAGAAACATGCCTGAAGTCCCACGTCAGTAAGGAGAAGAGTCAGGATTTAAGTCAGTCTAAATGCCAAAGCTCACAATTTGTCCACTATACTATTATGCAAATAAAGAGAAAATTTAGCCTTAGAGTAGAAATCTCTCATTTTCGGATAGGACAGAAAGATGAAAGTGCTATATATTGGTCCAATTCAACACTCATACCATCTCAAAGTATATGGGTATACCAGTGATAACTTTTAGAAACACAGCTGCTATTTAACAGTAACAGTTACTGTTACTGAAATTATAATTTAGTTCCCTCCAATATGCCATTATACTAAGAACAGTGACAAAATTAAGATCATTTCATGAAGTAAATGATTTTTAGTTCAAAATCTTTATAAACTCAAATAATTTTAAATGAAACAAATGTATTCTTTTCCTCAAAGTAGTACTTTTATACATCTTTCTCTGAGATCCCATATGCCAAGCTTCAATAAATCATTATAACCACGCCTTTTACAGTAGATTAACAATTCCAAAAAGAACCCTGAGCATAACAACATTACCAGAATCAAACGTTTTAAAAATAATCATCTTTATCCATGTTGTTTCTATGGAAAACAGTGAGTGCTCCCAAGTGGGGGAGGGCAGAGGAATTCTATTAATAAATTACTGAATGATTTTTTTTTTCTTGAAGGTGTTGGGAAAATCAAATTAACACATAACAATAGTTAGTGAGATATGACTCCATTTTCTGTAATAAACACCAAGATCAAAACGCACCCAAGGTAACTTTCCTTGCAAGTTCCCCAGCAGGAGTTTTCCTGTTTGTATGCGATTTCCTCTCACCCACAAAAACCAGGCCAAATACGCGCATGTGCCGCTAACACTAAGCAGCACTTCCTTATTCACTCATGTCCAACAATTTATGGATGATCAGTGGCAAAAACGAGCAAAAATAACGAAAGAATGCCATGAAAGCTCCCTGAGACCAAGCTGGACTTCCTACTCATTTCTGTGTCTCTTTCAGATGGAGGCCTGATACAAATTAGCCACTGGGGGGAAAAGTCATCTGGTCATAAAATACAGTACAAGGTCACTTTTATGTAAGTTTGCCAAAAGGGACATAAACCAGGACAATTTCACACTGTGACACAGGATAGAAACATATTCAAACAATCTCTGTTCCTCCTCCATTGTGCTGTCACAGTGCTCAGCTTTATAGGCCTTCCCGGCACCGGCACCGGGCTCTTCGCTTCCACCTGGTCAGTCTAATTAATTAAGAAAGGAAGTTACCTCAAATTCTGTACTTTTTGCTTTTATTATCAAGCACTTCGTTTGAAGTTATAGGAGTTAACCTCTTAATCCTACAGACCGTGTGCTATGTTCTGGACATTTGGGGATGTCTGGATATAGCTGGATAATTGGTCAGGATGTTGCTGTCGCTTATGTTAAATTTTATGCCAAGGCTTCAAATCAAAGATAGGCACTAAGGTGAGGCACGATATAAAGTTACTCCCAGAAACATCTTTGGTTTGCGAATTAATCTGTCACTGATTATATTTTTTTCACTTTCATTAAATTGTTGAATTTTTACTTCGTAACATCTGAACTCAAAGTAAGATGTTAAAATATAATATGAAATAAATATATTCCTAACCCTTATTTCAACCCTGGCCAGAGGTTAGACCCTCAGAGTTCACGATGCAATCAGCAAACATCTTCTGACATCATCCCACATAATCCAGAGGCCTCCCCGAGGCAGAATGGGAAGAGAAAACCACACAGCTGATCTGAGGTGTGACAGGAACAGCAGTGCTGTCGGCCCCAATACCCTTGTACTCTGGTATATGACTGAGTGACCAAGACAAAAACTGCAGAGAAAGGATCTCCACCACAACACACAACACTCAGCAGATGCAACCGTTTTTATCAGAACTGAAACAAACATTAAGATGCAAGCATGGGATCAGGTTCAAACACACATGAACAAATATAATGCTTGACACAATACATAAAGGTGACTAATAATATAAATTTGATAAACATTTAAGTGCTAATAATAAGTTAGAGTTCTAAGATAAAAGTTACCTTCTTACTAAAAAAATGTTTTGCTTTATCCAAACCATTTACATTCTCCTACCCTTGAGAATATAAAGAATGGGAACAGTGAGGAGATGGTCCTAATAAAATAGAAACATGCACCATGGTAAGGAGAGAGAAGAAAGGCTCATTTAAGGCCCTTAAAAGGGCATGGTCAACCCCCCAGGCCTAAAATGTCCTGTTTGAATTAACATAGTGGTTTAATTAAAAACTAAGTAGAGAATTCTGCTTAATTTGATCTTCAATTCAAGCTCTGCATCCGCCCGTGGCCAGTGGCCAATTTCCGCATCTCGGCACAATATGCAAGGGGCTGTTTTAAAATCCATTGCCCAGGGGAATCAATGGGAGTATGGTGGAGCCATATGCCATTTAGGGACTCCACCAGACTTAGACATAGTAAAACAGCACCAGGAGGGTGGCCAAAGGAATAAAAAAGAAATTTAACTTAACCATATTTCAAGTTTGTCATTACTCAAATCATTGTGCGGAATCTACCAATTAGAAGTGTTTTCTAAGCCCTCTTCAATATCCCTTCAGACTCGATGTGTCTAATGCCAATGAGCAAAAAGCTTTAAAGGATATACACAAAGGAATATCCTTGCTAGCCAGCTGTGTTAAAAGTCAATGTCTGTGATACATTCGCTTCAGTGAGGCAGCAGTACAAGTCTGGGATACAGTCTACAACACTGTGTAAAGAACTACAGATCTTAACAAACACGATGTAAAACCTGCACAAGTCAACTCCTAGGATCGTGTATTAGAGAAAGGCCTAACAATGAAAGGCTCAAACATAGTTTACACATTTAAGACTTAACCATGCAATGCTAATAACCCTTGCAACTTTCACGTAACTGATTTTAAAACTGAAAAATATGAATATTTAAAATAATATGTCACAATTACCTCAATTTTAAAGCTTTCCAAACAATTCTAATAGGGTCTAGAATGCACCTTATCTTCAAGCAGGTTTGATTTTGCTTCAGTCCATGTCATTTCAAAATGGGAAAAATAATTTGTAACCTTAAAATTGCCCAAGATAATATGTGAATAATTAAGAACTGACTGTACTGTACTCCGTTGCTTTCTGATGGCCCCATAGAACACTTACTGGTGAAATGCATTAAGCTCTAGAATGACAGCACTAATAGCTACCATACCCTGGGCTGTGTGTTCTACATGAATAATCTCCTCTCGTTTAATCCTTAAATAATACAGTAAGGTAACAATCATTACTATACTCATTTTACAGAAAGAGAACGTGAGGTCCAGATGAAAAACTGGCCCAGGCTGTGAGACTCAAAGGGCAGATTTCCTCACCTTAGCACCCTCACCCTCCATCTCTCTGCCACAGGCCCCTCAGTGCAAAAAGAGCAGAATCATTCTGCCTCTTCTGCCTCCAGGCTACAGCCCCATTTTCCCTTCCCTCCTCTAAGAGTTTTAAAGACCAAGTTCTTTCATTTGGTTCCTACAACGCCCAATCATTGTCCAGAGATGCAAGTTGGACAAATGGTAACCAACCATCCTGAGCTCTGTCTCCTTGCCCTCCTTTAGATCCTTCGCTGAGCTGGGGAATCACCTGGACCGGTCATGTCGACTGTACCCTACAGTCATCCAACACATCAGTCCCCTCTGAGATCACGAAATGGGGCTGGTGATGTTGAGGGATTCTGAGGAGACTAACAAAGATGTGCTTAGAAAAGAATAGTCTTTTAAGTGTGTATAGAGAGACTAGATGTAAAAAACTTAGAGGAAAGAATGCTCTACAGTGGTAGGTATGAAATATCTTCAAGTACCTTCTTGTGTCCTTCCTCAAGCTGCTTCTCCCCTTGGACCTTAGTCTACAAGGGGGAACAAGAGAACAGTGACATGTCACTGGGGTTTTTGTCAGTCTTTTTTTTATTCTAGAGATGGTAATTCTACTCCAATAAATGTAGCCAAGTCCCTCTTCTAGTTGGTTAGTTCACAACAAGGGAGGAAAACAATTTGGAGACAAGAGGTCTGTCCACATTACACACTGTTTTTTAAAATAACCTATTTAACTAAAAACTAGAATTTTATAAAGAGTATAAATTAGGTAGAGAAGCGTATACTGCCAAATATGAAATTACACTTAACACTGAGCTTTACCAATTGTTTTTGTACTTGGCAAGATTACACACAAGGCAGAGATAGGACAAAAGAACAATCTGCATATTTAACGCAAACATCAGCACAACAATGTTGGGGACCTATGCTGCAACGCTGTTTAGCAGGACAAGGTGCGTGACCGATTCAGTATGGTGGTGTCTCCACATGTACTCCTTCCCTTAGTGACATATGTTTAAACTCTGACATGTGCATTTATCTCCATACTCAAATAAAACAGTAGATGCAAAAATCTTTTTCAAAATTCTGTTGCCAACACCATTATCTATAGATAATGGAGCACAAAATCCAAACTAACTGGCAGAGGATTCAAGGCCTCCAGGATGTGACCCCAACAAGATTCCACGCACCCTGATCTCTCACCAATTCTCCGTTCTGTAGCTAAGGGTCAGCCATTCCCGCAATCCAGTCAGAACCCGTGCCTTCCCCCAATTCCCTAGGCAAATCAAGCTCTTCACTCCGCAGTGCCCCCCACCGCAGCGGTGTGAAAGTCCATCACACTGCGTCCTGGCCGACTGCACCTCTTCTTTCTCCTTCCGCCTACCCCTGGGAGGCAGAAGCCCTGACTTCATTTCTGTCCCCAGCAAGGTCCTACAGTAGCATAATAATTACTTTCTAGTAGGTGCTTAGTAAAACTCTGTTGAATGAATGAATATCCATCAAAAGCTTTGGCTCTAAAATTATACAGAAATCGCTTTCTCAAGTGTCTCCTATGCCCTCACTTCTTCTTGATGTTCTTTCCATTCCATTCTTCTAGAAACTCTGTCTTCTGGCTCCCAGAAAACCACACTTCTCTTGCTCCCCTGCCTTCTGGCAGGACCTGCTCAGCAGTCCCCTCCGCTTCCTCCCCCCGCAGCAGGCCGTGTAGCCCTCTTCTCTGCTCCAGCCTCACTTGTCCTCGGCCACCTCATCCCCTTGGGCGGCCTCAGTACACTCCACAGTGTTGACGTGTGAAGATCACAACCACTTTGGGGTGGTTAAAAGTGACCCTAGGTTTTAGTACCAGTTCTGGAATTGTACATATATGGCCCTTAGACAATTTAATAATATTTAATATATTTGGACCTCAGTTTTCTCCTTACAAAAGGAAGGTTTGTATTGAATCCCATTCAGCAAAACTCCTATAATTTCTTCAAGAAGTCATAAACACTCAAAGAGCTTTTTAAACTGAAACTACACAATTCTTTCACATTATACAGATGACTTAAATAATTCAAATACATCATGATAAAAAACAATTCCAATATACCAAAGCCAGTTTTCTCAATGTCAGGGTTGACTACCAAATACAACCATCCATTCTGATCTCAGCACATTTACTATATATGAAATCAACGCTGAGTTTTTCAGCTTCAAACTATTCAAGTATGGAATAATATCTAGAAAGCAAAAAGGTGCATCCACTAAAACAATACTTTATCACCTCTGTGACTCTTTCCCAGCATCCTTCAACACACAGACCTAAAAAGTGCTGCACTTAAGGTTTAAAATCAGAAGACTTATCAAAATGTGAAACTAAACAATTTCATTCCTAAGTACCTACAAAAAGTTATATGAAATAAAAAGTCATATAAATTCACAGTTTATGGCTTCCCTTGCCAAATTTATGGAACTGGCATTATAGTATTATTCAACAATAACATACATAGGCATACTTTCACTTCATGTATCACAATATGAATAGAACTAACAACTAAAAAGGTGTAATGTGTCTATAAATAAACTGTAACCTAGAACTCATTTTTGCCAAAAAGTATTAACTACTTAAATCTTTGCATTATATTCCAAATGTTTATAGCAAAGACCTCCACAAGCTATAAACAGAAACATTGTTCATTTCACTTTAAAATGTTATATTCAAAGACAGATGAAGTTATTACCACTGATACAGTCTGGACTGATTGTTTAAGATGCCCTTGCAAAGTCTCCTGTTTTGCTCACTTCTAACCTCCCACATTCACTAAGATCAGTAACTCACAGTATCTTGAGAATTTGACTATCTCCAGGGCATGTTTGATTTTATAAAATGCTACTCTTCTGAAAATACTAGATATAAAATAACTTTTACATCAAGATATGTTTTACTATTTTGAGAATTTCATGTCATGCTTTAAACTAAATGCGAGAGAGCCTAGGAAAGGAAGAATGGCTATTTTATCAGCTTTATTCTCTACAAACATTCCACCAAGTAAACATTCAAAGGCCAAAAGATGACTTCCTCCCTGTGGGCACACAAAATCATTCAA
Source organism: Eumetopias jubatus (assembly GCF_037043125.1). Classification (NCBI taxonomy): domain Eukaryota; kingdom Metazoa; phylum Chordata; class Mammalia; order Carnivora; family Otariidae; genus Eumetopias; species Eumetopias jubatus. Next base: position 2,858,413 of record NW_028274826.1, read on the forward strand.
TATGCACTATTATTAATAGTATTGTCAACATGATTAATATTAATAAGATGTTATTATTACTAATTAAACTTTTGTATTTCAAATGGTGGCTCAAGCCTGCTTTTACTAGTTCAACATGAATGACGTATACTTCTTAATTTGACAAGTTTAATTCCAAAATATGATTCCCTTACCTTTTTCAGGCCAGCAAAACCTTCTGATTCCAGAAAGAAAAAGGCAAAGGGCATCAACACAAATAAACAAAGGTTGGAAAAGAGAGGAGCAAGATTCCACAAGCCTATAAGGAGATAGCAAAAAAAAGAATAAAGATTAGAGACAGGCCTTGTAAAAAAAAATGACTATGCTAAATTATGGTATTAGTCGAAGATCTATACTTTTTACTAATAAAAATAAACATAAACTTGAGGACAGTGGACTAACGAATCACCTAAACTTAGAAATGAGAAAATAATTACACATCCAAATTTCTGTAACTTTGTAACTTGTAACCTATTAGGAAAAGCCAATATAGAAACTAGAAATATTTTTCCTCATGTCCTAAAACAAATTCACTAAAGATATGACAAATGCAGAGATCCAAAGACACAGTCTCTTTAGACATACTGGCAACTGAATATTTAAATTAGATCCACTAGCATTTACTGAGCACTTAATAAATGCCAGATACTCTACTAGACATTGTACATGCATAATATCATTTAACTTAAGCCTAGTAAAAACACTAAGGGTAATAATTAGCATCTATTGAGCCCTTCTGTGCCAAGCACTATTCTGAGTGATTTACCAATATTATACAAACTCACATACTCTTCATAGGAATCCCCCAACAAGACAGAGGAACAGGCTGGTTATATAACTTAGCCAAGGTTGCAGAGCCAGTGGCAGAACTAACTCCTGGGATTTTTAAAAACCACTATATCATAGAAGTTTAAGTAAGCAATTCTAAGTGGGAAGGAAAATATAAGAGAGGCAGGCAAATTCATATTACCTTTTCCCTTTTTGACACATTCTGTACTCTTGTAAAACCACAATAAAAAGGTACTAAGATGACAATAAAAATAGATTTAGAAAAAGAAGACTAAGTCTGTCTTTGGGATTATGTTTGGCCAAACATCTTATACCTTTTATAGGTATAACACTCAAATTTAAAACAATTTTCAAAATAATGCCTACTTTTTTTTTTAGATTTTTATTTATTTGAGAGAGAATGAGAGAGAGAGAGAGAGAGAGAACATGAGAGGGGGGAGGATCAGAGGGAGAAGTACACTTCCCACTGAGCAGGGAGCCCAAAGTGGGACTCAATCCCAGGACTCCAGGACCATGACCTGAGCTGAAGGCAGTCGCTTAACCAACTGAGCCACCCAGGCGTGCCAAAATAATGCCTATAATACTTATAAAATCAAAAGTTAAAGATAAAATTATGCTAAGCATAAATTCAATCTATCACATGCACTTATCATTCAGTGCTTTGGAAAATGGGAAACCAACGTTCTTTCAACACCCTTATTTAGAAGGCACCGTTCCAAGCACAGGAGACACAGGAACAAACAAAACACAAAACCTTTGTTTTCACCAAAATATGCTATGAGGAATCTTTTCAGTTTTAGCCATTCTAACAAGTATAAAGTGGTATCTCCTTACTGTTTTAATTTACATTTCCCTAATCAATAAAGAATAACATGAACATCTTCATTAACTTATCTGCCACCCATGTATATCTTCTTTGGTGAAGAGTCTCTTCAAGTCTGTTGCCCATTGTTTCATTAGATTGTTTACTTATTTTTGAGTCTGTCAAGTTCTTTATATATGCTGAATACAAGTCCTTTATCAGGTATATAATTTGCAGATATTTTCTCCCCATCTGTAGATTGTCTTTTCATTTTTTTAACAAGTATCTTTCAAAGAACAAAATTTCTTCATTTTGACAAAGTCCAATTTACCAATTTTTTCTTTTACAGACCATCTTACCCAAGAAATTATATGGTCTAGCCCAGTAACACTAAGACTTTCTCCTATGGTTCCTTCTACAAGGGTTACAGTTTTAAGATTTACATTTAGATCTATGATCCCTCTGAGTCCCTTTTGTATATGGTGCCAGGTATGGACTGAAGTTCATTTTTTTCCCTATGATTATCCAATTGCTCCAACACCATTTGTAGAAAAGAATACCCTTTTTCCACCAAATTGCCTTTGCACCTTCTTTGAAAGTAAATTGACAATATATGTGTAGATATATTCCTGGATCCTCTATTCCATCGAGTCGATCTATTTATCTTTATGCCAATACCACACCATCAATGATTACTATGGCCTGAATATAGTCTTCGAGTTGGGTAGTAAGTCCTCCAATTTTGTTCTCTCTCAAAGTTGTTTTGACTATTCTAAGTCCTTTGAAGTCCTATCTGAATTTCAGATCAGCTTTTAAATTTCTACAAAAAAAAAAAAAAAGCCTGCTGGGATTTTGAATGAGGTTGCATTTAATTGGGAGACCCATCTGGGGAAAACTGACATCTTAACATTGTCTTCTTATCCATGAACATGGTATATCTCTCCATTTATTGTGGCATTCTTTAATTTTTGTCAGCAGTGTTTTATAGTTTATGGTATATAGGTCCCACACATCCCTAAGTATATCAGGTTTCTGATGCTACTGTACACAAGTGGGCTTGTTTTTTTTAATCAATATCCAATTATTCATTGCGAGAATATAGAAATGCAATTGAGTTTTGTATATTTATCGTGTATCCTGCAACCCTGCAAATTCATTTATTGGTTCTAATAGCTTTTTAAGAACAGATTCCATCACAATTTCTATATAGACAACCATATCATCTGTTAATAGAAACAGTTTCACTTTTTCCTTTCCAACCTCAATGTCCTTTACTTTCTAAAAATCACCAGAACAATGTTGAATAGAAGTGGTGAGAGGGGACATCCCTGCCTTATTTCTATTCGCAGGGAAAAGAGCATTCAGTCTTTATTAAGCATGATGTTATCTGTAGGGTTTTTACAGATGCTCTTTATTAGGATGAAGAAATTCCTTTTCATGCCTAGTTTGCTGATTTTATCAAGAATGGATGTTGAGGGTGCCTGGGTGGCTCAGTCGTTAAGCGTCTGCCTTCGGCTTAGGTCATGATCCCGGGATCCTGGGATACAGTCCTGCATCGGGCTCCCTGCTCTGCAGGAGACCTGCTTCTCCCTCTCCCACTCGCCCTGCTTGTGTTCCTGCTCTTGCTATGTCTCTGTCAAATAAATAAATAAAATCTTTAAAAACAAAAAAAGGATGAATGTTGAATTTTTTTTTCTGCTTTTTCTGCATGTATTGTGGTGACTTTTCCTTTTTAGGGTTTGAATATAGTAATTACATTCACTGATTTTTCAAAAGTCATACTGTATTATCCTTTTTATATATTGCTGTATTTGATTTGCTAAATTTTGTTTAGAATTTATGCATATATGTTCATGAGGGATATTAGTCTGTAATTTTCTTTTCATGTAATGTCTGTCTGGTTCTGGAATCAGGGTAATGGTAGGCACCATGAATTAGGAAGTGTTCCTTCATTTCTAATTTTCTAAAAGAGTCTGTGTAGAACTGGTATTGCTTCGTCCTTAAATATTTGATAGAATTGACAGTGAAGTCTTCTTGGCCTACAGTTTTATTTGTGAGAACATTTGTAACATTTTTACAATGTCTGAGAGACTTTAGTTTTTGCCTTCCAAATTTTTCCATTTCTCTAAGGTGTTGTATTGGCATAAAGGTTTTCACAATGTGCACTAATTATCCTTTTAATACCTGTAGAATCCACATGTATCATAGGACCTCACTGATATGAGGAATTCTTAATCTCAGGAAACAAACTGAGGGTTGCTGGAGTAGTGGGGGGGGTGGGAAGGATGGGGTGGCTGGGTGATAGACATTGGGGAGGGTATGTGCTATGGTGAGCACTGTGAATTGTATAAGACTGTTGAATCACAGACCTGTACCCCTGAAACAAATAATACATTTTATGTTTTAAAAAAAAGAAGATAGTAGGAAGGGAGAAATGAAGGGGGGGAAATAGGTGGGGGAGACGAACCATGAGAGACTATGGACTCTGAGAAAGAAACTGAGGGTTCTAGAGGGGAGAGGGGTGGGGGGATGGGTTAGCCTGGTGATGGGTATTAAAGAGGGCATGTACTGAATGGAGCACTGGGTGTTAAACGCACACAATGAATCATGGAACACTACATCAAAAACTAATGATGTAATGTATGGTGATTAACATAATAATAATAAAAAAATACCTGTAGAATCCATAGTGATGTCATCTATTTCATTCCTGATATTGGTAATTGGTGTCTTCTCTTTTTTTTGCTAATCAACCTTGCTGCAGCTTTATCAATTTTATCGATCTCACTTTCTCTGTATTTTCTGTTTTCTATTTCACTGATTTCTCCCCTTATCCTTTTTTTATTTCCAATTTTCCTTTTTTTTTAAGACTTATTTATTTATTTGAGAGAGCGAGAATGAGAAAGAGAGAGAGTACATGAGAGGGGGAGGGTTAGAGGGAGAAGCAGGCTCCTCACTGAGCAGGGAGCCCGATGCGGGACTCGATCCCGGGACTCCAGGATCATGACCTGAGCCGAAGGCAGCCACTTAACCAACTGAGCCACCCAGGCGCCCTCCAATTTTCTTAATTCGGTATTCATTTGTTCCCCTCTTCCTGTTTTCTTAAGGTGGAAATTGTGGGCACTGATTTGAGACCTTTTTTCTTTTCTAAAATAGACATTTTAGTGCTATAAATTTTCAAATGTTTTATTTTTGTTTTCATTTAGTTCAAAGAACTTCCAAACTTCCCTTCTAATTTCTTCTTTGACCTATTATTTAGTTACCAAATAATTGAGTGATTTTCTAAATATGTTTCTTTTACTGGTTTCCCATTTAATTTCATTAGAGAACCTATCTTGTATGACTTAAATTCTTCTAAAAGTACTGAGATTTATTTTATGGCACAGAATATGGTCTCTCTTGGTAAATGTGCCTACTGTGCTAAAAGAATGTATACTCTACAACTGTTGGGCAGAGTGGTCTATAAATGCAAATTAGGCCAAATTAGTTAAGAATGTTATTCAAATCTTCTGTGTTGTCTTCTTAATTTGTTCTATCAATTATTAAAAAGAAGATATTGATAAATCTGAATAGAACTGTGATTTTGACCATTAATCCTTTCATTTCTATTAAGTTTTTGCTTTATGTATTTAATAGCTACTTATTAGGTAGATACATGTTTATTATGTTTTGATGAATTTCGTCATTATGAAATGATCTTATTTATGCCTGGCAAAATCTATACCCTTTTCTAATAATAATAATATACCTACTCCAGCTTTCTTTTTATTAGAATTAGCATGGTATACCTTTTTTCTTCTATTGCTCTAAACCTATTTGTGTCTGTATATTTAAAATGGGTTTACTGTAGGCAGCATATACTTGAGTCCTTCCTTTTTATTCAGTCTGATAATCTCTGCCTTTTTTTTTAAGTTTATTTATTGGTTTATTTTTAAGTAATGTCTACACCCAACGTGGGGCTCGAACTCACAACCCCAAGATCAAGAGTTACATGCTCTTCCGACTGACCCAACCAGGTGTCCCCAATCTCTGTCTTTTAATTGGAATGTTTAGACCACTAATGTTTACTGATATGGTCAGGTTTAAGTCTATTGATTTGCTCTTTGTTTTCTATTTCTCCCATTTATCTTCCCTTTTTCTTCTTTTTCTGTGCTCCTTTGGATTAATTTTTATGATTCCATTTTATTTCTTACAGTTGCTTATTGACTGTATTTCCTTGTTGAGCTATTTTACGGTTATCTGCAGGTTTATCACATACACCCTAACTCATCACAATCTGCTTTCAAGTGATATAATACTTCATGTACAGCATAATAACCTTCCAATAGTATATTTCCATTTCTTTCCTTCTGCCTCTGTGCTATTGTTGTCATGAATTTTGCCTGTATATACTATAAAATCACAATACATTGTTACTACTTTTTAAGCAGCCAATTATCTTTTTATTTTTTTTAAAGATTTTATTTATTCGAGAGAAAGAATGAGAGATAGAGAGCATGAAAGGGAAGAGGGTCAGAGGGAGAGGCAGACTCCCTGCTGAGCAGGGAGCCCGATGTGGGACTCGATCCCGGGACTCCAGGATCATGACATGAGCCGAAGGCAGTCGCTCAACCAACTGAGCCACCCAGGCGCCCCTCTTTTTATTTTTTTAAAGATTTTATTTATTTATTTGAGAGAGCACAACCGGGGGGGGAGGGAGAGGCAGGCTCCCCACTAAGCAGGGAGCCCGATGCAGGGGCTCAATCCCAGGACCCTGGCATCGTGACCTGAGCCGAAGTCAGACGCTAACCAACTGAACCACCCAGGTGCCCCCAATTATCTTTTTAAAAGACATATAATAAAAACTTTTATATTTTGCCACAAAATTCAGCCAATAACCTGAATGAGCCTGGAAGCAAATTCTTACCAAGAGCCTTCAATAAGGAATGCAACCTCATGAAAACGTTGTCTACCAATTCTGAATCTGTGTCAATTGTAAGTCAGTTTTGACTTATTTTTCTCTTTGTTATGAGTTTTCCTTTCCTGCTTTGTACTCAGTTGTAGACTCAAGGTAGGCAGAGTGAACCTCCAAAGATGTCCATATCTTAATCCCTGGAATCTGTGAATATGTTACATTACATGGTATATTAGTTTTCTAGGGCTGCTCTAACAAAGTACCACAAACTGGATGGCTTCCAACAACAGAAATTTGTTCTTTCACAGTTCTGGAGGCTGTAAGTCCAAAATCAAGGTATCAGTAGGGCCATATCCCTTCTGAAGGCTCTAGACAAGAATCCTTCCTTATCTCTGGTAGAGACAAGGTAGCTGCATTCCTAGTTCCTATAGAAGTATCTCTCCAAATCTACCTGTCTTCACATGGCCTTTTTCAGGTGTGTCTGTGTCTCTGTTTTATCTTCTTATAAGGATACTAGTAATTAGGGTGCCTGGGTGGCTCAGTTGGTTAAGCGACTGCCTTCGGCTCAGGTCATGATCCTGGAGTCCCAGGATCAAGTCCCGCATGGGGCTCCCTGCTCAGCAGGGAGTCTGCTTCTCCCTCGGACCATCTTCCCTCTCGTGCTCTCTCTCTCTCTATCTCATTCTCTCTCTCAAATAAATAAATAAAATGTTTAAAAAAATAAAAATTAAAAAAAAGGATACTAGTAATTAAATTAGGGCCCACCCTAACCCAGTGTGAACTTATCTTAACTAATTACAACTTCAAAGACATTATTTCCAAATAAGGCCACATTCTGAGGTTCTAGGTGGACCTGGTGGGGGAAAGAAGGGTGGGCAGGAAAGAGGACCATTATTCAATCCAGTATACATGCCAAAAAGACTGCAGGTATAATTATTAAGGCTATAGACCTTAATATAGGGAGACAGATCATCTTAGATTAGCCAGGTGGGTGAAACCTACCCAATGAACCTTTAAAAGCAGAGAACTTTCTCCAGCTGAAGTCAGAGAGAAGCAGTAGAAGGGTAAATCAGGGAGGAACTCAAGCCACTTTTTCTGGAGGGGGTCACATGAAAAACATAAGAGGTGGGCAGCCTCTAGGGCAAAGACCAGCACCTGGCAAGGAAATGGAGGACTTCAGTCTTACAACCACAAAGAACCAAATTCAGCCAATAACCTGAATGAGCCCGGAAGCAAATTCTTCCCCAGAGCCTCCAATAAGGAATGCAACCTCACGAAAACCTTCATTTCAGCTTCCCCCCACAAAAGAACATCCATTTCATAAGATCTTACAAAGAGAAATGTTTAAACTGAGATTATGATACTCCATTAATTCTATTCATCTGTAAAACAAGATGTTTCTCTGTGCAACTCTCACCTGTCTAGTACTCTGCCCAGAACCTCCAGCCACCTGCCCCCCAACTATAGCCTGCACCCCCATTCTCTCGGCAGCACCCTCCAGCAGTTGAATGTATTTATTTACATGCTGAATTGCTATTCTTCAGTGCCTAGGTTTTCTTGAAAACTTAGTTGTTTTAGGTGACAGGGTATATACAGTCTCTCTTACTTCATCTTGGCCAGACTATATGTAGCTTTTAAACTTGAATGCTGATTTTAATTTTTCTTACTTCATACCTGAGCCTTAGTTTTTGATAAAACAATAAACACAGGGAATGTTCTGGGCATAAAATACCATAGCAGATCACTCATTCTTTACTCACTGTCCTCATGGATTTGTTAATCTTTAAAAAGCTGTTTTTAACGGGTAGTTACCCACTGTTTGAAGTTGACTTCCCAAATACTTATTGAGGTCCTTGACCCTTTTTTAAATTGTTTCAACACACAACTCAATAAAGCCTAAGCCTCAACTCCTATGTCTTAGACAAAATTGTTCCCTATTACCCTATTGTAAAATATCCATTCTCTTTACTCTCTTGCCCTAAATTCCTAAAATATAACTGCTCCAGTACACATTCTATAGTGGGCCTCTAGGATAGTTCACAAAACCATCATGCTTATTCTTTTTTCTCCCTTTTCTATACCCTGCCCATTATATTCTTTGATACATTTAGAAAGTGCACTCTAATCAAATAGGATAGTATCTTAGGGGCGCCTGGGTGGCTCAGTCAGTAAGCATCTGCCTTCAGCTCAGGTCATGATCCCAGGGTCCTGGGATCGAGTCCCGCATCGCATCGGGCTCTCTGCTCAGCAGGGAGTCTGCTTCTCCCTCTGCCTGCCACTCCCCCTGCTTGTCTCTCTCTCTCTCTCTCTCTCTCTCTCTCTCTCTCGCTGTCAATAAATAAATAAAATCTTTTTTAAAAAAACATAGTGTCCTAAAAACATATTAAACATAATGAAATCATTGCAAAGCCTCACTTTGTTAAGCTCCTATTATACTATTCAATACCTGCTACTTTCAATTTACACTCTGAAAGGAAAAAAAAAAATCACTTAGGAAAAAAAGTACCAGTTTTATATCTTCTCAAAGAATTGTATTAAATTAAAAGGACCTCTCTTCCTGTTTCTACTGGTCTAAATAAAGATCTCTTTAACAAAATACTTAAGCAGGGTAGACATACATTTGTAAGATTCTGAAATTAAGATTTATTCAAAATAAGCAAAAGTGTACTTTTAATGCACCAAGAATAACAAGTAAACACAGAATTTTGGAGCAGAAAAGAACTTTGAGATCCCTTGTTTAATTCACTCAGAAACCAAATTCTTTTTTTAAAATTTTTAAAAGTGGTTAAATAAATGCCACACAAATTCCAAAACTTACAAATAATGGACAAAGGATTAGATCCAAGATCTCTTGCTCTTTCTACACTACTGTATGGATCTCACACTTACCATTCTGGATGAAAAAAGCACAATATTTTGAATTTTGTTAATATTATCTGCTGAAAAAAGCAATCAGTTTAATAAGATTTTACTAAAGGAAATGTTTAAACTGAGAATATGACAGCTTATTAATTCTATCCATCAGTGTAAAACAAAATTAGTGGAGCTTCTGATCAGTTTGAAAGACACTGAAACAGAATTCAGCACTAGTTTGAAAGACACTGAAACAGAATTCAGCACTTCTACATGTAGCACTTCTACATTATATGTGAGCACATGTACACCCAAGCCTCTGAAAACATCAAACACAGAAAGGTTTTAACAAATCCAACTCTGATAAAACACTGACTGTACTATATGTACTCTGTGTGCTATAATGTCCTCTAACAAAACAAGGCATTCACACTATTCATGATTTAAAAAGCCTAAAAGTCCTGAGGCCAGATGTCTGAGTAAGTGGCACTTTATGTCTGACTAGCCTAAGATTGCATCTATCAGCTATACATGAGCTGGAAAAGGAACTTCAACTCTGTGTCCTCATAAAATAGGCTACAACTTAACTCATAGGGCTCTCATAAAGAAGAGAAATAACATACCAAATACTAAACCAATGTCAGTGCCTCCCGCCAGCCATCTCAAAATAATGTAAATGTTCCAAACAACTGAAAAATTCTAATGCACACCAGCTTTGACCTGATAAAGACAAGACAGTGATTTACAGCTAAAATCAGCTCTCAACCTTTCCCTAAGGAATTATTCTCATTAGGGGCTTCCTGGGTGGCTCAGTCAGTTAAGCATCTGCCTTCAGCTCTGGTCATGATCCTGGGGTCCTGGGATGGAGCCCCGAGTCTCTTCGAGTCTCTTCGGGCTCCCTGCTCAGCAGGGAGTCTGCTTCTCCCTCTCTCTCTGCCAATTCCCCAGCTCATGGTCTCTCACACTTGCTCTCTCAAATAAAATCTTTTAAAAATTTTTTTAAAAAGCATGATTCTCATTAATTATACCCCAAAAAGCTTACAAAACAAAAACCTGTATACACACATTAAAAATATATAAAAACAGGGGCGCCTGGGTGGCTCAGTCGTTAAGTGTCTGCCTTCGGCTCAGGTCATGATCCCAAGGTCCTGGGATCGAGCCCCGCATCGGGCTCCCTGCTCAGCGGGGAGTCTGCTTCCCCTCTCACACTCCCCCTGCTTGTCTTCCCTCTCTCGCTGTCTCTCTCTTCATCACATATATAAATAAAATCTTTAAAAATATATATATATAAACATATATATATAAACAACGACCAAAAACAGAAACAGAAAATAAGCTGCAAAGAAATACACCAAATTACTAACAATGTGAATGTACTAAAATTATGGATGATTTGCTTCCTACTTTTCTACATATTATTAGTTTTCTATAAGGAGCAAATAAAGACCCTTAAAAAAAATGAAATATATTTAAACCTTGTTGTGAAACTCAAAATTCTCCAAATCCCTGTTAGGTAATCTCCCAACAAAATGCTGGGCTTCCCGTCAGCCATGCCATTCACTCTATTTACCAGCCTCACTGACAACACAGTTCAAATCCAAGCTTCAGCCAAGTCACAGATTACCACTTAGGAGGGAGCTCAAAGCTTGCTCTCAAATAGTTGCCACCATGAATATAAACCCCTGAATGCTTAAAATCCACTATACTTTTATAATAAGGGGTAAAACTTTATTAGTTTTTGTAATTTGAAACAACATTCGTAGCACAGAAAGGAACTTTTTTATTGTTATTGAACTATAAATACACGTACTCCCAGAATTCATCCTTCTGATCATATATGTCTCCTTTCATGCAGGGAAAACTACAAATTGTTCTCTGAAAATCAAAAGTTAAGAAATAAAACGCTGGGGGCGCCTGGGTGGCTCAGTCGTTGAGCATCTGCCTTCGGCTCAGGTCATGATCCCAGGGTCCTGGGATCAAGCCCCGCATCGGGCTCCCTGCTCCGCGGGAAGCCTGCTTCTCCCTCTCCCACTCCCCCTGCTTGTGTTCCCTCTCTCGCTGTGTCTCTCTCTGTCAAATAAATAAATAAAATCTTGAAAAAAAGAAAAAAGAAATAAAACTCTGCCTTGGGCAAAAGCTCACAAATCAGAAAAAGTATCTGCTCTGACTAACCTACACACTTAAAATGAAGATAATTAAGAAAAGCTAAATAAAGAAATCTGTATCAACAGATATCAACAAGCAGCAATGTCTGCAGAACAAGTGGAGAAAATGATGAGTATGATCACAAAGATTCTGAATACCAACTCATTTAGTTTGACAGGAAATTAGATGCCTACATTTTTACATACTGAACTTTATATATAAGTAATATATGTGTGTACATATGTATATGCTATATATGTGTGCATATATAATACATAAGTGTGTGTGTATATATATACATTTATCATTTAAATTTTTTTTTTATTTTCCCCCAATTGCCCCTTTTCCAGGAGACTCAACATTACTACTAATGGTTTTGACAACCACAATTGTAGAAAGGGATATGTGATACAGGACCTCCACTGTATTTATTTTTGCAAGAAATATTCACTTAACACAAAGAATTTGAGAGCTGAGGTCTTATCTTAACAGAATAATCATCTACACAAATAACCAGTTTTTATTCAAAGTCTAAATAATTAAATGCAAAGAATTAAGTGTATTTACCAGAGTAAGTAAATGTGAAAGTTTCAGGCTTAGCTTATGCTAATTTAATTATTAAATCTACAACATATAAGTTAAAGTTACTATGAGAAAAACATCTAATATAGAGAAATATATCTAACATACATTCCTAAGTAGTAATTATATTCTTGACAATTAAGACTTAATTAGTTTCCAACAGTTTACAAACATACATCAGACATATATACGTAAATATCCCTTAAGAATTATTCTGTAATTTTGATGAAACTTTCCTAATTTTAAATTAGGACTAATATTTATAATATAACTTATTTATATGACTACATATTAATTTATAAAATAAAAATAATCAAATTTCTCTACTTCCAAAGGCTAAAATTACTTCATATAGCTAAAATCCTTCAATATAACCCCAAAAATTCAAAAACCTTGTAGTTTGTCTAAATCAGTATCAGTGACAACCTTTCTGAAAGATGTCCTATGCCTATCTCCCAAAGATGTATCTGAACTTAAACAAAGGTTATTTACTAATCCTAGAATACTTCATTTCAAACCAAACCAAACTGAATTGCCAGATCACCGTAGGATGCATTAACTTCTAGCTCCATCTGCTGGAGTCACAAAATATTCCAAAATCTGACATAAAATACTATGAAACAAATGATCTACAATTTATCATATAGACCAAACACTTCATGAATTTAAAACAGAAAATTAATCAGAGTTCAGCCATATTCAATAATTTCTAAAATGACAAATCTAAGTTAAAATCAGTATTGCAGTGGAATTGAGGATCTAACGCTATTGTCAAAAAGTGAGTTATATAATAAAAAAATTCTACCAAGAAAGCAGAAGCCTTAGAGAAAGACAAGTTTGCTTTTGAACAGTAAGTATTGTGTGAACCTCAGAATCAGAACAGCTTCCGTCTATTAGAAGAAAAACAAAAATTAAAAAACAACTTTAGCAATGAGTTGTGAAACTTTTTACCTTAATATAACTTTTTCTTGTAACAAAAAAGCAATACATGTCCATTGCAGAAATATTATACAATACAAGCACCAAAAAAATGTCTATATCCTGTAATTAATCCTACCACCCAGGGAAAAACATGTTTTTCAACATCTTTCTCTATCAACAAATACTCTTCTACATCATCATCTATAATGGCCAAGAAAGCACTCCACTGTTAGGATTTACCAAAATTCAATTAAGCAAATTTCTTACTTTGACACTTAGATTGTTTCCTTTTTAAAATTTTTATAAACAATACCTCCATTACTATCCAGTAAGTACGGTGATGCATACTATGACAAATGACTATTAAGACCAATTAATTAGAAACTACTAGTAACATTTAACTAATAATGGTATATTAAACTTTATGAAGGACTGACTTTGATTTAATATCTATACATAAGTAGATGTAATACTTATTTTTAAGTTTAATTGCTTATAATCTAGAAGTCTGATTTTTTTAATCTTCTGTGGGACTTGAAAATGGCTAAATTAAAGATGGATTTTGCATAGTTCCTTCATGATATCCACAATAGCATATTGTCTATTCCTGTTGAAAAATCAAAATAAAACACCCATACCTTGAAAAGACTAGTCAGGTTCATGGTGGTTATCTTTTAACAGACCTAAATGTCAACTAGGCAATCATGTTATAAACGTGTGTCTCTGTCTCTTTCATAAATAAGTATGAACGGCTTAGCAAAAATTGGCCCCCAGTGGAGGATACCTCAAAAAACTGAAGAATTATTTCCTGACTTTATTTAAGGCTACAACTTAACTCCATCATTCTCCTACCTTCCAAAGATTTATGCCTGCTTATTTTTTAACTTTAATCTCACATTACATAAAATTACCATTTAAATAAGGAAGTAATTCAATGCATTTAGTGCATTCACAAATCATGCTACCACTACCACCATCTCACCCCAAAACATGTCTATCACCCCGAAAGGAAAACCCATTAAGCATTTGTATCAGTTTTTCAATTTATGGAACTGAAAAGTTTCGTATTTTTCTGCTAAGTTTTTAACAAGATACAAAGAAAGTGAATACAAATAGATGCTTTCTTTTTCTGTCCATTTTTTACCCTTTTTCAATTTTAACAATAAAAGTGACAATACAAATTTTAGCTACCATTTTGTCATCTCTGCTCTCTTTGTACCATCCTATAACTATCGTTGCCGGCATGTCATACCCACACTAAGTGAATGATGGGACACACCTCACAACATCCAGCTGACAAGCAAAAAAGACCCTGGGCTAAAACTGCCAATGACCAGATTACCATTCTGCCCCATTCTAGCTCCAATATCATTTTTGTGTATCACATTTTCCAAGCTATTTTAATCATTTTCCCCATGTAGACAGAGATACATCTTGCTACACGATACAGATTTAAAACTAAGGGTAATATTTTATTTATTTATGTTATTAAATTCTGGCCCACAGAAGTGAAGTGGCATTCTAACGTAATCTGGTTAACATGTAACATCTCAAACCCAAGTGGCCCAAATCCAGACACTATATTTAATTCAAACTAAATATTTTTATACATACTAAAGCATTATCAACACATACAGTGGCCTAATCCATATGATTTACACACTAAAGGCACAAGTGATCAAAACCATCCATACTGACACTTTTACAGGATAAGCCATTACATTTGTTTTCAAATTAAGTTCCTTTTTACCAAGGTATTCCTAATGACACAATAAATAACTTTTATTCACTCAACGATGAATCTTTATTGGACAATTTCAGTGTGAAAGTACTGGAGCAGTGATCCGTGGGAGATTAAGAGAATTTCAGACATATTCTGAGATCTCAAAGAATTTGGCATAAATTCACAAAAGCTTAACACAAAAAGACAAGTAACAACTTAAGAAAATCTCGTTAAGTGTTACAAGATGGTAAATGATTGACAAATGAATATGGATGATATAACTGCACTGGGGTAAAGGAAATCATCAGACTTTTCAGGGACTGCTTTTGGGAGACCCAACACATCACTGCGGCCCACCAGTCAGAGCAAAGGCTTATGGAGGTCAGCTGGTCAACTGAGTGTTAGCTCAGGTCTCACATGTGTCACAGTGGGTCTGCAAACCAGGTCTGTGGTCATATCCCCAGTGCCAGAATGCATAAGGAATAGACATACTTCACAGCTAACAGAACCCCTACTCTGGTCCCCTGACCTGTGTAGTAAGGGCTATTACAATGGGAAACGCCAAGTGGAAGCCCCCAGAATTGCCTCTAACTAGGAAAACAGTAAACCAAAAGTCATGCCACATCCCCAAAGGAAATGCAGAGATTAATGCCACCATCAAGGGTTTGAAAGACGCAGAAGTAGTGACTCCCACATCCCCAAAACAGACAGACCTTAGGACAATGACAGTGGATTACTGTAAGCCTCACTAGGTGGTGGCTCCCACTGTAGCTGCTGTTCCAGATGTGGTTTCACTGCTTAAGTAAATTAACACATACCGTGGTACCTGGTGTATGACTCCTGATGTGACAGAGGCCTCTGTCTCCATCTCTGTCCATAAGACCCACCAGAGGAAGTTTACTTTCAGCTGCAAGGCCAGCAAAGCACCCTCACTGTCTTACCTCAGGGACACCCCAACTCCTCAGCCCTGTTACAATTTAATTTGCAGGAATTTTGATCGCCTTTCCCTTCCACCAAATGTCACAGTGGCCCATACTAATGATGACACTGTGCCGACTGGATGTAGTGAGCGAGAAGTAGCACTACTACTTAGAGCACTACTCTAGACTTATTGGTAAGACATTTTCATGTCAGAAGGTGGAGAATAAATCCAAAAATAATTCAGGGGCCTTCAGTGAAGGGTCAGTGAAATTTCTAGGGGTCTAGTGGTGTGTGGACGTGGGGATCTCTGTTCTCAGGCGAAGGATGAGTTGTTGAATCTGGCTCTTCCTACAACCAAGAAAGGCACAAAGTCCATGGGCTTCTTGGGATTTTGAAGGTAACATATGCCCCCTATTCCTCCTCTGGGTGTGTTACTGCAGCTCACTTACCAAGTGACACCCAGAGCTGCCAGTTTACAGTGGGGTCCAGAACAAGAGAAGGTTCTGCAACAAGTATAGGCCGCTGTACAAGTTGCTCTGTTATGTAGGCCATCTGATCCGCAAACCCAGAGATGCCTGAAGTGTCCACGGCAGGCAGGAATGCTGCGTGGAGCCTTTGGCAGGCGCTATAGATGGATCACAGCACAGGCCCGTAGGACTTTAGAGCAAAGCCCTACAGCACTACAGCCCCTCTGGGATATACCTGAAGGACAGCCCTGCACAGATAACCATTCTCGTTTAAGTAACACTTGTAATTTAATTTAATTAACACAGTAAATCTTGGCCTGTTACCGGGCCTTAGAAGAGACTGAACACTTGACCATGAGCCACCAAGTTACCATGTGACTGGAGCTGCCCATGATGAACAGGGTGTTTGTTATCTGACCCACCGACCTGTAACATCAGACATGCAACAGCAATACTCCATCATCAAACATAGTGGTATACATAAGATCAGGCCCAAGCAGGCCCTGAAGGTACAAGTAAGTTACGTGAACAAGTGGCCCAAATGCCCATGGTCTCCACTCCTGCTCTACTACTTCTCTTCCCCAACTTGCGCCTAGGGCCTCATAGGGAGTTCCCTACAATCAGCTGACAGAAGGAAGAAAAGACTCAGGCCTGGTTTACAGATGGTTCTGCACGACACCACCCAGAGTGGACAGCTGCAGCACCAGAGCCCTCTGAGACAGCAGTGAAGGGAAATCCTCCCGATGCCCCTGGTTGTTCACTTTGCTTGGGAGGAGAAATGACCAGACACGTAATTATAAATTCATGGGTTGTGTCCAGTGATATGGCTAGAAGGTCAGGAAGAAACATGACTAGAAAACTGGTAACAAGGAAATTGAAATTTGGGGCAGAGGTAGTACAGACAGTGCTCTCTGAATGGGGAAAAAAAACATGAAGATATTCATGTCCCATGTGACTGCTCATCAAAAGGGGACCCTGGCAAAGGAGGAGTTTAATAATCAAGTGGATGGGACTCCCTGTTCTGCAGATACCAGTCAGCCTCTTTCCCCGCCACCCGTCATGATCCAATGGGCTCAGAAGCAAAGTGGCCACGATGGCAGGGTAGAGATTAGGCACGGGCTCAGCAGTGTGCACGTCTACTCATCACACTCACCTGGCTATGGCTACCAACTGCATGCCTAATCACCAGCAGCAAAAACCAACACTGAGACCTCAATATGGCACCACACCCAGGGGAGATTAGCCAGCTACCTGGTGGTGGGTTCCCTGAAATGGGCCACTCCCATCATGGAGAGGGCAGCAATTTGTCCTTATTGGAAAAGACACTTACTCTGGGTACAGATATGCCTTGAACTTCGCGCAAAGCTGCTGCCAAAACTACTATCTGTGGACTTTCAGAATGCCTTGCCCACCATCATCACAGCAGTGCTTCTGATCTAGGAAATACTTCACAGCAGAACAACAACAATGGGCCCATGCCCTCGGAATTCACTGGTCATGCATGTTTCCCACGATCCTGAAGCAGCTGGTTCGACAGAATGGTGGAATGTCCTTCTGAAGACTGTTACGGTGCCCGCTAGGTGGCCATACCTCGCAGGGCTGAAGAAAGGTACTCTAGGAGGTTGTATTCGCCCTGAATCTGTATTCAATATATGGTGGTACTTCTCCCATCGCCGGGGTTCACAGGTAGAATCGAGGAGTAGAATCGGGAGTGGTAGCACTCACCATTATCCGTAATGACCCACTAGCAAACTTTCTGTCTCCTGTTCCTGTAACCTTAGGAACCAGTGCTGCTAGACTAGAGTTCTAGCTCCAAAGGGAGGAACGTTTCCACCAGGAGACACAACAATGATTCCACTGAAATGGAAGTTCAGACTACTGTCCAGCACTTTGCGGTCCTCATGCCTCTCAATCAACCAGCAAGGAAGGGAGTTCTGACCCCCAGGGGGAACCTGGACGCCTCCTCCACAATAGAAGTGAGGAAGAGCGTGTCTAGAACACAGAACACGCCTCAGGGCATGTCTTAGTATTACCATAATTTGGCCCCATTAATGATTTTTTAAAAGCCAAGAAGCAAGTATGTCTAAGGTTGACAAATCTTCAACCCCAAGACAATCTAAGGGACTAATAATAAGCACTCCCTTGAATGTCATCGACAAGGTTAAAGAAAGCTATGAATTTAGAAGAGAAAGATGAATTTAAGAGATTTACGAAATTCACTACATGCAGCAAAGGATACAGACCTACCAAAGATTTAGCAGAAACAAAGCCAGGGGTCATAAAACCCTCAAGGAAAATGTCCAGGGCTTACATCCCAGGCCTCCTGAAACCTATTCCTAAGGGTACATTTAGAAGCAGTGACATCATTTAGAAGGTTCTTCCTCTAGTTCCCCAACTTTCAGATGATGTGGTTTATTGGAGTTCAAAATTATTGTCTATCACATATTCATTCAATAGGTTTATTAGGCAATCACTATGTGGGAATCATTGTTCTAAGCCCTAATTTATAAACAAAATATTTGAGCTTACACACCTTACATTATAATGAGAAAGACTACCAATAAAACAAATATATTTACTTCGAGAGTTAAGGCCTCCAAATATATGGCATGTCATGTGTTAGTAGCTCTTACTTACAGTCCATAAACAGAATAAAAGAAATAGCCTTGATTTAGAGTATGTGAAGGTCACTAAGTATAGCATGCAATTTCTACTCAGTAAAACTGGAAACAAAGGCCAGTTCACCTGTCATACTGGTTAGCCCAGCTCGAGACCACCTGCACTGCTGGTAAGAACACCTGGAGCCCAATCCTGAAAAATGTATGTGCTATAGTACCTACAGCTTTACAGAAAGCTAGGGCCAAGGGGAACCATGCCAAACAGTCTTCCTCAAACATTTTAGACAATACATATAAAAACCATTTTCTAAATTATATATTATCCAAGTATTTTTAATAACAAAAAACATGTCATCTAAAAAAAACTCACCAAAACATTCATAGCCATTACTTTCCAGGTTGCCTCCTGCCTTTCATAATAATAGCTGACTTTTCAGTAGAGGATTTATGTTTTGTATCAATTTCAGTTTGCTTATTCAGTTTTTTTCAATTGCTAAGCAAAAAAATGGAGTAATTTCTTTTTATTCAGTTAATAATTAGTCCTCATTTTACTGAATTCATTTGGTCTTCAGAGCATCATGACTCCATTTGTTTCTACTTTCAAGCATGACAGAAACCACAAAGGCCAGATTCAAATATATGATTAAACTAAAATGTTAAAATTTTTCATGTTAAAAAACAGTTTAAGCAGTATTAAAGGACAAATGGGAGGAAAATGTTTGTAATTAACCTCTGAGAGACAACTAATTACTTAAAAAAAAACTGCAAGTGTAAAAAGGAATGAAATCTTGCCATTTGCAACAACATGGATAGAGTGAGAGTATAATGCAGGAGAAATAAGTCAGTCAGAGAAAGACAAATACCCTATGATTTCACTCATATGGGGAATTTAAGAAACAAAACAAATGAGCAAACGGACAAAAGACAGAGGGGGGGCAAGCCAGGAAACAGACTCTTCACTATAGAGAACAAACCGATGGTTACCAGAGGGGAGGGAGTCGTGGGGGGATGAATGAAATAGGTGATAGCGATTAAGGAGAGCACTTGGGATGAGCACGGGGCAGTGTATGGAGTGCTGAAGGACTGCACTGTACACCTGAAGCTAATATTACACTGTATGTTAACTAACAGGAATTAAAATTTTAATTAAAAAAAAGGAGGGGAAAACACTGTAAAAATGGGCAAAGGAAACATAGGTAGGCAATTTACTAAAAAATAACTATGAATGACCTCTGAGTATGTTTTGTAAATGTCTATCCTTACTAGTAATTAAAGAAATGTACATTTAAGAGGGGAAATGTTTCATATTTCTGACCTGGAACTTTTTTTTTTTTTTAAGATTTATTGCAGGGGGTGGGGGGTGGGCAGAGAGAGAGAATTCAAGTAGATTGCACTGAGCATGGAACCTGATGCAGGACTCAATCTCATGACCCTGAGCAGAAACCATGAGTTGGACACTTAACCAACTGTGACACCCAAGCACTCCTTGAATTGGCAGGTTTTAAGTACCACCCACAGTTGATGAAGATACATTCTGGGAAGAGGAGCCCCTCAGTGAAAGTGAAACCACTAGTGGAATTCACACAGCTTTTCGGAATCAGGAAACATCTTCTCAAAACTTTTAAAGTGTGCTTACCTAGAAAGTGAATTGCAGAAATTTATCCTAAGGACAAATATTTGTAAAGATGTACACTGGAGCTCTTTTAGTTAAAAAAAATTGGGAACAATCCATGCTTATAACAGCTCCAGGCACTACTATAAATTGCACAGAAAAGTAGTTAATGGCATGGAAACCTCCCACTTACATGTTGATTTAGGAAAACATAAATCATCAGTGAGTCCATGAAGGTTGCCATCTGGTTATGTATTCACAGGAAGACACCTTACTGAAGATTACAGACCACAGTATTCACAATAGCTCTGTGGGTTGTAGGATTGTGGGTAACATTAATTTTCTTCACCATATATTGTTTTCCAAATATTCTCCAGCAAACGAAGCATTTTTTTTAAACACAAAGGAGTGAGAGAAATGGTAGTTGTCTGTATAAATTCCAGACGAATTAAACAGTTATGCACAAAAAAAGTCATCTTTAGAAAATGAGGGGGAAAAAGAGAGTATTTGTCACATATCAGGAAGGGAAAGGATCTTCTAAACACAAAACAATTAGAGAAACCAAAGGAAGAAAAAAGACTGGACCCTGGACAATATACAAATGTTAAAAATTCTGTCAATAAAAAGCAAGTAAAGTTAAAAAGAAAAATAACTAGAACATATTTACAAAAATCTAATAAAAAGCTGATGTGCTTTCCATATAAAGATATCACAATTCAAAAAGAATAAAAGGGGGAAGGACAATGAAACATATAAAAAAGATCTATGTATTAGATCTTGTAATATATTTTATAAATTAAAATTAAAATGTCATACACCTCACTAAAAATTTCCAGGAAATGGCAGAGTCAAGATTGGAATGCAGGTCTAATTGGCCTCCAAGCAATATACCATGTTGCCCACAGTAAGTAAGTCACTTTTTTAACCACATTAATTTTAAAGTTTGTACTCGACAAAAGAGTTTTTCCCCCTTCAATTATACATTCTTAAATAACAAAAGTAACAGAAAATAAATTAAGTAGAAAACTATGGCTAGTATTCTTAGGTCTTAAATGGAGGCTGAGTTCTTTTGACATATCCAGATAAACCAAAATTCTCTTGCTAAATATTTAAATGAGAACTTACCAAATCATTAAGTATAAAGACTGCTTCTTGATTAAGTAAAACAGAAAAGCCTTTCACAACTAAGAATACGAATAGTAAGTAAAAATCTGGTTTTCTGATTTTATGAAGGACTCATGGTTTATTGGAGGAAGATGCAAATTATGAAGGAAATTAAGAAAAGGCAAATCTAAAAATACAGTGCAGTAAAAAATGAAAACATTCATTGTGATATTAAGCAATATATACTAACCATGAATCAGGGAGCCATTTAGCCATTGGATATAGTAGTTCTGAGGAAAAGAAAGCAGGATTTCATTGCTGATTATTGAAAAGGGTAAAAGCAAAACACCCCAGCTGAAACTGCCAGAGTGAACGTGCTCAAAAACAACCTGGAAGAGAAGAGATCATTGTCACCAGCAATTGAAAAAAGCAAGGAATACGGTAGGAATTTAAAAAGGATAAAAACTCTTAAATCTTTTAATCCAAAAAGTTACATAAGATTTTCATTAAATATGTGTAGTTGGGAGACAAATGATATATATATGATACTAGAAGTTCAATTAGGTATACTCTAAAACTACTCACTCTGTGAAAAGGGTCATTAACTTGTTGAACAAGCAGGCCCTAGAAGAATCACATACAGAAGACAGAGTACTTTGCACATTTTACAAAGAATAAGCCATAGTCTCTTTCCTCTTTTAAGTTTAAATATTTATTTCACAATTGCATTTAATTAACTACATTGGCAAATACATCCTAACAGCAATGCAAAAGCTGATTTCAGATGAAAAAAAAACAAAAACTTGTGAAAACAGTATGAAAAACAAATCAATTCAAAATGGTTATTTCAAGAGAAAAAAACTTAAAGCCATTGGTCAGCTACCTCTTAAAATGGGTAAAGGCAAAATAAATTATACTAAGAAACCGTAGAGAACTATTAAACAATATTCTACTATTAAACAGTATTTAAAACACTATTTGTCATTTTTAAAAATAAGATATTGCTAATAAATACTGATACAGAGAAATGTCTAAGATAAATTAAGTTAAAAAAACTGAAAAGGCACGGACAATAAATAGAAAACATGCTCCGCCCCCCAAAAAATGCATTTATACACACAGGAAAATAGAGGTGTACACACACACACACACACACACACACACACACACACACACACAAAAACCTAGCACAATATATAACAATCCCACAGGAGAGTGGAATTCTAAAGGGCTTTCACTTTCTCAGTTATATATATGTCTGAAATGTTTAAAATTTTTTATCTAATTTTTAAAAGATTTTTTTAAGACTTAAAAGGCAAAGGAAAAGAAAACCTCACCAACATTAGAGATGGAATCTTAATTTAATATCCATCCCATTAAAGTCAATATAGGAAGAACGTGAAAATAAATGTAACACATAAGAAAAAAAAAACACGTAATAAACGCTTGAAATACACATCCACTAGAGTAACTTTGAGACCAATGCCATCTTGTGGCAACCAACAGAAGTGTTTTCCTACTTAAAAGCCAAAACAACCACGAAACCTCTGTTCAGTAAATCATCGATAATGTTTAAATGTAGACCATATCATACATACCAAAACTACAGCTCAAATCAGACACAGAAGAAGGCTTAGAAGCTGTTTTGCTGAGTGGGCATGTTTCCTGGGAAACGCACTAGGAAAAATGTCCAGCCAGGTCCACTGCCAACTCTGGCAACTACCAGCCCGTGGCCTGAAGCGTGCTTCTCTGGTTTTGTCCTTGCAAGTCAAGGGAGGAAGTTATCCCAATCGCTACCATTGCTTCCTTCCAATGCTAAAAATAGGATCAAACCCACAAGTTCACCATTCCAGGTCCTGAACAGCTATTCCAGTATGTGTGCCAGGCTCCTCTTGCCACGACAGACTCCCACATGCAGTGTGATGTACCCACCTGCTCACACACCAAACCTCAATGCGTCTCACGGTTCTGTGCTCTGGGGCACAGTCAGCTCTGCCCCTAGGGTCGCTTTATGTCATCTGCCCTGCGAAGCAGCCTCAGCACCACTCTCCACACTCCTCTCAACAGTCAATGCTTCTCCTCTCAGCTCACACGACACTGACCACAGAACCAGCAAGACCAACCAGAGTTTCCAAATCAAAAACCGGGACCAGTAATCTGACAAAAAACTAAGCTTATGAGGGCAAATAGGTAAAGTATTTGAAATCATAAACGATCCAGAAAAGCCTAACTATAAACAAACACTTGCAGAATCTACTGCATCTCAGGTACTGTGCCTGGGCTCTGGATACAGAGCGCCGCCGCCACCCTCTCACCCTGCCTGTGAGCACCTAGCATGAAAGCTACTCAGAAAAGGCCGATGCAGGTCAGGTCAAAGCTGGCAAGGGGTCCCCAAGGGAAGGCCAGATCGAAAAAGAGCAGTAGTGGTCATAGCTTGCAGACCTCCTGAAGTGCCCTTCAGATTAAAGTGCCGTTTCACAAAAGTCACCTTCCGAAGCGGAGCAGATTCTGAGGACAGCACCCACAGGACTTCCTGGGGTCGGGGCAGCCAGGGCTCAAGGCTGACGCTGAGCCTTCAGCCTGAGAACGGGAAGGGTAGAGCTGGTATCGCCCGTGACGGAGAAGGCCACAGCTGGAGCGGGCCGGCGGGGAAACACGGGACTCAGCTTTGGCCCGGCCTCGTCTGTCATGTCCACAAGGCAGGAGCACCACGGAGGCCACGCTTCACACCTCTCCGCAGGCTACCAGGTGGCCTAGAACTTCTGTCTGCCCCATTGCTGGTTACGTTCTGACTGACCACTGGGCAGGACGGTGTCTGCCAGGGCTCTCTGACTCTATCATCACTCTTCCACTTTTAATTAGTAAGTATTTTGTGGGAAGCTAAGTTTGAAACTAGGAAAAATACCCTGTTCCTTGCCAAAAAGTTTATTCATTTACTGATGCCTATCAGGATGGACTCAAGATTGTTCTATTTTATTCTGTGCAGGATCCATTACAATCGTTCTCCGGACACTCAGATTGTCCCTGATTGATGTGAAAGCCCTTCAAGGCTCTTGGGTCTTTTAGACATGCACCCCATCGTTCTTGGAGCACTTCCTTGCATTCTGGCAGTACCATACGTACAAAATGAGCCTGGAACTTCCCCTCTCTTACCCCTGCAGTCAGCTTCTTCCCCAAGGAGCCCTGGTTCCTATCAGTGGAAAGTTGTATTTAGAAGCACAGATCTAGGGCTAAGTATATTCACTGCTCCTGGGGTGTCATGCTCCCAATGGACAGGCAAGGAATGCAAGTATGCACTACGCCTGCATGTACATATACACACTAACATGCACCCACCTTCACATCTAGATCTGGTGCAACAACTCTGTATTGAAAACCGTGAGTCCACACTGATAGTTCACTTGCAAGTCCAACTGCAATGCAACAACCCTGTTCATTTTCATTTTTCTCCCTTTCCCTTAACTACAGAATGGTTCCCCTCACCTTTAATGGACCAACCCCCTGGAAATGATCTGACACCCCACCCCCTGCGGAGGCGCCCTCCTGCTCAGGTGACACCCCATTCTGGACCGTCCCACCTCCCTCCCCACGGACCTCTGATGCCTAGGCCAGGCCATCCCTCTGGGGACATCCTCCTCAGCCTGCTTGGGCTCTGTCATCCTGCCTGGATGCCCTCCCCAACCTCTGACTCCCTGTAACAGAGCACCCCTGAACACACGCGAGTGCCCCTCATCACCGCTCAAGCTGACACTCCACCAAGGATTTCCCTCTGCAGGGAAAATTCCCTCCCGGCTCCTGGACCCTGAGAGCCCACACCAGGTCACCCCCGGGCTCTGATACCTCATGCCAGGCCTACTTCCTACAATGGAGACTCTCCTCTCACCTGCAAGGGCTCCCAAAAGTTTCACCAGTTAGGCATTCCATTTTTATATCAATAACTTAAATCCAAATCAAATCAACTAACTAGCCAACAGTAGCTCTCATAAAATGTAGCTTTTGGTTGCAAAGTTAATTTGGGGGCACAAGTAGATACAAACAGAGAACAGAACAAAGGAGCAAAGGAGAAAGCAAACGTGGGTCTAACGGGAGGTGAGAACGGCCAAGGGACAGGCTTTCCATTTTGACATGGGTGCTGAACCAGCTGCAGAGATCCCTGTTTCAAGTGGCCAGGTAGTGCTGCCAATCATTACACTTAAAAACTTGTCTGAGGGCGCCTGGGTGGCTCAGTGTGTTGGGCGGCTGCCTTCGGCTCGGGGCATGATCCTGGAGTCCTGGGATCGAGTCCCACATTGGGCTCCCTGCTCGGCGGGGAGTCTGCTTCTCCCTCTGACCCTCTTCCCTCTCGTGCTCTCTATCTCTCATTCTCTCTCTCTCTCAAATGGATAAATAAAATCTTAAAAAAAAAAAAAACTTGTCGGAGCTCTTCCCCTTTTTTCTCTTTGTTCAGCAGGACTCTCCTTCCATGTCCTCCTTTTTGGTGGAGGGGGCAAGGCAAGGAAAGACGGTGGAGAGAAGGGAGGCAACCCCAAATTCCCACACACTGTGCACGAGCACCAACCCTGGATTGTTTTGCAGATGTGATTGAATCCACACAACAGCATGACAGAGTAAGTGGCAGCTCTCCTTCACACACAGAGAAAACAAATCTTTCTCAATCTCTTCTGATCTTAAGTTAATCTTGAGTTCGGAATTTGAACCCAGATCTACCTTCCTCTTCCATTCTCACTCATTCTGTCACACAAGGGGGAAAACAGGCGGTGAAAGCCAAAAGGATTACTGGGCAAGGGGCGGGGAATGGAGCAGCCCTGATTCTCTCAGGTGCCCCCCCCCCCCCGCCGCCGCCCCGCGCCCTCTCCTGTCTTTATTGTAAGTACACCCGTCTGCCTGCAGGAAAGGGATGCCAGCTCCAGGCACGTGATGCAGGAGCCACCTGCCAGGAGAACCCTCAGACCCGCCACAACAGCGATGGCAGCAGAACTGATGAAAGCAGAAGGGGAGGTCAGGGCTCCTGAGCCTCCTCACAAGGAAACGAGGCACAGCCACCGTTTCACAGAATACACTGCAAGGTAAAGTCTAAGTGATGTGTTCTGGTCTGTTGTGCAAACACCACCACTTTCTAGTTCCAGAACATTCCATCACCCCAAAATAAACCCTTGTATTCATTAAGCAGTTGCTCCCCATTTTGCCCTCCCCTCAGTCCCTGGTAACCATCAATATGTCACTGATGGGTTTACCTATTCTGGATATTTCTCATAAATGGAATCCTACACTACATGGCCTTTCATGTCTGGCTTCTTTCACTTAGCATGATGTTTTCAAGGTTCCTACATGCTGTAGTGTGTGTCAGTACCTTATTCCTTTTTATGCTGAATAATATCCCCGGGGACATGAGAGTATCCGTGAATGTGTGCGTAAGTGCGGGCAGCCTTTCTCCCTTCCCCTCACCTCCTCCCCACCCCAGGCAAAAGGTGAATAATCTGATACTAATTGCGAAGAAACAAATCCAAATAACTGGCCTGTCATCTTCAGAAGTATCAAGGTAAGGGAAGTCAAGAAAATACTGAAGGGTTTCAGTCTGAAGGCAACTAAAGGGGCATGACAACTACAAGCAGTGTGTGATTCTGAGTGGGATCTTTTTGCAACAAAGGACATGAACGGGACAACTGGTAAATCTGAATGGGGCAGGAGTGGTACAGCATCAGTTTCATCACCTTGATGTTTGTATGGTAGCTACACAGGAGAATGCACTGTTTATAGGCATTATATACAAAAGTATCCTGAGGAAATGGAGAACCAGGTCAGCAACTTCTCAAACAGTTCTGGGGCAAAAAGGCTCTTTTTTGTTATATTTCTAACTTTTGTCTAAATTCAGGACTACGCCAAAAATTTTTCAAGAATCAAAAGAATCCTGGAATAATAATCTCTCCAATGTAGTTACATCTGTGTGATTTCAAATTTTAGTCAAGCAAAATATGATAGAAAGAAACTCACTGCTTCCCATCTGGTTTGATACCTCAAAAAAAAAATTAAAGGGTACATCAATCATATATCAGCATATATAAGCAGAAAAAGAGCTATCGGGAACCTAAAGAACCATCTGCGTCCGTCTCCCTGCTCACAGCAGGTAGATGTTCAATTAACTAGAAGAGATGTCTGTTCTCTATTCCAAGACTGTCACAGCCTTCTCAGCAGACCATTAAACAGCCAAGAGTTTTCTTCCTTATGGCCCAGCAACTTCCCCAACCATAAGCCCACTTCCTGGTTAAAACCTCTGAAGGTAAAATTGTCAGCTCCTCAAACAAGCAAATTTTAACAGGAGACAATCAATCCTCATTTTTCCATGTACAGTTGATCCTTGAACAATATGGCTTAGAAATGCACAGGTCCACTTACAAGTGAACTTTTTTAATAAATATAGTACAGTAATATAAATGTATTTTCTCTCCCTTATGATTTTCTTAATAGTTTTCTTTTCTCTAGCTACTTTATTGGGAGAATACAGTATATAATACATATAACATATAAAATATGTGTTAATCAGCTGTTTATGTCATCAGTAAGACTTCCAGTCAATAGTAAGCTATTAGTAGTTAAGTTTTGGATAAGTCAAAAATTATACACAATTTCCAACTGCACAGGGCCAGCGTCCCTCACCCCCACGGTGTTCAAGAGTCAACTGGGTATCTGTTTCTATGTGTTTCTAAGGATAGGGTTAATATCGATAAAAGCATTGTAATACTTCAGGTGAATTTTTTCCACATTTATGGCCAAAGGTGTGAAGAATTTATGACATCAAAATTTGAAACAGAACAAATGAATTTTAAAATACATACGAAATCCTGTTGACTATGGCATCTTCGTCTTCTTGTTCATCTGTAAAAATGGTTAAGGTATTAATTTTTTTATCTTCAATAAAATGTTTCATTAACTTATTAGGAAATTAAACAAAAATAGAAACTTAATTATTTTGAAAAGAACTGATTTTCAAAATGCACTGTATTTATTTCAACATGGATCCAAATTTAAATCTCATTAAATCACGTAAGATAGAATGTAGTTAGGTAAGAGTGTTGTGATTAACCAAAATCCTGATTAACAAAACTACCATATGTAAATTGAAATTTTCCAAATATTTATTGCTCAAGAAAATAAAACTTAGTAGAACCTTAGGACCACTATCAAGTTTACTGTCATACGATATAAGTAAAATTATAATTGCTAATGAATGAAATTTTTTAGTTGATAGTATCCAACAAAAATCTTTACTATAAAATTAGAAGTCAGAATCTTAAAACTCATGTAGTTTTCTATGATTTGAGTTTGTCATTATTAATGGTAATAAGGAAGATTCTCTTCGACCAGTCTAAACCATTTAGATACCACTGCCTCAATACTTCATAATTACTGTGCAAGTTATAGAGTGGAAAGTATCAAGTTCTGTATCTCTTACAAGTAGCAGATACCCTCTGCCCCAATGCTCGCTCACCTCCTCTACCTCTCCCTCATGGCTGCTCGCCTTCTCTCTGTCCTCCCACATAAATTTACCAGCTAAAGAAAGTCTGATCCAATTACAAGAATACTGCACAGCACCCCCTGGCCCCTCCTTCTCCTCAATACCTAACTGGGGTTGTCCTCAAAGGCTCTCTAAGTCTCTGTAATTATGAGTGTCCACCTGCTTCCGTGTCAATGGTTTATTTGAGCCATTCTCTTACTCCAATCTCCATTCTTAATTATGGGCTGCCCAAAATAGCTTTACAACCAAAAGGACCATAAAATAACAGTCACAATTTTTATACTGTTGTACACACCCCCAATTAACCATCCACTACTGAAGAACGTTTTAATAGCTTCATATAAATTTCAATTCTTCTCCCTACACTCTACTAAAGTCCAGGGTATTCATCACCTCTCCCTGCCATTACTTTAAAAATCATCTGATAAGGGTGCCCAGGTGGCTCAGTCAGTTGAGTATCCAGGTCTTGATTTCCACTGGGGTCATGTCTCGGGATCATGGATCAGGCCCTGCGTCAGGCTCCGGGCTGACTGAAGGGGTCAGGGGAGTCTGCTTGGGGCTCTCTCTCCTCCTCTGTCTCTGCCCCCCACCCCTGCTCACTCGCTCTCAAAATAAATAAATACTTAAAAATCATCTAAATCATCTAATAAATCTCTAATTTTCCTGCTCATCATCCCCTAATTTCCCCTAAAATGATGCATTTATATTCATTAATTCTCCCCCCACCTTCTATGTCCATAATCATTAAAACCTGATGCCAAAACAACTTTAAAAATAGCTAAGATACTGTGTTGAATCTGCAGGTCTTCAAATTTTTGAGAGATTATAGATTCTAGGAAGTATTTTAGTGTAATCATAGAGCCAAACTAAAACACTAGAGAGCAAGCATTTACTGACTGCTTTCAAAAGTCTAACAAGTTTAATATTATGACATAAAGAGTCCCTATTATATGGAATCCTTAAGTATTCATATGGTACCTACTATTAGCCCAGCATCACAGGTAGAAAATCCTGTGATTTATAGAAAATAGCTGAGATTTAACAAAAGGCAGTAAGGCAACTCTTTAGGTCCTTACAAAACCCTGGCACAAAAATCTGTGAATGAATTAGCACAAAGTTCATTTTTAAAAAAAGAATAGGGGATGGGATGCATGGGTGGCTCAGTCAGTTAAGAACGTGCCTTCAGCTCAGATCACGATCCCAGGGTCCTGGGATCAAGTCTCACATCAGGCTCCCTGCTCAGTGGGGAGCCTGCTTCTCCCTCTGCCTGCCGCTCCCCCTGCTTGGACTCACTCTCTCTCCCTCTCTCTACAAATAAATAAAATCTTAAAAAAAAAAAAAGAACAGGTGCCTGGGTGGCTCAGTCAGTTAAGTGTCTGCCTTCAGCTCAGGTCATGATCTCAGGGTCCTGGGATCAAGCCCCACACCAGGCTCCCTGCTCAGCAGGAAGTCTGCTTGTCCCCCTCCCTGTCCCTCTGCTCCTCCCCCTGCTCGTGCACATGCACATTCGCTCCCTCTCTCTCTCAAAAATATAAAATCTTTAAAAATAATAATAACAATGCTGGAGTGGTGGGGGGTGGGAGGGAGGGGGTGGCTGGGTGAAAGACATCGGGGAGGGTATGTGCTATGGTGAGCGCTGTGAATTGTGCAAGACTGTTGAATCACGGACCTGTACCTCTGAAACAAATAATGCAATATATGTTAAAAAAAAAAAAAGAAGATCATAGGAAGGGAAAAATGAAGGGGGGGATTCAGAGGGGAAGACGAACCATGAGAGACGATGGACTCTGAGAAACAAACTGAGGTTCTAGAGGGGAGGGGGTGGGGGGACGGGTGAGCCTGGTGATGGGTATTAAAGAGGGCACGTTCTGCATGGAGCACTGGGTGTTAAACGCACACAATGAATCACGGAACACTAGATCAAAAACTGATGATGTAATGGATGGTGATTAACAGAACATAATAATAAAAAATATGAATAAAAAATAAAAATAATTTTTTAAATAAAAAAAGAACAAAGATTTAGTGGTCCCTCTGGTAGACATGATATATATGAAATAATAAAAAGAATAATATACGATTGAATCCTAAATTGATACTAAATGGTATCATGGAGACTCTACATTCTGTATTACTTTAGAGAAAGAAAAGATAGTCTAGTAGTCAGAGAAAAGATGGGATAGGGTATGCATGTTCAAACTCAGAGCCAGTCACAAGAACTCATATATCCTTATAAACTCTAGAATTTCCCAGATACTGAGCAGCCCCACACTGTTCTTGGTTGGACATAAGAACGGTAGTAAACGAGGGCTCAGGTCTGAGAATGACGACCCTGCAAGCAGTCAGATTCCCTGAAGGTTACTGTTTACTCTTAGTACCAGGCTATCGTGTCCTTCAATCATGGCCATACTGAATATATATACTACCACACTGACAGGCACAGTATACAGCCCAAATACCACAGACCAACGGACATGATGATCTAAGTTTTAACTACAATGTTTCTACTTGCCTGATTTTCTCTTGTATCTTGTGATGATGAAGTAGGAAACAATGTAGAGAATGGCAAAAAGAAGGAAACATATCTGGAAAAAAAATTAACAGTTCATTTACATTTGTGGCATATTTTTTTAATAAATTATAGAAGATACATCTTTGGTATTTATATGCAAGAAGGATTTGATCTATTAAAAAAGTAAAAATTTTTAGATATTTTGCTAATATAAAGTTTTGATAAAATACTAACTTATATGAACTAATAACTCAAATAGCCCAGTGTTTAATATCATTGCAGAAGAAAAAGCCCAAGGAAGATCTTTCTTTTCATAACTTAACTGAATTGTTTTCAAAATCATATGGAAGTGTAAAGAGCAAGACCAACACCAACAATTCTGAAAACCAAAGTCAATGAGACGCTACTATCCCTTCCAAATATCAAACACACTATAAAGCTTCAGTAACATTTAAAGAGTGTGATGGCACCAAAACTTGACAGACAAATGAAACATCTACTACACAAAATTTATATAATTTGGTTCTACATATAGAAAGCATCACAAATCAATGTGGGGGGAATAATCATTCAATAAATAAACCACATATCAAAATAAACAGCAGTTGAATGAGAAACTTCTTAAATATTAAATTCAAATTAAATTCCATTTAATTTCACGGGAACGATAGGTAAAAGAGGGTGGGTCAAAGAACGGGAGACCTCGTCCCTGTCAAAGACCAAGTGTGCAGAAATACAGTCTCACTAGAGCTATGAACCAGGGTAAAAATAATGTGAAGACTCTCAAATGAAACAATTCAAAGTGACGATAGTCTAGGGAGCACCCCTATGCATAGATTTCTGAAGGACTGTTGGCCACATGACTAAAAAGGACCTTAGATCTAGGTGTGAACAGCCACTGTGAAATGTCATCTAGGAAATGACAAACTAAGAGTGGACAGGAAGACCACGAGCCTCATGTTCTTCCAATACCAGTGGAGTGGGAAAGTGACAATGGACCATAATGACAGTGACCAAAAAGGAGCCAAGAGTCAAAAGCATCAAACTGGCCTACTGCTGGGAGCCCACTAAGAACTCCAGATGGATAAGAGAATGTTAGCACCATCACTACTTCCTCCCAAAATCCTATGAGTAGGGAAAATGGGTCAAAAAAGGAAACCAGTTATTGGTGAAGAAATGTAAACGGAGGGGGTCTCCTAAGAAGATGTTGAGGGCGCCTGGGTGGCTCAGTCGGTTAAGTGACTGCCTTCGGCTCAGGTCATGATCCTGGAGTCCCGGGATCGAGTCCCACATTGGGCTCCCTGCTCAGCGAGGAGCCTGCTTCTCCCTCTAACCCTCCCCCATTTCATGTACTCTCTCTCTCTCTCTCATTCTCACTCTCTCAAAATAAATAAATAAAAAAAAGAAGATGTTGAGTGTCGGGGGAGACTGTTTATAATGGAATGGTGAAGTCTGAGTAGGGCTGCAAGAGCACTAGAAACAGGGTAACTGGGCAGAAACTCCGTGACTTACAAGGTTAAAGTCAGAGGGATCGAATGACCAAGGCAATTAATATTTATTACAGAAGCTAAATGAAATTCAATTCATTCAACAATTACTTGTCATGAGCTTACTGTACACCAGGCATTCTTTTCAGAACTGAGAACACAGCAGTGAACAAAACAAAACTCCCACCCTCACTGAGCTTACACTCCACTAAGAAAACAGCCCATCAATAAATAGGCAACGGGGCAAATGACAATTGGTGCAGGATTACGGGAACAGGGAGTGCGAGCTCAGGTGAGGGGGCACGCTTCACTAATAAGGTGACATCTGAGGAAGGACTTATGGGAGAAGAGAGAGCAAGACATGCAGAAATCTGGAGGGAGGGTATTCTGTTCTCAAGGGACAGAGAACAGTCACACCAAGGGTCTGAGACAGGAAAAGCTCTGGTGTGTTCAAACAGCAAGAGAGAAGTAAGAGATGAGGTCATACAGGAGTTCGTACTAAGCGTCAGTTCTCACAAACAGTGAAGAGTTGGTTTTTACCCTGAGTGAGACAGGAATCCGTGCGACGAGACTCTGAGCAGAAGGGTGACAGGATCTGACAGAGGGCAAAAGGCTCACTCTAGGTACAATGTGGAAAGTAACTTAGAAGGGACAGGTCAGAAGCAGAGAGACCAGTTAGGAGTGCCCTGCAATCATCCAGAAGACAGGTCACTTGGACCTGTGTAGTAGAAATATCAAAAATTATTAAGTTCTAGGTATGTTTTGAAAACAGACTTGAGAGGGCTTGCAGGCATTAAGGCTTGGCCGAAGAAACTGGAAAGAGAGAGTGGCCATTTCCTGAGTCAGGAAAGATTATGAGTAAAGTTATTTTGTGCTGGAAATAAAAAGTACAGTTTACACTGATGAATGTGAAATACTTATTATTCACTCAGGTGGAGAGGGTGGATGAGCTGTTGGATATACAAATCTGTACAGTCCAAGGAAAGGAGCCTGGCTAGAATTTTTTTTTAAGCTGAGGAGCAGGGGGGACATAAGCAGATAGATAGCTAAAGCCCTGAGACCAGATGAGATTTCCACCCCAGGGAGTGAGTACAACCAGAGAAGTCGGAGAACCAAGCCCCGGAGCTCTCAAATATTTAGAAGTCAACTTGACAGAAGGAACCAAGAAGAGCTAACTGAGAAGCAGCAGTCAGCAGGTAGGAGGGAAACAACAGACTGTGATGTCCCAAAAGTCAAATGAAGAAAGTTCATGTAGGAAAAGGGAATTATCAGCTGTGTCAAATGCTGCTGACAGGCCAAGTTAGACGAGCACTGAGAATTGACAACTGGATTTAGCAACATGGAGGTCATCGGTGACCTTGACCAGAGCTGTTTTTCTGAAGCAGTGAACGTAAAACCCTGACTGAAGTAAATGTAGACAGAAGAAGCACTGAAAATAAAATGTACATAGACAGTTCTTTCCAGGAATTTTAAGGTAAAGGGAAGCAAAAGAAATGGGATGGGAACTATGAAGAGGGCTTTTTTTTTTTTAAGATGAGAAAAGTTACACATTGCAATAATAATCAGGTAGAGAGAAAAATTATTGATGCAAGAAAGAAAAAGGAGAAGTGCTAAAGCAATGCATTCAAGGTGAGGAGCTAGAAATAAATGTATCCCTAGTCAGAAGGAGGAGGAGCAGAGGACAGAACATTTGAGTTCCACTGCAGCTAGGTCAACAGATGCGGGGTAAAAGCACAAAAACATTCCCTTTAGATGGTTTCTATTTTCTTAGTAAAATAGAAGCCAAGTTCCTCAAATAAGAGTTACACATGGAGACAGAATGCACACAGGAGGAGGACACCGTAAATGGAGTAGAGAATATGAGGGAATCCTGAGAGCCACGGCAAGATGAAATGGACTTCACAGCTCCAGGCAAGCCCAAGCTGAACCTCCGAGCCAGGCAGGAGGCCTACTGCTGCTCTACAACACGACGGCCTAGCTCTTAGGTGCTGGGGAAGCTGCAGGTACACCAAGCAGAGCTTTGAGGATTCTAACAATGACCCTATTCTCTCCTCCCCTGTACAGCCTACACTGGCAGACTTGTGCTAGGTACCGCTCACTCACTCCTCCAGTCACAGATCTGACTTCATGTCCACTGACCAACTCCAAGTGCTCTGGCAGTGGTCAGTCAAGACCCAGCATCCGAATTCCACTCTCACAATTTCACCTGATCTCTGAGCAGCCCCTCCTATTTCAGCAATCATCCTCCTTCTCTGATTATTCACCCATTTTCCATCACTAGCTTCCCTTTTCCTGCCAGTCTTTAAACATTATTTTTCTAAAACAAACAAAACAAAACACAGCACACTATTTTTCTTCTCCATGATTTCAGGGCTGAGCCAGAAATCTGTTCTCAATCCACAAACTCTTCACAGGTAACCTAATCTGCTCCCAGGGTTTTAACCATCAACCCCAGAAATCCCTGGACAACAGTGTGAAAACCACTGGATTAGGGTATTAGCAAAAGTAAGTAAAGGGCACCTGGGTGGCTCAGTCGGTTGGGTGTTTCCCTTAGGCTCAGGTTGCAATACGCTGGGATTGATCCCTGCGTCAGGCTCCCTGTTCATAAGGGAGTCTGCTTCTCCCTCTCCCTCTGCCCCTCCCCCACACAGCTTGTGCTCGCTCTCTCACACGCTCTCTCTAAAACATAAATAAAATCTTTAAAAAAAAAAAAGAGTGAAATGAATGGCCATAAATCCTAAGTAGATTGGGGAGGAAAAAAAGAAACCAAGTACAGAGTGATGGATAAGTGGAGATGTCTATCAACTGAGGCTCCCAGTAGAACTGCAGGAGACCAAGGAACGTGGAAGAAGAAAAGGTTATGATTAAAGAATGTTTATAGATTTTTAAACTTAGTATTTGAATTTAGAGAACAAAAGTGTCAGGAATTCCAGAAAGTTCATGCAGAAGCAGAAGATGAGAAGGCATGAGAGGTAATGAACAAAATGAAATTAAGAAACCAAAATGCATGGCATAAAATGAAAAGACTAATGGAAAGCGATTCATTTAAGAACGGAAATAAGGCTAACAATTATAAAAACAAATATAAGTATTACTAATTTAAATATAAAAGCCACGCATTAGGAAAATAAAAATACAACTATAACGGATTAGAAAACTCACAGAATGGGTTAGACTATTTTTCTAGTTCCAAAAGTGAGACTAGGAGCAAATGCCTCCCCTAAATGAGTGCATCTTCAACAGAAAGCAACCCAGAGATGAGTGAAATGAAAGCAAGCTCTCGTGATGCCTTTTATTGTCCCTATATCTGGTGGGAACAAAAGGAAATTCCTAACCAAAAAAGGAGAAAGGCGGGGCACCCTGGGTGGCTTAGCTGGTTCCGCACCTGCCTTTGGCTCAGGTCATGATCCCAGGGTCCTGGGATCTAGCCCCGCATGGGGCTCCCTGCTCAGTGGGGAGTCAGCTTCTCCCTCTCCC
Organism: Eumetopias jubatus; assembly: GCF_037043125.1. Lineage (NCBI taxonomy): Eukaryota > Metazoa > Chordata > Mammalia > Carnivora > Otariidae > Eumetopias > Eumetopias jubatus. Next base: position 2,894,851 of record NW_028274826.1, read on the forward strand.
TCTGCCACTCCCCCTGCTTATGCTCTCTCTCTCTCTAATAAATAAATAAAATCTTAAAAAAAAAGAAGAAGAAGAAAGTCATTACATCTCCTCGCCATTAACAGTGAGTAAGATACAGCTGATAAAAAGGGAGAGGAACAGGCTCTCATGGTTCTCTAAGAAGACTGAGCTCTCCCCTCCTGGTCAGGGAGGAAGAGCAAGGTTACTGAAACTCAAGCAGAAACAATACCAGTTGCATGTCTTCTATGCCAGCTAAACTAGACAGCAGAAAATTCAGCCCTCTCGGGGGCCACATGGCTTTAGTCCTGATGATGATCAAGGATGGCTATCCTAGAAACATACACTCTTCCAAAACTGAAACAAGAAGAAATAGAAAATTTGAACAGACCGATTTCTAGTAATAAAATTGAATGGGTAATGAAAAACCACCAACAAACAAAAGCCCAGGACCTGATGGCTTCACAGGTGAATCTACCAAACATTTAAAGAATGGTTAATACCTATTCTTCTCAAACTATTCCAAAAAGATAGAAGATGGAGAAAAGCTTCCAAATTCATCTTATAAGACCAGCATTACCCTGATACCAAAACCAGACAAAAACCTGAGGGGAAAAAAAACAAGCTGATATCTCTGCTGAACACAGAGGCAAAAACTCTTCAACAAAATACTAGCAAACCCAATCCAACAATACATGAAAAAAATCATTCACCACAATCAAGTGGGATTTATTCCAGGGATTCAAACATGGTTCAATATTCACAAACCAATCAATGTGATACATCATACTAACAAGAGGCAGGATAAAAACCATATGATCATTTCGTAGATGCAGAAAAAGCAACTGACAACATCCATTCATGATAAAAACACTCAACAAAGTGAGTTTAGAGGGAGTAATACCTCAACATAATAACGGTCATATATGAAAAATCTACAGTTAACATCATACTCAATGATGTAAAACTGAAAGCTTTTTCTCTATGATCAGGAACAAGGCAAGGATGTTCACTCTCACCACTTTTATTCAACAAAGTACTAGAAGTCCTAGCTGCAGCAATCAGGCAAGAAAAAGAAATAAAAGACATATATTGCTGAGGAAGTGGGGTGCCTGGGTGGCTCACTCGATAAGTGTCCAGCTCTTGATCTCAGATCAGGTCTTGATCTCAGGGTCGTGAGTTCAAGCCCCACATTGGACTCCATGCTAGGCATGGAGCCTACATTTAAAAAAAAAAAAATTGCTAAGGAAGAAGTAAAACTACTACTGTTTGCAGATGACATGACACAATATATAGAAAACACTAGAGACTCCACCAAAAAACTATTAGAACTGATACTGAATTCAGTAAAGTTGCAGGACACAAAATTAATATTCAGAAAACTTGCATTTCTATACACTGATAACAAAGTAGCAGAAAGAGAAATGAAAGTATCAATCCCATTTACGATTGTACCAAAAATAATAAAATACCTAGGAATAAACTCATCAAAAAGGTAAAACACCCATATTCTGAAAACTATAAGACATTCATGAAATAAAGATGACACAAACAAACAGAAAGATACACCATGCTCATGGACTGGAAAAATATTATTAAAATGTCCATACTAAAGCTATCTACAGATGCACTGCAATCCCTACCAAAATACCAATAGCATTTTTCCCAGAACTAGAACAAATAATCCTAAAATTTGTAGAGAACCACAAAAGACCTTGAATAACCAAAGCAATCTTGAGAAAGAAGAACAAAACTGGAGGTATCACAATCCCAGATTTAAAAATATACTACAAAGCTAAAGTAATCAAAATAGTACAGTACTGGCACAAAAACAAGAAACACGGATCAATAGAACAGGACAGAGAGACCAGAAACAAACCCATATCTATATGGTTAATTAATCTACAACAAAGGAGGCAAGAATATACAATGGGGAAAAGACAGTCTTCTCAATAAATGGTGCTGGGAAAACTGGACAGCTACATGCACAAGAATGAAACTGGACCATTTTCTTACAACATACCCCAAAATAAATTCAAAACAGATCAAAGACCTAAATATGAGACCTGAAATCATAAAACTCCAGAAGCAAACAGAGCTAGTAACCTCTTGGAAATCACCTTAGCAACATAGTTGTGGATATGTCTCCTGAAGCAAGAGATACAAAAGTAAAAATAAACCATTGGGACTACACCGAAACAAAAAGCTTTTTGCACAGCAAAGAAAACCATCCACAAAACAAACAGTCAACTTAATGACTGGGAGAAGATATTTGGAGCAAATATCCAAAATACATAAAGAACTTACACAACTCAATACCAAAAAAACAAACACTCCAATTTAAAAATGGGCAGAGGACCTGAATAGACATTTTTCCAAAAAACACATACAGATAAGCCTATGTGAAAAGATGCACAACATCAGGGAAATGCAAATCAGAACCACCTTACACCAAAAACAAACAAACAAATAAATACGACCTCACACCAGTCAGAATGGTTAGTATCAAAAAGACAAAAAATAACAAGTGTTGGTGAAGATGTGGAGAAAGAGGACCCCTTGTGCACTGTTAGTGGGAATGCAAATCAGTGCAGCCACTCTGTGAAACAGTATAGACGATCCTCAAAACATTAAAAAAAGAAATACCATATGATCCAATATTTGCACTACGGGGTATTTACCCAAAGAAAAGAAAAACATTAATTTGAAAAGATGTATATACTCATGTGTATTGCAGCATTTTCTACAACAGCCAAGATACAGAGACAACCCAAGTGTCTACCAATAGATGAATGAGTAAAGAATATGTGGCACATATATATAAATAAAATAGAGTATTATTCAGCCATAAAAGAGAACGATATCTTGCCATTTGCAACAACATGGATAGACCTAAGGGTATTATGCTGAGTGAAATAAGTCAGACAAAGAAAGACAAAATACCGTATGATTTCACTTACATGTGGAATCTAAAAAAAATGAAAAGCAAACAACCAAACAAAATGGACTCTTAAATACAGAAAATAAACTGGTGGTTGCCAGAGGGAAGGTGGGTAGGAGGATGGGTGAAACAGATAAAGGGCATTAAGAGGTACAAACTTCCAGTTATAAAGTAAGTCAGTCACTGAGATGAAAAGTACAGCATAGGAAATATAGTCAATAATATTGTAAAAATGTTATATGGTGACAAATGGTGACTACATTTATTGTCGTGAGCACTGGGTAATGTACAAAATTGTTGAAACGATAGGTTGTACACCTAAAACTAATATAACATTGTATGTTAACTATACTTAAATTATAATTTTTTAATTAAAAAAAGGGCTAGGCATTTGGGAACTGAATTACCCGGTCACAAATAATCTAATAATGCTTTCAAAATACAATGTTAAAAGCTAAAATTCTTAAATTCCAGGTATAAGATTTGAACCTAAATTCAAACTGGTACATTATAATCAAATGGTACTACCTAGTAGCTTTTCATTCAAGGCCGATAGGCTTCAACTATTTTAGGGTAACCAGAAGGAATGAGTATCATAAAAGAGTCATGGGTGCAAAGACGCTCAAGGACTGTTACCGTGAACACATTTCTGACAAAATCTTGGCAGAGAAATGAGGAAACTATAATTGAGCCAATAATCTCATACCACAGCTGAGAGCCAATAGACACTGCTTTATTTTAAGGTCACTAAATCAAAAATAGAGATGTTAAGTATCCTTTAACATTACAAGCTAACCACTAAAATAAAATTAAAATTCTTCAAGTTACCCTAAGAGCCAGGAAAACAACAATAAAACAAAGAAAAATCCAGACTATGTAGTAAAAGACAGGAAGACACCAACATTATGAAAATAATAATACAACAGATTAAAGATGAAACACTAAAACCAAAATTGTAAATGAGACAAATGATTAAAAGAAAACGCTCACAGATACAGACATATCTACAATAAAGTGACTCATGCGCTTGGGTGGCTCAGCTGGTTGAGCGCCTGCCTCCGGCTCAGGTCCCTGACCCCAGACTTCTGGGGTGGAGCCCCGCACCGGGCTCCCTGCTCCGCGGGAAGCCTGCTTCTCCCTCTCTTCCTTGCTCTCGCTCTCACTCTTCCTCTCAAAAAATCTTTTAAAAAAATGAAATAAAATAAAGTGACTCAAAAAGATTGAAAACAAAAGGATAAACAGAGACAAACCAGGCAGATGCTAACAAAGAAGCTGTCGTCTTTTTTTTTAATAAGGTGTGAAGACAAAATAGGGTACTTTATGAACAACAGTATCGCCCACAATGAAGAAAGAATCCTCATGTACCAAAAACACCAAGATAATTTTTCAAAACTGAGTATGAAAGGGAAAATGTAAACCACTACTTTAGTTGGGAGTCTTCAACTCACCATCAAAGAAAAAGCAAATGCAAACCAAATACATAATAATAAATATGAAATTTTTTACAGTAATAATATTGCTCCAGTAAATACATGGCTTTATCATACTCAATGGTATATACCTATAAATCCATGTCCTGCCACCCCAATGTCCTAGCCCCTCACAACTACTGCTTTCTGTTTCTATGGATTTGCCTATTCCGGATATTTCATATAAATGAAAACATAATATGCGCCTTTTTGTGTCTGTCTTCTTTCCTTAGCATAATGTTTTCAAGGTTCATCCATGCTATAGCATGTACCAATACATCGTTCTTCCAGACTTTTTACAAGAAAAATAAAACACTATGTAATTAAAAACACAGTGAATATTTTGTTGCTAGCAGCTGCAAGCATTCCTTTCAGATACATTTGCATATGTTCATTGTTTATAACTGCAACAAACCACCTTTTAAAGAGATAAGAAAACAAAATTAGCAATATTCTATCTCCCAAACAATTAACATGACTTTGAAACACAAGCGGATATCCACTTTTCTGTTATCGGCACCATCATAATAAATTGCCCTGTGTCCATCAACTTGTGCTTCAATAAAGGTAAAACAGTATTTCCTCATAAACATCTAACAGAGACCTTTAACAAGGAGTAAATATTCTGTTTTTCAAGATTATCACAGTAAATGTCAAATTCAGTAATGTCATCTACAATATTACACTTTATTACTTATTGAGATTTTTCAGATTCTGTCTAATCTTACATTGTATGTCACCAGACAAAAGTTCTCTAAAAGAACTTTTAGAGACCCAGAGCATTTGACAAAATCCAATACCCATTTATGATAAAAGCTTCTGAGACCCAGACTCCAGCAAAACGTAAATGAAAGACAGCTTTACCTGAGAGAAGCTGCCACCAGAGCCAGCTGTCACTCAATTTGTCCTTCGTGTTCTACATCCCAAGCACAGCTATTCTACCCACAAAGCCCCCCCCTTCTGAACCCTCACAATACTCCTAGTTCACAGTATTTCAGCACAACCACTGATTTCCATTAAATGTTTCATGTAAATAAAATGTGTCTCCTAAAATTCTTATTATATATAGTTTAGGCACATTAAAGGTACTAATACAAACAGGAACTACCTTATACATCTCTTGAATCTTCCTGAGTGCCTAGATAAATAATTTTAAAATAAACAGAGTAAATTACAATCCTTCCCACTTCTGGTTCCTCAACCTCCATGAGGCCCAGTCACGGCAAAGGGGAGACACTTTGAATAGGATGAAAGACAGAAGTTTAAAATCGACTGGACTTGATTTTTCAATATGTGAGAGTGACCATAAAACTATTAGATGAGCCAAAGTTGTCACCAAAGGAAGGGAACAGAGATCCAACAAAGGATCCTTGCAAGCAGCAGTGGGAGAAAATGAAACTGCTTTACAACTATTTCCTACCAAGTTTACCCACACAATAACCAGTTAAGTACGACCTCTGAACGATACTAAGTCTTCCTTCCAGGAGAGGAACAGCTCTCCACTAATTATCTTCTTTGATTTTTTTAAATCAGAGTAGTTTTCCTCATATAGATCAGGTACATGTTTTGTTAGCTTTTTACCTAAGCACTTTTTTCTTCATGCTAATGTTAATGGTGTATTTTTAATTTCAAATTCCAATTTTTCATCCCGGTATACAGGACAGCAACAGACTTTTGTGTATTAACGTTGTATCTTAATGTCTTGCTATAATCTATTAGTCCCAGGAGTTCTATTGTTGTTATTAACTTCCTGGGATTGTCTACCTAGACTATCATGTCATCCCTGAATGAAGACAGTTTGCTTTTTCTCTCCCCAATTTGTAAACCTATCAGTTCCTTTCCTTTTCTCACTGCATTAGCTAGGACTTCCACAAAAAAGCAGTGATAAAAGGGGACATCCTTGCCTTGTTTCGGATCTTAGTTGGAAAGCTTTTGGTTTCTTCATTAGTGTGATATTAGCTGTAGATATTTTGTGGATGTTCTTTATCAAGTTGAGGAAGTTCCCCTCTATTCTTGGTTTATTGAGAGCTTTTATCATAAATGGGTATTGGATTTTGTCAAATGCTCTCTCCGATAGGATATTAATAGGATTATATGCTATTTCTTCTTGAGTCTGTTGATGTGATGGATTACACCAAGTGATTTCTGAATGTAGAACCAGCCTTGCATACTTGGAATACATCCCACTTGGTCGTGGTGTATAATAATTCTTTTGATACGCTACTGGATTTAGTTTGCTAAAATTTTCTTGCAGAACTGTGCACTTATGCTCACAACAGATACTGGTCTGTAGTTTTCCTTTATTGCAATGTTTTTGTCCAATTTTAGTATTAAGGTAATGCTGGCGTCCTAGAATGAGCTAGAAGTGTTCGCTCTGCTTCTATTTTCTGTTCGAGATTACAGAGAATTGGTATCACATCTTCCTTAACCATTTGGTAGAATTCACTGGTGAAACAATCTAGGACTGTTTGGAAGGTCAATTGCTGATTCAATTTCTTTAAAAGATACAGGCCTACTCAGATTATCTGTTTCTCATTCTATTACACTTTATTTGATTTCTACCATTCCTTCGTTCTTAAAGTTTCCATCTCTTTGCTTACATTATCCATCTGTTCTTGCATATTGTACACTATTTCCATTACCACCCTTGGCATATTAATTAGTTATTTCAAATTCGGGCTTTATAAACCCCAAGTCTCTGTCATATCTAAATCTGCTTCTGATGCTTGCTTTGTATCTTTCAACTGTATATTTTGCCTTTTGGTTCTTAAATTTTTTCATTAAAAGTCAAGGCATTATAGGGGCACCTGGGTGACTCAGTCAGTTAAGCATGTGCCTTTGGCTCAGGTAAGATCCCAGGGTTCTGGGACCGAGCCCCACATCGGGCTACCAGCTCAGCGGGGAGCCTGCTTCTCCCTCTCCCTCTGGTGCTCCCCCTGCTTGTACTTTCTCTAACTGCCAAATAAATAAATAAACTCTTTTTTAAAAAAGACATTATACTAGAGGAGCTAGGGAAAAAACAGCAAATAAAGCCTAAACCCAGCAGGAGAAGAGAAATAATAAAGATCAGAGCAGAAATCAATGAAATAGAAACCAAAAGAACAGTAGAACACATCAACGAAACTAGGAGCTGGTTCTTTGAAAGAATTAACAAGATTGATAAACCCCAGGCCAGACTTATCCAAAAGAAAAGAGAAATGACCCAAATCAACAAAATCATGAATGAAAGAGGAGAGATCACAACCAACACCAAAGAAATACAAACAATTATAAGAACATATTATGAGCAACTATACGACAGCAAATTAGATAACCTGGAAGAAATGGATGCATTCCTAGAGATGTATCAACTACCAAAACTGAACCAGGAAGAAATAGAAAACCTGAACAGACCTATAACCACTACAGAAATTGAAGTAGTCATCAAATATCTCCCAACAAACAAAAGCCCAGGGCCAGATGGCTTCCCAGGGGAATTTACCAAACATTTAAAGAAGAATTAATACCTATTCTCCTGAAACTGTTCCAAAACATAGAAATGGAAGGAAAACTTCCAAACCCATTTTATGTGACCACCATTACCTTGATCCCAAAACCAAAGACCCCATCAAAAAGGAGAATTACAGACCAATATCCTTGATGAACACAGATGCAAAAATTCTCACCAAAATACTAGCCAATAGGATCCAACAGTACATTAAAAGGATTATTCACCACGACCAAGTGGGATTTATCCCTGGGCTGCAAGGCTGGTTCAACATCCACAAACCAATCAATGTGATATAACATATTAACAAAAGAAAGAACAAGAATCATTTGATCCTCTCAATAGATGCAGAGAAAGTATTTCACAAAGTACAGCATCCCTTCTCGATCAAAACTCTTCAGAGTATAGGGATAAAGGGTACATACCTCAATATCATAAAAGCCATCTATGAAAAACCTACAGAGAATATCATTCTCAATGGGGAAAAACTGAGAGCTTTCCCCCTAAGGTCAGGAACGTGGCAGGGATGTCCACTATCACCACTGCTTTTCAACATATTACTAGAAGTCCTAAACACGGCAATCAGACAACAAAATCAAAGGCATCCAAAACAGCAAAGAGGAAGTCAAACTCTCACTCTTTGCAGATGATATGATACTGTATGTGGAAAACCCAAAAGACTCCACCCCAACACTGCTAGAACTCATACAGGAATTCAGTAAAGTGGCAGGATATAAAATCAATGCACAGAAATCAGTGGCATTCCTATACACCAACAAGACAGAAGAGAGACAAATCAAGGAGTTGATCCCATTTACAATTGCACCCAAAACCATAAGATACCCAGGAATAAATTTAACCAAAGAGGCAAAGGATCTGTACTCAGAAAACTATAAAATACTCATGAAAGAAATTGAAGAAGACACAAAGAAATGGAAAAACGTTCCATGCTCATGGATTGGAAGAACAAATGTTGTGAAGATGTCAATGCTACCTAGAGCAATCTACACATTCAATGCAATCCCCATCAAAATACCATCCACTTTTTTCAAAGAAATGGAACAAATAATCCTAAAATTTGTATGGAACCAGAAGAGACCCCGAACAGCCAGAGGAATATTGAAAAAGAAAAGCAAAGCTGGCGGCATCACCATTCCGGACTTCCAGCTCTATTACAAAGCTGTCATCATCAAGACAGTATGGTACTGGCACAAAAACAGACACATAGATCAATGGAACAGAATCGAGAGCCCAGAAATGGACCCTCAACTCTATGGTCAACTCATCTTGGACAAAGCAGGAAAGAATGTCCAATGGAAAAAAGACAGTCTCTTCAACAAATGGTGTTGGGAAAATTGGACAGCTGCATGCAGAAGAATGAAACTGGACCATTTCCTTACACCACACACAAAAATAGACTCCAAATGGTTGAAAGACCTAAATGTGAGACAGGAGTCCATCAATATCCTAAAGGAGAACACAGGTAGCAACCTCTTCGACCTCAGCTTCTTCCTAGCAACATCGCCAAAGGCAAGGGAAGCAAGGGCAAAAATGAACTATTGGCATTTCATCAAGATAAAAAGCTTTTGCACAGCAAAAGAAACAGTCCACAAAACCAAAAGACAACCGACAGAATGGGAGAAAATATTTGCAAATGACATATCAGATAAAGGGCTAGTATCCAAAATCTATAAAGAACTCATCAAACTCAACACCCAAAGAACAAATAATCCAATCAAGAAATGGGCAGAAGACATGAACAGACATTTTTCCAAAGAAGACATCCAAATGGCCAACAGACACATGAAAAAGTGCTCAACATCGCTCAGCATCAGGGAAATCCAAATCAAAACCTCAATGAGATACCACCTCACACCAGTCAGAATGGCTAAAATTAACAAGTCAGGAAACGACAGATGTTGGAGGGGATGCGGAGAAAGGGGAACACTCCTACACTGTTGGTGGGAATGCAAGCTGGGGCAACCACCCTGGAAAACAGTGTGGAGGTTCCTAAAAATGTTGAAAATGGAGCTACCATACGATCCAGCAATTGCACTACTGGGTATTTACCCCAAGGCTACAAATGGAGGGATCCGAAGGGGTACGTGCACCCCGATGTGTATAGCAGCAATGTCCACAATAGCCAAACTGTGGAAAGAGCCAAGATGTCCATCGACAGATGAATGGATAAAGAAGATGTGGTATATATACACGATGGAATATTATGCAGCCATCAAAAGGAATGAGATCTTGCCATTTGCAACGACGTGGATGGAACCGGAGGTTGTTATGCTGAGTGAAATAAGTCAATCAGAGAAAGACATGTATCATATGACCTCACTGATATGAGGAATTCTTAATCTCAGGAAACAAACTGAGGGTTGCTGGAGTGGTGGGGGGTGGGAGGGGTGGGGTGGCTGGGTGATAGGCATTGGGGAGGGTACGTTCTATGGTGAGCGCTGTGAATTGTGCAAGACTGTTGAATCACAGATCTGTACCTCTGAAACAAATAATGCAATATATGTTAAGAAAAAAAAAGAAGATAGCAGGAGGGGAAGAATGAAGGGGAGTAAATCGGGGGAGACGAACCATGAGAGATGATGGACTCTGAAAAACAAATTGGGGGTTCTAGAGGGGAGGGAGGTGGGGGAATGGGTTAGCCTGGTGATGGGTATTAAAGAGGGCATATTCTGTGTGGAGCACTGGGTGTTATATGCAAACAATGAATCATGGAACACTACATCAAAAACTAATGATGTAATATATGGTGATTAACATAACAAAACTAATGATGTAATGTATGGTGATTAACATAACAAAATTTAAAGAAAAAAAAGACATTATATAGAGGGTAAGAGGAACTAGGGTAAATAGGTCTTCAGTGAGGTTTATGTTTATCTGGCTGTGAGCTGGGCTGTTTACTGTTTGATGAAGCTGTAGGAGCCAGAGGCTAGAATGTCCTCTAGGGTGCTTGGTTTTGTCTCCCCTGTTGCCTCTGGTTTTCTATAGACTTCCTCTTAAAGAGAGTCTGAGCCTTGCAGTTCTTTTAGCTGTAATCCCCTGTTATTATACAGAAGCCTGACTGATATGGTAGAAAGGGGTGGTTCTGGTAAAAACAATTTCCCTCGAGAGCAGGCCTTTTGTCAAGGTGAACAAAATGTTCTGGTTATTTTCCAGAATGGTTACTTTCCCTCCCCCCTGCCAGAAGCACTAGGGGACTTTTTTTTTTTTTTTTTTTACCTGAGAACCCAACAGAGCTCTTAGAAGTAAAACTCATTAAAGTGTAGAAGCACCCCCTATGAAGACTAGACCTCTGGAGGTTCAAACTCTGGTTAGTCCACACTAAACCTCCATCAATTAATTAATTACAGCTTAAGTGTTCCTACCAGTACTAGCTACTTAGCAGGCTTCTGCTATATAGGCTTTTGTTCTGGGTAAGCTATGATTCTAGGTACCCACCTCTCTTTCCAGTTTTCAAGGCAGCAATGTGCCCTATGATCTCAATTCTCTGACGAATCTAAGAAGAGCTGCTGATTTTCCAGTTCTTCAGCTTTTCTCACTATTGGGAGTTTGGGAATGATGACTCCAAGCTCTTTTCAAATTGGACTGGAAATCAGAAGTCACCTATACGTTTTATTGTTTTAGCTCTTAGCTTTAGTTCTTTGATTTACTTGGAAATTATTTTTTGTGTATGGTGTATATGATGTAAAATACTGTTTTAAAAATACTTATTCTCTTGGAGAACTCTCTTGGATTCATCATTTGGCAGCTGCTTGGGATCTTCCTCTGATATGCAGTCTCTGCATAGACTTAATCCAGATGAGTTATGCCAGGGCTTCTTTCTAACTTATTCTGTTTTACTTTTAATTTTAAATATAAGTTTCTGGTTGGCAGAGTAAACATTATTTTAATCATTTTTTTAAAAAACACAAGGTGTAAGATCATAATGGAAAGTGCTTTCTCCCCCATTTTAATACTAAGTAGTTTGGAATGATCTATCCTTTAATCTCTTAATGTGCCTATTTTTTTTTAAAGAGAAAGGAATTCAGTTATTACAATGTTCCAATTAAATTAATATAAGCATTTCCTACTAAGGCAACTTATAATAGAAAACAAGCATTACTTGTAAGAGGCTATTCAAATTGTGTTGATTATGTAATTATTTCTGTGCTTATGTATTTTTTGGCAGTTAGTCTAAAAGAGAGTTCCTCCACCCTGGCACTCTTAACATTTTAGGCCAAATAATTCCTTGTTGCTGTGAGGGTCCTTGCAATGTAGGAGTTTAGTATCATCTTGGTCCTCTACCCACTAGATGCCAACACATAATCCACCCCTCAAGTTGTTACACTACTACATGTTTTCTGGGGGGGCGGGGAGGGGACCCAGTTGAGAACCAGTGGTCTAAGAAATGAATGCTAAATGTGGAAAAAAGAAATAATGTAAAAATTATATTACTTGGTTTTAATTTTTTCAAATAATGTAAATTTTCAAGTGAAGGAATGGAAGCTAAATCTCTAAGGAATGACTTAAAAATTGTTGTGTCATTGTGCAAGACTGTTGAATCACAGATCTGTACTTCTGAAACAAATAATGCAAGATATGTTAAGAAAAAAGAAAAAGAAGAAGATAGCAGGAGGGGAAGAATGAAGGGGAGTAAGTCGGAGGGGGAGACGAACCATGAGAGACGATGGACTCTGAAAAACAAACCGAGGGTTCTAGAGGGGAGGGGGGTGGGGGGATGGGTTAGCCTGGTGATGGGTATTAAGGAGGGCACGTTCTGCATGGAGCACTGGGTGTTATGCACAAACAATGAATCATGGAACCCTACATCAAGAACTAATGATGTAATGTATGGTGATTAACATAACAATTATATATATATATATATATAAATTGTTGTGTCAGAGATATACATGCATGTGATATACAGACCTCAAGGAAAGACTGCCAGGGGCGCCTCGGTGCCTCGGTTGGTTAAGTGGCCGACTCTTCGTTTCTGCTCAGGTCATCATCTTGGGGTTGTGAGATCAAGCCCCACATCAGGCTCTGCATTCAGCGTGGAGTCTACTTGAGATCCTCTCTCTCACTCTCCCTCTGCCCCTCCCCCTGCTCACACAAACTCTCTCTCAGGAAAAAAAGTATTAAAAAAAAAAACTTCCATCCAACTCTCCTCCATAGGCAATCTGTTGTTTTCCTAAGCCATTTCCGTAATACTAGGAAATGTTTCAGTTTACTGACATTAACAATATATACTGACTACCCAATACAGAAGTTCAGAATTTACCGATTAGCTTTCTGATACTGAGGATTTACGCCAATCAATGACTATTACCACTACTACCTGTCTTCCACTTCCTCCTCTGGCATTTATTATATTATTACTCTTTGTTATTCTCTTGGGTAACCCGCTAAGGATTTAAATCTTTACTTCTTGTCTTACCAGTTTATTCCCAAAGGTGTAGCTGACAGATGTCTTCCTGCTCCTAAATTCTCTAGTAGCTGCTATTACATTATTGTGATTATTAACATCATAAGTAGTAAAAAAAAAAAAAACTATCTAACAATAGATGAATGGTTCTCTTTAGTTTTTCATGGTTTAAGATAATGAGACAAAGAAAATTTTAATGCATACAAGTCACATTTTTACATAAATGCAATATAAATTCCCAGGAATAAGGTTATTGAATCATAGTGTATAAATACTCCATCATATTGCTTTCCAGCATGGTTATTAGAATCCATTTTATTTTGTTCATATTGAAAATAGTGTTATTTTTTTCCCAATTACATAAATAAAAATCCTTATTAAAAATTCAATCAATTCAGGGGCACTTGGCTGGCTCAGTGGGTAGAACACGCAACTCTTCATCTCAGGGTTGTAAGTTCAAGCCCCACAGTGGGTATGGAGATTACCTAAAAATAAAATTTTTTTAAAAAATCTAATGTATTCAAAGAAGTATAAGGAAGAAAGTAAAAATATGAAATTCCACATTTAGTATAATCCTTCCTGTTTTTTTTTTTAAGATTTTATTTATTTGAGAGAGAGAGAACGAGAGATAGAAAGCACGAGAGGGAAGAGGGTCAGAGGGAGAAGCAGACTCCCCGCTGAGCTGGGAGCCCGATGTGGGACTCGATCCCGGGACTCCAGGATCATGACCTGAGCCGAAGGCAGTTGCTCAACCAACTGAGCCACCCAGGTGCCCCTTCCTGTTCTTTTTAAAAAATATTTAAGTAATGGGCGCCTGGGTGGCTCAGTTGGTTAGGCGACTGCCTTCGGCTCAGATATTCATAATACTAAAGACAAAAAAGGATTATTACATGAGTAATACTCCAAATGGCTGAAAGACCCAAATGTGAGACAGGATTCCATCAAAATCCTAAAGGAGAACACAGGCAGCAACCTCTTCGACCTCAGCTGCAGCAACTTCTTCCTAGAAACATCGCCAAAGGCAAGGGAAGCAAGGGCAAAAATGAACTATTGGGACTTCATCAAGATAAAAAGCTTCTGCACGGCAAAAGAAAGAGTCAACAAAACCAAAAGACAACCGACAGAATGGGAGAAGATATTTGCAAATGACATATCAGATAAAGGGCTAGTATCCAAAATCTATAAAGAACTTACCAAACTCAACACACAAAGAACAATGATTCAATCAAGAAATGGGCAGAAGACATGAACAGACATTTTTCCAAAGAAGACATCCAAATGACCAACAGACACAAGAAAAAGTGCTCAACATCGCTCGGCATCAGGGAAATCCAAATCAAAACCTCAATGAGATACCACCTCACACCTCACAGAATGGCTAAAATTAACAATTCAGGAAACAACTGATGTTGGCAGGATGTGGAGAAAGGAGAACCCTCCTACACTGTTGGTGGGAATGCAAGCTGGTGCAACCACTCTGGAAAACAGTATAGAGGTTCCTCAAAAAGTTGAAAATAGAGCTACCCTACGACCCAGCAATTGCACTACTGGGTATTTACCCCAAAGATACAAATGGAGGGATCCGAAGGTGTATGTGCACCCCGATATTTATAGCAGCAATGTCCACAATAGCCAAACTATGGAAAGAGCCAAGATGTCCACTGACAGATGAATGGATAAAGAAGATATGGTGTATATACACAATGGAATATTATACAGCCATCAAAAGGAATGAAATCTTGCCATTTGCAACAACGTGGATGGAACTGGAGAGTATTATGTTGAGCGAAATAAGTCAATCAGAGAAAGACATGTATCATATGACCTCACTGATATGAGGAATTCTTAATCTCAGGAAACAAACTGAGTGTTGCTGGAGTGGTGGGGGGTGGGAGGGATGGGGTGGCTGGGTGAAAGACAGTGGGGGAGGGTACGTGCTATGGTGAATGCTGTGAATTGTCTAAGACTGTTGAATCACAGACCTGTACCTCTGAAACAAATAATACATTATATTATACATATAATACATTATATGTTAAAAAAAAGAAGATAGCAGGAAGGGAAAAATGAAGGGGGGGAATTGGAGGGGGAGACAAACCATTAGAAACTATGGACTCTGAGAAAGAAACTGAGGGTTCTAGAGGGGAGGGGGGTGGGGGGATGGGTTAGCCTGGTGATGGGTATTAAAGAGGGCACGTTCTGCGTGGAGCACTGGGTGTTATGCACAAACAATGAGTCATGGAACACTACATCAAAAGCTAATGATGTGATGTATGGTGATTAACATGATAAAAAAAAAGAGTATATGAGGATTCACCGTGCTATTTTTGCAATGTTTCTATCACTCTGAATTAATTTTAAAAAATCAAAAAAAAGATTTTATTTATTTGTCAGAAAGAGAGAGAGCACACAAGCAGGGGGAGCAGCAGGCTCCCCGCTGAGCAGGGAGCCCAATGCAGGACTCGATCCCAGGACCCTGGGATCATGATCTGAGCCAACAGCAGATGCTTAACCAACTGAGCCACCCAGGCATCCCTAAGGTAGGTGTTATAATTCCTATTTTCACAGACAAGAAAAGAAACATTAAGGTTCCAAGAGATTAAGGAACTCACCCAGTAGCACACAGCTAGTAAATAGCAAATATATGACTGGAACCTACACTGCCCCAATCCAAACCCAACAAATCTACCTCCTTGTTCAGCTTTCAGCACTGTTGTGCAATAAAGAGAAGCTCAGGCTCTCAATAAGTTAAAATTTGGAGTTTTGAAAGAAAGTATTACACTATGAATAACAACGGTATAGGCCTCAATAATATATCTGATATTCAAATATACAACATCAATAAACTCATCCATGAATCCCATAGAATCACTAGAATCATGAATTAGCATGCTAGTGAAACAATCCTGCTTGCAGTCCTGGATGGCCAGCTTTTTGTCAAATTCCATATTTAGTTATGGTGCTCTTTGAAAAATACACAGATTTGAGAAAAATTAAAATACTGTTAGATGAATGACTTCTAAAGGCCAAAAACTGTACTTTAAAGACTATGTGGGGCAGGTGGCACCTAGGTGGCTCAATCGGTTAAGCATCTGACTCTTGGTTTCGGGTAAGGTCATGATATCAGGGTCATGAGATCAAGCCCTGTATCAGGCTCTGTGCTGGGAGCCTGCTTAAGATTCTTTCCCTCTGCCTCTGCCCCTCCCCCCCCCACTCTCTCCTTCTCTCTCTAAAAAAAATTAATTTATTAAAGGATATGTGGAATGTTCCTGAAGCCTAAGCCCCGAAGACATGTGAAAACTGATATTAAGTATCAGAATACTTTAACAATTCTATCTAGAGAATCTATGGCCTACGCAACTGAAACACAAGTTTTATTATGAGTACTGCCACAAAAAGACCCACAAAGAAAAGAAAATGATATTTTATTCCCTCTCCAACTTCAAGTTCCCCTCACACAATTTGAAGTCCATGCAAATTTAATTATACAAAGCTTTTTAAAAAAAAAAAATTTCTGGCACCACCAAATTTCAAGTCACTCCTGGTGGCGATGGGTCAGCAATGGAAAGACAAGTAAAGTGGGATGACAGAGAAGTAGTTTTTACAATGTCACCTCGGGAAGGCAAATCCGAGCTGCAGAGGGACCGCACTACCATCTGTGGGGGCAGGAGAAAAACAGGAACATAAAAGATAACAAGTGCTCTGACACAGAGCGAGGGTTCTCCACGCAGCAATCGGGAAAAGTCACCCAAAGCATCCCCCACCTCCAGCACACAAGTTCTTCTGTGCCAGTGGAATGATAGTGAGGAGTTGGGTCCCAGGAGTCAACAACTCTGAGCCAAAAATCAGAAAGACATCTGGATGAAAGAACAGACATAAGGAAATACTTCTCATAATGCATATTATTCAAAACAATCCAAAATGCATCACAAGGATCCCACTGAAATTCTAGGGAAGGGGATTCTGAAAATTCTAACATACAACAGATAACAGATATTAACTGTAAAATTAGAGTTTATTGTCTTTATTGTGTACCCTTTTTGAACTGTTTCATCTTAAGTGTTAAAACATTTACAAGGGCTTTCAAAGATAAATTCTGAACTTTATCACCTCATGTGTGTTTTTTCTTATGATGTCTTAAGTTCTTTGAATTATCTTACCACCAAGGTTTTCAGAAAATTAACCTATATTACTATATTTGTATATAATCTTCAAAACCATATCATGAGTAAATATCTACAATTACCTTCTACAAATACAGTGCAGAATAAAACAAAAGCATACAGCTCTCAGAGTATATTCTATCCTACTGTATAAAATTAGCTTGGAAACAAAAGGAAAACTAACACTAGAAATCGTCCTGAAATGATACGGCATTCTTTGGATGCCTATACCTCTCAGGAAATGTACTTCCAACTATCACTTAAGATGGAAAGAATAAAAAGAAAAAAAAAATCTTACATGCAATCAGAAATGCCTCAGTCTCCTTCAACCCCAAGTAAAAAACTAGAGAGAAGTGAAGTATACTCACAAGGAGAGCGGTGAAGGTCAAAGCCTCCTGATAAAGGATTCTGAGTGGCTGCTGTAACCACCTACCGCAACTGAGCACCTAACATAAATTTATTACCTCATAGTTCTAAAGGTCACAAATCCAGCATGGGTATCACTGGCTAAAATCAAGATGTCAGCAAGGCTAGTTCCTTCCGTGATGTGGACTCTAGGGAGAATCCATTTTCTTGACTTTTCCAGCTTCTAGAGGCTATTCAATTTCCTTACCTGCAGAGTGCTTCACTCCACCCTCCGCTTGTTGTCACATCTCCTTCTCTGACTCTGACTCTCCCACCTCCCTCTTAAAGGACCCTTGCGATTACACTGCATTCACCCAGATAAACTAGGACCATCTCTCCCTTAACACAATCACAGCTGCAAAGCCCTTCTGCCATTTATGATAACATACAGGTTCCAGAGATTCCCACACGAACATCTTCATGGGCTACTGTGCCACCTCCCAGAAGTTCATTTAATCCAGTTTAGCAAAATCAAATACAAAGAATCCTCTATACCTCTATCCCGTTCCTTTTTGCTCACCTATGTTATAAAGTCAATATATGTCAGCTATTGGATTTGTATCTACTATGCCATTCAACTGTAAGACTTTACGGAACACACTGAGAAAGAGAAAAGCAGCCCCTGACATCTGGAAGCCCTGCTACTATCAGCTAGGCCTTGTTGCTACAAACTGGCTAGCAGCTCAGAGTGAGGCACTCACAGCTAGGTCTTGATGATTCTCCTCTTGAAAATAAACAACTTCAGAGAACATCAACATCAGAGAAGGGCACTCTGTGACCATAATGGACAAAGAATAAACATCACTCTGTAATCATGCCTGAACAAAGCCAAAAACATGAATACCATCCAAATCATAAAGATGACTAAATATCTCCCCACCATGGCTTACATGAATGACTTGCTTCTTATTAACAATAAGTTTTAAGTTCAACCCACCCAGTCTTCTTTCCTTCTATATAAGATTAAGATACTCAATCATAGAATTATCTCTGCTTCCTAACAGCATCCAATACAAATCAAAGCCCCATTTCTTTAAACTCTTTCCAAATCACCCCACACAAGCCCAAATCCTATTTTTAAAAGTTCCTTTCAAATGCTCTCTTATTGAAACACCCCACAATTCCCAATGGTGTGCATTTTCCCTTACTGCAACATGCAATCAACCCAACTTGTCCAACTACCGTTATATTCCTGGTGGTCTTTGGCTGGAGAGCAGTGACAAAGCTCAGAAAAAACTTACAGACCTCCAGACACCTGCATTTCAAATTTAGATACAAGACTGATGATTGGCTCCCATCTTCTGCCCGACCTCTATTCTCAAGAGGGAAGGGCTAAAGTTTTTATCTGCAGTACATGGAGTGAGCCATGGAGATGAAGGCAAGACCCTGGTAGAAAAAGGCAGGTAAACTGACCTAGGGAAGCAGTAGAGAGAGCATGATTCCTGGCATCTCCAGTATATCCTCACTCTATGTGGCCAAAAGGAAGCCAAGAAAATTAGAGGGTCCTAAAGTCTCCCCTGTTGTAAAAGTCCTAGTGAACCCCAGAACTGCACCAAAAATACTACACCAAGTTAGGGAGCTTAAACCATAGCCAGAATAAGGAAGAATTTAAATTGTGCAGCTAGACCCCAAAATTCTCTGCCAGCTAGTTTCACCAGTTCTCCTTGGTCCTTTCATTAGCCTTACAACAAGCATTTTATGTAACCAATCTAGCTGGATCCGACATAACCCTGTTATGGTGGAGATTTAAACTTTATAAGACAGTAAATATAGTACAGGCTATGAAATCAGCCTGCCTGGATTCAAACTCTCGTTCCACCACACACTGACTATGCCGCCTTGGCTACATGCTGCGAAATACCTACTTCATATGCTTGTTGTGAAACTCAAATGAGATACCTAGTAAGCACTCAATAAATGTTATTTATTATTAATTTAATGAAGGGATTATGAGGCTATTTTGGTACTGTTATGTATTAATCTGTGACCATTTTAAAGTAACAGCTATATCAGTGAAAGTGGCAACATAAGAAAACCATTTGGAACGTACCATCTAAGTAAATGCACTTGAAGAATAGAGTACTGGGGTGCCTGGGAGGCTCAGTCAGTTAAGCGACCAGCTCTTGATCTCAGCTCAGGTTTTGATCGCAGGGTTGTGAGTTCAAGCCCCCTGCTGGGCTCCGTGCTAGGTGTGGAGCCTACTTAAAGAAGAGATGGACCAAAAGACAAGTGATGCTGTGCAACTATGGCAGGTATAAAGAACAGGAACATATAAATTACTGTCCATATTTCAGTTCTCCTGCTGGATCCTTAACAAGCTCGAGTCAGTGGTTTAGTATCCTGGGTAACAGTTCATGTGTGCCTACTATTTAAAAATAGGTTAATCAAAAGCAGGTCACACATGAACCAATGAAAAATTTGTGTATGAACCAAGGATTATAATTAATCCAATTCTGTGCACCTGAAGTTCAAAATAAAAAGGAAAAAAAAAAGCCAGCAACAGGAAGAAAGAAAATAGATCATTGCCACCTGGTTAATAGGTTTTAGCTATGTAATCATTGAAGTAATTGACAAGAGAACTCAGATATTCATAATACTAAAGACAAAAAAGATTACATGAGTATTTATAAGTTAAACACTACACAATATACAAAAATTAACTCAAAATGGATCAAAGACCCCAAAAGTAAGAGTTAAAACTCTTAAGAAGAAAACATAGATAGAAATCTTTATGACATTAGATTTGGTGATGATTTCTTTAATATAACACCAAAAACACAGGCAAAAAAAGAAAAAAAAGATGTATAAAATGAACTTCATCAAAATTAACAACTGCGGTGCATCAAAGAACATCATCAATAGAGTAAAAGGCAACCCACAGAATGGGAGAAAATATTTGCAAATTGATATTTAATAAGGGATTAATATCCAGAATATATAAAGAACTCCTGAAAGTCAACAACAAAACAACCCAATTCAAAACGGGCAAAGGATTCAAAGAGATATTTCTCCAAAGAAGATATACAAATGGCCAGGAAGAACATAAAACAGTGCTCAACATCACTAACCATCAGGGAAATGCAAATAAAAGCCACAATGAGATACCACTGCACACCCGTTAGGATAACAATTATATTTTAAAACAACACGTGTTAGTGGAGAAACTGGAATCCTGGAGCGCTGCTGGTGGGACTGTGAAATGGTACAGCCACTGCAGCAATTTTTCCCAAAAAAATTAAACGTAGAATTTTTTTATATGATGCCACAATTCCACTTCTCGGTATACACATACCTAAAAGAACTGAAAGCAAGATTTCCAAGAGGTATTTGTATTTGTACACCTGTGTTCATAGCAGCACTATTTACAAAGGCCAGGAAACAACCCCAATGTCCAGTGATGAATGAATGGGTAAACAAAATAGGGTTATGTCCATACAAGTGAATATCATCCAATGTCAAAAAGGAAAAAAATTCGGACACATGCTACGAGATGCATGAAACCTGAAAACCTTATGCTGATTGAAATAAGCCAGACATGAGAGGACAAATACTGTACGAGTCCACTTATATGATAACTGGAATAGTCAGATTCATAGAGACATAAGTAGAATGGTGGTTACCAAAAGCCGGAAGAAGAAAGGAATGGTAAGTTAATGACTCATGGGGACAGTTTCAGCTTGGAATAACAGCAAAGTTCTAGAGATGTGCAGTGGTGACGGTTGCACAAGATGTGACTGTACTTAATGCCACTGAATTGTACACTTAAAAATGTTAACCACATGCGATGTATACTGTATCAGAAAGGTAAAACTTACAGCATTACATGGCAAAACCAAAAAAGAGTTAACTAAGAATTGGCAGCATGTCCTAGAAAAAACTCAAGTATCTATGTTCACTCTAAATATGAATAATTTGAGAAAAGAATGCCAAAGACGGGAAACCCAGTGAACGTGCTCACTTCTGCACAGCTTCTGTAGAGGGTGGAGTACGTTCACCACCCAGAGGTGCTGGCTCAGAGGAAGCTGGGGTGACAAGGGGCAGAACTAAGGAACTTTAAAATCAGTGCCAAAACTAAGTCGTTTTCAGAGTGGCAAAGGTAATAAAGCTCCTGGCTACTATAACATGAGTTTTTTCTCAATCCAAATGACAGAATATCTAATTAATTAAAAAGTAAAGCCAAAAACAAATAGCTCAATGGAACAGCATGGATTACAAAATTAAACCCCACGATTATAGTTACCTAAGTCATGACAAAGGTCCTAAATGGTGCTATAGCGACTGGACATCCAGGTGGGGGGGAAGAAAAAGACTCCTACCTCAAAACATACACAAAAAATAAATTCCAGATGAACTGCAGATCTAAATGGGTGGAGAGGATCAATAAAGCATTTAAAGAAAACACAGAGAATACCTTCATAATTTTGGAATAGGCAAAGATTTCTTAAACAAGACACAGAAAGAACTCACCAGAAAACAATTTCTGTTAAAGTGAACTATATGAAAATTAAGAATTTCTCCTCAGAAGATATATCTCTGAGTGTTAAAGCATCCACAAAATGGAAAAAAAATTGCAATACCTATATTCGACCAAACTATCCTATTCGGAAAACATAAAAGTTGCAAATCAATATTTAAGAGATTAAAGGACTAATTTAAAAATGGGGACAAGACTTGAAGATGCTTCACAAGAGTGGCAAATGACCGTAAGTATATGAAAAGCTACTCAAATTCATTAATCGTCAGGGAAGTGCGAACACAGTTTTTGTGCAGTAAATACGAGACGCTTACTGCAATGGCTTACATTAGAAGAACGTGCTGAGCGTCGGTAAAGAGCAGCCAGGGGGCCCGGCGCGGAGCTGCGGGAGGGCACCGCGGCCGCGCACCCGGGAACCGGCAGGCAGGGGTCCCTCTCCGAGGCACAGCCCCGACCAGAGGCGCACACGGCCGGGCACCAGAAAACACGACGCGCTGCAGCCCCGGCCGGGGACTGCCGGAGCGCCCGTCGCGAGGGCGGAGAGCGGCTACAGCCACACGGCCACTCGCTCAGAGCGCTCTCTACCGCAAGCTACGACTGCGGCGGTCCCCCGGCTGCAGGGTCCAGAAGGGCCCGAAGGAGGCAACGCCACGGCAGAGCTTTCCCAGCCGCGGCCCTCGGGGCTGACGGCCGAGCGCGGGGCTGACGGGCGGGCCGGCCGCTGGGCGAGGGGACGCGAACACGTACAACGGGCCACGGGCCGGTACGAGACACAGAGCCGAGCACACTCCGCGCCGCGCGGCGGAAGGCGACCACAGCGGACGTCCCGGCGGCGCCGCAGCGACGGAACAGGGAGCCCCCGCGCCGCCGCCCGCGCCGCCGGGCTCCCCACGCAAACCCGCAGGGCTGAGCCAACGGCGCTCGGCCGTCCGCACAGCCCGCGCCGCGGCCGGGCCGGGCCCGCCCCCGGGTCCCGACGCGCGCTCCGAGAAGGGCGCCGAGGGGACCACGCAGGTGCTCCCCGCCGGGAGGTCCGCCCGCCCGACGGCACGGCGCTGCGCCCCCCGGAGCTCCGGCGCGGGGGCCCGTGGAGGAGGCGGGGGCTCAGGGGCAGGGGGCACCCCGCACCGAGGGCGGGGGCGCCGGGCGCGGCGGGGGGAGGGGCGGGAGGGGCGGGGGGCCCGGGCCGACTCACCGTGGTCTCCCGCACTTGGCTCTGGAAGTGCTGTTCCCGCGCCGACACCTCGTCCTGCCCCTCCATCCTCCCTCATGCCCGCCGCCGCGCCGCCCGCATCCGCGCGCTCCGCCGCACCATCGCCCGCCGGTCCGGGACGGGAGCGGACTGACAGCGGGCCGCCGTCCGCAGGGTCGGCTACCGCGACCCCCGCCGCCGCCGCCTCGGCCCCCTCGACCGCCTCAGCCGCCTCAGCCGCCTCAGCTGCCGCCCCAGCCGCCGCCTCAGGCGAAGCCGCTCTAGCTGCGGAGGGCGGGCGCGGGGCGGGGCTGGGGCGGGACCTGACGTCAGAGGAAGGCGGTTTTGCGTCAGAGAAGCGCGCCGTGACGTCTGCGAACGGGAGCCGCCGAGGGGCGTGGCCTACTGGGGAGAGGAGGCGGGGCCACGCCCCCAGGAAGTGGAGGCCGGAGCCAGGCTGTCAGGACCAGTACCCGGCCCGGTGGGGACGGGGCGCGGGTCGGTTTGCTGGAACGGGTTCTTCCCTCTGTCGCAGTGGCAGGTGGGCGGCCGGCCACAGTCTCGGTGCAGTTGTTCCCGGCAGAAGGGAATCATCGTGGCCCGGCGCCCGGCCCCGCCGGCAGAGCACTGCGCAGGGTCAAGCCGGTCTCCCACGAAAACTTGGGCTCGGCCAAAGCAGGTCAAAGGCCAGGAAGGACTGGCTTCGGACACGTTTCGGGCGGACCCCTGGAACCCTGGCTTCTGTGGCTCTGCTAACGGGTTTGCCCCCTCGGGAAGCGTAGATAGCCCTGAATGTGAGGCCCTTGCCAACTCGGTAGAGTCGCCTCCCTGCCCCCGGGGTGTTTTACGACCCCCCGGAGACCCTCAGCAGACGTTTATATTAGGGACCTCCAGACCTACCGAACACAGTCATTCATCCCCATGGTACGTTCAGTATCTTTTTTGGATTTTTTGGATTCTTGCCATGAAAAAAGTTTGAAGGAATATTTATCATTTTCCTTTTGGATTTATTTGACTCTAAAGAAGTCATTTAAATTGCTATTGGCTGTGTGATGTTGGGGGCCATCTCTAATCGAAAATTCTAAGGAAGTAAAAATACCTAGAAATTGCCTTCAAATTATTTTAATGATATATGTGCATTTAGATTTTTCAGTATCTTTTGCAATTTTGAATTAAAAATGTTTTCATGACTCAAAAAAAATGTTTTTAAGGTCTCCAAAAATCGTGTCAACCCCATATACTGTGCTTATGATGCAGTAGGCTGTAAACTGTTGGTAGTGGGAGGACTCAGAACATGAGGTTTGTTCTGAGGGAGTGCCCCTGCAGCCATAGGCTGATTAGAAACCAGGAATGCTTCCAACTGCTTAAATGCAGTGTTCACTTTTATTTTGAAAATGTCTCAGAATCCAAAAGAACCAGGGAAAGACAAAGTATCTGAGTCTGTTTTTCGAGACACCCGGATTGTGAGAGCTGGGTTAAATACTTGTCCAAAATGCTCTGCATAACTTCTGGGTTAATCTCTCCAGATCAGAGGGTAAGCAGATCAGATTTTAAGATGTAAGGTATTTAGGCGCATTCCACAAAGTGGGTGCATGTATTTCTGCTCTTTCTAACCCAACCTCCAAGCATGTAGAACTTTATGTTTTCTTCATCCCTTAGCCCAGGGTAGGAGGCTTCAAAAATGGCCAGAACCTCACCCCTGCCTATACGCCTCCTGTTTGCCTTGCCGTGTTGACCCTCCTTCCATCAAGAAGTGGTGTTGGGGCGCCTGGGTGGCTCAGTCATTGAGCATCTGCGTTCGGCTCAGGTCATGATCCCAGGGTCCTGAGATAGAGCCCTGCATCAGCAGAAAGCCTGCTTCTCCCTCTTCCATTCCCCCCGCTTGTGTTCCCTCTCTAGCTGTCTCTCTCTGTCAAATAAATAAAATCTTTTTAAAAGGAAGGGAGGGAGGAAGGAAGGAAGGAAAGAAAGAAAGATAGAAAGGGAAGGAAATGGAAGGGAAGAAGGGAAGGGAGAGGAGAAATGGTGTTTATTTTCCACCCCCTTGAATCTGGGCCTGAACAGGTGACTTGCTTTGGCCAGAAGGACAGCAGAAGCTATGAAGCTACTTTGAAAAGTGCTTGTGCATCAGGGCTGGTCCCTTCTTACCACCCCTGGGCATCCTCCAACCGCTACTGTGCAAGTAAGCCCCAACCAAGCTAGAGATAGGGATCCCAGTTTTCTCTGGCACCTATCTAACACACTCTTTTTTGCATCCCTCTAAAACATAAATCTTCCCAAAACAGTTTTTCTCCCCTGCTAAATGTACTGCAATGCAGTTATTCTCACTAACTGTAGAATTAAATTAAACTCCTTAACTTGGCATTCAGGAGCTTGACTTTGGGGCCCCACCCTTCCAGACATCCCCCCACTTCCCTGAAGAGCTCTTGGCTACAGCCTGGCTTCCTTCGCTCTCCAATCCCCAATTCCAAGGGCCAGCCCCTTTACTTACTCCATATCCTCTTTCCTACTATTCAGAGTCAGTGCTACCCTTCAGCGTTCCCACCAAGACCTTCCTTCTCCAAAAAGGGAACCCTCTTACACTGCTGGTGGGAATGCAAGCTGGTATAGCCACTCTGGAAAACAGTATGGAGTTTCCTCAAAAACTGAAAATAGATCTACCCTACGACCCAGCAATTGCACTACTAGGTATTTACCCAAAGGATACAAACGTAGTGATCCAAAGGGGCACCTGCACCCCAATGTCTATAGCAGCAATGTCCACAATAGCCAAACTATGGAAAGAGCCCAGATGTCCATCAACAGATGAATGGATAAGGAAGATGTGGTTCATATATACAATGGAATATCACTCAGCATCAAAAAGAATGAAATCTTACCATTTGCAACAACATGGATGGAACTAGAGGGTATTATGCTGAGCGAAATAAGTCAATCAGAGAAAGACAACTATCATATGATTTCACTCATGTGGAATTTAAGAAGGAAAAAAAGATGATCATAGGAGAAGGCAGGGGAAAAATAAAATAAGATGAAATCAGAGAAGAGACAAACCATCAGACTCTTAACTCTAGGGAACAAACTGAGAGTTGCTGGAGGAGCAGTGGCTGGGGGAAGGGGTAACCGGGTGATAGGCATTAAGGAGGACATGTGATGAAATGAGCACTGGGTGTTATATCCAAATGATGAATCAATGACCTCTACCCCAGAAACTAATAATACATTATGTGTTAATTGATTTAATTTAAATTAAATAAATAAATTAAAAAGACCTGTCTTCTCCACAAAGTCTTTCCTGATGATTCCAGACACTTCATTCACACATTCATCCCAAACTGTGGGGACACGATGGAAAGACGGCTGGGGTTCCTGGGTGGCTCAGTTGGTTAAGCATCTGACTTCAGCTCAGGCCATGATCCCAGAGTCCTGGGATCGAGTCCCGCATCAGGCTCCCCTGTCAATGGGGAGTCTGCTTCTCCCTTTCCCTCCGTCCCTCTCCCCTGCTTGTGCTCCCTCTCTCTCTCTCTCTTTCCAAGTAAATAAAGTCTTAAAAAAAGAGAGAGAGAGAAAGGGAGAAAGAAAGGAAAGAAGGAAGAAAAGAAAAGAAAACTGCTTCAGTCCCTGCTCTCACAGAGGTCACAATCCAAGGGTAAAGCAGAAAGCTTACAGAGGTTATGTTCCTAGCCATTCATTTGGCCCTTAGCACACATGCCCTTGTATCTGTGTCTAGTGACAGTCAACATATAAGCTCTTTAAGGTCTAGAATATCTTTTCTTGCATCTTGTAAACATCTGTGTACTTCCTGCAATACCTGATAGAATGCCTTGCACAAAGTAGACACCTAACAAATATTTCTTGGTCAGTAGGCTGGTTGCCCTGAGAAATTTCCCAGACTTCTTCACATTTCAGTATGTCTTCAAATTTCTATATGGATGTAAATAATTGCCTGGGCCTTGCTGGTGCTTCCAAACTTACCGTTCACGGACATCCGTGATGAAAGTCCATGCTTGTCACTGTGTCCTCTGGCTTCACTGCCATGTCATGTCTTTGAAACTGCTACAATTCCAGGTAATTCCCCTCGCTTCACTAGGCCTTGCTTTGATTTTCTTGGTCATGATGAAATCAAAGTTTTGAGATATAAGGTGACAGAGACCATTTTTTTTAACCTCTTTATGCCCTATACAAAACCAAGCCAAGCAGTACTGAGATGTACCCTGTATTCCTTCCAGGCTCTGTCAGAGAGGAACTCTGTCTTTTTCCCTTAGCCAAATACAGCAAGAGAGATGAACAAGAAAAAGTCGAGAAACAGCCCAGCTATCCCTCTGCAATGGAATGGGGAAATAAACTGTGATGTGTTCATGCAATGGAATAATCCCCTGGGGTAAAAAAATCAATGAGCTACAGCTGCCGGTGTTGCTTCGGTTCTCCCTGGGCTGCGCAGGAAAGGCTTGCCGTAGACAACGACTCGGAGGTCACAGACCATCACAGACGCCTCGAAATGCCTTGCTTGCTCACCTCATCAAGAAATCTTCAACTGAGGCAAAATGCCCTCCGAGCTGGACACTTAGAAATTCAACACAAGAACCACACACACACAAGCCCTGGTTCGGAAGATGCTGCCGGTAGAGAGGCATAGCTCGCCGTTTGTGTGATGGGGGTGCTGCACGCCTGGGCTTGCGGTGTTGGAAACATTAACGGGAGGTTGGGATCCATCCCCGACAAAGGCTGGTACCTGGGCTGCAGCCTCGGCTCCCCCACCTCCCCCTGGCTCCACCAGCCGGGTCCCACCAGCCTGCACCCCGTCCTCTTGGCAGAGGGGCCCTGGAGGAGGCCGTCGGCGTCCCTGGGAGCCCTGGCGGAGCTAGGGGGCAGTCGTGCTACGTGAGCCGCTCAGGCGGCTGGGGACTTGTGGCCTCCAGAGTCGGCTCTCGGTCCCCTGTCCCCAGGGCTCCCAGGCTTTGAGCTCAGGAGCCCATCACAAGTCAGAGTACTGACATCTTTTGGACCAAAGATGACACTATTTATCCTGCTTATCTTTACACTTCATTTTTCCTTCCTCGTGGACTTAGCCCAGATCTTAGGGCGACGTCTTATAACGGAACCGAGAGACGATGTTACACAGAAGGAAGCTGAGGCTGGGAGGGGTCCGTGCTCAGCATATGGTCCTCTGCGTGGTCTTGTCCCAGCACAGGCCGGGCGGCCCCCTCCTCCGTCCTCCTTGCTGCCCGCAGGCTCTCCCCCTGGGAGCCCAGCCGAACCAACTGCACGCTTCCCTGGGGAATAGGCCTTGAAGTGGAATGGCCTCCCCAGCGGGGCCTGAACAGCCCATCACTAAAAACATTCTGCTGGTATGTGGTACTTTACTCATTATTTAAATTCACAGTAACCCGCCAAGATAAACTAGGTTATCACCGCTTTTCAACAGATGAGGAGTCTGAAATATATGGTGATTAGCGCACCCAGGCTGGCACAGAGAATGAGCAGCAGAGGCAGCTCTGAATTCCTGACCTCTGTCCCAAGCCCAGAGCCCTCTGTGAAGTGCCCCACGGCCAGTCCAGGAGAAAGGGAGTGAACGGGGGATGGGACAGGGGAGCATAGACCTCTGGATACAGAAGCGGCTGCAGCACAGACAGATGTAGCTATGGATCTAGAGACCATAAACATAGTTACCGTCATTGATACACTGTGACTGTCGATCCGATGGTTATGGATGCAGAGGTAAATATATGGTCATAGATAGACATTGACAAAGATAGAGACAGATACAAAGTGCTCCTTTGAGCTGGCCAAATTAAAATTCTTTTTTTTTTTAATTTTATTTATTTGACAGAGAAAGCTAGAGAGAGAGAGCACAAGCAGGGGGAGAGGCAGAGGGAGAGGGAGAAGCAAGCTCCCCACTGAGCAGGGAGCCCGATGCAGGACTCGATCCCGGGACCCTGGGATCATGACCTGAGCCAAAAGCAGACGCTTAACTGACTGAGCCAACCAGGTGCCCCCCAAATTAAAATTCTGAGATGCAACTAGAAAGCCTGGGTCTAGAGACTGTAGCTCCTGGCTTCCTTCAGTCCACAGAACTCCTTGCTGAAGGGACGCCATGCCAGGGAGTGCAGGACGCTGGTTCCATAGACTCAAAGGCATGATAAAATTTCCCTCTCTCTTGTTCATCAAAATCAACATTCTATGTAGTTGGAAAATTTTGGAGCTTCCTGGGACAGCGTGGGAGAGTAGTTTATAAATAATTCTACTTTGTCTTTATATATGCAAGGATAGAAGGGAAACTCAAAAAAACAGTAAAAATATTTGTTTTATGTTTTACTATTATAAAATTAAATTATAATTTAAGAGCTTCAATACATTTCTAACCATGGTAGATTTTAAGGTAATTATGTGTCTCTTCAGTAATATATTTGCTATCAACTTATTGCATAAAAGGATTGCTTGTGAATTCAAAATTATTTTTAGATTTATAGCCCTTTCAAGTGAAAAAGGGGTTTTTCAGAAATACTTCCGATTTCCAATGTCTGGTGAATCTTCCATTTGCCATCAATAATGCCTCCAAGAGAAATCCTCCTTCATATAAATCCAACCTGACATTCCTATAATGCACAGTGCAAGAGAGTGCTCTTAGGGCAAGAAATAATATCTCTGTGAATTATATTAGGCCAGCCTGTTGAAAACATTCATCCCACAATTTATGAATTCAGATGCTCCTGGAATATGCTTTGGTATTCTAAGGAGATGTAGGTGTTTTCATTTTCATTGGCTGTCTTGATAAATGTTTATTGTGGGCACTGAAAACTGCTGATCTGGAAAAACATTTTTGTACTCATTTGTTTGCCTGCCTCTAATGTTTATTACTCACATTATCAAAATTGTACATCTCTATTATGCAGCCTAAGGTTGTTTCGTTATTGTGATTTTTCCAACATAAAGCAGCATCGGTGGAAGCCTCGATGTGCAATGTCCGGCTGTACCCGCGCCTGGGCTGTCTGTCCGGGGGGAGCTTGGGGAGCACAGAAGCAGAGGTCTGGCTGGAGACACTGTCCTGTTTAGTGTGGTGTGACTTCATGTTGCTTCATGTGCTGTGCAGTGTTGTGTTGCATTACGCTGCCCATGGTATATTGTCTTACATCACCCAGAGACCATAGAGGCACGGTTGCAATGCAAAAAATAACAATTTCGTGTGGACTGAGGACAGAGTAAGTGTTTGGGCTAAATGATACATACCGTCCACACTGTCTACATTCACAGGGCAGTTGGTACTCTCTTCACTTTCTGTCCTGTCACTGTATCATTACAATATGGGGTTTGATGGGGCACCTGGGTGGCTCAGTCGGTTAAGCGTCTGACTCCTCCTGATTTTGGCTCAGGTCATGATCTCAGGGTGGTGGGATGGAGCCCCGTGTCGTGCTCCATGCTCAGTGGGGAGTCTGCTTGAGGTTCCTCTCTCTCTCTCCCTCTGCCCCTCCCCCTACTCGCTCTCTCAAATAAATAAATCAATCTTTAAAAAGAATATGAGGATTGATTTGTTCATTTGGTTGTTTTAAAAGTTAAAGTCTGGCAGAGGATCATAGGGGAAGGGAGGGAAAAATGAAACAAGACGAAACCAGAGAGGGAGACAAACCGTAAGAGACTCTTAACCTCAGGAAACAAACGGAGCGTTGCTGGAGTGGTGGGGGGTGGGAGTGATGGGGTGGCTGGGTGATGGACATTGGGGAGGGAGGTATGTGCTATGGTGAGCGCTGTGAATTGTGCAAGACTGTTGAATCACAGACCTATACCTCTGAAACAAATAATACATTATATGTTAATTAAAAAAAAGAAAGAAAGAAAGAAAAGTTATACTGATCACATTGAAAAAAAAAAAGTTAAAGTCTGGGATCTCAAAACTTACCCAGCCTGCTGCCTCTGGATGTGTGTGTGTGTGTGTGTGTGTGTGTGCACGTGTGTGTTTTGAAGATCCCAGGGAACTGGGATGCTACAATTTATCTTCATAACCAGTTCTAATGCCCAAGCTCCCGAGTCAGCAGCCTTTATCAATACAAGTGAGGAGGCTCAGTTCCTCTCAGGCTGCACACTCAGTTCTTCTTACAGTGATGTCTGTCTTGCTTAGCTCCTGGCCTACTCCTGGGAGTGGGATTTAACCTGTTATTTGAATAATATTTATAAGAAAAAGCATGCAAATAAACATGTAGCATTAAATGAAGAATTATTTGTGAAAGCCACTCAATCATTTCCTGTAGTCAGGTCACTGAAAAGGAACCATACACTATTCATTTTCTGAAAGATTTGTTTCAGAAGCATTAGAAATCCAAGTGGGAATAAATCAGATTAATTTTCAAAATTAGCAGGGATAAGCTTTATTCTGAAATCATGAATGTTCTCTTTTAATTAAATTCAAATCCATTCATTTGATTAATTTGTTAATTGTCTTGTTTGAATCTTCTGTATTCATATTCGAAGTTTACTTATCAGTTACTGAGAAACTTGTGTGAGTCTCAACATCTTTGAGGATGTGTCTACTGCTTTAAATTATGTCAGTTTTGCTTTATATATTTTAGAGTATGTTATTAGATGATGCGAGTGTAGGGTTACTAACTTACTGTTGGATTGATCTTTATCTGATAATATTTCTTCTATGTGGGCTCATAATGTCTATCTTCAATGAAATGATACCAGCTTTCTTTATTTTTCTTTCTTTATTTTAATTCCAGTTAGTTGACATGCGGCGTTATATCAGCTTCAGGTTTCCATACGTCACCCTGTGCTTAACACAAGTGCCCTCCTTCATCCCCTTCACCTGTGTCCCTCCCCCACCCACCTCCCTCTGGTGAGCGACAGTCTGTCCTCTGTTATTAAGACTTGTTTCTTGGTTTGTCTCTCTCTTTTGCTCTCTCTCTCTCTCCCAGCTTTCTTTGATTAGTATTTGCATGGTATACAATTTTCATCCTTTTACTTTGTTTTATTTAAAAAAAACAACTTTTCTGGGGGCGCCTGGGTGGCTCGGTTGGTTAAGCATCTGCTTTCAGCTCATGTCATGATCCCAGGGTTCTGGGATCCAGTCCCACATCAGGAGCCTGCTTCTCCCTCTACCCGTGCCCCTCTCCCCTGCTCATGCTCTCTCACTCCCCCCTCTCTCTCAGTAAATAAAATCTTAAAAAAAAAACCTTTTCTTTTGAAATAATTATAGCTTTACAGGAAATTGCAAACTTAGTATAGAGGGGTCCTGCTTATCCTTCACCCAGTTCCCCCCAGTGGTTCCATCTTTCTTTCTTTTTTTTTTTTTTTAAAGATTTTATCCATTTATTTGAGAGCGAAAGAGTGAGCCTGAGGTGGGGAGGGGCAGAGGGAGAGGGAGAAGCAGTGCTGAGAGGGAATTTCATAGCAGTCAGTGCCGACTCAAGATCTCAAATTAATAATCCAAGTTCCTCACTCAGGAAACTAGAAGAAGAAGAGCAGAATTAAACCAATGCATGCAGAAGAAAGGAAATAAATATCAGAGCAGATCAATGAAACAGAGAATAGGAAGACAAGATAGTAAATCAGTGAAAGCAAAAGTATTCACCAATCTCAGGGATGACAGAGGGGACATTACCGCTGGTCCCGAGCCATTGAAAGGGTCATTGCGGAATACGCTACCGACAGCTGTACCCCAGCTTAGATGAGATGGACCGATTCTTCCCAAACCACAGACTATCCAAACTCGGTCAGAATTAAACAGATCGTATGAATGGTTCTACAAACAGTAAGGAAATGGAGTTAGCAATGTAAAATCTCCAGGAAGGAAATATCTAGGTCCAGATGTTTTCAATGAAGAATTCCTTGAGACTTTTAAAGAAGACTAGTGTCATTTTTACACAGTAGTTTCCAGAATATAGTTGAGGATGGAACACTGCCCAGGCTCGCGTTAGGAGTCCAGTTACTATCCTCCTGTCAGCACAAGAGAAAGACAGCACAACAAGAGAAAACAAATATCCCTTGTGAATAGAGACACAAAAAAAATTCTTTAAGAAAATAATTGCCTGTTGATATCCGCAATATATATAGAAAATTCGACATCATGATGATGTGGAGGTTATTCCAGGTACTTAAGGCCCATTCCGACATTCTAAAATCACCCAGTGTAATCCACTCTATGAACAGGTTAAAAGAAAATTATAGGATCATATCAACATGTGACTACATCCAACACCCATTCATGATAAAAACTATCCACAGTTTGGATTAGATGGTAATTACCTTAATTATATTTAAAGGGCATCTGTAAAAACATAGAGCCAACATCATACTTAACAGTGAAATTCTGAATGCCTCTCCTTTCAGACTGGGAGTAAGTCAAGGATGTTTGTTCTTAACCACTGTTATTTAACTGACATTTCTAGCTACATAGAATAAGGCAAGTAAAGGAAATTAAAGGAATTCAGATTGGAAAGGAAGAACTAAAAATGTCCCCATTTGCAGACGACACGATTGTGTATATAGACAATCCCAAGGAACTGATGAAAAACCTGGAACTAATGATAATGAATAGGTTCAGCGAAGTGGCCAATTATAAGATCACCACTCAAATACCAATCCCATTTCCAACATGTGGAAACTGAAATTAAAAATGAAGTACTCTTATAGGCAGTACTAATGAAAACAAAATCTTAGGTATGCTGAAAATAACTGTGTTCATGAAAGTAATCAAAGACACTATAAAATTCCAGTTTTCCTAAAGTTGAATATAGGTTTAATACAGTTCCCATTAAAATCTCAGCGAGGTTTTATTTTTTTTAAGAGATTTTATTTATTTATTTGACAGAGAGAGAGAGACAGCGAGAGAGGGAACACAAGCAGGGGGAGTGGGAGAGGGAGAAGCAGGCTCCCCATGGAGCAGGGAGCCTGACGCGGGGCTCGATCCCAGGACCCTGAGAGCATGACCTGAGCCGAAGGCAGATGCTTAACCACTGAGCCACCCAGGTGCCCCGAAGTTTTGTTTTTTGTTTTTACTTTTTTAGACAAAATAAGCTTATTCTAAAACTAATTTGTCAAGGCTAAAATGGCGAAAACGGCCTTCATAAGGAGAATAGAGTGAGAAGGGTCACTTCCTGATGTTAAGGCATACTACCTAGCTTTATTTACCAACACAGTGTGTAAGAAATAAAGATCAGTGGAATGGTGTGGAGAACCCAGAAATAGACACACCCAAAGGCTCAAGTGATTTTTTTAAGAAAAAAATTCCATTATGATAACGTTAAAAAGAATAAAATACTTATAAATAAAATAATTGTTAAGAATGAGCAACAAAAGTGCAACACTTGTACTTTGAAAACTACAAAGCAGTGTCAAAATATACTAAAGGAGACCTAAGTAAATGGAAAGACATCCTAGATATCATGGATTAGAAGTATTAATATTGTTAAAATGGCAGTACTCCCCAAATTGATCTACATATTCTGTGCTATCCCTCTCAACATCCCAGCTGACTTTTTTGCAGAAATTGACAAGCTGATTTTAAAATTATATGGAAACACAAGGGACCCAGAATAGTGAAAAACAGTTTTGAAAAAGATGAATAAAATTTTAGTATTCACACTTTTCCATTTCAAAACTTTATTCAACGTTAGAATAATCTAGGCAGCATAGAACTCGCAAAAATTCAGAATTGAAAGTTCAGAAACAAAGCCTTAAATTTGTGGTTAATTGCTTTTCAACATGGGTGCCTAGAAAACTCCATGGGGTAGAGGGGTATATTTAGGTGAGTGCTCTTTTTTTTTTTTGGACCCGGTACTGTTGGTGAGATTCTCCCATTTTGTTGTGGGTAGCCGTAATTCATTCATTTTGTTGTTACGTAGTATGTCTTTTATCCATTCTACTGTTGCTGGATATTTGGGTAGCTTATTAGTCTTGCCTATTAGAAATGATAATTCCATGTCATACTTGACTCAGTTGGCACACATTGCTCGTGTTTATATACCTAAAGAGTGGAATTGTTGGGTTTTGGATTGTGCGATGTTCCACTTCAGTAGATACTGCAAATGCTTTTGCAAGGTAATGTATCCAATTATACTGTAATGAGCGTGTGTAAGAGTTCCTGTTGCTTCACATGTTTGCTGACACTTGGCATTGTCAGCCTTTTTAACTTAGCATTTCCAATATTTATGTAGTAGTTGTGGTTTTAACGTGCATTTTCTTGAAAAATAAGTTGGATTTGGGGAATCTTTCTTATTTGGGAAGAGCCTGTTAAAATCCCTTGCCATTTTTCTTCTAAGTTATCCCTTCTTTTCTTAACTGTTTATGGGCCATTGTGTATTCTGGCTGGGAGTTTCTTATTAGTTATATGTTGCAATTATTTTTTCCTCCCTGGTGTGCTTTGTTGAAGAGATGTTCCTAATTTTGATTAAGTCCACTTTATTAATCTTTTCATTTGGGGTTAGTTGGGGATTTTTGTTTTGTTTTTTAAATGTTTGTTTGTGGAAAAGGAGGAATCTTGTTAGGGTTGATGGGGAAGAAATTACTCTCTGCCAAAAAGTTGTGAAAATATCTGTAATATCTTTTAGGGCTTTATAGTTTTGACTTTGACATTTAGAAGCAGAAATTATTTGGAATATATTCTTATGTTTTGATTGATACAGAGCTTTAGTATTTATTAGCTCCTGTCATCTCCTATAGATACCTAATAAATTAGTTTCTCAGTACTGTTTATTGAGAAGACCACAGTGTCCTCGTTGGTCTGCAGGAGCGCCTTTCTCATTAATCTAGTGTCCATTCTTATGTGGGCCTCCCTTCTGGAGTCACTATGTTCCCATTGGTAGAATTATCTATCTTAGAGGAATACCATCTTGTCTTCATTGCTCTACTCTAATATTTTACTTTTGTTATATTGTGGAATCCACCTTCCACGTTTCTCACATTTGTCTTGTTCATTCTTGGCCTTGGCATTTCCCTCTACATATTAGGAATACCTTGTCAATTCCTCTCAAAAAACATGTTACGATTTTGATTGGGTTTGTGTTAAATACATATTACCAGTTGATGGGCACATGACATCTTTAGATTCTGATTTTGGAGAATGATGTATTCTGTGTGTTTAGGTTTTATTTAACTTCTTTCAATAATGTTTGATAGTTTTCGTTTAGAGAACTTGCCTTTTGTTAGTTATAGTCTCACCTTAGTTTTTCTTATTGCTGAAATGGGCGTATTTAAAAAATACTTTCTTGCTTGTCATTACTTCTATTTATATACTTGTTTTCTAGGTCATTAATTTCTGTGTTTATATTTGCTTACATCCTTGTACTTTCTTTGGGGTTCATTGGCTCCCCCTGCCCCTGCTTTCAAGTGGATATTTAGCTTGTATTTTTAGCTTCCTTTATATATTGTATGCATTGAATTGTGAATATTTTCCTCTTAACATTTTCTTTTGGCTCTGGCAGAATGGTTCAGTTAAAAATATTTTCTAATTTCCGTTGTGATTTCTTTTTTGACCTAAGAGTTCTTTAGATCTTAATAATTGACCTTTCTTTATTCATGTTAGAAAAAGGTAGCTTTATCCCACAACATATCGTTTTCACCTTTAACGACTTATATTTGTTTTTATTGCTTGCTTACTGACAGGTAATCCATTTCTTTTTCATGTGTGGGTAAATCTTTACTTAAGTCTCAAAAAATATAAGTACTTCATGAAATTGTGTTCTTATTATATATTTTTCCTTTAGTTTGATACAGCTTTTCCAATTGACAAAATTATTAGTAATGATTAAATAAATGCACGAATAGCAAATACTTGTCTAAGTTTATATGCTGTAAGTCCCTTTGAGTTTTTGTCCTTTTCTGCTTTATAAAAGAATATCTCTCAAATTTATAGGGTTGACTTTTTTGTCTGCTCAGTTGTACATTTATTCATTTATTCAACATTCAGTAAGTGTTTTATTTATGATGTGGTTTGTTTTGTGTTAGGCTTTGGAAGAATCCTATTCTCACTCTCCAGGGTTAGTCTACTAGGGAGGACATAATTTATTATAGGGCAAAAACTGCTATATTGTATGTATGAGTTCAGTTAACAAAGAGGCCACAGAAAAGGCAATATTTAACATTTTTCAGAAATGGAGACGTTTTCAAGTCATCATAAATGCTGTTTTCATGGTTTGTTAACGGGAAAGAATCGTTAAAATGTCCAACTACAAGATGAATTTAAATATAAATTATACAAATTGTTAAAACAAATTATTAATGTTAATTGCTTCAGTATAAATTTTAATTATAACTTTTTTTTAGTTGTTTTTACTAGCTATTTCTACTTTGTAATAGAATGGTATTACTTTATAAACTTGCATATAGATAATTAGTGTTTTATATTACTCTCTGCAGAATCAAAGAACTCCATCGGACATGGTATTTCTTAGGACTTCAGAAAAAGCAGGTATTTATATTTGTATTTAAATGGCTGATCATTTAGTATTTTAGCAGTTTAATTTTCATTTTGAAAGGTAAAAGTTAAATTTATTCTTATAAAAAGTTTTCTTCGAATGATAATACATTGAATTCATTAATTCTAAATCACATTTAACTGTTGATATTTAAAATGAAAATCTTTAGTGTATATGTTTGTTTTAAAAAATATAATCCTATCACAACCTTTATATCAAATGAGTGCTTTTGTTCAAAGCTATATTGATAGCGAAGTAATTAGATGATGTTGCTTGAAATTTGATTGCTATTCTGTATTTGCAGTTTTATTAATTCAGCAAACGTTTATTTACCACCTACTATGTGCCAGGCACTACTTGTCTCTTGGGATACAAAGGGGGATAAGATGGGTGGGGGAACAGAAGAGGAAGCAGACAGTTTGTGTAGGTGAGTTGAAGTGGGCTTCGCAGGATAAATGATAATTATATGACCTGAGCTCTCACCAGTGAGGGGAAGGTGGAAAAGGGGAAATGAGATGGAAGCCTCATGTGGTCAAGGAGAAGAACTGTGTGTTGGAAGTCAGGAAACCCAAAATCTAGTCTGCTTTGGCCAATTTTTAATTATATGACCTAGACACATGTTCACCCATTTTCTTAATGTCTAAAATGATGAGAGGTTTATCAGGTAATACCCAAGTTCCTTCTGCCTTGCATTTCTGACTGTGAAA
Source organism: Eumetopias jubatus (assembly GCF_037043125.1). Classification (NCBI taxonomy): domain Eukaryota; kingdom Metazoa; phylum Chordata; class Mammalia; order Carnivora; family Otariidae; genus Eumetopias; species Eumetopias jubatus. The sequence continues at coordinate 2,933,522 of NW_028274826.1, forward strand.
TAAATAGTATTTTTTTCTCTTTAAATTTTTTTATTGTTCTGTTAATCACCATACATTACATCATTAGTTTTTGATGTAGTGTTCCATGATTCATTGTTTGTGCATAACACCCAGTGCTCCACGCAGAATGTGCCCTCTTTAATACCCATCACCAGGCTGACCCATCCCCCCACCGCCCTCCCCTCTAGAACCCTCAGTTTGTTTTTCAGAGTCCATCGTCTCTCATGGTTCGTCTCCCCCTCCAGTTCGCCCCCTTCATTCTTTCCCTCCTGCTATCTCCTTCTTTTTTTTTTCTTAACATATATTGCATTATTTGTTTCAGAAGTACAGTTCTGTGATTCAACAGTCTTGCACAATTCACAGCGCTCACCATAGCACATACCCTCCCCAATGTCCATCACCCAGCCACCCCATCCCTCCCACCCCAACCCCCCTCCAGCAACCCTCAGTTTGTTTCCTGAGATAAAGAATTCCTCGTATCAGTGAGGTCATATGATACCTGTCTTTCTCTGATTGACTTATTTCGCTCAGCATAACACCCTCCAGTTCCATCCACGTCATTGCAGATGGCAAGATCTCATTCCTTTTGATGGCTGCATAATATTCCATTGTATATATGAACCACATCTTCTTTATCCATTCATCTGTCGATGGACATCTTGGCTCTTTCCACAGTTTGGCTATTGTGGACATTGCTGCTATAAACGTTGGGGTGCACATACCCCTTCGGATACCTACATTTGTATCTTTGTGATAAATACCCAGTAGTGCAATTGCTGGATCGTATGGTAGCTCTATTTTCAACTGTTTGAGCAACCTCCACACTGTTTTCCAGAGGGGTTGCACCAGCTTACATTCCCACCAACGGTGTAGGAGGGTTCCCCTTTGTCCGCATCCCCGCCAACATCTGTCATTTCCTGACTTGTTAATTTTAGCTATTCTGACTGGTGTGAGATGGTATCTCACTGAGGTTTTGATTTGGATTTCCCTGATGCCAAGCGATGTTGAGCACTTTTTCATGTGTCTGTTGGCCATTTGGATGTCTTCTTTGGAAAAATGTCTGTTCATGTCTTCTGCCCATTTCTTGATTGGATTATTTGTTCTTTGGGTATTGAGTTTGATCTGTTCTTTATAGATTTTGGATACTAGCCCTTTATCTGATATGTCATTTGCAAATATCTTCTCCCATTCTGTCGGTTGTCTTTTGGTTTTATGGACTGTTTCTTTTGCTGTGCGAAAGCTTTTTATCTTGATGAAATCCCAATAGTTCATTTTTGCCCTTGCTTCCCTTGCCTTTGCCGATGTTTCTAGGAAGAAGTTGCTGCGGCTGAGGTCGAAGAGGTTGCTGCCTGTGTTCTCCTTTAGGATTTTTATAGACTCCTGTCTCCCATTTAGGTCTTTCAGCCATTTGGAGTCTGTTTTTGTGTGTGGTGTAAGGAAATGGTCCAGTTTCATTCTTCTGCATGGGGCTGTCCAATTTTCCCAACACCATTTGTTGAAGAGACTGTTTTTCCATTGGACATTCTTTCCTGCTTTGTCAAAGATTAGCTGACCATAGAGTAGCGGGTCCATTTCTGGACTCTCGATTCTGTTCCATTGATCTATGTGTCTGTTTTTGTGCCAGTACCGTACTGTCTTGATGATGACAGCTTTGTAATAGAGCTGGAAGTCCGGAATTGTGATGCTGCCAGCTTTGCTTTTCTTTTTCAGCATTCCTCTGGCTATTAGGGTCTCTTCTGGTTCCATACAAATTTTAGGATTATTTGTTCCATTTCTTTGAAAAAAGTGGATGGTATTTTGATGGGGATTGCATTGCATGTGTAGATTGCTCTAGGTACCATTGACATCTTCACAATATTTGTTTTTCCAATCCATGAGCATGGAACGTTTTTCCATTTCTTTGTGTCTTCCTCAATTTCTTTCTTGAGTATTTTATAGTTTTCTGAATACAGATCCTTTGCCTCTTTGGTTAGATTTATTCCTAGGCATCTTATGGTTTTGGGGGCAATGTAAATGGGATCGACTCCTTAATTTCTCTCTCTTCTGTCTTGTTGGTGTATAGGAATGCCACTGATCTCTGTGCATTGATTTTATATCCTGCCACTTTACTGAATTCCTGTATGAGTTCTAGCAGTTTTGGGGTGGAGTCTTTTGGGTTTTCTACATAAAGTATCTTATCGTCTGCAAACAGTGAGAGTTTGACTTCTTCTTTGCCGGTTTGGATGCCTTTGATTTCTTTTTGTTGTCTGATTGCTGTGGCTAGGACTTCTAATACTGTGTTGAATAGCAGTGGTGATAGTGGACATCCCTGCCGAATGGACAGTATTTTTATAGGAAGCTCAGCATATTATTTATTTATTTTTTTGGAAGCTCAGCATATGTATTATTGGTAGTGTGGTGAAAACTCTAGAAAGGACAAAGTTAAATTGTAGACTTGTTAATTAATTAATTTTTTTAAAAAAATTTTTAAATATTCTCTACACCCAATATGGGGCTCAAACTCATGACCCTGAAATCAAGAGTCGCATGGTCTTCCAGCTGAGTCAGCCAGGCGCTAGAGTTGTTAATTTAGTTTTTTCTCCATATGTAAACAGCATTTTTTTAAAGGGGTATTCTGAGGGGGGGGGAAATGTTTTTTCAACTGTAGTTATGGTTATTTGCATTGTAAGACAAGGCTGCCATTAACAGAAGAGTTCAGCTACACCTAATAATCAGGTACACTTGATACATTTACTTTATTGTGTGTTACTCAACGGGAGGTTTTGTTCTTCCTGTGGAGCCGACTAGAGAGCTCTTCTCTTCCAGTCCATTCCCTTTCTTCTCAGAAATACAGCTGGACTCCCTTTCCTGTCCAGTGAGATGGGGCTTTGCTCTGAGGGCTGGCCAAAGGAGGCTAGCTGGCCGCTTCCAGGCCTGGTCTTCACCTCTTCTGTAGCTCCATGTAGCCATGTGTCTCGAGTCAATGCACCTGGGGTTGTTGCAAGGCTTGGATTATTCTGCAGAGTTTGAAAAAGTTGCTTTGGATGATTTTTACTGTTGTTTTCATTATAGTTCTGGAGAAATGGATTTTCAGAGATTTTCACATTGCCATCCCTGTTTACATCACCTATTGTTTATGATGTTTGTCTTTGTTTCTAAATGTATTCAATATCATGAATAGAAAAACCTTTGCATTTGAGAAATGCTTTCATATTAATGGCCCTTCTAATGATTGTGGTAGAAATATATATGAGATTAAGAACATTATCCTAAATATGGAAATGTTTTTTAGATAATTAAAATTAAAGGAAACACAGGTTTCACTAGGGGATAAAAGATGAAGGAAATCCAGCACTTTAAAACTGGAAGATGATGAGAACTGTCCATTTTCTAGAGGAGGAGTCTGAGGGCTGAACAATATGAATGCCTTGTTGAAGATCGTGTGACTAACAGCAGTTTTAGTTCTTCAGCCTCTGAATGACTTATAGCCAGTAAAACATAGATAGAATATTAGAGCATTAGGCAAATGAGATACTCTATATTATGTTAGCTTTGGATAAATAACATATCTAAACTGATGGCTTTTTTTTTTTAAGAGATTTTATTTATTTATTTGATGGAGAGAGAGAGAGAGAGCAAGCATAAGCAGGGGGAGTGGCGGGCAGAGGGGGATGGAGAAGCAGGCTCCCCACCGTGCAGGGGGAGCCTGATGTGGAGCTCGATCCCGGGACCCCGGGATCACGACCTGAGCTGAACGCAGACGCTTAACTAACTGAGCCACCCAGGTGCCCTAAACTGATGACGTTTTAAAAACATTTTCTTTCCCTCTAGTTTTCCCTTGGGTTTCATGTTATAGGGACATGTTGTAGTATAATGATACTTAATATTTTGTAGGTCCTGGATCTCTTTGAGAATCTTTTTTTTTAATTTTTTTGAAAGATTTTTATTTACTTGACAGAGCACAAGCAGTTGGGAGCATCTTAGGGAGAGGGAGAAGCAGGCTTCTCCGCCGAGCAGGGAGCCTGACTCAGGACTCGATCCCAGGATGGTGGGATCATGACCTGAGCCGAAGGCAGACGCTTAACTGACTGAGCCACCCAGGCACCCCCTAAGCTTACAGTTCTCGGTTTCTTTATTTTTTTCTATTAAATTTAAATGGTTAAAATTCACTGATTGTAGATATACAGGTATTAAAATGTGAGATTGCTATTTCATGCTGTTTTTCTTCTGAAATGGACCAAATAGCTTCACAGCTGGATAAAATGTGTGTCATGATACTGCTTTAAGTCAGTAATTCTTAGCTTTGGAAATTCTGTTTCTGTGACTTTAAGTGATTACGTTTTTTAATTGTCTCATTTTCAAAAGTACACATACTCAGAATTTTTTGTGTATCAACACTCTTGATATTATTACTTTTCAGTTTCAGTTCAGAAGAATCTGATAGTGCATTGTCTACTAAAATAAAAATCTTCAAACCCTAGCCAGTATAAAAGTCTTAAATCTGTGTGGTGTGTCGGAGCTTGGACAGTTGCAGCTCAGGGAGTCTCTTTGTGGTGTCCTATTGACTGTGTATTAACACAGGGCTTTCTGTGGGGCCGGCATCTAATTGTTTAGAATGCAGATGAAGCTGTTGATGGATCTGGGGACTGATGGCTTAAATTCCAATTAATCAGTTGCTTCATCAGTTTCTTAATTCAGATCAAATATCTCCTGAATGCACACAGTTCTTTTAGTCTATTAAGAGAAATTAATGCTTTAGAACTAATTTTCACCAATCTCTTATAAATGCCAATATCTTTTTCACTTGTCTCCTCAGTGATGACCTTATAGTTTAAGTGTTTGGGACCTACTACAATAGCTCGGCCTCACCTGTTAGTGGGGCAGGGGTAGGTAAATGACACTGTACTCATCCACATTCTCTCTCTGGTGCTATTCATCTTCCCACCAGCTTAAAAATTTCATGCCGTCATTGAGTCATATAAATGATTTAGAAATTAAGTTTAATGGCAAACGATCTGGTATTAAATATGAGAAGTCAATGTCTATTTTTCTTTTGTTGGGCATATACTGTACCCATCTCTTTCAGAGCTACTGGATTCATGAGCTGTTGCAGACAATCTACTAATATTACAGGATAACTTACCACCGTATATGACAGACTACGGTGCTCAGTCTCGTCGTGTCCCATCAGTTACTTTATCACCACTTGAGGCAGCTCTCCTGTGCGACACCTAGTCTAGTTGATCTTCATTTGATTGTCATTAAACCTGTCCTTTCCTGTCAGCTCTTGTCAGTTATACAAAATAAAATCAAGTATTCATAAGAAGTCTGTAACGGGATATAAGCAGACCAATTTAATAATTCATTTTTGCTGAGCCTTCACTGGCCTCAGTTGTAGCTAGTGCTTGCTGTTAAACATGATTAGATATGGTGTGTGTAAGACATGGCAAGTTGGCCATACTTCTGATTTTGCTACAGTTCATTCTCTCTTTTTAAATTCTGTCAGTTACTGCGAAGTTAGTAATGTGAACTGTACTCGAAAATAAGTAATATGTCTATTGCCCCTAAATTTTTTAAAGAATTTTTTTTAAGATTTTATTTATTTATTTGAGAGAGAGAGAATGAGAGACAGAGAGCACGAGAGGGAAGAGGGTCAGAAGGAGAAGCAGACTCCCCGCCGAGCAGGGAGGCCGATGTGGGACTCGATCCCGGGACTCCAGGATCATGACCTGAGCCGAAGGCCGTCGCCCAACCAACTGAGCCACCCAGGCGCCCTGCCCCTAAATTTTTAAAGCAGCATATAATTATTTAACATGAAGATGTCCTTTTTTCTTTAAAGAAAGACAACTGTATTGCTTCCAGTGTTTAATAAGTTTACAGAACCTAGGTATTACTTTCACTTTTAGAAACAGAATGTTTGAAATATAAGAGTCTCTAGAGATTCTCCCTTCTTATTTTCTATGTTAGAAAGCAAACCTAGAGCAGAGCTGTTGGCACTGACATCTCAAAGTATGTGTCCGACAGAATCTAGAATCCGATCCGTATGCGGTTACTTTTGAATCAGAACACATATAAGCACATACACACACATGTATAAACATGCATATATTTTAAGAGGAAAAAAAATCAAGTTTGAAAAACTGTTTAACTGTAAAATAACATCCACTACAAATTTCCCTATTCTCCTTTTTAGTTGAAACCAGTTTGTAAAATATTCTCCTTGTGGTAGGTCCTTTGGCAAGTAATGCATAACAAAATTTATTTATGTATTTAGATATATCTTTCAAAGTACATGTAATCAGACAAAGGTCTCCTGGGTAAGTCTTCTCTTGATACAGTAGATGATTCAGAAGTCATTTCATAGCGCTCCGTCTTTTGGAGCCTTGGGAAAGTGACTTGGTTTCTGTGGAGGCGCCTAGAATCCTGCTGGCAGCACCACGGCAGAGAGCCGCTCCAAGGGTTGGAAGTGTCATTGGTGAAGGGTTTGCGTGGGGCACATTCCAGATCCTGAACTGTGATTAGTTGAAGGTGCATTGGCTGGCGGAGAAAAGTAGTAAGAGCAAGAAAACGCTCGTGGTATGTGCAGGACTACAGTTTCTAACAGAGCGCTCAAGGGAAAATGCGTCTAGCACGGATGTGGGTTTGCACAGACCCATTTTAGTGTTAGGACGTTATGTGAGAGGTGTCCTGGACTGGGCTCGGTGAAGATACGTTCTACCTTCACTAGTCCCCCAGACTTGAGAAAGAGGTCGCTAAATGAGTTCCAGACATATGGCTCTCACTGGCATACTTCAGTAGATTTTCCTCTAAATTTTACAACGCAAGTCTGAAGTCAGTCCGATTTTTTCCCCCCGTGCAGATGGAAACTTTAGTGGGGCGAGGTAACTGGCAGGGAGCATCGGTGAGTGAGGTGCAGGGCTGGTGTTCAGCCCAAGACTGGCCCTTCCCGCTGTGCCCCGGGAACAGGACCCTCTCCTAGAGCGCGGCTGACACTCTGGGCCACGTTGCTCTTCACTGGGGCCGTTGGTCTTACCTGCCGTAGGCTGCTGAGCAGCACTCCTGCCCCAGGTCACAAGATACCAGCAGCGGGTTTGAAAACAAACAGGGTCTCCACAAGTTTCCAAGTGCCCCCCCAGGGGGGAAATCACCCCTAGTTGAAAAGCACTGGAGGACTTTTTTCTTTTCATTGAAGAGAATCCCTAAGTGTTCAGTTATGTATCTTTTGAGACTAATTAATATTCTTCAGAGATGCTCTCAGTAAGAACAAACTGATTCTGTGGTATTTGCCTCCGTGGGGAAGAAGCTTCTGCTCCTGCCAGTGCAGCCAAGAATTCAGGGGCTGGCTCCATGTCCCTGCTGCTGCCAGGCTAAGGCCAGGGCGTCCCCCTGCAGGGGTGTCCACTAGCTGCCCACTTCCCCAGGCCTGGTGGACTGGGCCTCCCTTCTGCTCACCAGCTTCCACTCAGAGGCAGGAGCTCTGCCCCGTTTTGACAGTCTGGGAGTAATGGAGCCCCAGCTGGTCAGCCCCACCGGCTAGCTTGTAGGGCCGGAAGGGCTGCCACAACTCCTCCCCTAACCCAGCGCCCACTTAGAAGCCAGCAGGGGCCCCTCCAGATAAGGCTGGGTGCTGTCCTCTTCCATTCCCCGTGTCTTGGCCCAGACCTTTGCAGACCTTGCTCCAGTTCATGCCTACGGGAGGTGGTGAAAACAGCGGAGAGCTTGGTGGTCCGTCGTTCAAAGGGAGGATCCATGATACGTACCAACAAAGGACAGAGCAGCCCAGTGAGAAACTTTATTGCCAGAACCAGGGAAAGATTCAGCCTGAAGGAGTCCCACAGAATCACACTCTACACTGCGTGCATGTGCTAGTCTGCTCTGCTCAGGAGTGGTCAGAGTGAGACGGTCTTGAAAAGGCCTCCAGGACACACATCCATCAGCAAAGCCAAAGCCTTGCTTGTCTCAGGGGCCCTGAGCACAGTCTCTGGGTGTACTGCGCACGGCTAGTGGTAGTTCCTGTGAAGCTGAGCTTAGAAATAGAATCGCATGCCTCCCCGTTGGTCTAGAAGATTGTACGTGTGCCAGAACCATGGCTGTGGGCCCAGGAGCGTGGACAGAGACCACCTGCAAGCTGCTGGTCCATTCCTGACTGAACTAGGGGCAGAATCAAGAACCAACTTCCCAGTTGGGGAGAATAGCCTCTAAGCCACATGTATCCAGTGGTAAAGGGTGAAAATCTGACTCAGTGAGTTCAGACACCACTTTTGACCAACAGGAAGTTGGTGTGGGGCCAGGAGCAGCCCGTAGAAAGCCAGGAATACAAATCTGGTCAGGGACAGGAGAGGGGTGGTGCATGCTACAGGGTAATTGGACTTCACAGAATTAGGTCAGCCAAGTCACAAAAAAGAAACATGTCTGAACAACAACCAGCACTCAACATGTTTGATGTTTGTGTAACAGTTCAGTGTTCACTCATCAACTCTGGTGAATTTTATGTGATTGTACAGCAGAGGGGTTTGAAGTCAGATGGGCCTCCTGATGGCATTGTGCCGTTCATCCTGCCTGTCCCGGTGAGACCTCAGGGCAGTGCACCTCTAAGCTTGAAATAGGGGCCTGTTCCCTACCGACGGTCCAACAGGACCTCAAATATATATAGGCCAGGACTGGCACTTAGTAGATGCTCAGTATATATTAGTAACTTTCTTGTTCAGAGAGAAATGACTTTTTATTATGCATGTATGTCTCTGTATATTTTGTGAGGAGTGTGGAACAGTTCCTAATCAAGAAAGTAGATACCCTATTTATTTCCTCTTAGTTTGGAGTGTTCTGTTAGTTTCTCCCCGTAACAATCTTTGGAAGGTATTTTCTAAAGGAGCCAGGCCCCAGAGAAGTAGACTTGTATTAAATCCCATGTCCCCGAATTCCTCTCCCTAGCACGTTGTCCCTCCTCCTGCCCACCCCCCAGGGGTCTCTGTAATTGTGGTCCTTTGGTCCTTGAGGTTCAGAGGGATCCCCGTCGTGGCAGGAAAGACAATTACACTCACAGAGCTAGGATACTGCTTTGTAAAGGAGACTGTTCTGGATGCTACGGGTCTTCTTTCCCTGAACTGCAGGTGGTACCTGCTTTTCATTTCCAGCTGAATCCCCGTCCCTCTCACCCTCACAGAAACCGCTCCATCTCATTTCTAGAGTAGGACATTGGGTGTGCCCCAAAGGATCGAGTGTGGGTTCTGCTTTAGAATCTTGAGTCTGGGTTACTTGTCAGCCCTGTCCTACATGTGTCTCCCAGAACTTGTTTTACTCCTTCGGATTTTGCTCATTTGCTTCTCTGATCATTAGACGAAACACTTACTGAGGTCAGGGGTCCCTGGAAGAATGTTCTCAGTGTCGTAGGTGTTGTGTGGATTTGGAGTGCACCCGGAAGAGAAGCTGTGTGTGAGCCCGTGGTGAGGAAGGGTGCAGCCGCGCCCCGTGAGCTGGGGTACAAGTTGGCCGTGTCTGCTGGTTTGCTGCCAAATCTTCAAGTCTGTATTTCCATTTTTGAAGCTATCAGTAAATCTCTTTCAAACATTTGTCAGTATGTACAACCTCCCCATCACTATCCAGTTTTATTTTTGTTGTTTTAATTATAAATATCTAATAGTTTATTTTAACCATTTGAAATTACTTGAACAATGTCACGGTTAAATAACCATATCATTTCAGCTGCTTTTTGGACAAGTGATTGTTTTGTTTTGGAGGGAGAGAGAGGAAGAGAAAAGGTGGGCGGGACGCAGAGGGAGAGAGAGTCCTAAGCAGACGCCAAGCGTGGACTCAGTGTCATGACCCTGAGATCGTGACCCAGGCTGAAATCGAGAGTTGGACGCTTCACTTACTGAGCCACCCGGGCCCCCCTGGATAAGTGATTTTTAACAGGTTCTATTAGATATCAGAAAACTCAGCCAGCATCTTCTGCTTCTGTCTTCTGAATCTAAGCAACTTAGAAGCCACCACAGTGGAAGTTTTAGGCCCTCTCTTTACTGGGTGACTACAGCCTGTGAGCAGTCATGGGCTTATTTGTAAGGCTGTTCACCTCTTTCCCTCTACCAGTCACCTTACGATTTCTGTATCTTCCTTTAAAGTTAAAACCCCTTTCACCCAGGACACTGAAAGTTACGCCATCAATACTAATAAATAAGTAGTTTAAAATATTGTGAAAACGTTTTATTTAATGTTTCTGTTTTGCTGTCTTCTGGATAAAAGGGAAAAGGCCATGAGATAAGTTATTGATGAAATGAGCTGCTGAAGTGGAGAGGAGGTGTAGTCGGCCGATAACTGTCATAGCGTGAGCGCTGGTAAATGACCGCGCATGCAGTCAGCCGTCCACCAGAGCCGTTCTGGTGCTGAGCTGCATCGATCAGTAGTAGGGTGTCAGCAAAGTTGATGGATGGGGCCAACACGGACAGACAGCAGAAGGGAGCCCTGAAATATAAATATGAGAAAAGTACAAGGAAGGGGAGTCTCCATCTCTGCAGGTGTTCAAATATAAATTGAAATGTGGGTTTCTGTGGTGCAGTTCCAGTTATTTGCAGCATTGACACCGAAAACATCCGACATACACGTTGGACCCCTTCACAGCTACAAATGACCCAGAAGTGATCCAAACACACCGACCACAAAGAGAGGAACTTGGGCCCCCAAGCAGACCTCCTGAGAGCGGGGGCGCTAGGGGCTCTGAACATGGCCATGTGGGCAGTGCCGGGCTCCAGAGACTCCCTTGAGGGGACAGAGGTCGGAATCTGCTCTGATGGCTCCGCTCGGCGTGGCACCACCTGACAGAGTCGGGGTCAGCCCCATGCGAGTTGCGGATGTCCCGGTGACTCTTGCGCACGGCCACAAACCTCAGCTTCTTCATGACCCCGGGCCAGCCCAGCAGCTGCAGGTCCCACAGGTACTCTGGGGACAGACCTTGGTGGGCTTGTGGTAGAGAAGATACCTGTTCAGGTGGCTCTCGTCATGCCACAGGGCCTCGATCCCATTGGCCCAGTCGACCACCATCGCCTGGTGACAGGCTGAGGTCAGTCGGGGAACCTCCGGCACCGAACCCCCAGAAAAGCCTCCTGCGTAGTAAAAGTCACCCGGGTCCCTGGGGTGTGCCCCTGGGACCTTGTCCGCGCTCGTAGCTGAAGTCCTAGAAGGTCACCCTGGAGAAACCGGGGTGCAGGGTGCCTAAGAGGAGGGACAGGCTCTCCACGCCCACGTGGTCGCTCAACTTCATGTCCACTACACGGACACCAGGTAGTCCACCTTGCGAAGGAAGAGCGAATGCGAGAAGTTGCTGATCTCCATGCGGTGCATGGGCACATCCTGCCAGCAGGGAGCCCCGGGGACCTGGAACCAGCACTCTCTGGTCCTACGGGAGCAGCACTCGGGCCCAGCAGCCGGCCCGTCGGTGAAGACATAGTAGGTGACCCTGTGTCCCGCCGTGAACTGCTTCTCCGCCGGCTGCAGGAACGGCTCCAGGAAGACCACGTAGCTACAGGGACGGGGGATAGGGCGGGAGGAGAGTCACTGCCAGAGGCTGGTGGCAGGACCCCAGAGCTCGGGGCCGTGCACGTGTTCACCTTCGTCACTGGGACACGCCCCGGGCTGCGTTAAGCCACAGCCACCCTCCTGGCCTGTCCTGAGAGAGTCCACCGGCGGGCCCTCCCTCCCTTCTGCTCCCAGAGATGGGGGCCCTCAGCACCCCATCTTACAAACGGGAGCCCGAGGCTTGGGAGGCTGGAAACCCATGCAGCCACACAGTCAGCATGCTGGAGCCAGGGACACTGCCCCGTGCTGAGCTCCCGGGCAAACCCTGCAGGTGCCCTCCCCTGGCCGCCCCCCTGCGGGTCCCCTCCCCACCTGCCAGGACTGGAGCTCCTTTGGGCACAGCCCTCGTTCCTTTGCCCAACAGACCGGCTAGAAGAAGCAGGGCCAGCCACCTGCCCCTCTTGCTTTGGGTGGGCTGTCGCTGGTCCCCACAGCGGGCTGCACCCCCTGGAGGGTCCCCCCGTGAAGGCTACGGGGCCTCTTGCTGACAAGGTCCTCAATCTACCACTGGTATTCCTAGGGGGGGTCACCTTGAACTCCCCCAGACCGGGAATCAGGTGCAGCCCGGGGACAGGGAAGGGGAAAGAGGACCCGGGGAGTTGAGGGGGGTTGCTAAGACCCCAGCCTTGAATCCAAGGGGGTAAGCTTCTGGATCCAGGTCGACATACGCCCCTCCCTCAGTCCAAAGCCCTCACATAGCTGGTCCCCCTGTGAGGGGTCTACCTGCTCCCCACCGTGGGGACAGCAGCTCCCCCAGCGTCAAGCAAGTGTGGTGAGCCCTCTGAGTCTGGTTTTTTGGAGCAGGCACTGAGGCTACTTCCCTGGGCCTGCCCCACACCTGGCAGCTTAGTCAAGGGCTCACACGGGGAAGGCGGCCACTGCCTTGAAACAGGGGACAGGCACACAACCCGCAGGCCCGGATCAGGTCACCAGGGGAAAGGCCAGGCCCAGTCGTTGTGAGTGTGGTTTCACGGCCCCTTCCCTCAAGGACGCTGCCGGCAAGGGCTCCCTCATGCAAGCCCGGCACCTGCCCTCGCCCCGGGGCTGCGCTCCCGGCCCAGAGGGGGACGCATGAGCACCGCCTGTGCGGGCAGCGTTGGGACAGGGCAACTGGCGCTGGCCGCGGACCCTGGGCCGTGAGGGTCTGGTTGGTGATTTCAGTCCCTGCTCTCCAGGACCTGGAGGACGACTCTGAGGCAACCTGGGCCCTTCCTAGTGCCCCCCGCACATGGGGCTGAAGGCCTCCCTTGCGATGGCCTGGGAAAAGGGTTGCACGGGCCTCAGGCCATCCTGCGGGCCTCGGCGAGCTCTGTGGAGGAAGGAAGCTCTGACTGCCGATGCTGTGGCCAGCCCCGGCTTCCAGAGGCTCCCAGGGGCCAGGCCACTTGCCGGCAGCCATGCCCAGCACGCTCCTGGGTCCGCTGGGGTCCCAGGGCCTCACTGCTCAGCTCCCTCTCAGGGGCCTGGGCTCTGGCACCGAGTGCTGTCTGACCCGAGTGCTGTCTGAGGCTGTGCCCTCCTGAGCCTCATCCTCTAAGAGACACACAGGAGGGGCCAGCCCGACAAGCATCTCCTCGCTACCAATCCAGAGGGCACACGTGACCCCCTTCCACTTCTCTGGTGGGGGGCTCCCCGGAAGCCCCATTGTTGGGGTGCTCTGCCCCTTGACTCAGCAGGATAGCGGCCTGGGGTCAGGGCTGTGTCTGTCCGAGGGGAGTGGCAGCAGGCGGGGGCTGTCACCCACTGTGACGGGCAGCCTCCTGAGAGGGAGCCAGGGGCTGTCCCCTCACCGGGCCCACGAGAGCCCAGTAAGACTGCTGAATGCATGCACTTTCGCATTAATCCCCAGGACGGGGTCCCCCCACTCTGTGCTCAACACACCAACAGTCCCATGGTGACGTTCTGCAGCTAGAACTGCTCGTTCAGGACGTCAGTGTTGCAGGTCCCTTCCCAGATGATGGGGGCCAGGCAAGGGGTGAGGGCAAGGACATCGTTCCTCCGGGAACACAAGAGAACAGCATGGCGATGTGCGAGCTGGGAGGAGGGTGAGCGCACCAAGGGCCCTGGTGCTCACCACCCCCACCTGGAACCTCACCATCCCCCGCCCCATGCCTTCAGGGGCCCACCAGGTGCACCCTCCTTCCAGAAGGACTTCACACTTGCAAGAAACCCAGACTCAAATCTATGCAAATCCCTTCCAGCTCTAAGCAAACCTGGTCCCTGCCAGACCTCAGAGTGGGAGCAGGGATTTCCCAGCAAAGCCAGGGGGCCCTCCCCCGGGAGGGAACAAGCCCCCCTCACACATTCTTTGGTGGGCAAGGGATAGAAAGCAGGAAATGCAAGGCACAGAGAGAGAAAGGGACAGAGAATAATCTGTGGGCTCCAAATCGAGATCTCTGAAACAGGGAGAGGAAAAGAATCTGGCAATCGTGCACCCGCTGAGTTTTCAATCAGCCCGCCCTTCCTTGCCTACCTTAAATTTCCCTAAGTTTGAGAAAGGGAGGGGAAGAGAGGGAAGGGGAGGGGGGGAAATTTCAGTGAATGTATTCCCGGGGGTGTTAGCACCTTGGCTGGGGATAAAGCATCCTGAAAAATCACACAACGTGATGTGAGTTTGCAGGGAGGTGGCTGCGCCTTTATGATCTTGGAGAGATGGGGATAGGAAGGCGGTAGGAGGGCAGGTGTTGGCCAGGCAGGAGGATGCCCGACCGGACCCATTCTGCCCACGCCCTCCAGATTACGTGGGGGAAAGAGTCTGCCACACTTCTCTGCTGGGAAGTAGACCACGGCTCTTGGACCAACGCCGTCCTTCTGTATGCGTCCCACAGCGCGTCTGCCACCAGTCCCCGTGGGCCCTGACGTCCTACACTTCCTCAGGAAGTCTTCCACTTATTTGCCCAACATTTCCAAGCACCCGTGACAGGCCAGGCACGTGCTAGCTGCCGGAGAGAGGCAAACTGGCAAATTCAGTTTCAGAGATCTGATGCCAGGACAGGCTCGCACCAGCGCAGCCGCCCTTCACACGACCGCAGACTCGGGGAAAAGTGTCTGGAGAGAGTGCAAAACAACGGCAGGTCTGACTCACGCCGGGTGGAGCAGGAGGGGTCAGGGAGGGCTTCTCGGAGGAAGGGACATTCGGAAGAGAGCTGAGGCACAGAGGTAGTTAGGGAAGTTGGGTGGGCTTCCGCGGAAGAGGAGACCACTTGTGAAAAACCCCAGAGTGGTGGAAGCGGAGGGAAGGGTGAGGGGGGGGAGAGCACAGGCCGTGGAGGGAGGTTCAGTCCGAGGACAGGGAGCCCCGGGCAGGCTCGGGGGCTGAGCTTGGAGCCCAGGACCCCCAAACGGAGATGCCACGTCGGGGGCTGGAGTTCAGAGGACAGAGAGATGTGGGAGCCGGACACGTGGAGTCACCAGTATGTAGTTGGCGATGCAATTCGCTGGTGCGGTTAGGGCCACCCGAGGAGAACACAGTAGAATGGCATCAGTCAGCTACTACCACGTAAGGACCACCCACAGGATCTCTGTGCTATGAACCGACATGAATGTACTTAGCTTTCCCGTCTGGGCAGCATGGGGTCAGGTGGTGCAGGCCGGCCCTGCTGGGCGGCGGGGGTCTCCGCAGCTTGCGCCCGCCTTGGGGGGTGACTGTCCGTGACTGGTTCGTGCCGGCTCTGCTGCCATTGTCCCCCTCCCACCGAGGGCGGCCACGTCCTGGCTCGTCTCACGGCCACGCCGAGGCCACAGCAGGCGAGGCCACAGCAGGCTGGGAGGAAGGGCTCAGCACAGGACTGCATTTCTGCCTCAGCGGCTAAGTGAAGCATGTCAAGGGGCCAAACCCCAAGTGCAGAAGGGCCTGCACAGAGTCTGTCGAGGGTCACAGCCCTGGGCACGTGCAGGAGCCCAGGCTGAACCCAGCTCTGTGTCCTCACACAAGGGCTGCACCCAGGCCTTCCGTGGGCTGTGGGTGGGGTGGGGTGTGAGGGTGTCACTGTATAGATGGGGCATGGGGGGGGTCAGCATTGAACAGCTGGGGGAGGGGCCCTCGCGGCTGGGGCACTTGTCTGAGGAGGAAGTTGGGTGAGGGGACCCCGGCCATGGTGACCTCACTTCCCTGACAACAGAGCCCATCAGAATTTGGAACCCAGGTAACCAGGAACCCACATTCCAGAGACAGCCCCCGGCCCAGCTCATTACATTGGACATAGTGAAACCAAGATGTTCACGTGCTGTGTTCCCAGATCCGGAGGTTGCCGACGGAAGAAAGCGCGCCCAGCAAATGCTGTCTCAAGATGTCCTTTCAGGGCTCCCCACCGCCTCTGGCCGTTTGGTCGGAAAGACCACAAGGTGACACCAGGAGTCCCAGAGCCGGCCACCCAGCCCCACAGGGTCTAATCCACCTGTGCAGCCCCAGGTCCCCACCCGTGTGTGTGTGTGTGTGTGTGTGTGTGTGTGTGTGTGTGTGTGTGTGTGTGTGTGTGTGAAGAGGGGTCATGTAGGGTGGGCCAACCCCATTCAAGAGCAGGCTGACGAGGGGTCAGACACCCAGTGTGTGTGTGTGTGTGTGTGTGTGTGTGTGTGTGTGTGTGTGTGTGAAGAGGGGTCATGTAGGGTGGGCCAACCCCATTCAAGAGCAGGCTGACGAGGGGTCAGACACCCAGTGGGCAGGTCTTGTTCAAGGTCAAGGGTGGCTGGGTGGGACGGGGTGTGCGCGGATGCGAGCTTCTGCCCTGGGTTTATCCCAATTGCCCTGGAGCGGGGGTCACCGTACCGCGTGCAGGGCTGGGCACGCAGAGATGTGTCTGATCTGGGAGCAGGAGGGGGACAGGGCAGGGGGACAGGGAGGCTGGCTGGGCAGGGCTGTGATGCCTCTGGGCCGGCTACCCGTCCCTGTCTTTGCAGACCACGGATGAAATCGGGAGGAGGCTGGCGGACAGCCGTGATATTTCCGGGACGTGGGGCGTGACCCCACAGGGGTCCCCAGGAGCAGGTGCTGGGGATTGCGGGGGAAGGCCTCCGACACCACCCAGACCACTGTCCCTGGTGGTCATTGACTGGATTGTGCTCCAGGAATGGAGCCCACGGAGACCGAGCTCGAGGCTGAGAAGCCTGGGGCGGGGTGCCTTTGGGTGTGTGGGGACGGGTCGTGGCAGGCCCCACAGGGAGGAGCCCCGAGAGGCTGGTGTGGGGCCAGGAGCAAAGACTGTGTGCAGAGCACCCAGCGGGTGGACTGCAGTCGGGGAGACGTCCCGGGGAGGGCTCCTTCCTGGCTGCGGCTTCTCTGGGAGGCTCTGGGCTGGGCTCTGTCTTGCAAATACCCACGGAGAGCAGGCACGGGGGTGAGCTTTCCTCCTCTCACAGATGTTCCACGACCTAAGGAGCTAGAGCCGGCTCCAACTCCATCAGCAGCTCTACAGGGAGGGGTGGTGCCTGCAGAGACTTCAGCAGGAGCCCAGGAGCCGGCAGTTGACCCGGCACCTGCCCACGGAGAGCCTGACGCTGACCAGGAAGGGCCTGCTCGAGAACCTGTGCCCGGAGAGCCTGCCCCTGTTCCTGCCACTGTTCCTGCCGGAGCCAGGGCCCCTGTGCCTGCCCCGAACTGTGGCCCTGCTCCTTGCCCAGACCCCGCTCCTGCCCTGGATCCTGACCCGTCCCTACCCCTGCCAGTGCCCCTGTCCCTGCCCCTGACCCAGATACTGCCTTGGTTCCTGTATGTGCCATTGCTGCAGACCCTGTCCCTCCCCTTGCACCTGCCCCTACCCCTTCCCCTGCTTGTGCTCCCGTTCTGGCCCCTGACCCAAGTCCTGCCCCTTCCCCTGCCCATGCCTGTGTCCCTGTTTTCGCCTCTGACCCAAATCTTGCCCCCACTCATGTCCCTGCCCCTGCCCGTGCCCCTGCAGCTGCCACTTCCCCAGCACCTGCCTGTGCACCTGTTCTTGCCCCTGCTCCGGATCCTGACCCAGCCCCTGGCCTGGATCCTGCCCCTTCCCCTGCCCCTGGCTCTATTCCTGTTCTTGCCCCTGTCCCGGCTTCTGCCCCTGCACCTGCCCCTTCCCCGACGTGTGCAACTGTTCTTGCCCCTGACCCAGCTCCTGCCCTGGATCCTGCCCCTTCCCCTGCCCCTGCCTGTATTCCTGTTCTTGGCCCTGTCCCGGCTTCTGCCCCTGCAACTGTCCATTGCCCTGCCCCTCCCTGTGCTCCGGTGCTTGCCTCTGACCCAGCTCCTTCCCCTTTCCCTACCCGTTTCCCTGCCCCTGCATGTGCACCCATTCCTGCCCATGACCCGCCTCCTGCCCCTGCACCTGTCCGTTCCTCTACCTGTGTCCCTGTCCGTGCCCCTGCCGGAGCCATTCCCCTTTCCCCTGCCTGGGTCCCTGCTCCTGCCCCTGCCCCTGTCAGAGCCGATGCCCCTTCCCCTGCCTGGGTCCCTGTTCCTGCCCCTGCCCCTGCCAGAGCCGATGCCCCTTCCCCTGCTTTCCAGGGCCGCGGGCCCTTCCCTTGGCCCTGCCTGTGCTCCTGTACTTGCCCATGACCCAGCTCCTACTGTGCATCCGGCCCCTGTCCCTGCTCTTGCATCTGGCCCTGCCCATCCTCCTGTTCCTGCAGGGCTCCCAGAACCACAGCCAGAGCCCACATCCTCGTGGGGAGAGCCGCTTGTACAATTACCCTTATTTCCATCACCCGACCCTGATGCCCCGCCAGATTGTTTCATCCCCTCCCCCTGTGTTCTTTCTCTCTGGTACATATTAACTGTTATATTATCTTTCCTTATCCTCTACGCTGTTTATTATTTATTTTAAATAAAATTAATTGTTTTCTGTTGGACAAGTCTGGAGCATTAATTATATTCCCAATGCTGTGCCACCGCACCACAGAACATTGCTGCACAATATCTGCTTCCGCAAAGGACACCCTGAACCAGAACGCCTCCCTGCCCATTTCTCCCCGAGCCCAGGCCCTGGCGACCCCTAAGCTGCTTTCTCTCTCTGTTCCTTTCCTGGGTGTTTCCTGTACGTGGAATCACGCAATAGGGGCTTTTGCGTCTGCCCCCCTATTTTCAAAGGGAACTCGTTTCCTTCTGTATTTATTGGACACAGAATTTCCCTTATTCGATATTGAAATGCCTGGGGCTTACAGATCAGACGTAATCAGAGAGGCCACTTTAGGAATTATGGGCACAATCTTGGGGCCGAGACCCCTGTTCCTGCTGGGACACCTCAGCCTGACCCCAGACAGGACAGGGCTGGTTCCTCCTGTGGCCCACACAGAAACCAGGGAAATGCAGAAAGCTGGAAGACACACCCCAAAGGGCAATGCATTGCTCACAACCCCAGGCCAGAGAAAGGTTTCAGCGGACTCTGGTCCAAACCACGCTCCAAGTCACTGGGTTCCACAGGGAGAGACCACACGCATGCAAGTCCAAGTGGGGACAGGCACGGGGGGAGTCAGAGAAGCGGAGCTACCAGGGAAGGACTCTGGCAAAAAAAAAAAACTCTATGGAGGCAGCGCTGGTCACCCTCAGACCGGCAGGTGTCTGGTCTGGGGACCAGCAGCCCTGGGGAGAACGTGAGGAAGCGGAGGTCCCCTGGAGGAAAGGGTGACGGCACCCCTGTCTGGGAGGACAGTGCGCAGCACCCATCCCAGCCTGCAGGTGCACCCATCACCTACTGTGAGCAGCTCAATCCCAGCTTGTGGAGGGAAGACCCGTGTCCATAATCCCCTATTTGCAACAGAATCCATAAAGGGGAGTTTGTGGTTCAACACGTATACAGTGTTTAAGGTACAAGTCTCGAATTCCAACATCCATGGTCTGCTTGTCCACCTTGAGCCTTGTTTGGGAAGCAGGGGTGGGGACGCCCGGGGCTGTGACCTGTGGGAGGGGTGGGGAGGGGGAGCTCTGAATGGAGTGACCAAAGCACACGGGGTGACCTGCCCAGGAGGGACCCTCTCGGTCCCCAGCCCCTCTCCTGACCTCGCGCACGATGGCGAGGGTGTGATGATGAAGGTGCTGGCCCTTGGCTGGCCAGTTCCGTAGCTGGTGTCGGAGCTGCTCAGGCTCCACACCGGGCTCTGATCCCAGAGCTGGCGCAAGAGCTGAAGCTGCAGCTGCCCCAGTCTCGGGAGCTGCGGCTCGCATCGCTGTTGGACCTGGCTCAAGCTCTGCGGCTGGTACTAGAGCTGAATCCCCCTCCAGAGATGATCTAGATCCGGTTCTGCACTTGGATAAGGCTCTTGAACCCACGAACGGCTTTCCCCCCCTGCCCATTTCATGGATGACAAAACTCGGGGCGGTGACGGGACCGGCTACCTGGGGGTAATGGCTACGGGGGGATTCAGCCCAAGGATCCTGCATGACCTTCACCTCGTGCCTCATACAGGTCGGTCCTGAGCTGCCCGAAAGGGGGAAGGGCCTGAACCGCTGCTCCCGGCACCTGATCCCACCTGATCAGAGACTCTCGCCAGGGACGTGAAGTCCTCGTTTGACCTCTGCTCCGGCCAGCCCCACGTGAGCAGGGACCGTGCTTCCTCACCGCTGGGTCCCCAACCCCAGAACAGTGCCTGGTAGTGGTATCAGTTCACATTGTAGTGAATCACAGGGATCCCCCAGCAGCCCCTTGATGTGGGGGATGTTGCTTACAGAAGAGAGATCTGGGCCACAGACTTGTGTTCACTCTTTCATCCACTCGTGCGGCATCCCCACCTGTGTCTGTTTGCTGAAATTCAGAGGGGACCCCCAGACACCCTCCCTGCCCTCGGAGCTCCCAGCCCAACCAGTAGGTCAGCATCTCACCTACAGTCCGCAAGGGGGCGATACAGAGCTAGAGCATCTCTAGCACCAGACCTTGCAGGAGGCATGGGGCTGGGCCCGCCCTGGTGGCAGCTAAGATCTAGAACCATCTGACGCACTAGAACCTGCCCCAGTGCTGACTCGAGCCAGCCGTGGAAGCAGCTCGAGAGCCTGAGCCAGTGCCCCCACAGACTAGAGCCCGTCCAGCTCCGACCCGATAATACTGGTATTATCAAAATCATTCTGTAGACAGAACCCGAGAGAAATATGCTTGTATATACCCCACCCACTACCATACCGTACAACACTAGTAAAAAACAAGAACCACTAATCAATCACCAATTACATAGGATATGATCTGCACTATCTTCACAACTGATAAAGGCTAAAATATGTTTAATTCTAGCTTTGTTAACAGAGGTATCCTTCTTGAAATGATCCTAAATATCTTCCTAGCTCTGGGGAAAATCTAAAAGAAGCCCAGAGCTGATATATTTAATGTCATTCAAACCCAAACTACTTATTCCCAACAAAACAATCAATTGTGAGAAGTTGATGAACAAAGCAAAAGGGTAGAAACCCTATATATGTATATTCTTTCAGCTCCCTGATGAGGTACATTCATAAAAAGCAGTCTCAAAGCATGTAACTCCTATCAGGTATCAAATCTGCCTAATTTCTATAAAATTTATTTAGAGCAATCCAATAATTCCCAGTATTTCAACAAATATTGATAATCCCTTATTATCAACAGGTTTAACACGCACAGCAAAATAAAATAGTAAAATAAGAATAAATACCAACACACAAATAAATAAGTACAAAAGCTGACCGACCTAGGAGAAAAGGGTGGGGTGACCCACTTCAGCAGGCCACCACTGAGGGCCTCCCCCAGGAGATGACCCTTGAGTCCTAAATGGGAAAGACTGGGCAGATGGACAGCACCGGTACAGGCAGCGGACTGGGCTAAATTAATCCAAGACAGGTCTGAGCCTACAGTAGGCAGGGGCCCTATCTTTGTGGGTCATGATATCAAGCTTCTTTCCCACCAATATTCTCACCATTTCTACCATTTGGATCACAATCCAGTTTTTACTTTTCTTAAGGTCTAGCCCATACAAAAAGATTTCCTCTTACGATGCAAACTATCCATCAGTGACTTACCACCATGGGTCTGTCTTCATGTGAGTGAGTGACAATGAATGGCACACCGATATTTGTGTTAAATGCTTGTGTGCCTCATCCCCTTGATTCTACAACAATCCAATGAAAAACAGACTGTTATCACCCCCATCTTATAATATGCCAAGAAACAAGGGTTTGGCAAAGAAAAGTTATCTGCCTTTTAAAGCCTATACTCTTAAACACTCTGAGCTGATGGGGACCTAAATATGAGTCAAACACAGTCCCTGACCTCAAACAGCTTACGTTCTAGTGTCCAGGAAAAACAGAATGAACTCAAAAAAATAATTATAGGGTGAAAATAACTGTCATAACTGAAGCAAAAATAAAATGTTACAAAAGTTCAGAGGAAGAAAGACCCCCAAATTCTAGGTGGGAAGAAAAAAGTTTTGGCGAGTGTTTTTCATAATAGTAGCCTCTTAGCTGATAGCTTAGCTTACTAAAAAGGGGAAAGGCATTTGGATCAGAAAACACTGTAAGCAAAACACAGAGATGAAGAGGTATGAAGTACACTCAGCAATAAAGCGGTTCGAGTATTCTGGAGCTTATGGCAGAACAAAACAGTGGTCCAGAGCCCAGGGTCTGTAACCAGTCTCTGGGTTCAAATCCCACCCCATCATGACTGATCTGTAATCTCGTACAAGTGACTTAATCTCCCTGAACTACAGTTAATTCAGCCATAAAATAAGACCACCACCTAACTTATGGGTTTGTTAACACAATTAAATGAAATGTGTGTAAAATATAGTACTTATCACAAACATAGAGCCTACACTGAATTGAGTATCATTAATATTGGATGTTAGGAACAAGAAAAGAGGTGAAGATAATTAAAGTTTCGAGAATAATGTTAATAAAGAGACAAGTTTAGGACAAAAATCAGCTTTGGGAAGGGCACTAAGTAAGTAGTTTGGTTTTCTATAAGCTGAGCTTTCAGCTCCGTTGAGTATTCGGGTATAGCATTTACAATGTGGTGTAGTTTGTTTTCGGTGCCTTTTGCTCCCTAGAGCTACACATTTAGAAGTGTCATGAAAGTGGCAGAGGTGGTAAGGAGAACAGAGCAGAGCAACTTTAGACCAAGGACAGAACTTGGAACATCTGCCTATCTTAGGGGGCTAGGAAATAAAAACGGAAAAGGAGACCAAAAAACAAAAAGAAAAGCTCTGCCAGAGAATCAGGAAAAAATTAAGAATGCAGTGTCATGAAACCTCTTCAAGAGGGAAGTGAATTTCAAGATTTGATAGCATGTTTTGAGTGTGTATACATTTATGTAGCAAGTTAAATAATCCAATTTTATTTTTTTAAAAGACAGGAAAAAATTATTTGTCACTTATTTTTTTAAATCTTTCAAAATTAAGCAAGCATTACTAAAGCAATGTCTACTACAATATTTCCTCAAATTTTTTCTGATTAATCACCTCAATAGGAAAGACAAACATATAACCAAAATAATTTAATAGGTACTAACAAAGGGGAATATGAAAAGTGCAGAGAAAGGAGCTTGATTATCTCAACTTAAAGAAGAGGTGAGGCAAGGTTCAAGAGTAGGCAGTGGGTGCAGCAACATCAGAGCCAGGCCTTGAGGAGGCGGTCAGGCGGCTGGAGCAGGCAGGGGGCACTGATAGGAGAAAGCCCCGGACACGCCTGCTAAGTGAAAGCACGCGGCCCGTTGGGAGCACAGCCCATTAGCAGCGACTGTGCAGTCCGAGCCGCGGGGGCAGGAGCACAGGCTGGAGGTCAGCGGACGAGGGAAGAGGCTGTGAGTCATTCAGACCTGAGTCTGTAGGCAGTGAGGACCCATGAAAAGAATGTAAATGGCAAGTTCCTTAAATGCAGCTAAGAATTACTACCAACTGAAAATCAAAAATGAATATATGGCAACTCTGAGATTCAAGTGAAAAGTATAATCAAAATGTAACATGCAGACAACTTCTCAGAGACATAACTGCTCTGTAAATCAAGGAATATATGTGGTAAACTTTGAAACATAACAGAGTTACTACTGATACAACAGACACCTAAAATACCTGTAAGTATTTGTAAATTTTGTCTTAAAATTTGCTAGAAGAATTTTTACCTGAGTGTCTATAGTTAGTATTTTAAAAGCAAAAACAAATTTGTTTCCAGAGATGAAAAAGATTAAAATAAAAGCAACAATAACAAGGAGGTCACAAGCCCACAGAAATACACTAATGTTTCTGATTGCTAATTCACAACCTAAAAGATGTTCAAATGTAAACACATTTAACAAACAAGATGACACACTTACTGTTCGCTTCACCAGCAACTGACCCATCACTGTGAACATGCGGGAAAGGCCAACAGGGGTACACACTGCAGGAGAGGTCACAGAGAGGAGGCTGATAAATGGCTAGTGCAAAATACAGAACAGACTCCAAGACGATTGTTGTAAGAAAAGTCTTGCCTCAAATTTAGATTCTCTCAGTGTTTTATCAGAGGAGCCTTCATCAATAAAGAAGCTAGAGAGGATGACAGGTGAAAGATGAAAGATACCCAAAGACTGAAGAAGGCTTAGCACGTGCAAGACTCTAGCAGTTGAATAATAGTATTTTCACTTAAAAAATTAAAAAAAAAAACTAAAGAACAGATTAAAATTTCAAGTACTGAAGGAGTTGAGAACCAAACAACTATTATCTTAACTCCTTTTAACTACATTTATCTGCTTATAATATCCCTGAGATATGCTGTAATGCCTCAGGTAAAACTGAGTACATTTTAACTAAATTAAACCACAAATTCACCACACAGGGTCTATGTTACCACTCAAAAGTAGAATCTAATGCTTCAGTGAGTGTGGGCCTGTGTGTGTGTCTCTCCACAAGAGAGGCTTTCCTTACAGAACAGCACATGAGTATTATTTCATGGCTTCAGTTTATCAAAATTTATCTTAACATAAAAAAAGTTAAGGGCCAATTTTAAAAACATCTCCAAGCTGTTAAGTAATTTCATCAGGAAACCTTAGTATAATTTTCTAGAACAAAGAACTCCATTTTCCCATCAACATTAAGCCAGAAAAATACTTACAGAGAAGTAACAAACATCCCGTCCGAGATATACAGGAATATAAATAGGGTAGGTAGAACTCCCAGAGATCTGTAAAGAAACACAAATATATTTTAGTAAATCCAAAATATTGTACACTAAGATATAGGTTGACTATAATGTTTGATAAACATCATAATTGTCTATTTGAGTCTACTAAACCATATAATTTCTAAATTGTACAATAAAAAGATCTAAAACAGAAAAGGAAATACCCCTTTTGCAAAACCTGTTTGGAGGGAGAAAAAAAGTCTCCATGGAATTTTAAGAACAGAAACCAACTAAGAAACAAAGAAAAATCTTAAAAGCTGCTTGCTCGTTCTGAATACAGCAAACACAGGAACACTCATTTATGTTCTTAAACCTGTCTAAAGACTTGTTAACTCTGTAAATTAACAACAAGGGCTGACCACACAAAGAATCACTACAACGTTCACGACAGCGAACGTGTAGTCATAGGCCAGTTCGAGGTCCCGGAGAGAAGCCGACTGACCGTACAAAGACTCCATGCTCGCGGCGTCCTTGTCAACGAGCGCGGAGGCCACCCACACCATCCCCAGGATGAGGAGCGCAAGCAGGACAAGCATGACCAGAGTTTCTAAAATTCGGGCTCGGATTCCCTGAAAAAGATAATGGAGATCTAACTGTATTTCATTTCATCTCATGATTAATTAGGCTTCTATCTGTAAGAAAGCACAAAAATTCTTTGGAAAGGGAAGAAATTTCTATTTATAAGGAAGACAGAAAACACTAGCTTTACAGTGTCATGTTTAGACTACCTTTGTTTTACCAAATTATGTAGAATACCATCAAGCTTTAAAAAACCAAAAAAATTCGTCACGAAAACATTTTTCAGAGCAGTGTTTTAAGGGGCGCCTGGGAGGCTCAGCCCGTCAAGTGCCTGCCTGCCGCTCAGGTCATGGATCCAGCCCCACGCGGGGCTCCCTGCTCAGTGGGGACCTGCTTCTCCCTCTCCCTCCCGCTTGTACTCTCTCTTGCTCTCTTTGTCACCGCCTCTCTCTCTCCCAGATAAATAAAATCTTAAAGAAAAAACAAAAACGGGTTTTAAAACACAGATTGATGAATTTTTGTCTGTGGCTCTAAGCAAGGGCCTCGAGGACGACCACGGTCCGGGGCCAAGCAGCCATGGGAGCGACGGACCCCGCGAGCACACACAGCCCCCAGTCCCCGGGCGCCAGCCACCTGCACCGCTCCCGCAGCCAGGGGTGCAGCCGCCAGTGTCCCCACCCCCTTCCCCCACGCCCTGCAGCGGCCAGCGCCCCCTCCCCCGCTCCCGCCAGCGCCCCCCTCCGCTCTCCCCGCGCCCTGCAGCGGCCAGTGCCCCCTCCCCGACTTCTGCCAGCGACCACCTCCAGCTCCCGAAGCCCGTGTCCCCCCTGCTCCCGCCAGCAGCCCAGGGACTCCCTGAGCAAAGCCCGCAGCAGAAACCAAGGCCAGGCGCAGTGCACGGTTATCGATTATGTACTACACTTCTTTCTTCACATTAGATAAAACCGCCATTACTTCATGTGCCTGGAATATAATAAACCATCTTTCTGCACAATTTTGTTTTAAATATAAAACAAATTCTGACCATTCTGACCTCAGGGCCAAACCAGAGGCCAGGCTTCTAAACTTGAAACCTATTGGACAAGCCAAACAAACAAACG
Organism: Eumetopias jubatus; assembly: GCF_037043125.1. Classification (NCBI taxonomy): domain Eukaryota; kingdom Metazoa; phylum Chordata; class Mammalia; order Carnivora; family Otariidae; genus Eumetopias; species Eumetopias jubatus. Next base: position 2,959,769 of record NW_028274826.1, read on the forward strand.
AATAAAAACAACTTTCTTATATTCCTGAAAAGTCACCAAATGATTGAATCCATACCTAAATTCAAAGATTCACATTGTTGTTTTATACTATAACGTACATGGAATACAACAAACAAAATTAGAAGTAAATCCATGTCTCTCGATAAAAGAGTTGGAGGGGCCTGCTCTTATAGCCCAGTCTTACACAGGACTGCCCTCGGCCGGTTAAAAGATGTCCCCAGGTGTGGAGTCAGCACACCTTAAGTGTTTCCAGTAGGGAGGTCGGTGGACCAGAGTAAATGACGCTTGTATTTTATTTAACGCATCAGATCTAACAGTAGTTATGACTCAAGTAAGATGAAATATGAACAGTCCCCAAACATACTACTAAAAAACACACTCCAGCTTTCCTAAAGAACTCTCCAAACCCGCACTTCACAACTTTCAAACCACTTAGGATACCAAAACATGACCACCACCCCTCTTTTTTCTTTTTTAGGTAGGCTCCACGCCCAGTGTGGGGCTTGAACTCACAACCCTGAGATGAAGAGTCACAGGCTCTACCAAGTGAGCCAGCCAGGTGGCCCAGACAGCCACCTTTTAATGGTAATTTCTTTTTCCTTCTTTCTCTCTTTCTGAGCAATAGTCTTTTTTTGTAAGCAAGAATCTTCTTATTACACATCAAATATTACGTGGAAAGCTTGTAACAGATAAAAAGAACAGGTGCTTTGATGAGAATGTGTAACACCCTTTCAGCTTGTCTCCTCCTATCTCTGACTGGAGCCCAAATCCTGCCTGTCTCCAACCAGAACTTAGGAATACTAAGGGCTCCCAAAACACCTAACACATGTGTCTTAAGTGTTATGACATATGAGCTAAACACTGCAACCATGTTTGATACAAAACAGTAGTGATCCTTGGAACCATCTGAGACCTACTGTCCCCAAAAAGTGTTTTAATAATATAATTATTAAACAATTGTAATAACGTAATAAGTATATAACCATTACGATGATATTAAGTGTTGGGAAATCAATCTACCATAAGATTTACACACTTCCTCTGTTATTTTGGTAAGAAATATCTGTTGGCAATTAAATGTATTTTTCTTCAAATATGTTATTCTGCTTCGGGAGCTAATGCTCCATGGGCCTCTCTCATTTCTGTGCATCTCAGAGGCAGGGATAGACCTTGTTCTGGATTTTTTTTTTTTAAGATTTATTTATTTTCGAGAGAGAGCATGCATGCATGCAGGGGGGAGGGGGAGAGGGTGAGGGAAAGAGAATCCCAAGCTGACAAACCACTGAAAGTGGAGCCCAACAAGTGGCTCAATCCCATGACCCTGAGATCATGACCTGAGCCGAAATCAAATTGGATGCTTAACCAACTGAGCCACCCAGGAGCCCCTGGACTATCTTATTAAGGATGTCTGGATAGCAAACAGCCTTGGAAAATAGAGACGCTGTCTCTCTGAAGCAGGTCTGTTTCATACAGAGCAAAGCACAGACAAGTTTGCTTGAAGCCCATTTGTGGGTTCCCCTGAGATTCCTCAGCTATGACTTGAGCCCACTGTAGGAACAGCCTCCACCTGAGCCACACTGCCCCCATGAAGCTGGGGGGTGGGGGTGTTGTCCTGGAGAACAGGAAACTCATGACTTGCCTGTTCTGAGTAATGAAGTCCTTTGTCTCTGATCCAGGAGTCTCATGTCTACAACTACCATGCAGGAATCTAGCAGACTGTCAGCCTGCAAGTACAGTAAAATCTCAGACCCTCCACAATTCTTGCAGCTTTGGGTGACAAGGGTAGGCAGCTAACATGGCTTTCTAGAGAAGAACAAATAAGGGCCCACAAGGTTGGGTTAGGGGCAATGAGAAAACTCCCAAGATCTAGCAGGGAATGCTCTTACCCAAGCAGTAGGCAAGTGGGAGAAGTATGAGTCCCCCAAGGACCTGACGTGCTAATGCCTGTCAGAGGCTGAGCTACAGGTGGAGCTTGGTCATAGCCCCTTCTCCCAGAGAGTAGGGGTGTTATCATGTTCGTGTAACACCAAGCCCTACAAGGCCAACTAAAAAGACTATGATTACAAGGAACTATTTTTCTTGTATACTTTGTCCTTTTCTGTATTTTCCAAATTTCATAGAGTGAATGTGCAGGGCTTTAAGTCATATGAGAACAAATTAATGTTGTTTTTAATTTTTGATTTTTTTCTTAAAAGAACTAACTTCCAAGAGATTGACACTCAGAAAAATAATTTTTAAAATATCCAACTTCAGTTTATGAGACAGTATAGCGAGCTAGTTCAGGACCCCAACTCCAGCAACAGACTGCTTGGGTCCAAAGCCTGGTCCCATCACTGACCAACTGTGTAACACTGTGCAAATTTCTAAACCTCTCTGTGCATCAGTTTATTTCTTCATAAAATAGGTTTATCCCTACCTTATGGGGTCATTATAAGGATCAAATAAGTTAAAATAAGTAACATGCTTAGCATTAGGCTAGGTGTTTAGTAAGCACAATATAAGGGTTAACTGTAACGGCTCAAATTACTGCCTTTGTTTTTAAATTTTCCAAGGCTTTGTAGTTTACCTATCATTTGTGTTTCTGGATTAAATTTATTTCTCCTAATGCCAGCTTATCAACTTCTTTCCATCTGTCACCTATCATTCACAGACCTGTAAGACAGCACATCCACTAGCCTGACTCCCTTGTCTCTCAGACCCATCCTAAGATCTCAGACTGTGAGACTGCTCCATATTTCTCTGATACCTCCAGTCCTCTAACCTACACTGTGTCTTCATCATTATAACCTCCACTCCCTCAATCCACCCAACTCCTCCAATCAGTCTTGTTTTCACTTGCTTAAACCCTATGTTGAACTGTGTATTTTTTTTTAAAGATTTTATTTATTTATTTGAGAGAGAGAGAATGAGAGATAGAAAGCACGAGAGGGAAGAGGGTCAGAGGGAGAAGCAGACTCCCCGCTGAGCAGGGAGCCCGATGCGGGACTCGATCCCAGGACTCCAGGATCATGACCTGAGCCGAAGGCAGTCGCTTGACCGACTGAGCCACCCAGGCGCCCTGAACTGTGTATTTTAATGAAAATCCAGTACCAATAATATTCTAATATTCCTGGTCCCTTTGATTTCCACCAGACTACCTTAATTCCACTGGTGGCTCATTCCTTTGAATTCTCAGTCCTGTGAAAGAAATTTACAAAATCTTGAGAAACATGTGCTACTACATTCCAAAGTGGGTCTTTGCTGTTACCTGGCAATACTTATGCTGATCTCTGGCTAACGATTCCCTCAATGATTTTTTAAATGTTTTCCATTCTCCTTGACCCTAAATCTCATCCCCTGCTTTCTAGCAAATTGCAGCTGCCCTTACCTCTTCCTTAGTAGGACATAACTGGGGAGACTGCACATCCCTCAGCTTCCTTCCCCTATCTCTGGTTTCTCTGTCTCCATTCTTTCTTTCATTCTTTATATAAAGGAAAATGCCTCAGATCCCTTTTTTCCATGGCTCAGGCTTAGATGTTCATCCTTTCAACATGCCGGATTAGTGCTTCTCAAACTTCAGCACATGTCAGCATTACCAAGGGGCTTGCCAATCCCTGAGAACCAGCCCAAAGACACTTCAGTCAATTCTGACGAAGCCAGTTCATGTGATGAAGACACCAGATAGACTGCTCTGTTCTTCCCCTGGGTGATCTCGGCTCCTCACGTAACCAACGGCTCTAAAGTTTCCATCTTTAGTCCAAATCTCACCACTGAGACCAAGATCCATACATCTAAACGGCCACCTCCCCTCAAGTATCTCACAAGTACATAAACAATTCTAAAGTCAAACTCATCACTTTATCCCCTAAACAAGCTCCTTCAGTGTTACATACCCCAATTAATGGCACCATTACCCACTGTTTTTTCCAGATGCTGCAAACATCCTTATCATCCCCCTTGCTGCTGCACCCTCTCTCTCGCTCTCTCTCGCTCTCTCTCTCTCTCTCTCACACACACACACACCTTGGACTCTGATCTATTCAAACACCAAGTCCTTCTGATTCTACTGTGTCATTACAACTAAATCCATCCACTTCTCTTTCTGCCACTACATCCAACTCACCTGGACAACTCCCTACTTTGCTAGCTAGTAGTCCAAAATGCAACTCTTAACTCTTTCTGCCTGACCTGTTGCCTACATTGCAGTGGGAATGCAATCTTTGCAAAACACAACTCTGATCGTGTCACTCTTAGTCAGAACTTGCTAACAGAAGTACAGGCCAGCAACAGGGAAACAGGTGCATTAATGCAACAACACATAAACATCAAATCTCATTAGCATCACTTCTAAGAAAATGAGGTGCTATACACATAGATCCTTAAAGCTGGGTCTTACTCTGTCTTCTGCTGTTTAGATGGTAGACAAAATAATTAAAGACAAAACAAATATAGATGAAACAAATTATTTATGATTTAATAGCATACAAAAGTGCTGTCCAAAAGACCCTTCTGTGATGATGGAAATGTTCTGTGTTATCCAATAAGATAGCAACTAGCCATACGTGTTTATCAAGCACTTAGAATGTCGTTACTATGAATGAAGAGCTGATTTTTAATTTTATGTAATTTTAGTTCTTTTAAATTTATATAGCCACACATGGCTAATGGTTACCATATTGATCAGAGAAGATTATTAACAGCCTGTTGCTAATAAAATCTGATATAAGTACTCTCTGTACTCTCAAGTACTTTCTGGTTATTTTTTTTAATCCATTTGTTATTCTGTTTTTTTTTAAGATTTTATTTATTTTTTTGAGAGAGAGAGAAAGAGACAGCACAAGAGGGAAGAGGGTCAGAGGGACAAGCAGACTCCCTGCTGAGCAGGGAGCCCGATGTGGGACTCGATCCCGGGACTCCAGGATCATGACCTGAGCCGAAGGCAGTTGCTTAACCAACTGAGCCACCCAGGCGCCCCTACCTTCTGGTTATTTTTCTAAATTTAACCTTGATATAAAATTATTTGAAAAACAGCTTGGTTAAAGTAACCTCATTTAACATGCTATTGCTCTACTTAGTATTTTCATTAGCATTTATGTCAAAAAGAGGTAATCTACTTTTAATTCAAAAACTGCCCCCTTCTGTTTATATTAAGAAAAATTACATTCTCTCAGTAAGAAAAAGTTTTTAAAATGCAGCCTACATATGACCCATCTAACACTGATACTAAGGTTCAAGACCCACACACTTATTCCCATACACTGACAAACCAAGTCCTTCAATAAATCTCTTTGTGTTAAAAAAAAAATAAATTATATGTGAACAGTTTTTCTAAAAAGAAACAAGCTGTGTAATTCCAAGAAGATGCTTTTTTCTATTACAGATATATGAATAATATCAAGAAGAAATATCTAAAATGTATACTCACATGCTTAAGCAGTCATATAAAAATCATTTAGCAAAAAAAGACCTCTGTAGTCAAATCACATAAGTGGTTCAAAATTTACTATCAATATTTCTTTTGAAAAGTACTAAATAGGGCGCCTGGGTGGCTCAGTCGTCAAGCGTCTGCCTTCGGCTCAGGTCATGATCCCGGGATGCTGGGATCGAGTCCCGCATCGGGCCCCCTGCTCCGTGGGAAGCCTGCTTCTCCCTCTCCCACTCCCCCTGCTTGTGTTCCCTCTCTCGCTGTGTCTCTCTCTGTCAAATAAATAAATAAAATCTTTTAAAAAAAATAGTAAATAACACAAAAAGAAATCTGCTCATTTTCAGTTATCAATCTAAGCACAAAAGAGTGAATTAGCAATATTACATGTACAGAAAAGGCTGCCACAGAGCAGGTCATCAAAACTGTTGGATAGGATTATGCCTGTTATGAAATACTGATAACTGCTGTAGGAAGAAATAACCGTTATTCTGACTCAGTCCACTAGGAGGCCAGGACAGTTATGTTTTTCTTTTAATTGTATTCTTTTTTTTTTTTTAATTAAACGAGACAAAAATCAGCCCAACTTGAAATCAGTGAAGTGTCACATTTATGAGCTTTAGCAACACCAATAGAAAAATATAAATTTTTTCATTAAATGCAACGTGGCAGCTTTTTTTTATCCTCAACAACTTTAGGACAGAGAGAAGAGGGGTAATGGGGCTCTAAATAACCAGAGACTTCATCTGTTAATTCAGAATTGACTGGCTCCTGCAAGTGCCAAAAATACATAAACTATGGTTACTACCTTTCTTGAGACCATAAAAGTATGACAAAGCCTAAAAAGTACAGGCTTTGTGGCATGGAATATGTGAGATTTTTAAACTTTTGTACGTGATTCTGCCTGCAAAAGTAATGAAAGCATTGAGAGAGCTTTTATCGCTACCACTAATCACCAGCAGGACAGCATATAAGCAAAAAATATGCCTACTGCTCATTTTTCCATTAAGAGTCAGAATGAGGAGCTAGGATCCCCAAGGGGAAGGTTCCTATCAACTCTATTCTTGCATATGCTGAGCTGAAAGATGTGCCAGATGTCAGAATAACTTACTGAAATACCCTGCAAATAACAAAGTGGCAAAACATTGTCAGAGGGGAAAAGGTTTCCATGTTTATCTTAAAAAGTAAGGAAAGTCTCCTAAATATAATAAGATCACAAACTATAAGAACTTGAACTTAAACAGTTGTACTTCTTTCAAGTACTTTTGAATGCTTATCCTCTATCATATATTACTAAGATTTCAAGAACTCCATAATATTTTTATCCCCAGTATAAATACTGGGATAATCCCTCCCAAAAACCATGAACCTAAGTTACTTTAATGAAACTCCACCCCTTTTATTAAAATCATAGTTCAATAAGCACTCAATGTACTAGTTAAAAACAGCATCGAAACTAAGTACTTCTTTCTGCTAACACTTTCTGAAACACTACCTTGTTTTTAAGAAAAGCAAGCTACATAATTACACTAGTTTCATATCAATATTATTTTGAAAAATTACAACCATCACAACATAGTAACAGGTTAAATTAAGTAGGCTAATAAAGACGAAATACATGTAAACAGAGATTTCTTTTTACATTTAAATAAGCACTGAATGGGTAAAAGTCTAAAACATTAAAATAGTTATTGCTTTTTGAACTTTTCGTGCTGGTCAATTACACATTTAATTGCTTTGTGCTGAAGATCAATGAAGTGACAATTACAACGTATACACAAAAGCTCTAACAATAAGCTGACATGTTTCTGTGGTGATGAACATTTAAACAAGATTTTGCCTGGACATCTTGACCTCTCAGAACGTATGTAAACACCATATTATATACTATGGCTCCACCCATCAGGAAAGCCTGGTAAAAATTTCTACAATTATAGAACATTTAAAATATGTATCAAGCCACTGTTCATTTAACAAAAAGAGTCTCTTAGTAACACTAAGATACGGTTTGCTCAGCATGCCATCAAGACTGCACCAAACAGGCTCAGTCGTTAGGTGTCTGCCTTTGGCTCAGGTCATGATCCCAGGGTCCTGGGATTGAGCCCCACATCAGGATCCCTGCTTGTCAAGAAGCCTGCTTCTCCCTCTCCCACTCCTCCTGCTTGTGTTCCCTCTCTCGCTGTTTCTCTCTCTGTCAAATACATAAATAAAATCTTTAAAAAATAATAAATTAATTAAAAAAAAAAAAGACTGCACCAAACATATATGCTGTCATCTGGGGAAGATTGACAGAAACACTAATAAGGAACAGAAAATAAAGGCAGGTCTTAATTATTTTAAACCATGAAAATAGCTACAAACAGGCATCAGTAGAGTGTCACACATTTCCCCCCCTTTGCTCCCAAGGTAATCATTAAGAATTTGGACAAAAAAAAGTTTTGGTCCCAGGGCAAAGAAAACAGCTTTACAGAAAGCTTTGTTAAGCTACAGTGAAATATTTTTAATATTAATATTTTCTGCATTTAATCTATTTAAGATGGAAAGATTAAAACTATAAGATGTTCAAGCTATTAAAATTTGACAGAGAGAATATATTTTAGGATAAGATAAAATAAAAACACTATGATTGCCAGTTTATTTAACTAAGATGTTCACTGTATTCAAATTTATAAGAAACCTCCCATGATGTTAGACAAACAAAAATCCTCAAGATTGCAAGTAAATAAATTAATACGGCAAGTAAATGAAACAAGTAAATAAAAGAACTGAACCATAAAAAGATTGCAAAGAATTTATATTAAAATTTTAAAACGGAATTCTAAATTTGGAAAAAAAGTATTTCTCGGTATACTACATCATATCAAAATAACTTAATGGACAGCCAGTAAAGACCTTTCCTTCTACTTCTTTTCCAATAATCTTTAGTTATCAATTTCACAGAAAAGAGATGGGAAATGACATTTGCCAAGCTCCTACCAGTTGTTTTATATGTGCTCACTGAACCTTCATGATAAATTAGAAGGTAAGTTGTATTATAAATGAGAAAGCTCACACCCCAAAAAGTTAAATAATCTGCCTACAGTCACCCTGTTCAAGGTTTGCCTGCACTCACAGTAAACACAGGTCTGTCAGCTTTCAAAGCCTGTGCTTTCCACCTCCTCACACAACAGAAATAAGACACCAAAGACAAACTGACATGGAAATAGGGAGGTGGGGGAGAATGCTTAAAACATATTTAAGACAAACCTCTAATTTAGTAAAAGAAATAAAGCAAAATACATAAAAGCTTCTTTTACTAGAACATTAATTTTCAATCCCATAAGAGCAAACTCAGGCTGAGGTCAAATCCTCAGTCCCGTAAGACACTTAATACAAAAGAAGTCAATACCTTACTATTGGTTTCATAAAACACCCAAGCATAAACTCCAATAAAGACACAACAAAACAGAGATTAGGGTTTTTATCACATTACTAGAGCAAAATGTACAAAATACTAAAGTGTAGAATATAATAGAAAATACTGCCCCATGATTTAGATGTAGCGTCACATCGCTTATATGGCAAACAGTACATTCACACAAAAAGCACTAGGAATTCCAAAATACTACATAAACCTTAGGGCTATCTGCCCTCACTCCATTATCTGAGTTGGGCCCATCTCTCCCTGATTTCCACATTCCCTCCAGCTCTCAATAAAAGCTGCTTTGGGTGGATCGGTGTGCACGCATGTGTATTTTACAGTTTCCCACTGAAAACCAATCAATTGGCATTTTAGTTTTACCTATCAGCTTCAATTTGGGTAATGTGAGCCCATCACCAAGACATAAACAGCCTTTTGTTCCTTCCTATTTTTAAATAATGACAGGATACTGTTTAGCTCTGTATGTCTATTAAATACTTGTGGATTTACCACCCAACTTAAAGGAACATCATCACAACCACTGCGGCACCCATGTGGCCCTCCCAACTGCACCAAACTTCCATACCAAAGTGGCCAAATGGAACCACTAATTTGAACTGCCATCTTTGTCATTTATTTACTTTTATTTTTGATTGTGGTAACGTACACAGAACATAAAGTTTACCATTTTGAACATTTTTAAATGTACAGTTCTAGAGCATTAAATACATTCATTCACACTGTTCTGCCATCACCATCACCATCCATCCCCAGAACTTTTTCACATTCTCCAGCTGAAACTCTGCACCCATTATAACAATGACTCCTCATTCCTTCCTGCTCCTACCCCCAGCCCCTAGCACTTACCATCCTATTTCTGTCTCAATGAATTTGACCATTCTAGGGACCTCATATAAGTGGCATCACAGTATTTACCTTGTTGTGTCAGCCTTACCTCACTCAGCATAATGCTCTCAAGGCTCACCCATGTTGCAGCATGTGTCAGAAGATTTCTTTACTTTTTAAGGTGAAATAATATTCCATTGTAGATGCAAACTACATTTTGTTTATCTATTAATCCATTGGTGGATACTTAGGTTGTTTTCACCTTTTGGCCATTATAAATAATGCTGCCAGGAAAATAAGCATAGAAAGGTCTGTGAAGGAAAGAGAGGAAGACGGCGGTGGAGAAGGAGGACCCTAGGCTCACTGGTTACCAGAGGGCAGGTGGGCGAGAGGACGGGGGAAATAGGTGATGGGGGTGAAGGAGTGCACTTGCGATGAGCACCAGGAAGTATATGCAAGTGTTTCACTGTGTTGTACACCTGAAACTAACATTACTCTGTATGTTAACTGGAATTTGAATAAAAACTTTTATAAATAAATAAAGAAATATCTGTGGAGTTCTTGCTTTCAATTCTTTTGTGTGTATACCCAGAAGTGGAATTGCTGGATCATATATAGTAGTTCTATGTTAATTTTTTGAGCAACCACCATGCTGTTTTCCGCAGCATCCACACAATCTTACATGCCCACCAACAGTGTACAAGAGTCCCGTTCTCTCTACATCCTCACCATCACTTGTTATTGTTTTGGGGGTTTTGGCAGTTGTTAGCAGCCATCCTAGTGGGTGTGAAGAAGTACCTCACTGCGGTTTTGATTTACGTTTCCCCAAAGACTAGTGCTGCTGAGGTCTTTCATGTGCTTATTGGTCACACGTATGTTTTCTTTGGAGACATGTCTATTCCAGTCCTCTGTTCCTTTTTTATTTGATAGAACAGGTACCATCACCATGTTCTTCAAAATTGCTTTGGCTATTCCTGGCTCTCTCTTCCTCCATAAGAATTTTACTATCTGCTTATTACATTCTTTAAGATAATCTGCTGGAACTCTTTTTAGAATTGCACAAACTCTAAAAAATAATTTGAGAACTGTTATTTTTACCATATAAAGAAAGTCATAAACACAGAATAACCTATCCATTTGTTTAAGTCTCCTGTAACATCCTTCAATGAGATTTTTTGTTTCCATATATTATTTCCATAAAGATTCTGCATATCATTTGTCTAATTTATTTCAAAATACCTTAAGGCTATCTTGCTACTATAAAAATATTTTTAATTAGATTTTCTTTGTTGTTATTTGATTTTTCTATATTAATTTTCTATTTTAATCTACATTAATTTTTTCTATGTTAATCTTTTTTTTTAAAGATTTTATTTATTTATTTGAGAGAGAGAATGAGATAGAGAGAGAGAGACCATGAGAGGGGGGAGGGTCCGAGGGAGAAGCAGACTCACTGCTGAGCAGGGAGCCCGATGCGGGACTCGATCCCGGGACTCCAGGATCATGACCTGAGCCGAAGGCAGTCGCTCAACCAACTGAGCCACCCAGGCACCCTTTCTATGTTTATCTTATATCCAGGTTCCTTGCTAAATTTTTTTTTACTTGAATAATTTATCTTTAGATTCTACGGGATTTTTCAATAGACAATATCATCTAACAAATAAAATAATGACTATTTTATTTGTTCCTTTCAAGTGTTCCTTTTCTTGTCTAAATTGTACTACTAGTAACTCCATTACAGTGTTATTAGAAATAAAGGATTTAAGACGGCATCCCAATTTTAAAGTAAATACTATTTACATTTTTACCATTAAGTACAATGTCAGTTACAGACTTAGAGTAGATATCCATTATCAAGTTAAGAAAGTTCACTCAAGTTCTTAGTTTGCTTTTTAATCATGAATGGTTACTGATTTTGCTAAATGTGTTTTGTGTCTCTTTGGAGGTGCTCGCTTGACTTTTTTTTTCCTCATTTACTTTCCTAATATGAATTACAGCCATTGATTTTCTAATGTGAAACCAATCTTACATACCTGAAATAAAATTTTCCTTGATGATGATTTTTTGCATACATGGCTGAATTCAGCTTAATATTTTCTGATTCACAAGTATTCGCAAATAAGAATGGCCTATAATGATTCTTTCTTAAACTGTCCTTGTCTACTTTCAGTATCGAGATTATATTAGTCCCATAAAACTGTGAGTGTTCGTTCCATCTTCAAATCTCTGAACAAATTTGTATGAAACTGAAGTCATCTAGGGGCGCCTGAGTGGCTCAGTCGTTAAGCATCTGCCTTCAGCTCAGGTCATGATCCCAGGGTCCTGGGATCGAGCACCACATCGGGCTCCCTGCTCAGCGGGAAGCCTGCTTCTCCCTCTCCCACTCCCCCTACTTGTGTTCCCTCTCTCGCTGTCTCTCTCTCTGTCAAAAAATAAATTTAAAAATCTTAAAAAAAAAAAAGAAACTGAAGTCACCTATTCTTTGAAGTCTGGTAAAAATATCTTGCAAACTGTCTGGACTTGATTTTTTTTAAATCTAATGACTATAGAACTTTCATTTCTGGCAATATTGAGAATAAGATATCCTTAATTCCCTCCGCCAAAAAATGTCTAAAATGCTAGATCAAATATTTTTAAATCTCCCTGAAATCTTCTCTTTGTCTATTTATTCTGAGCAATACATTGAGTTCGGTACCTCTCACAGTGTTGGCTTTTCCCAATGTCAGGTCATCTTCTGAGTCCCTACTCATCCTTATATTTAAGAGTTTTTGTCCCTCCCAGTTCTCTTTATCACCTCCTGACTCTGGTGACGGTAGAACTAGTAAGTGAATCTAGAAAATAGATCTAGATAGGCAGGATCTGATTCTGAGTGACGTGTCTTGGTAGCTTGTATCCTGGTGGACACTTTTGAGTATTTACCAGACGCTCTACCACCAGAACCCCCATTTTCTATGTCGTCTACAGTATTACTGCTGCTTGCTAACTGCAGCTCCCCTCTGAGTACCCTGATCCTTTCTGTTCCTCACATCCTTTACCAGCAGAGCCAGATGGTTTTAATTTTTGTTAAGACCAGGTCAAACAAAAATGTGAAAAACAGGGCGCCTGGGTGGCTCAGTTGGTTAAGCAACTGCCTTCAGCTCAGGTCATGATCCTGGAGTCCCGGGATCGAGTCCCACATCAGGCTCCCTGCTCTGCGGGGAGTCTGCTTCTCCCTCTGACCCTCTTCCCTCTCGTGCTCTCTATCTCTCATTCTCTCTCTCTCAAATAAATAATAAAATAAAATCTTTTAAAAAAATGTGAAAAACACAGATATACTTAGGTAACTGGAAATGCTAAAATCAATTTGCTAATAGATGCAAAACTGGATAGTATCCTATGGGACAACATAATAAAATGTTTGGGGTTATCTTTTGTATAGAAAAGGAATCAATTCTATCAGACAGAATCATTTTCATTGCTCTTACTTTCCTACAAGTTAACTCTAATCCTAAAGAGATGTAAAATAGTCAAGTCAATAGAAAGTCAGCCAAAGATACACACCCCTACAAAATCGGATGACCACCACGGTCTACTACACAATGCCTAGGACTCCACTGACAGAACACCCAGGATCTCCTCTGCCCATTTCCAAGTCTTGGACAACTCTTCCTGGCACCAGAAAATTTATGTATGCAAAATAAATTATTAAAATAAAAAGGATATAAACTATATGTACACACTAATTATAATTACACAATACTCCAAACACAAATACTGACAGGTAATCTGGAATGATATAAAGTATAATGACAGATTAATTGGCTTTCTATGAAATTGTCTAAAATTAAAATATTAATGAAAAAGCAACAGAAGTCAAGATACATAGGACAATCAAACAAAATCATCAGCCTCATAAGTATGCTTCATGCAAGCCCAATATGACATAGGAAAAGTAAACATTAAGGATCCTACAATACAGATGCATTCAGGAAGGATTTGTACATTTGTAGAAACCATCTTGGAATCTTGAGGATTTCTGAACATTAGATTGAAAAAGATCTTCTTTGAACAGTAAGGCCACGAGAGGCCAAAACAGTTTACAAAGCTAAAGAGGAGAGGCCAAAAGAAAAGACTGGACCCCCATATTTGCTGACAAAATCAGAGACAATTCAAACAGAGACCACAAAATCTCCCAATCTGGAAAAAGACCCAAGAATGTCCCCAAATTAACAATTAGCAAATTAACACTGTATTCCAGATAAAGGGCCAGTAAAGTTAACAGGTAGAGAGAAAAGAGCAATCAGGGAGATTGGTTCAAGATGATGAATTATCATAGAAGACAGGAAAAATATATAATAATCAATCAATCAATTAATCCGCACCATCCCTAGCAGCTGTAATAATACCAAGCATACAATAAATGGCCACCAGGAATTAACTGAATGAACTATGCTAGAAGACAAGACTGCCATCAGTAGACTAATAATGTTAAGAAATCCCTAAATGATAGAAAGTAGATGGGATCAAATCTATAGAGAAATTATAGTCTTAAAAAAAAGGGGGAAATAAGAAAAGAGCAGTGATTCTAAGAGCTATAAGCTTCTAGTCAAAAAATCCAAAAATTATAGATAAATATAGAAAAGATCAGAACACAATAAAATATTTAAAATAATAGATAAGAGTAATATTCGTATATAAATTGCCTTAGAATTGAATAATACAGAGAAAAATAATTTAGATTCATTCTTTTTAATCACCTCACAAAATTAACTACATAGATTAAAATACTAGATCTTTGTAAAAACTCACAGAAAAGGGTAGCTAAAATAAAAGAGACTACGTTATTCATTCTTGACTTTGAGGGATGATAACACTTAACAAACTAAACCAATATCAAATTACTAAGAAAGAGTATAAGTTTAAAGTGTACAAAAGCTAGGATAAAATGAAACCAGGTTTTATTTAGGCCTGCTTATGTAACATTTATTGTCAGGCCTGAGTTTTCTCACACAATTAATTTAAAGGCAATTAAACAACACATGTCATAGTTAAATAGGACCAGGTCAAAAACATATATGGATTATGAATCTTGAATTATAGTAAATGAACTTTCTAAAACCAACTTTAATTATATATTTATATAAACCATTTTTAACTAAAATTTACTTAAAAGTATTACACACTAGGTTAAAATGACAAAATGATGCATAATGCTTTGAAACAACTTTTATGCTAATTTCTTGTCTTGGGATTTCCCAGCAGTTGTTAAATACTGAACCCCAACTCCTAGGAGGTAAAGGCCTGTGCAGTAACTCTCTACCCAGAACTAAGGCTGACAGTACAGTCTTCCCCTATCAGTGGGCAAAGGGTGTGAGTGTGTGTGTATGTGTCTGTGTGTCTGTGTTAAACAAGGAGGCCCTTTTGCTGAAGGTTTTCAGAGGGGCCTCAGTTCCATCTCCTTGCCTCTATGCGCCTATGATCCTCTGTCACCATATAACCACCTCGCTGTCCTGACCAACGCAGCCAGGGCATCACCTACTCACTATTCATGTTTTTGGTGCCTTTTCAGTTTTGTCTTTGGAGATCTTCTTGCTTTCCTGGAACTTATCTATGCATTTAATCATACAGGGATTTGGTTATACAATTAAATTTTTGACTTGGTTCTCTTTAACAATGATAGATGCTATTTAACTTCCTTTAAACTAACTATGTAAGAAAACTCATGAGTTGGGGCGCCTGGGTGGCTCAGTCGTTAAGCATCTGCCTTCGGCTCAGGTCATGATCGCAGGGTTCTGGGATCGAGCCCCGCATCGGGCTCCCTGCTCAGCGGAAAGCCGGCTTCTCCCTCTCCCACTCCCCCTGTTTGTGTTCCCTCTCTCACTGTGTCTCTCTGTCAAACAAATAAGTAAAATCTTTAAAAAAAAATTCATGAGTTGGCATCAAACATCATATAAGCAGACCTAAACAAAGCCTTATGTATAAAATATATAGACTAAATTTTCTCTATGTATTACATCTTACAGTATTTTTTTAAACTCTAACGTCTCAAACTTTTAAAAAACTATTTCTTATAACCTTCATATTTTATTTCTACATATTGAAGTAAGAGAAGATTTCAAGCAGTTATTTGCAAATGTTCCTCAATAAATAACACTCCAGGCCCAAGTTGTCTATTTTTAATACATAAAAAGCCAAATTAGATAAAATTATTATTCAATTTTCTCTGGTTAGCATTAATTTTGAAGCTCCAGGGCCATCTTAATGTGCAGTACAGAATTTTTAATGAGGCAAATTTACCTTCACCACAACCCGGTGAGGATTTACTGGGTGGGTCTGCAGAATCATGATTTGTCTCATTATTAGTTGCATGTTCTCTATCCACATTGCACTTAAACCTCAGTGCCCCTTAGATTCATGGTATTTAAACAATCATTCATTGTAGCACTAAATGACTAAGAATTTTTAAAAAAGAAAACACACAATGCTCAAAACCACTACTGTGGCTTGTGGGGTTCACCTGAGTGATCAATCAGTGGAGTCCTGCAACCATGAGCATGCTCCCTGAATCTCCACTAAAACCTGGCAATCTCACCAAATACACATTCACAAGCTCTCAAGATATTTTCTTTTAAGGAAAAAGTATACATTTATTGATTTTTTAAAAATAGAAATAGTATGAAATCTCTTTTTAGAATTGCACTGCAGTAACCCTTCTCTAATCTTGAGAAGGTTTGAGAACTATTTGATTAGTAAATACTAACACAGGGAAAACACACTCTTCGGAGTCTATTACGAGCTTTGCCATGGACCATGTCCTGGAAGTTTCCCAAGAAACCTGGGCTTCAAGACATTATCTATAAGAAATGTGCACTATAACTTGCCTTGGTTACTTCTCAGATATTTAACAAATCAAATGAAATATATGAAAGCAGTTTAAAAACAATAAAATACAAAGCAGGCATGAACCTTCAATAATACCTGGCTGCAGGGAAAAAAGAGGCTAGTGCCTATTCTATGTGAGAATCAGATTTGGCATAGAAGACATTAGGTTAACAATATTAACGCTATTTTCAAAGTTTAACTTTTCATCAATTTCTATCACAAGTAAACACTAGCACCTGTCTTCCTGCCTCTCAGGCACTCCAACCCAGGAGGCATGCTAGTCCTCCACTGACAGGCCAGGCAGAGAAGGAAACTGGGAATGGAGCACTATGGACAGAGGAAAGCTCCACTGCTGAACACGTGGCCCTTGAAGGGCATGGCCAGGAGAAGAAAGACCTCACACCCTGGCAGGTGGTCAACATCCTGCCAGGCAGGCTACAGTCAGGCTGAGCTCTAGCACAACAAGAGAGCTAGAACTACCAGTCTCACCCAACAGGCAAACACGGTGGTGACTGTGGGGCTCATTCCTAACAGCCAGCTAAAGAACCAGGATGGGGTGGGGGAGATACGGTTTTGTAAACCAAGCCAAGGATGGTAAAGATCCTGTAAAGACTCACTTCATTAGTGAAGAGCCTCAGTATAATTTAACCTGGAGGTTCTGGACTAAAAGCCTAAGCTGTACTAAAACAATGCAAACTCTCATGTCTTCATTTGTGTTGAGGTTCTAAAATGATTCTAAAAATAACACACCCTGAAAGATAACCATGCAGGAACCCATAACCAGCCCCCTCCAGAAAGGGGAGCATTGATGCATTTTTAGATCCTTCCTCTGACAAACCAATGGAACCTAAGACCTACTCAGCTTTTATGCTTTATTTTTCCTGTACAAAAGCTTTGTCTGCAGTAGGCTAAGTATATATATTTGGGAATACCATGGTAAATAAGAGAAAAAGACACACCTACAAACAATCACAATACAATTACAATCCCTAACTGCAGGGGGAGGAAGCAGGTCACCACAAAGGAGGCCCACCGGAAAGACTTAAGGAGCACCAGGAGGTAGCACTAAAAGACAGATTCCACCGGGAAGTGAGTAGAGGGCTTCCTGGCAGAACAGCACATGAAGACGGGAGGCCATGAAAGCACCTGGAAAGTCCTGGGCAAGGTGAGGAGCTCAGGGGGATACAGCTTGGGGAATAGGGGAGCCTCCTGAAAAATGTGGCCGAAATGACAGACGGAAGCCAAATTTCCAGAGTTGTAGATATAACGTTACAGATTTTAGACTTCATTTTGTTGGCAGTTAAAAACTATCAAAAGATTTTATGGAGGTTAGTTACACAATATCATTAAGAAAACAATGCTGGAAGGCAGTGTGGAGAGTACATTGTATAGGAAGGAAACTGGAAGCAGAAAAAACAGTAGGACAGTGGTTTAAATAAATCCAAGCAAAAAATGATGAAGCCTGAACTAAGGTAACGGCAAAAAGAAAAGAGGAACATTCAGAACACTTATTCAGAAGTTATTCATAGTAGTGAATCCAGTACTTTTAAGCTATCTAATGCACTAAGTTCTTATTACAAGGTAAGGTACTTTATTACATCTCTTCTAAAAAAAATAAATCAGAAGTATAATTTAATTCTGGGCATTTAAGAAGGAAACAAAAGTCATCATGAGATCAGACAAATCTTTATGATAACTCAAAAAAGCTTTAAAACATTTTAAGCCCTTCCCACGCCTGTTTAAAAAAAAAATCCCACGCTTATAATAAAAATTAATACTCATTAATTAATGTGTAAAGAGAAACATTAAATATCAAGTAATCCCAACTAAAATATGAAAGTATACAAGTATTTAAATCTAGCATTCTGAACAACTTCAAATTTCTTCTTTGTGTTCTAAAAAAAAGATAACAGGAAATGTTTTCTAAGAACTGGTCATTTCAGTACTTAATTCTAACTTTTTCTTCTGTTGATATAGCCTTATTTTTTCAGTTTTTGCCTGCTAATCTTATTTTTAATAACTAAAAGAACATACATTCATATATATACTTCTGACAATTCAGTGCTTTAAAATTCAATCATTCTAGAACAGTAAGAACTTGTCTTTTTTAGATAAGAACTTCCTTTGCTTACCAGATGTGCAAACCAGTAAATTTGTAAGTAATGAAACTGCTAATAACTTCAGTTTTTAAAAAAAGTAGGTATATCACAACCTAAAATATTCCCTAATGTCAAAACTATCAGGGGCGCCTAGGTGGCTCAGTCGTTAAGCGTCTGCCTTCGGCTCAGATCACGATCCCAGGGTCCTGGGATCGAGCCCCGCATCGGGCTCCCTGCTCACTGGGAAGCCTGCTTCTTCCTCTCCCTCTCCCACTTCCCCTGCTTGTGTTCCTGCTCTCGCTGTCTCTCTCTCTCTGTCAAATAAATAAAATCTTTAAAAAAAAAAACTATCAAACAATCCAATCGCCTTTGATTTATCTGCTTATGCAACATTTATTTCCCATACAAATGGGCCAAATAAATGGGTTGGTAAAGTAATATACCAAGTTTCAACTATACACTGGCAAACATTTCATAGAGATCAGAAGATTAACACTGTACCATGCTGAATAAATTATTTTATACACAAATAAATATGTTTAAATGCCAAACAGATTTTAACAGCCCAAACTCCAGCCGTCCTGTGGACCTGTGGGCATGTGCCATAACGTGCCATAACCAGGTAAGCAGCTCTCTAGTCAGCATGAAATTAGACATTAATTTTACTTTCAAATAAAGTTTATTCCAGCCAAGGGTAGATAGTTTTCAAGTCCCCCCCCCAAGAAAAGTTTTGGAAAAGAGACTCTAAGCGACAATGATTATTTCCATAAAATTGTTTCATGAATGTTGGAAGTAGTAGGGCCAATTTATTTATTTATTTTTTTTTTAAAGATTTTATTTATTTATTTGAGAGAGAGAATGAGATAGAGAGACAGCATGAGAGGGGAGAGGGTCAGAGGGAGAAGCGGACTCCCTGCCGAGCAGGGAGCCCGATGCGGGACCCGATCCCGGGACTCCAGGATCATGACCTGAGCCGAAGGCAGTCGCTTAACCAACTGAGCCACCCAGGCGCCCTTTTTTTTTTTTTTTTTAGGGCCAATTTAATTACGAGTATAATTACTTTAAAATCTGAACCTATTTTTTATTTCGTCCATACTAAAACTCTTCATTTAACAAGGAGCCCAAAATTGTGAGACTTTTAGTTAATAATTTAATCATCATATAAAATAAAGTTTGAAGTCTAGTTACCTATTAAACATAATACCTATATTTTTACAACTTATACTGTTACAAGATAAGGCAGTTCCTATTTCAAAAAGTAAATAAATAAAGCTATGTTGACACCACAATAGTATCTTATATGTAGCTTTGCTATCATATGTAAAAAATAATCCTACACAAATCTTCCTGATGTTTCATATCAACTTCCACACAGCCAATACATTTAAGCACCTACTAAGAGTGGCTGCTCCTACTGCATCTCATATGGTAGGTGAGACAAACAAGACCCTCAGCAACTCCACACCGAGATAAGTACTGCCAGCCCATTTTACAGATGCAGACACTAAGAAACATGCCTGAAGTCCCACGTCAGTAAGGAGAAGAGTCAGGATTTAAGTCAGTCTAAATGCCAAAGCTCACAATTTGTCCACTATACTATTATGCAAATAAAGAGAAAATTTAGCCTTAGAGTAGAAATCTCTCATTTTCGGATAGGACAGAAAGATGAAAGTGCTATATATTGGTCCAATTCAACACTCATACCATCTCAAAGTATATGGGTATACCAGTGATAACTTTTAGAAACACAGCTGCTATTTAACAGTAACAGTTACTGTTACTGAAATTATAATTTAGTTCCCTCCAATATGCCATTATACTAAGAACAGTGACAAAATTAAGATCATTTCATGAAGTAAATGATTTTTAGTTCAAAATCTTTATAAACTCAAATAATTTTAAATGAAACAAATGTATTCTTTTCCTCAAAGTAGTACTTTTATACATCTTTCTCTGAGATCCCATATGCCAAGCTTCAATAAATCATTATAACCACGCCTTTTACAGTAGATTAACAATTCCAAAAAGAACCCTGAGCATAACAACATTACCAGAATCAAACGTTTTAAAAATAATCATCTTTATCCATGTTGTTTCTATGGAAAACAGTGAGTGCTCCCAAGTGGGGGAGGGCAGAGGAATTCTATTAATAAATTACTGAATGATTTTTTTTTTCTTGAAGGTGTTGGGAAAATCAAATTAACACATAACAATAGTTAGTGAGATATGACTCCATTTTCTGTAATAAACACCAAGATCAAAACGCACCCAAGGTAACTTTCCTTGCAAGTTCCCCAGCAGGAGTTTTCCTGTTTGTATGCGATTTCCTCTCACCCACAAAAACCAGGCCAAATACGCGCATGTGCCGCTAACACTAAGCAGCACTTCCTTATTCACTCATGTCCAACAATTTATGGATGATCAGTGGCAAAAACGAGCAAAAATAACGAAAGAATGCCATGAAAGCTCCCTGAGACCAAGCTGGACTTCCTACTCATTTCTGTGTCTCTTTCAGATGGAGGCCTGATACAAATTAGCCACTGGGGGGAAAAGTCATCTGGTCATAAAATACAGTACAAGGTCACTTTTATGTAAGTTTGCCAAAAGGGACATAAACCAGGACAATTTCACACTGTGACACAGGATAGAAACATATTCAAACAATCTCTGTTCCTCCTCCATTGTGCTGTCACAGTGCTCAGCTTTATAGGCCTTCCCGGCACCGGCACCGGGCTCTTCGCTTCCACCTGGTCAGTCTAATTAATTAAGAAAGGAAGTTACCTCAAATTCTGTACTTTTTGCTTTTATTATCAAGCACTTCGTTTGAAGTTATAGGAGTTAACCTCTTAATCCTACAGACCGTGTGCTATGTTCTGGACATTTGGGGATGTCTGGATATAGCTGGATAATTGGTCAGGATGTTGCTGTCGCTTATGTTAAATTTTATGCCAAGGCTTCAAATCAAAGATAGGCACTAAGGTGAGGCACGATATAAAGTTACTCCCAGAAACATCTTTGGTTTGCGAATTAATCTGTCACTGATTATATTTTTTTCACTTTCATTAAATTGTTGAATTTTTACTTCGTAACATCTGAACTCAAAGTAAGATGTTAAAATATAATATGAAATAAATATATTCCTAACCCTTATTTCAACCCTGGCCAGAGGTTAGACCCTCAGAGTTCACGATGCAATCAGCAAACATCTTCTGACATCATCCCACATAATCCAGAGGCCTCCCCGAGGCAGAATGGGAAGAGAAAACCACACAGCTGATCTGAGGTGTGACAGGAACAGCAGTGCTGTCGGCCCCAATACCCTTGTACTCTGGTATATGACTGAGTGACCAAGACAAAAACTGCAGAGAAAGGATCTCCACCACAACACACAACACTCAGCAGATGCAACCGTTTTTATCAGAACTGAAACAAACATTAAGATGCAAGCATGGGATCAGGTTCAAACACACATGAACAAATATAATGCTTGACACAATACATAAAGGTGACTAATAATATAAATTTGATAAACATTTAAGTGCTAATAATAAGTTAGAGTTCTAAGATAAAAGTTACCTTCTTACTAAAAAAATGTTTTGCTTTATCCAAACCATTTACATTCTCCTACCCTTGAGAATATAAAGAATGGGAACAGTGAGGAGATGGTCCTAATAAAATAGAAACATGCACCATGGTAAGGAGAGAGAAGAAAGGCTCATTTAAGGCCCTTAAAAGGGCATGGTCAACCCCCCAGGCCTAAAATGTCCTGTTTGAATTAACATAGTGGTTTAATTAAAAACTAAGT
The DNA here is from genome assembly GCF_037043125.1 of Eumetopias jubatus. Classification (NCBI taxonomy): domain Eukaryota; kingdom Metazoa; phylum Chordata; class Mammalia; order Carnivora; family Otariidae; genus Eumetopias; species Eumetopias jubatus. The sequence goes on from NW_028274826.1 coordinate 2,982,181, forward strand.
AGAGAATTCTGCTTAATTTGATCTTCAATTCAAGCTCTGCATCCGCCCGTGGCCAGTGGCCAATTTCCGCATCTCGGCACAATATGCAAGGGGCTGTTTTAAAATCCATTGCCCAGGGGAATCAATGGGAGTATGGTGGAGCCATATGCCATTTAGGGACTCCACCAGACTTAGACATAGTAAAACAGCACCAGGAGGGTGGCCAAAGGAATAAAAAAGAAATTTAACTTAACCATATTTCAAGTTTGTCATTACTCAAATCATTGTGCGGAATCTACCAATTAGAAGTGTTTTCTAAGCCCTCTTCAATATCCCTTCAGACTCGATGTGTCTAATGCCAATGAGCAAAAAGCTTTAAAGGATATACACAAAGGAATATCCTTGCTAGCCAGCTGTGTTAAAAGTCAATGTCTGTGATACATTCGCTTCAGTGAGGCAGCAGTACAAGTCTGGGATACAGTCTACAACACTGTGTAAAGAACTACAGATCTTAACAAACACGATGTAAAACCTGCACAAGTCAACTCCTAGGATCGTGTATTAGAGAAAGGCCTAACAATGAAAGGCTCAAACATAGTTTACACATTTAAGACTTAACCATGCAATGCTAATAACCCTTGCAACTTTCACGTAACTGATTTTAAAACTGAAAAATATGAATATTTAAAATAATATGTCACAATTACCTCAATTTTAAAGCTTTCCAAACAATTCTAATAGGGTCTAGAATGCACCTTATCTTCAAGCAGGTTTGATTTTGCTTCAGTCCATGTCATTTCAAAATGGGAAAAATAATTTGTAACCTTAAAATTGCCCAAGATAATATGTGAATAATTAAGAACTGACTGTACTGTACTCCGTTGCTTTCTGATGGCCCCATAGAACACTTACTGGTGAAATGCATTAAGCTCTAGAATGACAGCACTAATAGCTACCATACCCTGGGCTGTGTGTTCTACATGAATAATCTCCTCTCGTTTAATCCTTAAATAATACAGTAAGGTAACAATCATTACTATACTCATTTTACAGAAAGAGAACGTGAGGTCCAGATGAAAAACTGGCCCAGGCTGTGAGACTCAAAGGGCAGATTTCCTCACCTTAGCACCCTCACCCTCCATCTCTCTGCCACAGGCCCCTCAGTGCAAAAAGAGCAGAATCATTCTGCCTCTTCTGCCTCCAGGCTACAGCCCCATTTTCCCTTCCCTCCTCTAAGAGTTTTAAAGACCAAGTTCTTTCATTTGGTTCCTACAACGCCCAATCATTGTCCAGAGATGCAAGTTGGACAAATGGTAACCAACCATCCTGAGCTCTGTCTCCTTGCCCTCCTTTAGATCCTTCGCTGAGCTGGGGAATCACCTGGACTGGTCATGTCGACTGTACCCTACAGTCATCCAACACATCAGTCCCCTCTGAGATCACGAAATGGGGCTGGTGATGTTGAGGGATTCTGAGGAGACTAACAAAGATGTGCTTAGAAAAGAATAGTCTTTTAAGTGTGTATAGAGAGACTAGATGTAAAAAACTTAGAGGAAAGAATGCTCTACAGTGGTAGGTATGAAATATCTTCAAGTACCTTCTTGTGTCCTTCCTCAAGCTGCTTCTCCCCTTGGACCTTAGTCTACAAGGGGGAACAAGAGAACAGTGACATGTCACTGGGGTTTTTGTCAGTCTTTTTTTTATTCTAGAGATGGTAATTCTACTCCAATAAATGTAGCCAAGTCCCTCTTCTAGTTGGTTAGTTCACAACAAGGGAGGAAAACAATTTGGAGACAAGAGGTCTGTCCACATTACACACTGTTTTTTAAAATAACCTATTTAACTAAAAACTAGAATTTTATAAAGAGTATAAATTAGGTAGAGAAGCGTATACTGCCAAATATGAAATTACACTTAACACTGAGCTTTACCAATTGTTTTTGTACTTGGCAAGATTACACACAAGGCAGAGATAGGACAAAAGAACAATCTGCATATTTAACGCAAACATCAGCACAACAATGTTGGGGACCTATGCTGCAACGCTGTTTAGCAGGACAAGGTGCGTGACCGATTCAGTATGGTGGTGTCTCCACATGTACTCCTTCCCTTAGTGACATATGTTTAAACTCTGACATGTGCATTTATCTCCATACTCAAATAAAACAGTAGATGCAAAAATCTTTTTCAAAATTCTGTTGCCAACACCATTATCTATAGATAATGGAGCACAAAATCCAAACTAACTGGCAGAGGATTCAAGGCCTCCAGGATGTGACCCCAACAAGATTCCACGCACCCTGATCTCTCACCAATTCTCCGTTCTGTAGCTAAGGGTCAGCCATTCCCGCAATCCAGTCAGAACCCGTGCCTTCCCCCAATTCCCTAGGCAAATCAAGCTCTTCACTCCGCAGTGCCCCCCACCGCAGCGGTGTGAAAGTCCATCACACTGCGTCCTGGCCGACTGCACCTCTTCTTTCTCCTTCCGCCTACCCCTGGGAGGCAGAAGCCCTGACTTCATTTCTGTCCCCAGCAAGGTCCTACAGTAGCATAATAATTACTTTCTAGTAGGTGCTTAGTAAAACTCTGTTGAATGAATGAATATCCATCAAAAGCTTTGGCTCTAAAATTATACAGAAATCGCTTTCTCAAGTGTCTCCTATGCCCTCACTTCTTCTTGATGTTCTTTCCATTCCATTCTTCTAGAAACTCTGTCTTCTGGCTCCCAGAAAACCACACTTCTCTTGCTCCCCTGCCTTCTGGCAGGACCTGCTCAGCAGTCCCCTCCGCTTCCTCCCCCCGCAGCAGGCCGTGTAGCCCTCTTCTCTGCTCCAGCCTCACTTGTCCTCGGCCACCTCATCCCCTTGGGCGGCCTCAGTACACTCCACAGTGTTGACGTGTGAAGATCACAACCACTTTGGGGTGGTTAAAAGTGACCCTAGGTTTTAGTACCAGTTCTGGAATTGTACATATATGGCCCTTAGACAATTTAATAATATTTAATATATTTGGACCTCAGTTTTCTCCTTACAAAAGGAAGGTTTGTATTGAATCCCATTCAGCAAAACTCCTATAATTTCTTCAAGAAGTCATAAACACTCAAAGAGCTTTTTAAACTGAAACTACACAATTCTTTCACATTATACAGATGACTTAAATAATTCAAATACATCATGATAAAAAACAATTCCAATATACCAAAGCCAGTTTTCTCAATGTCAGGGTTGACTACCAAATACAACCATCCATTCTGATCTCAGCACATTTACTATATATGAAATCAACGCTGAGTTTTTCAGCTTCAAACTATTCAAGTATGGAATAATATCTAGAAAGCAAAAAGGTGCATCCACTAAAACAATACTTTATCACCTCTGTGACTCTTTCCCAGCATCCTTCAACACACAGACCTAAAAAGTGCTGCACTTAAGGTTTAAAATCAGAAGACTTATCAAAATGTGAAACTAAACAATTTCATTCCTAAGTACCTATAAAAAGTTATATGAAATAAAAAGTCATATAAATTCACAGTTTATGGCTTCCCTTGCCAAATTTATGGAACTGGCATTATAGTATTATTCAACAATAACATACATAGGCATACTTTCACTTCATGTATCACAATATGAATAGAACTAACAACTAAAAAGGTGTAATGTGTCTATAAATAAACTGTAACCTAGAACTCATTTTTGCCAAAAAGTATTAACTACTTAAATCTTTGCATTATATTCCAAATGTTTATAGCAAAGACCTCCACAAGCTATAAACAGAAACATTGTTCATTTCACTTTAAAATGTTATATTCAAAGACAGATGAAGTTATTACCACTGATACAGTCTGGACTGATTGTTTAAGATGCCCTTGCAAAGTCTCCTGTTTTGCTCACTTCTAACCTCCCACATTCACTAAGATCAGTAACTCACAGTATCTTGAGAATTTGACTATCTCCAGGGCATGTTTGATTTTATAAAATGCTACTCTTCTGAAAATACTAGATATAAAATAACTTTTACATCAAGATATGTTTTACTATTTTGAGAATTTCATGTCATGCTTTAAACTAAATGCGAGAGAGCCTAGGAAAGGAAGAATGGCTATTTTATCAGCTTTATTCTCTACAAACATTCCACCAAGTAAACATTCAAAGGCCAAAAGATGACTTCCTCCCTGTGGGCACACAAAATCATTCAATATGCACTATTATTAATAGTATTGTCAACATGATTAATATTAATAAGATGTTATTATTACTAATTAAACTTTTGTATTTCAAATGGTGGCTCAAGCCTGCTTTTACTAGTTCAACATGAATGACGTATACTTCTTAATTTGACAAGTTTAATTCCAAAATATGATTCCCTTACCTTTTTCAGGCCAGCAAAACCTTCTGATTCCAGAAAGAAAAAGGCAAAGGGCATCAACACAAATAAACAAAGGTTGGAAAAGAGAGGAGCAAGATTCCACAAGCCTATAAGGAGATAGCAAAAAAAAGAATAAAGATTAGAGACAGGCCTTGTAAAAAAAAATGACTATGCTAAATTATGGTATTAGTCGAAGATCTATACTTTTTACTAATAAAAATAAACATAAACTTGAGGACAGTGGACTAACGAATCACCTAAACTTAGAAATGAGAAAATAATTACACATCCAAATTTCTGTAACTTTGTAACTTGTAACCTATTAGGAAAAGCCAATATAGAAACTAGAAATATTTTTCCTCATGTCCTAAAACAAATTCACTAAAGATATGACAAATGCAGAGATCCAAAGACACAGTCTCTTTAGACATACTGGCAACTGAATATTTAAATTAGATCCACTAGCATTTACTGAGCACTTAATAAATGCCAGATACTCTACTAGACATTGTACATGCATAATATCATTTAACTTAAGCCTAGTAAAAACACTAAGGGTAATAATTAGCATCTATTGAGCCCTTCTGTGCCAAGCACTATTCTGAGTGATTTACCAATATTATACAAACTCACATACTCTTCATAGGAATCCCCCAACAAGACAGAGGAACAGGCTGGTTATATAACTTAGCCAAGGTTGCAGAGCCAGTGGCAGAACTAACTCCTGGGATTTTTAAAAACCACTATATCATAGAAGTTTAAGTAAGCAATTCTAAGTGGGAAGGAAAATATAAGAGAGGCAGGCAAATTCATATTACCTTTTCCCTTTTTGACACATTCTGTACTCTTGTAAAACCACAATAAAAAGGTACTAAGATGACAATAAAAATAGATTTAGAAAAAGAAGACTAAGTCTGTCTTTGGGATTATGTTTGGCCAAACATCTTATACCTTTTATAGGTATAACACTCAAATTTAAAACAATTTTCAAAATAATGCCTACTTTTTTTTTTAGATTTTTATTTATTTGAGAGAGAATGAGAGAGAGAGAGAGAGAGAGAACATGAGAGGGGGGAGGATCAGAGGGAGAAGTACACTTCCCACTGAGCAGGGAGCCCAAAGTGGGACTCAATCCCAGGACTCCAGGACCATGACCTGAGCTGAAGGCAGTCGCTTAACCAACTGAGCCACCCAGGCGTGCCAAAATAATGCCTATAATACTTATAAAATCAAAAGTTAAAGATAAAATTATGCTAAGCATAAATTCAATCTATCACATGCACTTATCATTCAGTGCTTTGGAAAATGGGAAACCAACGTTCTTTCAACACCCTTATTTAGAAGGCACCGTTCCAAGCACAGGAGACACAGGAACAAACAAAACACAAAACCTTTGTTTTCACCAAAATATGCTATGAGGAATCTTTTCAGTTTTAGCCATTCTAACAAGTATAAAGTGGTATCTCCTTACTGTTTTAATTTACATTTCCCTAATCAATAAAGAATAACATGAACATCTTCATTAACTTATCTGCCACCCATGTATATCTTCTTTGGTGAAGAGTCTCTTCAAGTCTGTTGCCCATTGTTTCATTAGATTGTTTACTTATTGTTGAGTCTGTCAAGTTCTTTATATATGCTGAATACAAGTCCTTTATCAGGTATATAATTTGCAGATATTTTCTCCCCATCTGTAGATTGTCTTTTCATTTTTTTAACAAGTATCTTTCAAAGAACAAAATTTCTTCATTTTGACAAAGTCCAATTTACCAATTTTTTCTTTTACAGACCATCTTACCCAAGAAATTATATGGTCTAGCCCAGTAACACTAAGACTTTCTCCTATGGTTCCTTCTACAAGGGTTACAGTTTTAAGATTTACATTTAGATCTATGATCCCTCTGAGTCCCTTTTGTATATGGTGCCAGGTATGGACTGAAGTTCATTTTTTTCCCTATGATTATCCAATTGCTCCAACACCATTTGTAGAAAAGAATACCCTTTTTCCACCAAATTGCCTTTGCACCTTCTTTGAAAGTAAATTGACAATATATGTGTAGATATATTCCTGGATCCTCTATTCCATCGAGTCGATCTATTTATCTTTATGCCAATACCACACCATCAATGATTACTATGGCCTGAATATAGTCTTCGAGTTGGGTAGTAAGTCCTCCAATTTTGTTCTCTCTCAAAGTTGTTTTGACTATTCTAAGTCCTTTGAAGTCCTATCTGAATTTCAGATCAGCTTTTAAATTTCTACAAAAAAAAAAAAAAAGCCTGCTGGGATTTTGAATGAGGTTGCATTTAATTGGGAGACCCATCTGGGGAAAACTGACATCTTAACATTGTCTTCTTATCCATGAACATGGTATATCTCTCCATTTATTGTGGCATTCTTTAATTTTTGTCAGCAGTGTTTTATAGTTTATGGTATATAGGTCCCACACATCCCTAAGTATATCAGGTTTCTGATGCTACTGTACACAAGTGGGCTTGTTTTTTTTAATCAATATCCAATTATTCATTGCGAGAATATAGAAATGCAATTGAGTTTTGTATATTTATCGTGTATCCTGCAACCCTGCAAATTCATTTATTGGTTCTAATAGCTTTTTAAGAACAGATTCCATCACAATTTCTATATAGACAACCATATCATCTGTTAATAGAAACAGTTTCACTTTTTCCTTTCCAACCTCAATGTCCTTTACTTTCTAAAAATCACCAGAACAATGTTGAATAGAAGTGGTGAGAGGGGACATCCCTGCCTTATTTCTATTCGCAGGGAAAAGAGCATTCAGTCTTTATTAAGCATGATGTTATCTGTAGGGTTTTTACAGATGCTCTTTATTAGGATGAAGAAATTCCTTTTCATGCCTAGTTTGCTGATTTTATCAAGAATGGATGTTGAGGGTGCCTGGGTGGCTCAGTCGTTAAGCGTCTGCCTTCGGCTTAGGTCATGATCCCGGGATCCTGGGATACAGTCCTGCATCGGGCTCCCTGCTCTGCAGGAGACCTGCTTCTCCCTCTCCCACTCGCCCTGCTTGTGTTCCTGCTCTTGCTATGTCTCTGTCAAATAAATAAATAAAATCTTTAAAAACAAAAAAAGGATGAATGTTGAATTTTTTTTTCTGCTTTTTCTGCATGTATTGTGGTGACTTTTCCTTTTTAGGGTTTGAATATAGTAATTACATTCACTGATTTTTCAAAAGTCATACTGTATTATCCTTTTTATATATTGCTGTATTTGATTTGCTAAATTTTGTTTAGAATTTATGCATATATGTTCATGAGGGATATTAGTCTGTAATTTTCTTTTCATGTAATGTCTGTCTGGTTCTGGAATCAGGGTAATGGTAGGCACCATGAATTAGGAAGTGTTCCTTCATTTCTAATTTTCTAAAAGAGTCTGTGTAGAACTGGTATTGCTTCGTCCTTAAATATTTGATAGAATTGACAGTGAAGTCTTCTTGGCCTACAGTTTTATTTGTGAGAACATTTGTAACATTTTTACAATGTCTGAGAGACTTTAGTTTTTGCCTTCCAAATTTTTCCATTTCTCTAAGGTGTTGTATTGGCATAAAGGTTTTCACAATGTGCACTAATTATCCTTTTAATACCTGTAGAATCCACATGTATCATAGGACCTCACTGATATGAGGAATTCTTAATCTCAGGAAACAAACTGAGGGTTGCTGGAGTAGTGGGGGGGGTGGGAAGGATGGGGTGGCTGGGTGATAGACATTGGGGAGGGTATGTGCTATGGTGAGCACTGTGAATTGTATAAGACTGTTGAATCACAGACCTGTACCCCTGAAACAAATAATACATTTTATGTTTTAAAAAAAAGAAGATAGTAGGAAGGGAGAAATGAAGGGGGGGAAATAGGTGGGGGAGACGAACCATGAGAGACTATGGACTCTGAGAAAGAAACTGAGGGTTCTAGAGGGGAGAGGGGTGGGGGGATGGGTTAGCCTGGTGATGGGTATTAAAGAGGGCATGTACTGAATGGAGCACTGGGTGTTAAACGCACACAATGAATCATGGAACACTACATCAAAAACTAATGATGTAATGTATGGTGATTAACATAATAATAATAAAAAAATACCTGTAGAATCCATAGTGATGTCATCTATTTCATTCCTGATATTGGTAATTGGTGTCTTCTCTTTTTTTTGCTAATCAACCTTGCTGCAGCTTTATCAATTTTATCGATCTCACTTTCTCTGTATTTTCTGTTTTCTATTTCACTGATTTCTCCCCTTATCCTTTTTTTATTTCCAATTTTCCTTTTTTTTTAAGACTTATTTATTTATTTGAGAGAGCGAGAATGAGAAAGAGAGAGAGTACATGAGAGGGGGAGGGTTAGAGGGAGAAGCAGGCTCCTCACTGAGCAGGGAGCCCGATGCGGGACTCGATCCCGGGACTCCAGGATCATGACCTGAGCCGAAGGCAGCCACTTAACCAACTGAGCCACCCAGGCGCCCTCCAATTTTCTTAATTCGGTATTCATTTGTTCCCCTCTTCCTGTTTTCTTAAGGTGGAAATTGTGGGCACTGATTTGAGACCTTTTTTCTTTTCTAAAATAGACATTTTAGTGCTATAAATTTTCAAATGTTTTATTTTTGTTTTCATTTAGTTCAAAGAACTTCCAAACTTCCCTTCTAATTTCTTCTTTGACCTATTATTTAGTTACCAAATAATTGAGTGATTTTCTAAATATGTTTCTTTTACTGGTTTCCCATTTAATTTCATTAGAGAACCTATCTTGTATGACTTAAATTCTTCTAAAAGTACTGAGATTTATTTTATGGCACAGAATATGGTCTCTCTTGGTAAATGTGCCTACTGTGCTAAAAGAATGTATACTCTACAACTGTTGGGCAGAGTGGTCTATAAATGCAAATTAGGCCAAATTAGTTAAGAATGTTATTCAAATCTTCTGTGTTGTCTTCTTAATTTGTTCTATCAATTATTAAAAAGAAGATATTGATAAATCTGAATAGAACTGTGATTTTGACCATTAATCCTTTCATTTCTATTAAGTTTTTGCTTTATGTATTTAATAGCTACTTATTAGGTAGATACATGTTTATTATGTTTTGATGAATTTCGTCATTATGAAATGATCTTATTTATGCCTGGCAAAATCTATACCCTTTTCTAATAATAATAATATACCTACTCCAGCTTTCTTTTTATTAGAATTAGCATGGTATACCTTTTTTCTTCTATTGCTCTAAACCTATTTGTGTCTGTATATTTAAAATGGGTTTACTGTAGGCAGCATATACTTGAGTCCTTCCTTTTTATTCAGTCTGATAATCTCTGCCTTTTTTTTTAAGTTTATTTATTGGTTTATTTTTAAGTAATGTCTACACCCAACGTGGGGCTCGAACTCACAACCCCAAGATCAAGAGTTACATGCTCTTCCGACTGACCCAACCAGGTGTCCCCAATCTCTGTCTTTTAATTGGAATGTTTAGACCACTAATGTTTACTGATATGGTCAGGTTTAAGTCTATTGATTTGCTCTTTGTTTTCTATTTCTCCCATTTATCTTCCCTTTTTCTTCTTTTTCTGTGCTCCTTTGGATTAATTTTTATGATTCCATTTTATTTCTTACAGTTGCTTATTGACTGTATTTCCTTGTTGAGCTATTTTACGGTTATCTGCAGGTTTATCACATACACCCTAACTCATCACAATCTGCTTTCAAGTGATATAATACTTCATGTACAGCATAATAACCTTCCAATAGTATATTTCCATTTCTTTCCTTCTGCCTCTGTGCTATTGTTGTCATGAATTTTGCCTGTATATACTATAAAATCACAATACATTGTTACTACTTTTTAAGCAGCCAATTATCTTTTTATTTTTTTTAAAGATTTTATTTATTCGAGAGAAAGAATGAGAGATAGAGAGCATGAAAGGGAAGAGGGTCAGAGGGAGAGGCAGACTCCCTGCTGAGCAGGGAGCCCGATGTGGGACTCGATCCCGGGACTCCAGGATCATGACATGAGCCGAAGGCAGTCGCTCAACCAACTGAGCCACCCAGGCGCCCCTCTTTTTATTTTTTTAAAGATTTTATTTATTTATTTGAGAGAGCACAACCGGGGGGGGAGGGAGAGGCAGGCTCCCCACTAAGCAGGGAGCCCGATGCAGGGGCTCAATCCCAGGACCCTGGCATCGTGACCTGAGCCGAAGTCAGACGCTAACCAACTGAACCACCCAGGTGCCCCCAATTATCTTTTTAAAAGACATATAATAAAAACTTTTATATTTTGCCACAAAATTCAGCCAATAACCTGAATGAGCCTGGAAGCAAATTCTTACCAAGAGCCTTCAATAAGGAATGCAACCTCATGAAAACGTTGTCTACCAATTCTGAATCTGTGTCAATTGTAAGTCAGTTTTGACTTATTTTTCTCTTTGTTATGAGTTTTCCTTTCCTGCTTTGTACTCAGTTGTAGACTCAAGGTAGGCAGAGTGAACCTCCAAAGATGTCCATATCTTAATCCCTGGAATCTGTGAATATCTTACATTACATGGTATATTAGTTTTCTAGGGCTGCTCTAACAAAGTACCACAAACTGGATGGCTTCCAACAACAGAAATTTGTTCTTTCACAGTTCTGGAGGCTGTAAGTCCAAAATCAAGGTATCAGTAGGGCCATGTCCCTTCTGAAGGCTCTAGACAAGAATCCTTCCTTATCTCTGGTAGAGACAAGGTAGCTGCATTCCTAGTTCTTATAGAAGTATCTCTCCAAATCTACCTGTCTTCACATGGCCTTTTTCAGGTGTGTCTGTGTCTCTGTTTTATCTTCTTATAAGGATACTAGTAATTAAATTAGGGCCCACCCTAACCCAGTGTGACCTTATCTTAACTAATTACAACTTCAAAGACATTATTTCCAAATAAGGCCACATTCTGAGGTTCTAGGTGGACCTGGTGGGGGAAAGAAGGGTGGGCAGGAAAGAGGACCATTATTCAATCCAGTATACATGCCAAAAAGACTGCAGGTATAATTATTAAGGCTATAGACCTTAATATAGGGAGACAGACCATCTTAGATTAGCCAGGTGGGTGAAACCTACCCAATGAACCTTTAAAAGCAGAGAACTTTCTCCAGCTGAAGTCAGAGAGAAGCAGTAGAAGGGTAAATCAGGGAGGAACTCAAGCCACTTTTTCTGGAGTGGGTCACATGAAAAACATAAGAGGTGGGCAGCCTCTAGGGCAAAGACCAGCACCTGGCAACGAAATGGAGGACTTCAGTCTTACAACCACAAAGAACCAAATTCAGCCAATAACCTGAATGAGCCCGGAAGCAAATTCTTCCCCAGAGCCTCCAATAAGGAATGCAACCTCACGAAAACCTTCATTTCAGCTTCCCCCCACAAAAGAACATCCATTTCATAAGATCTTACAAAGAGAAATGTTTAAACTGAGATTATGATAGTCCCTTAATTCTATTCATCTGTAAAACAAGATGTTTCTCTGTGCAACTCTCACCTGTCCAGTACTCTGCCCAGAACCTCCAGCCACCTGCCCCCCAACTATAGCCTGCACCCCCATTCTCTCGGCAGCACCCTCCAGCAGTTGAATGTATTTATTTATATGCTGAATTGCTATTCTTCAGTGCCTAGGTTTTCTTGAAAACTTAGTTGTTTTAGGTGACAGGGTATATACAGTCTCTCTTACTTCATCTTGGCCAGACTATATGTAGCTTTTAAACTTGAATGCTGATTTTAATTTTTCTTACTTCATACCTGAGCCTTAGTTTTTGATAAAACAATAAACACAGGGAATGTTCTGGGCATAAAATACCATAGCAGATCACTCATTCTTTACTCACTGTCCTCATGGATTTGTTAATCTTTAAAAAGCTGTTTTTAACGGGTAGTTACCCACTGTTTGAAGTTGACTTCCCAAATACTTATTGAGGTCCTTGACCCTTTTTTAAATTGTTTCAACACACAACTCAATAAAGCCTAAGCCTCAACTCCTATGTCTTAGACAAAATTGTTCCCTATTACCCTATTGTAAAATATCCATTCTCTTTACTCTCTTGCCCTAAATTCCTAAAATATAACTGCTCCAGTACACATTCTATAGTGGGCCTCTAGGATAGTTCAAAAACCATCATGCTTATTCTTTTTTCTCCCTTTTCTATACCCTGCCCATTATATTCTTTGATACATTTAGAAAGTGCACTCTAATCAAATAGGATAGTATCTTAGGGGCGCCTGGGTGGCTCAGTCAGTAAGCATCTGCCTTCAGCTCAGGTCATGATCCCAGGGTCCTGGGATCGAGTCCCGCATCGCATCAGGCTCTCTGCTCAGCAGGGAGTCTGCTTCTCCCTCTGCCTGCCACTCCCCCTGCTTGTCTCTCTCTCTCTCTCTCTCGCTGTCATTAAATAAATAAAATCTTTTTTAAAAAAACATAGTGTCCTAAAAACATATTAAACATAATGAAATCATTGCAAAGCCTCACTTTGTTAAGCTCCTATTATACTATTCAATACCTGCTACTTTCAATTTACACTCTGAAAGGAAAAAAAAAATCACTTAGGAAAAAAAGTACCAGTTTTATATCTTCTCAAAGAATTGTGTTAAATTAAAAGGACCTCTCTTCCTGTTTCTACTGGTCTAAATAAAGATCTCTTTAGCAAAATACTTAAGCAGGGTAGACATACATTTGTAAGATTCTGAAATTAAGATTTATTCAAAATAAGCAAAAGTGTACTTTTAATGCACCAAGAATAACAAGTAAACACAGAATTTTGGAGCAGAAGAGAACTTTGAGATCCCTTGTTTAATTCACTCAGAAACCAAATTCTTTTTTAAAAATTTTTAAAAGTGGTTAAATAAATGACACACAAATTCCAAAACTTACAAATAATGGACAAAGGATTAGATCCAAGATCTCTTGCTCTTTCTACACTACTGTATGGATCTCACACTTACCATTCTGGATGAAAAAAGCACAATATTTTGAATTTTGTTAATATTATCTGCTGAAAAAAGCAATCAGTTTAATAAGATTTTACTAAAGGAAATGTTTAAACTGAGAATATGACAGCTTATTAATTCTATCCATCGGTGTAAAACAAAATTAGTGGAGCTTCTGATCAGTTTGAAAGACACTGAAACAGAATTCAGCACTAGTTTGAAAGACACTGAAACAGAATTCAGCACTTCTACATGTAGCACTTCTACATTATATGTGAGCACATGTACACCCAAGCCTCTGAAAACATCAAACACAGAAAGGTTTTAACAAATCCAACTCTGATAAAACACTGACTGTACTATATGTACTCTGTGTGCTATAATGTCCTCTAACAAAACAAGGCATTCACACTATTCATGATTTAAAAGGCCTAAAAGTCCTGAGGCCAGATGTCTGAGTAAGTGGCACTTTATGTCTGACTAGCCTAAGATTGCATCTATCAGCTATACATGAGCTGGAAGAGGAACTTCAACTCTGTGTCCTCATAAAATAGGCTACAACTTAACTCATAGGGCTCTCATAAAGAAGAGAAATAACATACCAAATACTAAACAAATGTCAGTGCCTCCCGCCAGCCATCTCAAAATAATGTAAATGTTCCAAACAACTGAAAAATTCTAATGCACACCAGCTTTGACCTGATAAAGACAAGACAGTGATTTACAGCTAAAATCAGCTCTCAACCTTTCCCTAAGGAATTATTCTCATTAGGGGCTTCCTGGGTGGCTCAGTCAGTTAAGCATCTGCCTTCAGCTCTGGTCATGATCCTGGGGTCCTGGGATGGAGCCCCGAGTCTCTTCGAGTCTCTTCGGGCTCCCTGCTCAGCAGGGAGTCTGCTTCTCCCTCTCTCTCTGCCAATCCCCCAGCTCATGGTCTCTCACACTTGCTCTCTCAAATAAAATCTTTTAAAAATTTTTTTAAAAAGCATGATTCTCATTAATTATACCCCAAAAAGCTTACAAAACAAAAACCTGTATACACACATTAAAAATATATAAAAACAGGGGTGCCTGGGTGGCTCAGTCGTTAAGTGTCTGCCTTCGGCTCAGGTCATGATCCCAAGGTCCTGGGATGTAGCCCCGCATCGGGCTCCCTGCTCAGCGGGGAGTCTGCTTCCCCTCTCACACTCCCCCTGCTTGTCTTCCCTCTCTCGCTGTCTCTCTCTTCATCACATATATAAATAAAATCTTTAAATATATATATATAAACATATATATATATAAACAACGACCAAAAACAGAAACAGAAAATAAGCTGCAAAGAAATACACCAAATTACTAACAATGTGAATGTACTAAAATTATGGATGATTTGCTTCCTACTTTTCTACATATTATTAGTTTTCTATAAGGAGCAAATAAAGACCCTTAAAAAAAATGAAATATATTTAAACCTTGTTGTGAAACTCACAATTCTCCAAATCCCTGTTAGGTAATCTCCCAACAAAATGCTGGGCTTCCCGTCAGCCATGCCATTCACTCTATTTACCAGCCTCACTGACAACACAGTTCAAATCCAAGCTTCAGCCAAGTCACAGATTACCACTTAGGAGGGAGCTCAAAACTTGCTCTCAAATAGTTGCCACCATGAATATAAACCCCTGAATGCTTAAAATCCACTATACTTTTATAATAAGGGGTAAAACTTTATTAGTTTTTGTAATTTGAAACAACATTCGTACCACAGAAAGGAACTTTTTTATTGTTATTGAACTATAAATACACGTACTCCCAGAATTCATCCTTCTGATCATATATGTCTCCTTTCATGCAGGGAAAACTACAAATTGTTCTCTGAAAATCAAAAGTTAAGAAATAAAACGCTGGGGGCGCCTGGGTGGCTCAGTCGTTGAGCATCTGCCTTCGGCTCAGATCACGATCCCAGGGTCCTGGGATCGAGCCCCGCATCGGGCTCCCTGCTCCGCGGGAAGCCTGCTTCTCCCTCTCCCACTCCCCCTGCTTGTGTTCCCTCTCTCGCTGTGTCTCTCTCTGTCCAATAAATAAATAAAATCTTGAAAAAAAGAAAAAAGAAATAAAACTCTGCCTTGGGCAAAAGCTCACAAATCAGAAAAAGTATCTGCTCTGACTAACCTACACACTTAAAATGAAGATAATTAAGAAAAGCTAAATAAAGAAATCTGTATCAACAGATATCAACAAGCAGCAATGTCTGCAGAACAAGTGGAGAAAATGATGAGTATGATCACAAAGATTCTGAATACCAACTCATTTAGTTTGACAGGAAATTAGATGCCTACATTTTTACATACTGAACTTTATATATAAGTAATATATGTGTGTACATATGTATATGCTCTATATGTGTGCATATATAATACATAAGTGTGTGTGTATATATACATATATCATTTAAATTTTTTTTTATTTTCCCCCAATTGCCCCTTTTCCAGGAGACTCAACATTACTACTAATGGTTTTGACAACCACAATTGTAGAAAGGGATATGTGATACAGAACCTCCACTGTATTTATTTTTGCAAGAAATATTCACTTAACACAAAGAATTTGAGAGCTGAGGTCTTATCTTAACAGAATAATCATCTACACAAATAACCAGTTTTTATTCAAAGTCTAAATAATTAAATGCAAAGAATTAAGTGTATTTACCAGAGTAAGTAAATGTGAAAGTTTCAGGCTTAGCTTATGCTAATTTAATTATTAAATCTACAACATATAAGTTAAAGTTACTATGAGAAAAACATCTAATATAGAGAAATATATCTAACATACATTCCTAAGTAGTAATTATATTCTTGACAATTAAGACTTAATTAGTTTCCAACAGTTTACAAACATACATCAGACATATATACGTAAATATCCCTTAAGAATTATTCTGTAATTTTGATGAAACTTTCCTAATTTTAAATTAGGACGAATATTTATAATATAACTTATTTATATGACTACATATTAATTTATAAAATAAAAATAATCAAATTTCTCTACTTCCAAAGGCTAAAATTACTTCATATAGCTAAAATCCTTCAATATAACCCCAAAAATTCAAAAACCTTGTAGTTTGTCTAAATCAGTATCAGCGACAACCTTTCTGAAAGATGTCCTATGCCTATCTCCCAAAGATGTATCTGAACTTAAACAAAGGTTATTTACTAATCCTAGAATACTTCATTTCAAACCAAACCAAACTGAATTGCCAGATCACCGTAGGATGCATTAACTTCTAGCTCCATCTGCTGGAGTCACAAAATATTCCAAAATCTGACATAAAATACTATGAAACAAATGATCTACAATTTATCATATAGACCAAACACTTCATGAATTTAAAACAGAAAATTAATCAGAGTTCAGCCATATTCAATAATTTCTAAAATGACAAATCTAAGTTAAAATCAGTATTGCAGTGGAATTGAGGATCTAACGCTATTGTCAAAAAGTGAGTTATATAATAAAAAAATTCTACCAAGAAAGCAGAAGCCTTAGAGAAAGACAAGTTTGCTTTTGAACAGTAAGTATTGTGTGAACCTCAGAATCAGAACAGCTTCCGTCTATGAGAAGAAAAACAAAAATTAAAAAACAACTTTAGCAATGAGTTGTGAAACTTTTTACCTTAATATAACTTTTTCTTGTAACAAAAAAGCAATACATGTCCATTGCAGAAATATTATACAATACAAGCACCAAAAAAATGTCTATATCCTGTAATTAATCCTACCACCCAGGGAAAAACATGTTTTTCAACATCTTTCTCTATCAACAAATACTCTTCTACATCATCATCTATAATGGCCAAGAAAGCACTCCACTGTTAGGATTTACCAAAATTCAATTAAGCAAATTTCTTACTTTGACACTTAGATTGTTTCATTTTTAAAATTTTTACAAACAATACCTCCATTACTATCCAGTAACTACGGTGATGCATACTATGACAAATGACTATTAAGACCAATTAATTAGAAACT
Organism: Eumetopias jubatus; assembly: GCF_037043125.1. NCBI lineage: Eukaryota > Metazoa > Chordata > Mammalia > Carnivora > Otariidae > Eumetopias > Eumetopias jubatus. The sequence continues at coordinate 2,999,495 of NW_028274826.1, forward strand.
ACTAGTAACATTTAACTAATAATGGTATATTAAACTTTATGAAGGACTGACTTTGATTTAATATCTATACATAAGTAGATGTAATACTTATTTTTAAGTTTAATTGCTTATAATCTAGAAGTCTGATTTTTTTAATCTTCTGTGGGACTTGAAAATGGCTAAATTAAAGATGGATTTTGCATAGTTCCTTCATGATATCCACAATAGCATATTGTCTATTCCTGTTGAAAAATCAAAATAAAACACCCATACCTTGAAAAGACTAGTCAGGTTCATGGTGGTTATCTTTTAACAGACCTAAATGTCAACTAGGCAATCATGTTATAAACGTGTGTCTCTGTCTCTTTCATAAATAAGTATGAACGGCTTAGCAAAAATTGGCCCCCAGTGGGGGATACCTCAAAAAACTGAAGAATTATTTCCTGACTTTATTTAAGGCTACAACTTAACTCCATCATTCTCCTACCTTCCAAAGATTTATTCCTGTTTATTTTTTAACTTTAATC